>NC_139225.1:43631982-44231982 GCF_055691185.1 Crinia signifera | reverse complement strand
CACAATAGTATAAAGTACTTTGGAATACAAATCCCTTCTTCACTCCGTTCTTTATACGCCCTAAATATCAACCCCATTATCAAAAAAATAGATAAGCTGCTAGAAAGCTGGATCTCTCTCCCTTTGTCACTCATGGGCAGAGCGGAAGTTATTAAGGGAATTGCTTTTCCAAAGCTTTCGTATTTACTACTCACACTCCCTATCCCCCTTACTAGAAGGGACCTACAATTTATTAATAAATGTTTCTCGAAATTTCTATGGGCTGGAAAAAGACCCAGAATCCCATATTCTAGATTGATATTACCAAGGGAGGAGGGAGGCTTGGGAATACCCGACCCGGCCCTCTTTAGCAGAGATGCAATGTTCAGATACATAACGGACTGGATTTGGGGCAGATCCATATTTACGAACTACATATTGGAATTGGATACGGTCTATCCCTACTCCCTTGCCTCCCTTCTACACACCCCTCGAAAGAAACTCCCTGTTAAAATTAAAAATAATATACTTTTTAGACACGCTTACCAAGCCTGGTGTTTCTCACACAAAAAATTAAATAGCAACCCGGAAAAGTCAAGGTATACTTCTATATGGGGTAACCCCTGCTTTCTGCCCGGCCTGGAAAATGTACACTTTCTTCACTGGAGAGATAAAGACATCTCGGCTATCAGAGACAAATTTATTGTCATTCTCTGAGCTCCAAACGAAATTTGCCCTTCATAAACACGACTTTTATATGTATCTACAGATTAGACACTACATCCAATCACTTCAACTGCCCACACAAGATTTGATTGCCAAAGACCCACTTTACACCTTGATGACTATGACTAAAACAGTTGCATATAGGCTAAAATATTATTACTCTACTCTAAAAATTTCTGAGAGAGATAAACAGTGGTCAAAGATTTTATCGGTATGGAAAAAAGACGTCCCACAACTAGACTCCCCGGATAACTTTCTAAATGCTATCCCAACTACCCTCAAATGTTTATACTCCGTCTCGTTACAGGAATCCCACTTTAAGTTCTTACATAGGGCTTATATGGCTCCTAATCAAAGGGCCCACATGGTCCCAGACGATACAGGAAGTTGTATCAAATGTAAGGCACAAAAAGCTGACTTATTGCACAATTTTTGGCTTTGTAGTAAAGTAGCTAGATTCTGGCACAAGGTAATAGATTATATAAACATAACTTTTAAGCTGAAAATCAAAAAACATCCTATCGCATGTTTATTTTTAGACCTCAGAGCATGGGACCTTGGTCCGGAAAAAAATAAAATAAAATCTGTCATTACCATCATCTTGGCTGTTGCGAAAAAACAGATTCTTATTCATTGGATAAAGAAATCGGCCCCTTCTCTCTCAGCAGTTAAAAATGCAGTATTAAAAATCCTGTATATCAAAAGAAGAGCTACCCTTCCAGACATAGACACGGGAATTCAGAAATTTGTAAAGAAATGGGAAAGGTACGCAGCCAGTCTCGAAGCTGGAACTCAGACTTTCATATGTAAACTCTTCGAATCAACCCCCTGGTATCAGCATAGACAACTATCCTCAGGGGCGTAGGGAGGGCGGAGCCGGCGGAGCACTTGCTCCGGGCGCAGAGAGATCAAGTGGCGCCGGAGCCGAGCAAACTGTGCCGCCGTCTCCCCCGCCCTGCTTACCCGCTCCCTCCCCCGCCTGGCTGCGGCACTTACAGTGCTAGTAGTTCAGTCAGTGTGCGACGGAGGTGTCGGGATTCTGCATTCAGAGGCACCCGGCAGGACGGAGAGGCAGGGACAGTGGCATCATGGGAATTGTAGTTTAAATGTTACTGCTCAGACTTTGAGCAGTAAACGATTAAACTACAAATCCCATGAGGCCATGCTTTGCCCTGGGCAGGAAGCCAGGAAGTCTCACACTGAATGAAGCACGCTGCCTGGTGACATGCCTGCCCTGCAGAGTCAGACAGAGACAGTGCAGTTACGATAAGGCTGTTCTGGAGGGAGACAGCTCTGCAGTTCTCTCCCTCCCCCTACCTCCCCTGCGTTTATCTAAGCAGCAGCATCAGGAAGAGGACCCTCCGTTCACAATGTGTCATTAGGGTTACCACCTTTGTGTTGAGAGATTCCCGGACAGTGGCCCGCCCCTTGACACACCCACAGCCCACCCACTTACCCGCCCCCAGTCCCGCCCCCAGTCCCGCCCCTCGACCCACCTTATGTTGTTGTTTTTTTAACCTTTGCTTCAATTTCAGTTTTGATTTTGCACACCATAATGCCAGTTACATGTTACATCACACAGTAATGCCCATTACAAGTTATGCCACACACCGTGATGCCCATTACATGTTAAGACATACACCGCAATGGCCATTACACGTTATGCCATGACTCAACAAAATTTTTGCAAACGAGGGAAAACATGGACAGTGCGCGCCGAAGGCGCGCCCTCAAAATTTTCAACATAATGCTGACACACCACACACCCATTACATAGTATACCACATGCCATAATGGCCATTACATGCTATGCCACACACCGTAATGCCCATTACTCGTTATGCCAGGACTCAAATATTTTGTAAAGTTTTCCCCTGGCCTGCGAATGGATGTTTATGTAAAACATCCATTCGCATGCCGGGCAAACAAGCACAGCAAGCGAATGTCGGGCGGCCGCCCCGGCATTCGTAGGGCGGTGTCTGGTGGACCCGCAAGGCTGCGAATATGCCGCCTTGCGAGTCAACCAGAATAAGGTCCTAAATGTAATGGCCGGCAAGTTACAGGAGCCGGCGCAATTCCGGTGAGATAGGCTTTAGATTTAAAGCAGCAAACCCAGGTTGGTACCACCAGGAAAAAGAAAAACCACAGCACCTGGGATAATAATAGCAACAGTATCCAGGGATTCTCAACCTGTATTGAGAAAACGTAGAGAGGATCAGGCCTAATGGCCCAATGACCTGTACCTGTACTGTACCTGAAGACCCACTGGGCACCGTATGATTAACCAACTACAGACCACTGGACACAGTATAAGTAGCTACCTACAGTCATGCTGGGCACAATATTGAAGAGGAGAACAACACACGCTGAGCAGCTCTGCAGCACACCAACTGCACATTACTGGGCAGCCCTACATACACACACAAACACATTGGGCACATCAGTGAGGAGACTTGTTGCAGACACAATGGCCCATTAGTGGGCAAACCCTGCAACAGACACACTGGCACAGAGAGGAGACCTGCTGCAAACACACCGGACACATTACTGGGCAGCCCTGTTGCAGACAAACCGGGCACATTACTGGGCAGCCCTGCTGCAGACAAACCGGGCACATTACTGGGCAGCCCTGCTGCAGACACACCGGGCACATTACTGGGCAGGCTTGCTGTGCACACACACTGGGCATGATACTGGGCAGACCTGTTGCAGCCACAGTGGGCAAATGCCCTAATCGCACAGGATAGAGTAGTTGGCAGTGCCCCTGGTGTACACATTACAGCCAGAGCAGTGAAGAGCAGGCCACAGTAACACATAGTCCTGACTACCTGGCACCACCAGTATGTAACCAGGTACAGTCAGAACTGGGCATAGCAGTAACAGAAGTACAGGGCACAGCAGCTTGCCCATGGTAGTGGTGGCAGTGGCACTCACCTGGCAGACACAGGAGGAGAAGCAGTGCCAGGAAGCAGCCCTTCAGAAGCCTCATTCCCGCAGGATCCGCTCTAAGTCTTCCCCTAACACCTAGATCCTCCCAGTGGGCACGGAGGTGGCAGCAGCAGCAGGTGATCCACAGGTAGCCTCCCTCTACGCCAGCACAGCCTGGGTGTCAGGGTGCGCACCCCTGGGCTGCCATTGTCAGCAGGATTACTGCAGCACGAGCCTCTCACTCTAACTCCCAGAGACAGCTGCTCCCTTGCCTGCCCGGTGCTATGCCCCCATTGCAGTGCCCCCTCAGTGTAATGCAGTGTGTGCCCAGTCTCACGGCCTGTCCCCTGCTCAGTATCACTGCCTTCCTGCACTCTGGCCAGTATAAATGCCTGTCTGCTGCGCGGGCCGCGGCGCCACAACTCACCGCCGGGCCAGCGCCGTCCCGTCATGTACTGTCCAGCCGCACTGTGTCACTGTCCCCGTCCCGTCGTCGTGTGTCACGTGCTGCAGCCGCTGCAAGAGGAGCCGGGGAGGAGGAGACGGACACATCACAGTGACACTCACAAGTCTGTGTGTCCCGCCTCCCTCCTCCTCCCTGCAAGTGCCGCGGCGGAGTGACTCTGTCTGTCACTCAACATCAATCTCTGCTCCCCTCCCCTGGCTTCCTCACGTGGTGCGGGTAACTTACGTATCGGATGCATGATGGCTGCCCGCTGTAATCGGCGGTGCCAGCCGGGCGGGCGAGCGGGCATCAATTGATTCCCGGACTAAGTATAGTCCGGGACAGCCACCCTTCCGGACTCCGGACGCCGGTGTCAATTACCGGACTGTCCGGAGTAATCCCGGACGGGTGGTAACCCTATGTGTCATCAATGAGGGTAAAGATCCTGTAAAGTGGCTTGTAGATAATTAAATTGGCATTATTACAGTATTATCTGTTACTACTAATTTCACCACCTGGAAATGGAGTGTGTGTGTGTTTGTGTGTATGTTATATGCGTGTGTGTGCAGGGCCACTAGAGGTAGGTAGGTGGGAGCAGGGACACCCCCTGGATGGAGGTGAGAGGCGATTCCCCCCCAACCCCCCCTGCCCAAGCGACTCAGCGGCTGCCCCATCACCCCCTTCACATGCCGCCTGCACCAAGCATCTCCCCCCCTCCCATCCCCCAGGACCCTCTTACTTGCTGCAGGAGGTGCCGGTCAAAACACTTATGTTGATTGGCTGTTTCCTGTCTCCTGCCGCCGCAGTAGACCTGAGCCGGCCCGACGCCCAGCAGGTGACTTTAAGACCACAGCCTCCATTCAGCGCTGCAAGTCACAGAGGGCCAGATGTATCAAGCTTCAGATAGTGATAAAGTGTAGAGTGATAAACAACCAGCCAATCAGCTCCTTCCTGTCATTTTTCAAACTTAGCCTGTAACATGGCAGTTAGGAGCTGGTTGGCTGGCTGTTTATCACTCTCCATTTTATCACTTTTTGAAGTTTGATACATCTGGCCCAGAGTGAGCAGTTATTTACATCTGCAGAGTAGCCTGCAGCCCGCCTGCAGTCCCTCCATCACCATATACACCCCGACAGTGGTGAGTCCTTTCTGGGTTGTGGGTGGCACCCACTGTGCGTGTGTGTGTGTGTGTGGGGGGGGGGGGGGGGTTTGTGCTGACCACTTGCCGGGGAACCTTGCACCAACCCTGTGTGTGTGCATACATATCAATGGAAGCATGATGGCTCCCGCCAGCGGTGTAACTAGAAATGTTGTGCCCTCCTTCCAAAAAAGTTTTTGGTTTTATGTGTCAAATGTTTAAATGGGTATTATGGTTTGTTATATAGTATGTAATGGGCATGTGACTTTATGTGTAATGGGCATTACGGTGTGACTTATAATGTTAGGCTGCGCCCCCTTTTCATCGTGCAAGAGCCCCGCCTACTACAAATCGGGGGGGGGGGGGGGGCGCGAAACATGCCCTTGCTCCGGGCACCGTGGCACCTAGCTACACCACTGACTATCCTCCCCTTCATAAGACCTAAACTCATTTCTTCCTCACCGTCCCTGTAGATCTTATTATAAGGACTCACCCGAAACCCTAGGACTGTTACCTGTGAATGTTTCCCCCCCCCCCCCTTCCCTCCCCCCACCCCTCTTCTCTTTTTCCATACTGTTCTTCTTTTCTGGCTTAGAATTTAAGGCTATGAATAGTCCAGAGGATCACTTAAATCTGGTAGTGAAGAACTTGCAACAATAGGAAGCCAGCATTGGATAACAATTATTAATGTAACTATTCTCATGTAATATGCAAGATTTCTTACAACGCCTTTGTGACGGCACATCATACTGTCTTTATTTTTTGTTATGTTATGTCATTCCATTAAAAAAAAAAAAAAAAAATCCTAAATAAAACAGCTTAAAAAAAAAAAAAAAAAGATGCCCGGCCAAAGCATGATCATTCTGACTGGAAAGCCCAGGCTGGGTCCCTAGGGCAGTGGGGTCCCCCCTCCAGGGGGACACCAGCCCGGGCTAAAGCTTGGGGCTGCCCCCAACACCCCTGTGCTGTGGCTGGCAGGTCTGATGGCATTATAATAATAATAGAAAAACATTGGTGACCAATGGAAGCAGCAGCCTCGGATTTTCTCCTGCCCGAGGCTGCTGCGCTGCTGGGTAGGATGAAGGAAGGGGTGGAGGTAGCCTCCCAGCTACTGCTGCCGCCGCTGGGTAGGGAGAAGAGGTGATCCCTGCTGCGATGACTCGCAGGCAGGTGCTGATGACCTGGCGTCTGATTTCACCAGCGGCAGGTATGACCAAGGAGGTGCGATGCAATGTGCACGGGAACACGCATTGCATTGCACTGCACCTCCTGTCATGTATATGCAATCTGGGCACTATACTGTACATGCGATTTATTGCTGAAATCACATGTAAATTGCATTTATATCACCCTAAAGTATGAGGGCCTTAACTCTCTCTGCCAGTCTCCCAGTTACATCTGCCCCACCTGCAGTGCTGGACAGTTTTGTCCATCTGCAAAAATTGCAGCCTTTCTATCATGTCTGAATCAGTCCCATCATCCAGATTACTTATGGCAAGCCTAAATCATTCTTGCCTACTTTAATTGGTACTTATGTATTATCTGGGTGCCCGATTTTTTCATTGCATTGCATACAATATAGTGGCATACAATGCAATGCGATTTTTCATTGTAAAGACCCAATTTTTAATTGTATAGTCACCCATGGGTGATTTCATACCCCCACTATCCAACTACGCATGGAGTTGCCTTTATATAGTGTGGCGAGCGCAGCGAGCCACCGAGCCCGAAGCGTGGCGAGGGGACGCAGAATACATGTGAAGTTATCCACGTCCACTCGCGGGGCTCGCCACACTATATAAAATCAACTCCATGCGTAGTTGGATAGTGGGGGTATGAAATCACCCATGGTTGACTATACAATTAAAAATCAGATCTTTACAATGAAAAATCTCATTGCATTGCATGCCTTAAGTAGTGGCATGCAATGAAAAAATCGGGAGCCCAGATAATACATAAGTACCCTTTAATTTTCACCTCTCCGGGAGAAGCTTGGAGAGGCAACACATCAAGGGGGTGGAGACAAAGCTGACGTCACTTGGCCCCGCCCCCATGCCATAAAACACTGTGATTTGCGGGCTATGGAGAGGGGGGATTAAATGACAATGCTACCGCGTCATTTTAGCCCTGCCCCCTCTCCGCAGACCCACGATTTGCGGTAATTGAACCAACGGGGACTGGGGGTGCAGGGGCTCTGGCCAGCAAGCGGGAGACTTGCCCACTTTTCCAGGAGACCAGGAGGCGGACCCGATTTTCGGGAGCCTCCCACCCATTCCGGGAGGGTCGCAAAGCCTGCCCTAAATTATTTGCAATTGGTGACCTCTAGTTCATTCAAAATTGTGTTTGATTTAAGTTTTGTTAATCTGGATGCTGAACAGCACATTGTTTTATTACTATTATTACTATATTATTATTGTTGTTCTTTTAAAATACTGCTGTTCAGGATATATAAAATTGTCAATATTTATTCCTAGAATTTTTGGGTACTTATGTAGTATCTGGGCTGCCGATTTTTTGATTGTATGCCTTAAGTTAAGGCATACAATCAGATGCGATGCGATATCGCATCGCATCGCATACGACCATGCGATGCGATGCGATGCGATGACCCGATTTTTCCATAGGATTCAATGTTAAAATGGACTGAGTCCATTTTAACATGGAATTCAATGGGAAAAAAGGGTCCTTTTCATACCCCTACTATCCAAGTGGGCATGGAGTTGGATATAAACCTGTGGCGAGCGTAGCGAGCCACCGAGCCCGAAGCGTGGCGAGCGAAGCGAGCCCCGCGAGGGGACGGTATTCTGTGTCCCCTCGCGGGGCTCGCTACGCTCGCCACGCTTCGGGCTCGGTGGCTCGCTACGCTCGCCACAGGTTTATATCCAACTCCATGCCCACTTGGATAGTAGGGGTATGAAAAGGACCCCTTTTCCCATTGAATTCTATGTTAAAATGGACTCAGTCCATTTTAACATTGAATCCTATGGAAAAATCGGGTCCATCGCATCGCATCGCATGCGATATGGTCGGGTGCGATGCGATGCGATGGACCCGATTTCCAAATCGGCAGCCCAGTTACTACATAAGTACCAATTTTTGTTTTACAACGATCTTCTGTAAAATATGTTGCTTCCTGCATTCCAATATGTCAATGACTTTCTCTGTACTAGACATATAACCCTTTACACCTCTCCATCGCCTTTAAAATAGTGGCAAGCTCAGATTCTAAATTCCTTTTGGATCACATGTATTGCATTACCAGCTGATATAAATAGGTTGACATGGTGGATTTAACCTGGGTTCCATGCAACCTCCCCAAATCCATATGTGGTAACAAGCCTAGAGATGTGACCTTAACCTGTTTACTACAGAGTGATCCCTCTAAACGATTTTGACTACATAGTGAAAATAGCTTAGAAGTTTAGTCAAAATCGTTGACCAAATCATTGACAAGGTTAGACAAATCACCATGAGCGATATCGATGCACGGGCCAACTTAAGTGAATATCAATTAGTAAAAAAGAGTTGCCAGGCAAGGATATTTTGACTAGATTTCTGGCTGTCTAGTCAAACTCGCTGGTGTTCACTGCTGAGGGCGATATTCACTAGGTAATCGGCAATTAAATACCAACCGAGTATGTTGATTCTAGTATAGTCATAATCAGCCATAGACAAAATCGCCAGTGTATTTGGTCAAATCGCTTAGACAAAATAGCTCACTAGCACAAATTGCTCCTTGTGTACAGTTGGCAATGCCAAGATCTTAAACTATAGCAAAAACATCAAACCTAATCAGCACCCAATGTTTTCACCTGGCTCCTACTTATGTCTGAAAGGGTCAGACCAGTCCCAGGATCCCACATGTGAAATGGAACAAACTAGCGCTCAGTGGTAACCATGCATCAAGGTGATTAAGCCTTGTAAAAAATAATAAAATATACAAAACCGGATATAAATTGCAAAAATCACAGTTGTTAGGTGTATATTAAGCAGGATTCGGATCTTGCTCCAATGCTCCCCTATTTACACACACAGGGGAGACATAATAGAAATCCACATAGTGCATATCAGTAAAATCAAACAGGTTTTTAATACCTTGGTCCGGATAGCAAGGGGGGCTCAGTCCAGGAGTACCTTTCAAAAATGCGTAGCTTACACCCAGGGTCCACACATCAGGATGGTGATCACAGTCACGCTTAAACACGTTTTCGGAGCTCAGTCCTTCATCAGAAGCGTGATTAGAGTGTCAACCATAGGCAGTATATATACCCCTATCAATCACAGCAAACAGCACATTAATTAGCCACTAATTGGCATCCAGCATCCGGCATCCGTGTCAACCAAGATGGCGATGCGTTCCATAGACTGGAAACGCATCACCGCTTGTGTTCCAATCGCTGGAAGTCGTCATTCATAACGAAACTAAGCCGGGTTTGCGTTCCACAGCACTGCCGTCTGCGTTCCATACAGCTTTCATGATAGTGCAGATGATTTCACTAAGCTTGTGGGCTGTAGTATGGGCAATTTGTTAATCGAGTTGGTTCTCAAGGAAGGCGCATGCTGTGTACAAAATAAAACATCTGTAAAATACATAAATAGATATATAGAACAAAGGGTTAAACTTCATTATACATATAAAAAGCAGTCATAAGAATAATTATCCCTGCACCAAAGAATTCAAGGAGAAAATTCAGAGGACATAAAAGAGTTAACTCAAAAAGGGTTTTAATTCAAATTCAGTATTTAGTCCTTTTGGTACAAGCATTCCCAATCGGTGTATCCAGCGCATCTCTGTCATAGAGAGTCTCCTGGGTACATCATTGGTTCGGCTCTTCGGGACAGTTTGTTCAATGGCACAGAAACTCATTATTTGGCATTCATGTGCATTGTGAACAGTGCGAAAGTGCTCTGATACCGTATGCGTCTGCAGTTTTTACGAATATTATATATATGTTCCGCAGTACGGTTTTTAAGTTGTCTACTGGTCTTACCAACGTATGCCAGACCACAACTGCACTGTAGTACATAGACCACATTTCTAGTGTGACAGGTCTCCCCTGTGTGTGTAAATAGGTGAGCATTGGAGCAAGATCTGAATCCTGCTTAATATACACCTAACAACTTTCTGCAATTTATATCCGGTTTTGTATATTTTATTATTTTTTACAAGGTTTAATCACCTTGATGCATGGTAACCACTGAGCGCTAGTTTGTTCCATTTCACTCTAACTCCATTTGTATTGCATTCCTGGGTAGATTAAGGTGTTCTACTCTGTGATTTGGATTTCAGCTGCACTGTGGTTTGCGCACCTGTTTGGTCATTCCTTTCTGTTCACTGTATCTGTTTCCTACATCTGCTTTGACTAAAGTGTGCTGCAACTATGTTTACGATTAGAGACACTAAGGGTGACATTCTATGGTTTGACCTAAATGCACATCTTTTTTTTAGCGCACCACATCGCCGCAAATCGCACTTTCTCAAATCGCACTTTTCAGTAATAATTCGCATATTTAATGTGATGCGTTTTGGAGGCTGAAAAGTGCGAAGAGGTGCGATTTGCGGCGAAGTGGTGCGCTGTCTTTAGTCCTGAAAATGTGCATTTTTCATGTCTGAAAATCGCACGTTTTCAGGAAAGCGCAAATTTAAAAAAAAAAAACGAGCGCGGGGTCCCGAGTATAACCAGCCCCGGGCTCATTGAGCCGGTGCTGGTGACATAAAATCAGGGTCCCCGACAAATAGGGGTCCCCTTGATTTCATGAAACCAGCACCAGGCTCAAGGTCCGGCGCTGGTTCCCAAAATACGGGGGACAAAATGACTAGGGGTCCCCCGTATTTTAAGAACCAGCACCGGACACAACCAGCCAGCAGGGTAATGCCACAGCCGGGGGAAACTTATTATATAAGCTCCCGCGGCCAAAGCATTAACCCCCTGGCTGGTCAGCATGGGCAGGGGTCCTGGGGAAGTGGGGACCCCCCCCAATGAAGGGGTCCCCCCCCTTCAGGACTTACCAGCCCATGCTGATAGTCCTGGGCTGTCCCCGATGCCCCTGGGCGGTGGGCATCTGGCTGATGGATTGTGTAAAAAAAGAATAAAAACTATTGTTTTCTACTGGCGAACTATGAGTCCCAGCAAGCCTACCCCGCATGCTGGGACTTGGAGAACCACAAGTCCCAGCATGCGGGGCATTAAAGGACCCTGATTTTATGTCACCAGCTCCGGCTCAATGAGCCCGGGGCTGGTTATACTCTGGCGGGGGACCCCGCGCTCGTTTTTTTTTTTTTCATTTTAACCGTTTTTTTTATTTTTAACACCAGAACCCTGCACAGAACATTGCGATCTGTGCAGGGTTCTGCCTATTTCGCCAAACATAACACCTAAAAAGTGCAATTTGCAAATGCGCATTGCATTAAATAAGCGACTTGTATACTGTTCTGTATGAAAACATCTGGATGCGATAAAAATGCAAATTAATCTCGCACTTTTAGTCAGCATACCTTAACGCACATAATATGCGATTTCTGTCCCTTAGCGCATCCTATTAAATATGCGTTTTGAAGGAAAAATGCGATATCGCCATTTTTTGGACTAATTAACGCCAAAAAACGCAAATCGCATACCATAGAATGTCACCCAAGAAATCAATTGATTAAAAACACATTTTCATCATTTGATGGTAATATATCAGATGAAAATCTAGGTAGTGTGTTTCTAAAAATAGAGAGAGCAATGTTAAAAGAAAACCGCATTTGGTGGGAAGCGGCCACCTTAGAACATTATATTGCCACTAATGTGATTCCGAAAGGTTTAAAAATAGCTAAAATTCCATCTTATGACACACCAACTGAGGAATTTAAATCTGAATGGAATTCCATTCTAGATAAGTGCTCATTGAAATTAATGAGCCTTATCATTAAAGAACGTAATAAAAACCCTGAAAGATCTAGATGCGGAAATTAAATCATTACAGAATTTAACACTGCCCTTTAAAGAACAAAAAGATTTCTTAGAATTGGAGAAATCATTACTGCAAAAAAAATAGATAAAAAACTAAAGACCTTAGAGATAAAAAGACTAAGAAATACCAAAAGACACCAAAAAAGACACTGATGTTATCATAGTGGGAGAATCTGCAGCCCCTAATGAAACACCACAAAGATCAATAGCTCCAAAAGAAAATGGAATAACAGAACCCCTTAACGATATAATAGGGAGGATCTGAATTCTCATTATGTCCATCCCCATCAAAAAAGACATAATGCAAGGTTCATCGAATCAAATACAAATAATCAAAGGGATCATAACAGATTTACGCCCCTATTTGATCAGACTGAAACTATAACACCTTTTTTAGAACGGGGACTAAGAAACAGGAGGATAAATTGAAACCTACTCCTTTTAAAAAAACAAGGAGAGGAAAGAGATCTGGGCAAAAGAAACATTCCACTCAAAAAAGGTCCAAAAATTCTAAAAGATCTGTAAAAAGATCTATTGCTAATGAGGTCCAGTTGTCAGAAAACACTGATGATAATATGGAAACTAAAATCTTTAATTTAACAGATCGGACATTGACAGAGGCTGAAATTAGTGTTTTGCGTAAGGGCCTTAAATGTGCCCCATCGTTTAAACCAACGTCATTTGCTTTATACATAGATGTCCAAAAATATGTAAGAAAGTTGGCGATAAAACACTTCTTCTCACAGAAAGATATTGAAAACCCGGTAAATTCAGATGTAACTATTGAACCAGCCACCCCACAATCAAAGTTCAAGGCACCCTCGACGTTCTATCCAACGCATTGTAGGGGTTCATTCCTCGACTGTTTTAATAAAATAGTATGCAAGGAATTAGATAAGATCACTAAACACAAAAGTAAACAACAGAAATGGTCAATTAAACTTAACCAAAAAGGAATTTGAAGCCTTGAACGTGTTGAAAAAAGATAAATCCCTCATTGTGAAACCCGCCGACAAAGTCGGTGGGGTGGTCCTTATGCAAAAGGAGATGTATCTGGCAGAGATATCGAAACAAATTAATTCTGGTGATACTTATAAAAAACTAAGAGGAGACCCCACACCAAGAATTAAAAAAGCACTCTTAGACCTTACTACAAAGGCTCTAGAAGATAAAATCATCTCAAAGTGTGAATTCGATTTTTTAAATAAATCTGAACCAAGTATACCATCTATCTACATACTGCCGAAGATTCATAAGGACCCCCTCAATCCGCCAGGTCGCCCAATAATTCCGGGCTGTAACAGCCTTACCAGCAACCTGTCTGCTTTTGTAGACTCGCACCTACAATCTTTAGTGTTAGCAACAAAGGCCTATATTAGGGATACAGGTGATATTTTAAATAAACTATCCTCCATTCAATGGCAAAATGACCAGTGGCTTTGTACAGCGGACGTTGGTACACTGTACACGATCATAGATATGCAAAAAGGTATTGAAGCCGTAATGTATTTTTTAAACCAAAGCTCAATGTCAAAACTCCTAAAAAAATTCTGATTGACAGCATTTCTTTTATTTGGTACTTGTTTCCTAGCACGGCCACAACGATTTAGATCGTTGTGGTCGGAAGATAAAAAATCGGATCGATCGCATCGCATGCGATTTGGTCGCATGCGATGCGACCGATCCGACCGACCGATTTTTCACCCGATTTTTTTTTTTTCACCAGATTTTTTTCAATTGCCCCCCCAAATGTTACTAAGTGGGCTAGACCCCACGATAGACGTCAACCCGAAGCGTGGCGAGCGCAGCGAGCCCGCGAGGGGCGGCGGTGCGCGTCCTCCGACCTTTTCATTCCCCTACTATCCACGTCGGCGTGGAGTTGAGAATATATAGTGTGGCGAGCGCAGCGAGCCACCGAGCCCGAAGCGTGGCGAGCGCAGCGAGCCCCGCGAGGGGACGCGTATACTTCACAGGTATACGCGTCCCCTCGCGGGGCTCGCTGCGCTCGCTGCGCTCGCCACGCTTCGGGCTCGGTGGCTCGCTGCGCTCGCCACACTATATATTCTCAACTCCACGCCGACGTGGATAGTAGGGGAATGAAAAGGTCGGAGGACGCGTACCGCCGCCCCTCGCGGGCTCGCTGCGCTCGCCACGCTTCGGGTTGACGTCTATCGTGGGGTCATGGCGGGCACATAAAAAATGTGAAATGGGTCATATTGGCCCATTTCACCTTTTTTATCATTTTTCCCTATGTGAGATGGACTTAATCAAGTCCATCTAATCTTGTGCCATTATAATGGCACAAGACCGACGCGATCCTCCCGATTTCAATGTTAAAAGATTTTTTAACATTGAAGTCTATGGAAAAATCGGGTGAATCGGTCGGTCGCATCGCGGCCGATTTTAATTGGTCGCGACCGACCGATTGACCTGATTTCTGTCATTCAAAGGGAAAAAATTGTAAAAAATCGGCCACATCGTGAGGATCGTGTCCCTTAATTAAGAGCCACGATCACTCACGATTGTGGCCGTTCTAGGAAACAAGTACCTTTTATTTTAACAAATAATTATTTTTTGCATGCAGGTATGTACTATATACAATGTACCGGGACAGCAATGGGCACCAGGTTTGCCCCCAGCTACGCCAACCTATTTATGGCCCACTGGGAAGATCAGGTGGTGTGGCAGGGGGGCGAGCTGGGGGTGAACCTGGTGTCCTGGAGTCGTTTTATTGACGACATTTGTTTTATTTGGTCTG
Source organism: Crinia signifera (assembly GCF_055691185.1). Taxonomy (NCBI): domain Eukaryota; kingdom Metazoa; phylum Chordata; class Amphibia; order Anura; family Myobatrachidae; genus Crinia; species Crinia signifera. Next base: position 44,217,052 of record NC_139225.1, on the reverse strand, counting down.
GAGATAAGATTACTTTAGACCTATTCTGTTCCCTTTTAAATAACAATGTTAACAATATAAAATTGACTTTTAACTGTAGTCAAACGGAAGTTTCATTCCTGGACTTGAATATATATATAGATGATGGTGCACTAAAGACTAAAACATTTAGAAAGAAGACTGACTCCAATAGCTTCATCTATACTACTAGTCAACACCATCGGAATTGGCTAGACACGATACCGTTTGGCCAATTCACCCGTATTAAACGGAACTGTACGGATGATTCTATTTGTAAACAACAATTGGAAGATGTTTCTAAACGTTTGAATGTAAAAGGGTACTCAAAGGCCCTAATCAACAAAGCCAGAGAAAGAGTAGATCAGATTGAACGATCTGACATATTAAAAGTAAAACCCAAATCTGCTACAACAGAGGATAGATTCAAATGGTCCTTTGTCAGTAGATACAGCTCTGTCCACAAAGATGTGGAGAGAGTGTTTTGTAATAATTGGCACTTGCTTTTAAATGATCCTATCATTGGTCACCAATTACCACCAAAACCACAATTTATATATAAAAAAGCACCTTCATTAAAAGACCATCTAGTCCATAGATAAACAGATAGCATTCCACGACAAGCCATAAGAACCATTGGTTTTCACCGCTGCGGCTTGTGTCTTGCCTGCAGAATGGTGAAATCAAAAGATAGGAAGATTGAGCAATTTACTGTTAATGGTACAAGTTTCTCTATCCGACAGTTTTTGACCTGTCACACTAGAAATGTGGTCTCCGTACTACAGTGCAGTTGTGGTCTGGCATACGTTGGTAAGACCAGTAGACAACTTAGAAACTGTACTGCGGAACATATATATAATATTCGTAAAAAACTGCAGACGCATACGGTATCAGAGCACTTTCGCCCTGTTCACAATGCAAATGAATGCCAAATTATGAGAGTTTCTGTGCCATTGAACAAACTGTCCCGAAGAGCCGAACCAATGATGTACCCAGGAGACTCTCTATGACAGAGATGCGCTGGATACACCGATTGGGAATGCTTGTACCAAAAGGACTAAATACTGAATTTGAATTAAAACCCTTTTTGAGTTAACTCTTTTATGTCCTCTGAATTTTCTCCTTGAATTCTTTGGTGCAGGGAGAATTATTCTTATGACTGCTTTTTATATGTATAATGAAGTTTAGCCCTTTGTTCTATATATCTATTTATGTATTTTACAGATTTTTTTTTTAATTCAATAGTCTTTATTTCATCTTTTTCATTTAAAATTTACAAACATCCCACATCAGTTCATTTATATTGACATAACTTACATACATATATAACATACATATACTTTGGACATGTTAACGTTACCAAGTCACTCTATTGTGCCATTGTTTTTGTATTAATTTGTGTAGATTTTAATGTTTAATTTTTTATTTTGTCGCATTGATGTTCATCACTGCTTCCATGCATTATGCCTTTTTTGTTTGTTTGTTTGTTTGTTTGTTTTAAGCTGCTAATAATTAATCGTCTCCTGTGTTTATTATGTGCGAGTTTCGCCATCTGTCCCACTTATCATGAAACTTCTTGGGTGAATTTCTAGAGTAAAACATATATTTTTAATGTTTCATCACCTCATTGACCAATGCTCTCGATTTTGCAAGTGCTGGATGTTTAGTCGGGAACCACACACGGGCTATTATTACTTTCGCCAGCGTAATTAAGCTAATTACATATGGATAGAGCATTGGTGAATTATCTCCCCCTATTTTCAGCCCCAGTAGGCAGGCTCTAGGCTTCAGTTGGGTGATTGCAGGAATTGTCAGTCTAAGATCTTCCCATACCTGCTCCCAAAAATGGTATACCTTTGGGCAATCCCACACCATATGTTGAAACCCTGCTTCCGGTGTAGCACATCTTGGGCATCTATCATCTGCTCTTAGTCCAGCCCTATGCATTCCCAATGGAGTGCGATAGATCCTATGCATTATATAGAAGTGGATTTGCTGATATCTAATAGATGCTGTCGCGTGCTTAATAGCTCCCATTGTATCTTCCCACTCCGTCGTTCAAGTGAGGGTCGGTGCTGTGTGTTATTAATGATTTTATATAGTCTGGACACCCGACCCGTTTTACCTAACCTCTGAAGCATTAACTTCATCGGTGACGGGGACATTTCAATAGTGAGCCCACCGAACAGATGTTTTATTTTGTACACAGCATGCGCCTTCCTTGTGAACCAACTCGATTAACAAATTGCCCATACTACAGCCCACAAGCTTAGTGAAATTTTCTGCACTATCATGAAAGCTGTATGGAACGCAGACGGCAGTGCTGTGGAACGCAAAGCCGGCTTAGTTTTGTTATGAATGATGACTGCCGGCAATTGGAACACAAGTGGTGATGCGTTTCCGGTCTATGGAACGCCATCTTGGTTGACACGGAGGCCGGATGCTGGATGCCGATTAGCGGCTAATTAATGTGCTGTTTGCTGTATTTGATAGGGGTATATATATGTGGCCTATGGTGGACACTCTAATCACGCTTCTGATGAAGGACTGAGCTCCGAAAACGCGTTTAAGGGTGACTGTGATCACCATCCTGATGTGTGGACCCTGGGTGTAAGCTACGCATTTTTGAAAGGTGCTTATGGACTGAGCCCCCCTTGCTATCCGGACCAAGGGACCCAGACTGAGAAAAAATCTTCAAAAGTCATCTGCTTGCTGCTTTGCCTGGGATTACACTGTTTGTGCTTTTATACAAGTCACTCTATTGTAAGTGCAATCATTGTATTAAAAACCTGTTTGATTTGACTGATTTGCGCTATGTGGATTTCTATTATGTCTCCCCTGTCTGTGTAAATAGGGGAGCATTGTAGCAAGATCCGAATCCTGCTTAATATACACCTAACAACTGTGATTTCTCAATTTATATCCGGTTTTGTATATTTTATTATTTTTTACAAGGCTTAATGACCTTGATGCATGGTTACCACTGAGCGCTAGTTTGTTCCATTTCAATCCATCTCCATTTGTATTGCATTCCTGGGTAGATTAAGGTGTTCTACTCTGTGATTTGGATTCCAGCTGCACTGTGGTTTAATTGCGCACCTGTTTGGTCATTCCTTTCTGTTCACTGTATCTGTTTCCTACATCTGCTTTGACTAAAGTGTGCTGCAACTATGTTTACGATTAGAGACACAAGAATTAAATTGATTAAAAGGATCCCACATGTGCAATTAACCAGGGAATTGCATAATGGATCAGTGCCCCACCTTATGTGTAAAAGGTATATGACCCAGGTCATCCCTACAGGGTGATCATTGCACTCAGAGATGACATCATCTGCAAGCGTCTACTGCTAGACGAAAGATCCGGGTTTGGTGGAAAGCATATTGACTAGGGAATGACCCCGGTTCATCACACAGATATGATCATTGGTAAGTACAGAAGGGTATGGGTCATTAGGTCCACCCATATTAGGTCGACATGCATTGTGTCGATCACTGAAGGTCAACATGGCTTAGGTCAACACATGAAATAGGTGGACATGGCTAAGGTCGAACAGGGTTGGAGGGTCGACACAAGCATTAGGTCAACAATGGCAAGGTCGACATAAGTTTTTATCCCAAATGTCGACATAGTCGACAAGGACATTGTCAAAGTGTACCACATCCCCTTTCGTGGCTCCCGGCACTCGCTATCTGAGGGTACTATTCTATTCTCCCTCCAAGCCCTAGTGAATCATAGGGCATGAAATACCGCCTGTTGGCACATGTCGGCTCAAAAAAAATAATGAAAAACTCACGTCGACCTTTTGACAATGTCATTGTCGACCTAGTGCTTTTGTCGATCTTCCAACCCTGTCAACCTTAGCCGTGTCCACTTATTTCATGTGTCGACCTAAGCCCAAAATGCATTTTAACCTAAATTGGGTTGACCCAATGACCCATATTCGCAGCATTCCTTCCATTTTCCGAGGAACGCAGGTGCCTACCTCCGCCCTCTCCCCAACCCCATCGATGCTGCTGCTTGGCAATCAAGGGAACTACAGGTGACAATGCAAAGCTTGTTCTGCACTTGCGTCAAATGAACCATGGGATGCAACGGAGTCCTATTACATGGGAGTCTGTGTGTAGCCCCTCTCCTGCGTTCATCTCGGAATCAGTCCCTTAGTCTGAAACACCCATCACAAAAGAAAAGGAGTTTATTAGGGTAAATTTACTAAATGTGAGATCTACTGAAGATGTGATGTTGCCCATAGCAACCAAATTCTGCTTCTTATTTATTTAGCACCTTCTAGCAGATAATAGATATAATCTGATTGGTTGCTATGGGCAAAATCCTATCTTCAATAGAAATCCCATCTCTGTAAATTTACCCTTTAATATCTCATTCTTGGAAATGATGTAATTTTTCTATATGTGGGCAGAAACGATGCATTGCTTCTACAGTATCTTGTGTTTGGTAGCCACGTCTAAGAGTGCGCAAATGCTTGCTTATCTCACCACACATCTCACAAACTATAAACGGAGATGGCAAGAATAGACAAGAAGTGTTCTGCTGCTTCCTAAGTGCAGCGTTGGACATTGTAGTCTTGGCACTTTAATCTCAGTGTACACGGAGTGCTGCTCTCTCCCTGCAGACCCATCAGTCAGATCCTTTCATACGCTTCGCATCTCCTTCATTAAACTTGCATGGAATATTTAATGCTGAACCTCTGAAATCCATGTCTGTGTCCTCTCTACCCCCTATCTGATTTACCCCGTAAACAAATGAAAACATATAACTGGATATACTGTATTTTGTGTATTTTTATGTTGGCTCTAGCACCCCAGACCTCAGTGAAAAAGCAATCTATTAATTTATTTACCTACCTTATATCCGACTTGTCTTAAAGGCAAGTCAGGCACGATTTCCCTTGAGCTCCTTCTGCAGGGCTGGATTAAAAATGGGCCTGATGGAGCTACAGCTCCAGGCCCGCTCTCCAAATAGACCCATGTTGTAGATGAGGACTGGGGCTTTCCAATGAGCCCAGTGCCTCTTCACTAGCCCCCCGGGAACTGGAGATACCAACGGGCAAAGCTGGAACGTTTTCCCCATAGGATAACATGGAACCCTCTAATTCTGACCCCCACCCAGTTCCGACGGCTGTCAGTTCCCTTTATCTCATTTGATTTCTCTTATGTGCATCACGTCCAATCTGATGCTCACAGGAACCGCACATCAGATTGGAGCTGATGTCAAACACATGCGATTTGTCACGGTTTACACCTGATTTATTGTCCTGATCCATTGGAATAGGGTTAAATCCGGCCAAACCGCACTAGTGAATGTGCCACCAACATCACCATCTATGTGCCGCCCACCCTCTGCTCGCCCTTCGTTGTCCGCCACCCATAGCTCACTGCTGTAAGCTTAAACCACGTAACCTCTCTCTGGCCCTTATTCTGATCGGTGCGGCCCGATCAGAATATGCGGCCAGGACCGTGCAGGCGCCTTCCATACGGATCGCCACCTCCGTCCGTACGCGGATATGTGGCGGTCCGCATGAAAGTGGACGGGGATACGCCTCCTCCATCTTGGGAGCAGCCCCTGCATTCGATGGTCGCCGACCATCGAATGCAGGGCCGCACGCTCCACCAGCTCCCGCCACCCAAGACCACACGGACACTTGTCCGTATGAAATCATGTATGGGGGCGGGCAGCTGACATCCGGCGATGTCAGATGCCCGCCCCCTACACATGCGTCACGGCTTCATTACCATGCATACGCCCAGCGTTTGCATGGGAACGCCCATGAAACGCGGGGCGTATGCATAGGGTAATGAGGCTAAGTAGCCCTTCACGCCTCTCTCCGCCCCCTGTGCGGCGTCTGAAGAATACGTGCGGCGAAATCGCCTGCACATGCGCAGAGTGACCTCTGCACATGCGCAGACGATAACCATCGGCGGGACGACCGCATGCGGTAAAATCCGCACCGATCAGAATAAGGGCCTCTATCCGCACTCCTGGGTGGAGGTACTGCAGAGCAGACAGAGGAAAGTGAAGCCAAGGTAGGGTTCTGGCTGGGCACCAAAAGGTAAAAGGGCGCGTTCAGCCAGCCTGATGTAGCTGCACTTTTCTCCTTAGCAGCCCATATCATGATGAAATGGCCATGGTGGACATGAAATGTCGATGATACCTGGTGCATCTTGTAATCTATTGTGACTTGATTTAATACATTTATACACCAAAGCAGTGGAATGCTGTCTGATTGGTTTGTTAAGGACTTGATGGGATATATATATATATATATATATATATATATATATATATATATACCTTTTGTGTGGCCCGGTACTCTCCTTTCCTCCTTCAGCTGACCCCGGTGCCCTTCATATGTATGGACACTGCTATGGAAAAAAGATGGCACTCTAGAGGGACTTGGTGCAAAAAAACAACGGTACTTGTGTAGTTTCACGGTGCCCGATATATCGGATACACATGGAGTTGATTTTATATAGTGTGGCGAGTGCAGCGAGCCACCGAGCCCGAAGCATGGCGAGGGGACGCGGATTACTGCGCTCGCCACACTATATAAAATCAACTCCATGCGTAGTGGATAATGGGGTTATGAACCGGTCAAAAATCGCTTCGGATCGCATTGATATATCGGCCGATAACAAATCCAATATATCGGCCGATATCGCATCTGATATATCGGGCGCCATGAAACTACACATACTGTACCAAAACAAATTTACATCAGAAATGTGCCAAAGTTTTGGGGCTCCAAACGCCCCCTTTGTGAAGGCTGAATGCAAGGTGCGAAAAAAAAGTTTTCACCGTGCATTCAGCCTTGACAAAGGAACGTTTGGAGCCCCGAAACTTTGGCACATTTCTAATGCACATTTTATAAAGATGTTTTTTTTTGCACCAAGTCCCTCTGGAGTGCCATCTTTTTTCCATAGCAGTATATATGTGTGTATATATATATATATATATATATATATATATATATATAGTCGGTGGAGTCGGCCTGGCACTCTCCCTTTTGGGCAACTGCCCGGGTGCCTTCTGGAAACAATGGATGCAGGAGATGGAGACAGCAACGGCACTCACACGGGAACTTTCCAAAAACTTTATCACAGCAAAACGGACCGACGTTTCGGGGATTACACGCCCCTTTGTCAAGGTGTAAAAAGCAATACAAACAAAGTGCACAATGTGTTTACCTTAAATAGGGTGAGAGGACAGGTGTCACGGCGTGCAGGGTCCGTCCCCCGGCACCAGCGTCAATACCGGAAGTATAGATGTGACGGAAGTCATAGTGCGTCTGGAACTCAATGTTAGAGTCGCTCCGTGGAGCGCAAGCAGAAAGGTAGTCATAGTTACCGGTGCCGGTTGTCTTGGTGATCGCGTGTGCTAGGGGAATCTCAACCCTGGGCGCCGTGTCAATCTGAAAGTGATATATGCATAATCAACAAACATATATCACTTTCAGATGGACACGGCGCCCAGGGTTGAGATTCCCCTAGCACACGCGATCACCAAGACAACCGGCACCGGTAAATATGACTACCTTTCTGCTTGCGCTCCACGGAGCGACTCTAACATTGAGTTCCAGACGCACTATGACTTCCGTCACATCTATACTTCCGGTATTGACGCTGGTGCCGGGGGACGGACCCTGCACGCCGTGACACCTGTCCTCTCACCCTATTTAAGGTAAACACATTGTGCACTTTGTTTGTATTGCTTTTTACACCTTGACAAAGGGGCGTGTAATCCCCGAAACGTCGGTCCGTTATTTACTGTGATAAAGTTTTTGGAAAGTTCCCGTGTGAGTGTCGCTGCTGTCTCCATCTCCTGTATATATATATATATATATATATATATATATCACTAGGCTGGCCAGCACACCTCCTACACACCTCCTCCACAACAACTGCTGTGTTGCCTTCCCCAGGTAGCCCAAATACAAACACACACGCTGGGGCGGCACTCACAGGCTTCAAATAAAGGTTCTCACCAATGGAGTAAATCCATTGGCTTTATAAAACTAATAAAAGCTTCTTAGAGTCTCTGTTGATGGTAGGACTATTAGAATTGAATTTAGTGACCCATGGCAGAATGGGTTTTGCTGATTCTGGTAATTTAGGCTCTAGCAATTGCTCCCTAGTCAAATTCGAAGCTCTTGTTCTGACCTGTAACAGGGATTCCATCTTATATCCCCTCTCAATAAATCGATCCATTAATAAATCGATTTGAGTTTCAGCAATTTGTGGGTCGGACACGATCCGTTTGATACGGACCATTTGAGAATAAGGAAGGCCCTGTATATGGCTGACTGGGTGGGCACTGGAACTATGTAGCAAATTGTTCCTGTCAGTATCTTTTTGGAACAAAGATGTAGAAATATGGCCGTTTTAATAGAAATGGCGACATCCAAAAAATGGATGCAACTCTGGTCATAGCTGATCGTTAACTTGACAGGGCTGTTACTCAAATTGTGTCTATCAACAAGTCCATCTAGAGGAGTAATAGGGCCCTTCCACACAACAAATAAATCATCTTTATACCGTAAGTATAAGACTACGGGCGCTCTTCACACCGTCGTAAGGGGCTGCGCACCCTTAATTTGTGAACGTTTGTATATGAGAAAGATGGTTAGAATTGTATGAAAGATGGCCTGTATTGCAACTTGAGTTATAGGTGAAATGTGTTAAATAGAGAGCATATGATTTGGAAGGGGGTGTGTATTGTTTTGTTTCATTAAAAAGCGATTACAGAGTAAGATGTACATTGATAGTGTGGAGGGTACAGTGACATTTGTGGGTGTGGGGGTGTGTGTGCGTGTTGTTTAGGTGTGTGTGTGCAATAGTATAGTAGGGTATTTTTGAGTCAGCAGCTCCCCACTGGCGGAGGTCACGACACAGGAAAACAGGAGGCTGGGTAGTGATAGGGGTGTGTGGGCATAAGGGGGACTAAAGAGGAGGGTGGGGCAGTGGCGTAGCTACAGGGGTCGCAGCAGTCGCACCTGCGACCGGGCCCCTGAGCCAGGGGGGCCCAACCCCCGCCACTGTCTGGCAGGTGGAAGAGGTGAGAAGACCAGCGTTGCTATGCCTGAGCACTGAGCAGGGAGCTGGAGGAAGAAGCCAGCGCCGCTCTGCCCTGGCGGGTGGGGAGAAGATCGCGCTGCTATGCCTCAGCAGGGAGCTGGAGGAAGAAGCCAGCGCCGCTCTGCCCTGGCTGGTGGGGAGAAGATCGCGCTGCTATGCCTCAGCAGGGAGCTGTAAGAAGAAGCCGGCGTCGCTCTGCCCCGGCTGGTGGGAGAGGGGAGAAGACGCCAGTTCCACTATCCCCCGTCAGTTAGATTGTGTATTCCACTGATTCAGTGGAGGACGGAGGACTGCAGAGGATATGGCCACTGGCCAGAAGAATTGGGGAAGGGCTTATCTGTAAGTGCAAAGCTGCAGAAAGTATGCAGGTCAGTGCGTTCATTAAAGTGGATGCTTTTAAAGTTCCTTGAGCCCAATGCTAGTGACCCCCATCCATGTGTCTCATGCTACCAGCCAAGTGTCCCCTCCTCACACCCTTATCTCACTCCATTCTTCCCATTGGGCCTGCCTGGTGCCAACCATTCAAAAAGTGTCTCCCACCATCTCACTGATTCATCACCAGCCCACTGCCCCATCTAATTGCTTCTCAGCAAGAATTCCCTCCAGCCAGTCCAATCACAGTGCCCCCCATTTAGCCCAGTGTACCCCCTCTCCAGCCTACTAGTGTTTCCTCCTCTCCCACCATCTCACTGCTCCCTTCCCATCCATTGTTGTATGTAGGGGGGCCCCAAGCTGACCTTTCGCACCAGGGCCCATGAACCCTTAGCTACGCCCCTGGGGTGGGGGACACTGTGCAGCTTCTGCCAGTGGGTGAGGGTCCAGCGTGGCAGCACAGGAGTACAGGACGGTGGCCCTGAGTCAGTGTCTCCTCCTACTGGGTGGAAGTTAGGGTGCATGAGAGCAGGAGGCTGGGTGGTAAAGCATGATAGGGGAATGTGGGCAACACAGGGTGAGCGGGTCCCCACTGGCAGAAGTTACGGGGCAGGAGAACAGGAGGCAGGGTAGTGATAGAGGTGTGTGGGCATGAGGGGTAGTAAAGGTTTTTAGCTGTTGCAGAGTAGGGATGGGCATTGGTGCAGACACCATCGATGGCTGGCATTGATGGCGATTTTGCACCATGCCATCGATAGTAGTAACATATTACTTGGATATCCATCGATTGTTGTAGCTATCGATGGTCATCCAAGATATCTGACTGAATAGGCCGTGGGTTGATCAGAACTCGGTGGCAGGACTTCCGGGTGGGGGTGGGGAGGGGGTGGAGCTATGCTCCGTGTCCCGGTACCTTAAAAAATTTGAAACTTGATTGGTTCTCCTTTGCCATCGATGGCAAAAGTATTCAACATCGGCCATAAACCATCAATGATTTGAAATCATTGATGGTCGATGGGCATCCCTAGAACTGAAGGAGGGTGGGGGACAGTATGCAGCTCCCAGCAGTGGGTGAGCGTCTCCTCGCACTGGGAGGGAGTAAGGGGGTGTATGAGAGCAGGAGGCTGTATAATAGTGGTATGTGGGCAAGACATTGATAAAAGTTGTGACGCTGGTGCAGAGGACCGTGGGGACACTGGCAGTGGGGGAACCTGCAGCGCAGCAGCCAGGGCTGGATTTCCCACCTAGGGGCGGCACCTGCTTGTGGCGGTACAGGATCCCCCATTCTCACGGGGGTATGTGAAATGCAGGAGCGGGGGTCTGCTGGGGGGGGAATTGCCAGAAAGGCAATTTGCGGGAGGGGGGGGTGCGGGGATCTGCAATTAGCGGGAGGGGCGGGGGTCTGCAAATTGTGGGAGGGGATGCGGGGGGACCTTGAATCGCTGGAAGGGGGTCCGCAAATTGCGGGAGGGGGGTTGTGGGGGTCAGTGAATTGCGGGAGGGGGGGCGAATCGCGGGAGGGGGGCGCGGATCGCGGGGGTGCCACTAATCGCGGGAGGGGGGTCCTCAGGGGATGTTGTGAATAGCGGGAGGGGGGTCCGCGAATCGCGGGAGGGTGCTTGTTGGGTCCGCAAATAACAGGAGGGGGGGCGCCGTGAATCACTGGAGGGGGGTCGCGAGGGGTGCCGCGAATCGCGGGAGGGGGGGTCACGCTAATCGCAGGAGGGGGGGTTGCGGGGGTCCCGCAAATGGGGGGAGGGGGGGTCGCGGGAGTGCCGCAAATTGTGGGAGGGGGGGGCGCGGGGGTCCCGCGTATCGCGGGAGGTCGCGGGGCTCCCGCGAATGGCGGGAGGGGGGGTCGCGGGGGTCCTGCGAATGGGGGGCTCCGCGAATCGCGGGAGGGGGGTCGTGGGTGTCCGGGGGGGGGTTTGCTGGCAGAGGGGCGGGTGCAGGAGTTATGGTGGATGGTGGCTGTGGAGTAATGGTGGATGGTGGGCGTGTACTGTAGCCCTGGCTGGGCGGGGGGAGGTGATGTCAAGGGGGTGGGGTGTGTAGAACATTATACACATAGAACACTTTTCCCTGGGGGGGCGGATTTGTGTATTCTGCTGGGCGGGAACGTTATATACACAGTGGATGAGTGACAGATCTGACTAAATATATGAGAGATATAAGATGCTACCAAATGGTCGTCAAAAAATAAGGATTGCTCAATTGAAAACATGTATACATTGGCATATGCCGGGGCCACATTAGAGCCCATTGAACAGCCATTTAATTGCAACCAAAACCTACCATCATGCAGAAAATTTTTTTTTGTGAGCACGAACTTCATCAGTGACACTAGAAAGTTGATATCAGGGCCACAGTACTCAGATTGTTGTCGCCATTTCTATTACAAACGCCCATATTTCTACATCTTTGTTCCAAAAAGAAACTGACAGGAAAAATATGCTACATAGTTCCAGTGCCCACCCAGTCAGCCATATACAGGGCCTCCCTTATTCTCAAATGGTCCGTATCAACCGAATCGTGTCCGACCCACAAATTGCTGAAACTCAAATCGATTCATTAATGGATCGATTTCTTGAGAGGGGATATAAGAAGGAATCCCTGTTACAGGTCAGAACAAGAGCTTCGAATTTGACTAGGGAGCAATTGCTAGAGCTCAAATTACCAGAATCATTAACACCCATTCTACCATGGGTCACTAAATTCAATTCTAGTAGTCCAACCCTCAACAGAGTCTCTAAGAAGCTTTGGCCCATTATTAGTTCCGACACGGACATAGGTTTAACTGGACACTAGATTACTTTCCTGTTATCACAGGGCACCTAGTCTACGTGATAAATTAGTTAGAGCTGATATCACAAACTTTCACACTCCCCCTAAACCTCCACCACGGGGTTGCATTAGGTGTACTTGCACAGTTTGTTCTTACATGATCCCGGGGAATGTGTTCTGTCATCCCACGCTGGGCACCAAATTCTCAATTAGACACACATTAAGTTGTGAGTCTAAGGGGCACATTTATCAATGATCGCATTTGCATTGCGATCTGGGCGGAATATTACCGCCCAGGATCGCATTGTAAAATGCGGTCAGATCACTGGGATGTATCATCCCTGGCACTGCAGGGACAGTGCTAAACCGGAAGCCGAGAGGTCAGTGCATGCGCGGTTATGCGCTGACCCCTGCCGACCCCTCTTACCGCACTGCCCTGCATTGGCTACAATGCCTGTAGCCATAGGCTACAATGGGCTATCGCCATCCCAGAATGGCAATAGGCCAGGAGTGCAAAGCTGGGCTGCCCGATGTTGATACATCGGGCAGCTTCACATCCCCCATAGAAACCTATGGGGGATGCGGCCGGAAAGGGGCACTCCTGGGGGGGTCGCATCAGGGATCGGAGATTCCTGCTGCGGTCCCCCTTTAATACATTTAGGTGAAACTTAATATTTGCGGTTAACCCCCGAAAACGGGTGTTTCCGGGGTTTTAGCCGCAAATATTAGTTGATAAATGCGACCCTAAGTTTGATATATATCAACTGATTTGTCCCTGCGGTCTTTCCTACATAGGGAAGACCGAGAGGTCCTTTAAAGAGTGCAATACTACACATAGATCTACCATCCGTGCAGCCTTGTCAGGGGGCAAATACGAACTGTAGGTCGACATGGGTTAGGTCGACAGGGTCATTAGGTCGACGTGGGGAAGGTCGACAGTAAGCGCTGCGCAATATGTATGAGCTATATAAGAAACTGTTAATAATAATTAATAAACAAAAGGTCAACATGGAGTTTTTCAACAAATTTTGAGCCGTCGTACAGGCGGTATTTCATCCCCTGCCATCCACTAGGAAGTGTTGGGAGAATACAATAGTGTGCCGAGCGCAGTGAGGCACCGTGCCTGAAGCATTGACTTGTGTCACCCTAATGACCCTGTCGACCTAACCCATGTTGACCTACAGTCATGTCGAGATTCCTGCATGTCGACCTTAATGCATGTCAACCTAAGGGTGTCTACCTAATGCTTGTCGACCATCATGCTGTCTACCCAATGATCCATACCCAGATTGACACCCTGTAAGCATTTGGGGGCGGTAATGCAGCATTTTCCGGGAGTGTCCCGGAAAAAGCAGATTTTCCCTGGGCGTTGGAAAGGAGGGCCACCATCAGCGGCCCCCTTCTCCACGCACCAATCGCAGCTCTGACTAAGTCTACAAGTGTAGACAGCTAAGTAGCGCTGTGATGAGAGGGGAAAACCATTTGATGGTGAGTGAATTTTTAATGGATTTCCTAGCATTTGATTGGTCGTTGCAGCAGCGGAGCGGCGTTTACCTGATCGCTGGGCTCTGAAATCTCGCAGCCCATCGATCAGGACTGATTTACCCCAGTGTCACAGTCTCAGTCACATACTGTCACAGCACTAGCCCACCTGTATTAACCCCTTCACTGGTGCTCCCGAGAATTTTCCGGGTTATGGTCCAGTGCACAGACTGGCAAACCCGGAAAATTTTCAGGATTGCCACTGCCTGCGCTCCCTCCTGACGGGCAACGCTGCTGAGCTAAGCATTGAGATCAGCGCTGCGCTCAGCTTCAGCCACTGCCCAGCTCCTGCTGCCCGGACCTTCCTCCTTCCCTTGGCTGTGTGCGGTGTGACCTTGCTAACATCACGCCGCACACAGCTGGCTTGCCGGGGGCAGCTGCTGATATAGTGCACAGCGGCGCTGCCCGACCCCGGGAAATGCAGTGGGGATTTTTATAGGGGTTAATGAGAGAATACAGTAGATCACTTTCAGATCATTCTCTGCCCCAAGGTAGCTGTATCCATCTGAATTAGGGATGGCCATTGACCAGCGATAATTTAAAATCATTGATGGTTTAACTACTTTTACCATCGATAGGGGAGAATCAGATTCTCCAGGATTTGACCATGATACAGAGCTATTGAATATTTTTATTTATTTTTCTTTCCCTGGTGTTGCAACATGGAGCATAGCTGGGACACCTGTGAAACCCCACCCCCATACCTGGATTACCCACAATTCACTGAACCATCAATGCTTCCATTGTTTTTTTACATCATTGAGGTTATTCATCAATGTTAATATCGATGGTAACTATCAGATGGCCGTCCCTTATCTGTATTATATTATGTAATGCTCAGACTTGAGTCAGAAGGGGGCTGGACTATGCCACATCAACCTTCTGCTTATGTTGTCCTTTAGTTAAAGTTGACCATGTTCATATCGACCTTTTGGTATCAACCTATTGACTCACAGTACGGGTAAGGGTACACATATCTGGGCCCTCCTCATTATTCCTACCTTTTTTTGATCCAGACGTACTAGATATTGTATTTTTTTATTTTCTCCTTGACACAGTGACATCATGTATCTGGTCACGAGAGAAAGGAACTCTATCAATAAGAAACATTGGTGTAGGAACAAGCATCATCGCAGTGTGCCTGATTTCTTGGAGAGATTGTTGTTGGAAAGGACTATGTGGTGGTCCTAATTTCAAGGCTTGGCAGAAGGTGCTAGGTAGCGCCTTGGGACTTTTTATTTTGTTTGTCAACTGTAACATACTTGCCTACCTTAATTGTCTGCTCTCCGGGAGAAGCCTGGAGTGGAGAGGAGACTCTCTGTAGCTTTTCTGGGGGGTGGGATTTGACTGTGTTAATCCACACCCCCATTAAACCCCGCCCAATTCCATTAAATGCTGTGATTTGTGGTTCTTGGGGGTGGTACCCAGGGCCGGTGCTAGGGTGTGCGGCGCCCTCCTGCAAACCATAAATGTTGCGCCCTTTCACATTGCCATTGCAGCAAGCTGCAGCTCGTTTTTGGGTGTGTATGCACTGTCCACCCTTCCACGCCGCTGATGGCCAGTTGTGGGGGCATCGCTTCAGCATTTCATGCTAGTGGTTGAGACAATGCAGGCATGTCAGTTGGAGGGCTTTGACGGCTGTGTGACATCGCACACAACCCAACACATGGCTGGCCTGCATCTGGCTTCACAGCTACTGTAGGCTGCGCAGCCAGCATGCTGCCGATACTGCATCTCAGTGCTGTGTCTGCAAAATGTTGTAGGCATTATTTAAAAAGTGTCTAAATTAATATAAAAAAAATACAATTAGTAAAAATATGTTATAAACATGTATAATACAAGACTTACTGTTCTTTGCTGTTTAAATCTTGTATAGTCCCTCCACTTCTATCTGCGTAGGCAGGATGCCGAGGACGCCATTTCCCCTTGTGTGACTGAGGGGGAAAGGAGGGGAGAGGAGTAGATGGAAGAAGAGGGGAGGAGATAGAGGGGGCAGAGAGTTGAGGACTGGGCTGCACTTCACACTGAGAAGAGGGAAGGAAGGGGAGGTGGCCTGTTCGTCATTTGATTGACATGCACTGGGAGCAATCGGTAGGGGGCGGACCCGGACATGACATCCAGGCATTCACAGTGTCAGTGAGAGAGGGGATCTGCCTGTCACAATATTTGCAGGCTGCGGCAGCCATTAGCCATAATCAAAATAAATATAAAAAAAATAAAGTTAAGTCGAGCGCAAGGCACGGCACTGGCTGTGCAGGCTGTACAGACTGGGAAGGGGGGGGGGGATCAAGCACTGCCACACCTGCGGTCCCCGCTGCTCTTTGTTATTACAGCGCTGCCTGCCACAGCACAAGAGTCTGACAACCTTCCGTTGAGGAAGAGGGGGCAAAAGGAGGACTTTGGAGGACGGCGTGCAGGCAGTGACAGTGAGGGCTGAGGCAGCTTTAGCAGAGCAGGGAGACAGCGCCTTTTCAGCATGGCGCCTCCCTGCTTTGCAGGAGCTGCTGAGTGGGTAGCGTCGGCCCTGGTGGTACCCTGCCCCTTCCCCAAAGAGCTGCAAATATCAGTATTTGACCAGCAGAGGGAGGGGTTGCAGTGGCTGATGCAGGGGCCCTGCTCAATGTGGGAGGCTTGCCCCCCCTTCTGGGGGGTCCGGGAGGGGGACCGGATTTTCAGTGCCCCTGCTGCCCCAATAGTAGTTCTGCCTCTGCTCTGCATGATGGCCTGCGTTGCACCCTTGCAAAGCAGGATGGGGGTTATGGTTACAGTTTCTGCATTTTCCACTTGGACCTTGGCTCCAGTGTTTCCCATAGAGGAGGCATAAACAGTAACCTAGTATGTCCAGACAACAAATTGGCTGCATGTGACAAAAATATTCTAAAACCGCAGTTTGTAATGTGGGAAGACACTTTGTAATTCTAAATACAGCTACTGGCAGCACTGATCTATCAATAGTGCCTGTTCTAGGAACTGCCTTGGAAACTATATAATACTGAAATATCAATGTCAGCACTTTGTGGCACATGGTGTAGAGTCAGTGTGACAACAGCCTACTGTGTGTATGGATTAATACCTGCAAACAACCATCTGCCGGTCTCTGTAGAGGGCGTTGCCTATCAGGAACAAGCTCCAGCCGTATAGCATTCTATATGAGTTCAATGCCGGCAGTGCCCAGCACATATCTCTGATAGTCGCTGTGGATTACTTTTGTATACATATGAGTGCAGCAAACCTCCGAAAACATTTTTAAGGTTGATATATTCCACCCATGGTCAATGTAGGATGCCTGAGAACAAATGCGCACTAAAGACAGAAATAGTTGATAAGAGGTAGGAATGAGGGAAGAGGACCCTGCCTTTTTGAGATTACAACAGGGGTGCTTTATGAGAGGAGGTGGCCTGTGTACAGGCTCCTATTGGGCCCCCACCTCCCCGGTGATGCAGTAGACTCTTGCATGTGCTAGAATCTACTGCACAGCAAAGGTTTCTGGGAATGTAGTGCCCGTACTGCATTCCTGAGGACATCTTTGTGAATCACCAGAAAATTGCCATGGCAGAGACTTATGATGACTGATAGGAGCAAGGGAGGGTGTTCCAGAGTAGAGAGACAGCAAAGAAAAGGTTTGAGGGTAACTTTTGGGCAAATCATGCAGATCAACTTACAGTGGTTGCCGACCCTCCCGGAATTACCGGGAGGATCCCGAAAATCGGGTCCTCCTCCCGGCCCCCCGGAAAGGAGGGGCCGGATCCCGGGGGACCCCCACGCCACCCCCCGATTGCGGCGTCTTCCCCATACCTTTTGGATTGAAATTGTCAATCCGCGGGTGTCAGAGGAGGGGGCGGAGCTAAAATTTCGTCATTTTAGCCCCGCCCCCTCCACAGAGATCCGTGAATTGGGGGTTTTACCATCCTGGGGGCGGGGCTTACTGATGTAAAGCTCAAGCCCCGCCCCCGACCTGCAGCTGGAAGTCTCCTCTCTGGGCTTCTCCCGGAGAGGAGACAGAAAAAGTCGGCAACCCTGAGATAGTCTCTTATTTGTGTAGTGTTAAAACGCATGGCATTACAATGAGCTCATCGGGTGCAAATGGGCCCCTGAGTGTGTCCAGTAGTGCATTAGTGATGATGCGACCATATTTATTAACCACTGATTTAGCAATGTTATTTTGCTCAAGTGCATCTTTATAAAATAAGACTTTTGGTGCCCACACACGGTAAAATGTGTTCTAGGTGCGATTTGAGCCTATACAATGGCCCTTTATCAGATCTGATTGCAGTACACATTTGTTCTCAAAATGGGCAAAACCATGTGCACTGCAGGTGGGGCAGATGTAGCATGTGCAGAGAGAGTTAAATTTGGGTGGGGTGTGTTGAAACTGAAGTCTAAATTGCAGTGTAAAAATAATGCAGTCAGTATTTACCCTGCACAGAAACAAAATAAGTCACACAAATCTAACTCTCTCTGCACATGTTACATCTGCCCCACCTGCAGTGCACATGGTTTTGCCCATTTTGAGAACAAATTTTTACTGTGATCAAATCTGGATAAGGACCAATGTCTGCTGTGATATTTGGACTGTACACACTGTGCGATTTGAACTACACCAGATTTTGACTACATTTCAATAGTACAGTTGGAGCCGCACTCCCCCTTGCCGCCAGCGCGCCAGAGTTTCGTAGCTGGTGGGCAGTGGCGGAGGCAGGGCCCGGCATACCTGGATGTGCGAGCGCCTCACTTTTGATGGACGGCGCACACTGCCGGGCGTTGCGATGGGAGCTGGTCAGATGAGAGCGGCCCCATCTGTATATAGTACAATAGCATGCCATATAGCTACAAAAAGTGTGCATCGCATTTCAATGGAAAATAAATATGGTGCAATTTGAACTAGATACAAAAGATCCAATCGCATGTGATAATTGCTCCCTGTTGGCACCATTAGGGCCTAATTCAGATCTGATTGCACGGATGCACAGGATGGGTGATTATTGATAGACTGTACATGCGTACTGCTCATAGTACACGTGTGTGAGACCGTCATGTGATAAAATTCTGCTAATTGTTTTATTTCTGGCGTATGCAAGCTGGTGTCTGGGGATGGTAACCTGAGGTTTTCTGGGGGTGTCAGGGAAAATGCAGCTATACCCAGGTGTAGGGGAATGTGTGTGATGTCAGTTCCAGCCTTGATCAGCCTAAACCAGCCGCTGAGTAAGTCATTGGGTTACGTTCAGTCTGGAAAAATCATTTGATGTTGAGCGGCTTGCAAATGGTTTGCAGCTAATTGCAGGCTTGTACGGGGCAGGATTTCATTATAAGGGTTTGGATCATTTGGTCTACAGCATGTTGGTCGACACCGTTAGATCGACATGGTTCTAGGTCGACAAGGGTCAAGACTGACATTGGTCTAGGTCAACATGGGTTTAGGTCGACAGGTCAATAGGTCGACACAAGCATTAGGTCGACAGTCAAAAGGTCGACATGGGTTTTCAGGTTTTTTACCCGAATGCCGACACAGTCGACATGGACACAGTTTCCAGTGCACCGCATTCCCTCGCTTCGCTCGCCATGCTTTGGGGGCTGTGCCTCGCTGCACTAGGCACACTATTTTATTCTCCCACCCTAGTGGATGGTAGGGCATGAAATACTGCCTGTCGGCACATGTCGGCTCAAAAAACAGTGAAAAACCCCATGTCGACCTTTTGACTTTCGACACTGTTGACCTAATACATGTGTCGACCTAGTGACCTGTCGACCTAGACCCATGTCGACCTTGACCCATGTCGACCTAGAGCCATGTCGACTTAACCCAATGCTCGTCGACCAACATTCTGTAGACTCAATGACCATATCCCCTCAATGACCATATCCCCACTGTAATTGGGCGGTGTATACCTGATCACAGGGCTCCGAAAATTTGCAAAGGTGCGATCAGGTCTGAATTATGCCCTTAGGCTGGGTAGACACCAGGATGACATTGCTATGATATGTTATTTTCTGTGAAAATCAGAACACTATATGGTCCAGACTGTGCAGTGTGTAACCGTTATCGCATGCTCCCACACATCATCATTAATGCTATATTCCAGTTGCCTGTGCTTCGCCATCTGTATACATGGGGTGACAGAGCCTCTGTGCTGAATGATGTACACACACATCGGTCATCACACACTGACACACATGCTATGCACCAGTGATGTGTGCTGAGCAATCCATGCTAGCCACATTTATTTTTTCCTATGCTTGCCAGGCAATCTTACACTGCACTGTCTATGTGAGCAGGCGATGGTGATTCGTGGGACCTTGCATCCCCATCGCTATAGGTGTACACACTGAGCGATCCCTGATTATTACTTTCTAAATGATCCCGCTTAGAAAACAGCCCAAAATCGCTACATGTGTATGGGCCTTAAATGTAGCATATCAAGGTACATCGTGCAGTGCGTATGAGTGGCACAATTTGTCTCTCGTTGGCCAGCAGATCAGCTGAGAACACATCATACTGATGTGTCCTAGTCTAATTTGACATACTGTAGGAGCACAGTTCCTTTTCCTGTAGCACCTGTCTAAATAAGGAACAAGAGGCATCCAGATTAGGTGCAATGAGCATGCCTATGTACATAATCATGAGTGTCTGCAGCTTCTGTTACACGTGGTAAAGGCAAGATGCAAAGATGCAGGGAATTCCCATTAGTTGATACTGACTGATGGCCTAGTCGGAGGTCTTCGTGACATGATCACAACAGCTGATACATCCCTGATCTCCCTCACTATCTGCTTCTGCTGCTTGTGACGGATCGGGGAATGAGGGGGGGGGGGGGGGGGGGGGAGATTACACCAGACAGGTGTATCCTGACTTCCATGTCCCCATCATGTACGCATCCTCATACACTGTCCTCATCACGTACATCCTATTTCCAGGCATTCCAGTAAATATAATGGTATAAGTGTGTAAGATAATAAAAACTAAAACACCATTTGTATACCAGTAGAGACTACTTCGCATGAGCAGCTCTCCGGAAACATGGCGCCCGCGCTGAGTTTATGGGAACATCTCTACACCCTGTGCGCAAATCGCTAGAAAATGGCCGCATCGCACGGTCAACACTGAATGGTCAACATGCATTAAGTAGACAGGTACAAAAGGTTGTTTGGTTCAAAAGATGAACAGATGAAAGGTTGACCTGACAATGGTGGGCACATACATACGGTCCACAAAAGCTTTTTTTTTGCAACTATGTCAACATCTACCACCCATGTGGACTACGATTGCCCAGTGGCTTTGCTAGTGGGGTGCAGGGGCGGGTGGGACGAGATGCACCCGGTTCTTTCCCTCCAAAATGCAGGCTCCTGCTCGGTGACCCATAATGGAGACCATCAGAAGCCTCTTAGCCCTTTGTCCTGTACCTGATGTTTATCTCCTCTCATCCTTAATTCATTTCTTCATTCCCGTCTGTGTGTGTGTGTGTGTATGACCCTGATCTTAAATCTGTTTTTACCTCTCCCAACTGTGTTCATACTGACCGCTATTTCTGATTGTTATTTTCGCTATTGTTTTACCTTTAAGTACCTATAGTTCTGTCTGAGTACCTATAGGGGGTTATTCTGGTTGATTTGCAAGGCTGCGAATTTGCAGCCTTGTGTGTCCACCAAACCTCTCCCGGCAAATAATCACCCACCCGCCCCCCCTCGAAGTGCGGGTTTACCCGCACAGGCTGCGAATGGATGTTTTGCATAAACATCCATCGTATGCCTCAGGTAACCGCCCACATCTGTGCGTGCACATCTGTGGTGCGTGCACGCATATAAAAGTGACTTTTACGTCACTTCCGTATGTGTGCACGCTGGCACGGATATGGGCGGGCAGCTGCCAGCTCGCCGCACCCGCGTCACTGCCTCCTTAACATGAGAACACCCAGCATATGGTAATGGGGCAGCCCGGCGCCCCCCGACCATCTCCGCCCCCGCATGCCATCATGGGTGCGTGCACCTGGCCAATCGAAAGTTCGACATGGGTGCATATGTGCAGAAACGCGCATGCGCAGACGCGCACCATCGGTCCTCCGTGCAAATGTACAGAGGACCGAATGGATTAGAAAACCCCCAGAGTCTATGTTTATATGGGTCTCCACAGTTGCAGAGTGATTAGCATTTCTTTCTCAAGGTACTTAGATTTTTATTTGTATGAATTTGTATGCGATGCCTATGGAGGAGAGTTTTTACTGCATTTCTCCATGCACTAAACCCTGCATGTTGGGGTTTCAACATTGAGTAGGGATGTTTCTACACCCTAAGTGCCCCCTCCCCTTGGTCTACAATGCTGTAATTACCAGTGTAGTGGACAGCCTCTGGAAGACTTGTCTACTCCTCTGTGTGGTGGGCAGCCTCCGGAAGACTTGTCTACTTCTATCTGTTGTGGACAGCCTCCGGGAGACTTGTCTACTCCTCTGTGCATCCAGTAGAGCCATTGGGATTAGGGGGCCTCCCAGAACTGCCTGAAAAATAGGCTTATGCTTCCAGGGTGGATGGAGGAGAGCACCCTTACTGACCATTCTGCCTGCCCAGCTCCCTACTGTGCCAAATTCTTGAATTTTGGACTGGGAATGTGAATTTGTGAGATGAGCATAGGGCATCACACAAGTAGGCCCACTGTGGCAGGACCTGGCCCCACTGCTCTTAGTGCATATCTGCTGGGGATGGACCACACAATAGCCTTCACAGGGGGAAAAACACACACAATGCCCTCACATAAAAAACAAACCATAAAACACATTGGCTCGCATGGGGAAACACACATATTGGCCTACATGAAAAATAAGACATCTAGGGGGAAATTCACTAAGATGGAAGTATCTTAGCACCTTCTAGAAGATAATAGATAGTATCGGATTGCTTGGCAATAGCAACATCCCATCTGAACTAGAACTCCCATGTTAGTAAAATGTCCCACCTAGATTCCATGATTGCACCCACAGGAAAAAACACACACATTAATTTATTACCTGTGTGTGCGGAACCTGCACTAACCCCCACCCTTTCTCTATTATCATGGTGCCCTCCATGTCATTTGCTTCTCGATTGACCCCTGGGTAAAAATGATATTAATAATAACAAAATAATAATGGATAAAATCAGCAGGATAAGGTTGATATTCTTATTGGAAGATCTGCTGACTTGCCCAGAGTCACAGTGTATCGGATGACCAAGTGTAGCTCAGAGTTCTGTGGTTGGATGGTGTAATGGTTAGCATTACAGCCTCACAGCACTGAAGTCATGGGTTTGATCCCCACCATGGCCCTAACTGTGCTGTGCTTGCGTGGGTTTCCTCCGGGTACTCCAGTTTCCTCACACAATCCAAAAATATACAGAAAAAAAGATACAGAATGCCCCCACTTTTAGGCCTCCTTCAATCTCCATTGAGTTGCTACACTCACTGTAACTGCCATCCAGCTGTTACACCCACTGAAACAGCCATCCAGCTGCTACACCCCCTGCAGCCACCATCCAGCTGCTACACCCCCTGCAGCAAACATCCAGCTGCTACACCCCCTGCAGCCACCATGCAGCTGCTACACCCCGTTACCGCCATCCAGCTACTACACACACTGCATTGCAATAAACTGCTTTACCCCTTGCAACATCCATCCAGCTGCTAAACTCCCTGCAGCCACCATCCAGCTGCTACACTCCCTGTAATTGCCATTCAGCTGCCACACACACTGCATCACCATCCAGCTTCTACACTCAATGCAGCCACGATCCAGCTGCTACACCCCCTGCAGCCGCCATCCAGCTGCTACAACCCCTGCAGCTGCCATCCAGCTGCTACACTCCCTGTAACTTCAATCCAGCTGCTACACCCCCTGTAGCTGTAACCCCCATCCAGCTGCTACACACACTGCGTCGCCATCCACCCGCTATATTCCTTGCAACAGCCATCCAGCTGCTACACCTCCTACAGCAGCCATCCAGCTGCTTCACCTCCTACAGCAGCCATCCAGCTGCTAAACTCCATGTAACCGCCATCCAGCTGTGCCACACCCTGAAACCACCATCCAGCTGCTACACCTCCCTACAACTGACATCCATTTGCTACACAACCCTGCAAACACCATCCAGCTGCTACACCCCCTGCAAACACCATTCAGTTCCTACACACCATGCAATCGCCATTTTCCTTAGTCAAAAAGTAATTGTAATGAAAAAAAACACAAAATGTCATTTTTTTTGTCCAAAAATCAAATCTTTTATTTATTATTCATATTATTATTGCCATATTCAGTGAATTTATTTAGCAGACAATCACAGTGCAAAAGCATTTAGCGCTTTGCGCTACATGAGAGAGGTATGTTATGAAGCTCTTACAGGAAGACGCAGATAATGCTCATTGGGAGACCCAATGACACTGTACAGTAACTGGCTCAGGGGGAGGGGAGTAGGGGTGGTCTGTATCACAGAGCTCTGGTGGGGGGGGGGGGGCAGCTAATTCTACACTTAGGTTTAATAAGTTCTAAGGTCTAAGGCACCTTACAACCCATATGCGTTCATGGGCTATAACGGACTGTACTGCAACTAGGCCTCAGCTGAGAAAAACACAGATGTACTGTACATCTACCACACTACAATTAGCAAAGCCAGATCATTCTGATACGTGAGCTGCAGATTAGAAAACAACATATACTATATATTTATGGAATCCCACATTCACCACGGGGGATCTCCCTTCTGACAGTGCACAGAATATGTGAGGCCTATACTGCAAGTGACAAAGGATTACACTTATATTCTTAAACACACTTAGCAATTGCTTATTGATAAAATCAGATGTCCAGATAAATGTATTAACCAATCCGCAAAGCATTTTGGTTGGTCTATTGTAGGGTTTCACAAATGTGGCCTTCATGATCCACTTACAGTCCAGAAATTACGGATATCCCTGCTTCAGCACAGCTGTTGCTGCCATGTATATTGTCTTTGATTATATTTGAGGGCAATGTCAGGGAATGAGTCAATCAGAATCAGTTTCATAATCTCTGCGGATGTCCATAAATAAGGTCAAAAGATGACCAAGATCCACCGAAGGGGAAATGTATCAAACCGTCTCAAGAGAACAGATGGAGAAGTTAGCAAAAAGTAATCTTGTATGTAATTCATTAATGCTAGCTAAAATCTGATTGGTTACTATGGGCATCTTCTATACTTGCGTGGACAATTCATTTATATATACAGTAGCTTTCTTTTGGGGGGGGGGGGGGGGGGGGGGGCTCTCCTATCCCCCTGATACAATTGGGAGGGGGGGGGGGGGGGGGGGGTGACAATAAGTCTTCCTGTTCTCTTTAGAAGGTTTGATACATTCCCACTCTGTGTCCATTCTTCGGACCAAATTGCAAGCCACCAATAGGATTCTGCTCTATCCGCTGTTATCAGCTTTGCTTTGTTGAAGACCGACACTACACTACAAGAAATACAATATTTGCTTTTATTCCCTTACTTGCACAGATGAAATGTGTTGCTAATTATACACTTTGGGATCACAGCAGATCTGATTGTTATCAAAAACCCTATTTGTCTATTGCACTTTTTGAGTAAAAAGTGAAGCAAGATCTGAAACTACACAAATAGAATCAACATTAATATCACCATTAGACCTGTATGTTTACATTCACTTTTAAAACCAATACTGTCTGAAGCAGATTTTGAAAAAAAAAAAAAAATTATTAGGGATGTGTAGATCCGGATTTACCTGGATCTCAAAACGGGATCTTATTGGCTATATGTAATTATCTTCTAAAGGTCCATACTGTACAGTAGCCAAAACATGTGACAGCCGAATAGCCAATAAGATCCCGTTTTGAGATCCAGGCAAATCCGGATCTGCACATCCCTGACATTAAATAGATCTGACTATAGAAAGTTAATGCAAAATAATTGTCAGTAATTAAGTTTTTTTTCTGGTACTTATTACATTAAAAATCATAGTTTCTAAGTAACAACCAAATATGGAAGCCATCTTGATTTTAACAATATATTGTTAATATATCACTAAATAAATAGTCCAATCAATTCTTAAATTAATGAGTTTAATGACATCAATCGACAGGGCCCTAACAGTACTGCCCACAAAGCACCAAACCCCAACCACTAACAGCATTACTTAGTCATGTAGTGCAAACAAGGGTGCGTTGGGGCTGGTAACGTTCCTATATTACATCCAGACTCCTTGAATACTGACCAGTTCAGTCTGGCTTCATTTGTACAATTCAGTCTTATCTAACACATTCCAGGTATGCTGGTGAATGAAACAGTATTCAAGGGCACTCGCTCAAAACCGGCCAAGGCTAAGGCTTAAGGAGAAGAGGAATCCACCAAAACAAAAATATTACACAGAGAAAAATGGATCCCAAACAAAAAATATCTTAACACAAAAGAAACAAAAACTTATTTACAGAAACAAAACACAAAAGGTGCTTTATGACGACATTGACTCCCTGTATTGTTCAAGAACTTCGGCAGAGTTAAGGTCTTCAGGTCTTTAAGTAGTTCTTAAAGTGACAGCGTCCCATTTTTGGGACAAAATCACTTCACAATCTTTCTTCAGGTAGAAGCCTTGTTAAATTGGGGGTGATGTATCAAGTCAAGGAGAGAGGAGCAGTGAATAAATGTTCTTAAGCAACCAATCAGCTTCTGGCTATAATTTTATAGGATGTACCTGCCATCTGCTAGCCATAAGCTCAGGAGCAGACCCTTTTAAGGAGGTAATTGCAACTTGTTAAGTTAAAATTCTGAGATCATTATCTGGCATAGAGAATGATTTGGTGAAGGGAACGTTAACTAGTAAGCAAAATATTCACAGATATGATAATAAAAGGATTAACTACTTGCTAACTCAGCATTACCCATAGCAATGATTACCCAGTAAGGCAGACAAGAACTATAGGACATACTTATTCTGCACAATGCTTCTAAATACTCAATCTCAAATATGCTGCCTGAGCACTGCTAACACGTAGTCCAGGCTTGATTCAGAAAGGGATACAGCTGCTGAAGCCCGCAGGGGGTGTCTGAAGAAAGATGCATTCTGCCAGCAGCTTCAATCTGCGTGCTGCATCCGATGACGCAACATTGGATCACAATCGCAGGCCATGGGTTTGTGGTGTTTTGCATATCGCACAGGCAGCTCTCCTAAAAAAAACAGTGCATTACAGTATGTGGACTTCCAGTCGTAGGGCCAGGGAGTCCTTTGGTGCATGTACAGAAAGATGCAGTGACTGCAGCAGGTACTGGGAAGGATCCAATGGGATCCCTCTTGGGTGGAGTTGCAAAACAAAACCGATAGGCTTCTATTGGGTAACTCCACCCATAGATGGTGTTACCCACTGGCTCCAAGCTCTGGAATTCATTGCATTCTGGGGCCTGGTACATATGGAAATGCTGTAAAAACTGTGAAAACTGGATTATTATTTTTTGGGGGGGGGGGGGGGGGGGGGGGCGGAATAACATTTTAGGCTTTAGTACATCTCACTGGTAGAGCAATGTTTATGTAGGATAGGGATGTTATTCACATCAGTGCTGGTTCTATATAATTGAGTCACAGGGGTAAATTTATGATGGGAGTTCTATTAAAGATGGGGGTGTTGCCCATGGAAACAAATTTGATGCCGGGGGGCAGCGCATCAGGTTCAAATTGAAATCCAATGCTTTCGATGTCCGTTCTATTTTGATCCGGTTTTTCTTATATAAAGCAAAATCTAATAGAAAAATAGATTAAATCTAACCATATGTATGCCCTATTAGGGAGACAAATTTTTGGGTTTTACAGGATGCAAAAACAAGAGTTTTTCCAGGTGGGTAACACTTTTACACCTCTTTCATACTGCAAATGCAGAGTCGCACCCAGGATTAGGACACAGGTCCATCCCATTACAACGGGTGGGACTGAGCGGTGGCGTGTCATCTGGCAGCGGTATGGGGCGGGGCAGCGCTTGGAGCACCTCCATACTGTGAGCGGGACCCGGGTCACTCTGCACCTGACCTGGGTCAGAGACTTTGGTTGAACTCCCAGGATACTTGACTTGGGTGGCCATTTTTCAGACTGCACCTCAATCAAGGTCGAAAGTGCAGTTTGAAAAGGGTATTAATGTCAGCGCATGAGATTCCAAAGGAACCTTGCCTCTAAATAAATCTGTCACTTTATGTGGTAACATCTACAGATAAACAGGGTGGGACCGATGTGACAATTAACCCTTTGAGTGCCAACATTGCTAGGAGAGATGTACAAAATATCCGCTAAAAATGCTAGGGCCATAGTGGAGGAATATGAATCAATTTAGTTATTGCCGGCAAATGATCTGAAGTCAGTTTATTAAAGTTTAGTTGAATATTGCTCCCCCCTAAAAAAAAAAAAACAGTCGCTGTGAGCGAGGCAGGTTAGCAGATATTTTGCACATCTCTCACAGCATCGTTGGCACTCCAATTGTTAAGCACAGGTACTGATGTCATTGGCTGCATTGTCATGCCTATTGGAGCAGACCACAAAATGGCTGCTGCCTCTGTGAGAAGGCTACATGTGCAGTGTTACAGTAAATAATGAAAAATTAAATGAAATTCAAGTGAGTTTTCAGGAAGGTGAACAAGGTGTGAAGTGACAGATCTTCATGTCTGTCACTGTAGTGCTGAAAGGTTATTTCACTAGTGTAGTTATATTACATTGCTCGTACTCTTAGCAGCAACATTATCTACAACGGTTCTTCATAACATATATACACTCTATTACTATAATATACACATTTTTGAGGGATTTGCACTGTTTTATTTTTTTGAAAAACTTTTTGGAGATCTTCAGCTGTTTCCAATAAACAACTGTCCACTAATATGGGGACACCTCAGAGAGATGTCACCCACAAACAGCTGAAGGTCCAAAAGATGATTTCTCCTAAGCGGAGCTCAGGGCCAAAGTAGCTCAAATAACTCATATGGGCACATAATACGGCACAAGGCGCATCAAATGTGCTGTAATCCTCAGGAGCCAATGAGATACCAGCTTTGACTTTACAAGCTGTACTATAAAAATGAACTGATCTGATAGGCTGTGAGTTACTTACTGTACATGCCAGCATACTGCACAGCGGTAGTAAATATGACCCAGTCTTCTTTGAGGCCTATTCACAGTTACTGCACATTCCTTCACATGTTCACTTACAAAATACAGATCAGTATCTATAACACACAAGTAACACTGGGTCTCTCATCTTTCAAAAAGTCACAAAATATAGCAATCTTTTCTACTTTTTTCTTGATAAAAACTTCTTTTTTTTTTTTTTTCTTCACAAAAAAATAAAAATGACATTGTTTTTCTGCGGCACAAAAATATTTATAACAAAATTAGAAATTTGCATCTTTTCAAAGCTCATGAGCATAATATTTATAATATTTCTGCTGCTTAAGGGTGCTGAGATGGGAAGCACAAACTGTCCCAGTCCATTACTGGTTCACAACTTCACATGATAAAAAGAAAAATAAATCATGATTTAGTAGTATTTGTTTCATTTATCTATCTATCAATAAACCCCATAAAAGACTAATGATAGCATTCATTTGATACTACTGGCATTTTTGTTTTGGAAATGTCTCCCGAATCCCATGATGCATCTCACCATGACATTCCTTCCCAGCATGCCTAATAACATATTATTTGTCAGTACCGTCAATTTGGAAGCCTTAGATTAAATTAAAATTCACACTGAGTATTGTTACTCAAGGCAATGTAGGGATTTTGTTTATGGTATGTTTACATTTTCCGCCTATGTTCCCTTGCATGCCCAACTCGTCTTTGATGCAGTTTCGGCCCACATTGTTTTAACACTGCCTGACTGAAAATTTTGTAAACGTATGGAAGTGATGGGGGGAAACATGATGTCCTGCACAGTATTGGTTGATGCATAGATTTCATTGTATATCGAGGCACAAAATGGACACCCGCCACAGCAGTACCTATAGCAGCAGAGATCTCCCTTCTCAGCAGAGATGGAGAACAGAACAAGCAGCGATTTAGTGTTGGACATGTCTGTTAATACTTTTGGTTTCCTCATGGGTTACCTGTACAAATAACATACATGTACACATATACTGATAAAAAAATAAAATAAAAAAAGTGCAAAATTTAGCTTTTGCTGTTTTCTGCAGTGATGCATTGTGGGTGTTACAATGTGCCAAGTGGAAAGACCTGACCAATATAATCCACTTTACTGCAAGGGGCCTTGGATATAAGCACGGCAATGGTGATGCGAACGCCTTTCGGGGTTAATCTTGACGCAATAGTGTTAAATTCTTGATGACTGTTGCTATTATCCACTAATCCAGACCAACGCTTCCGAAAACAAAATTTTCATACACTGGCAAGCACCACACCGCAGTGCATTGTGGGTGTCCATCCTGCTATCGCTAGCAGTGATATATTGGTAAAGGAAGACATGGATTTGTTTTGATATCACAAAAGCTTTTGGCAAAACCCCTTAAAAAGTAAATCTGCAGTTATGGTGTAATCTGTTCTCTGGACCCCCCACATGAATCACTTGGCATCAGGATTCCCTTTGCATTCTTCCAGCCTTGGACATCTCCTTCAGTGAGGCCATCTAGAACTTGTTTGAAGTGAAGGTGACATTGGTTTGGGGAGACTGTCCACATGTGGTTTCTGTATTTACAATTAGGCAAAGTAGCAGTTGCCAGCGGCTTGTTGAGAGCTAGCCACTGGAATGGGTACTGGTCTCCCATCCACCTTTCCAGTAGCACCGTGACTTGTGTTGAGGCCAGCACCACCAATTGTAAATACAGTCTTGTTTTAAACATACCATTCCAGACCACGATGAAGTGATGAAGGGTAATTTCAGCTACCTGCCTCCTCATTTATCATCTCATTCTACCTATTTGGTGGGATAAAAATAACTATGACAATTTTGGTCTGTACAATCGCCTTTGATATTTCGGAGATCAGGAGAGCCTAGTCCATAAATTCTTCATGTTTCATCAAACATAGCTGAAAGATGCTTCATAGGGTGTGGGACAATAGCTTCAAGTCTGCTTCATCGGTAAGAGGAGATGTAGGCATTGGGAGACTAGTGTTGGTTCTAGATCAGCAGGAAGATGGAGACTGGGACCGAAGTAAAACCTCTGAGGATGGCAGCTGCTGGACGTTGACTTCACATAACACTCTCGAAGATGATTACTTTGTTATCTGACACAGGGCTCATGCTGGTCAAGCTGTTGATATCTGGATCAGTTGCCATATACTCTAGGTGATGAGCTCCCCAGACGGGTTCCGTCAAATGCTGCCAACGCTGTAAATGAATATCGACAAGGTCATCACAGTGTCGAGATGTACAACAATGTAAGGGCCTGATTCAGAGTTGATTGCAAGTGCAAAATCTCTTTCTCAAATTAGCAAAACCATGCTGCACTGCAGGTGGGGCAGATGTAGCATGTGCAGAGAGATAGATTTGGGGGAGTTATTTTGTTTCTGTGCAGGGTAAATACTGGCTGCTTTATTCCTATAACCTCAATTTAGTTTGAACACACCTCAGCCAAATCTTAACTCTCTCTGCAATTCACATCTGCCCCACATGCAGTGCAACATCATTTTGTTAATCTGCAAAAACTGCAGCCTTGCTAAAAGGACTTATGTGCAAAGCATTAACACTGATGGTCACTTGGAAAGTCACACTCCAGATCCCACTTTTATGTGACAACTCATGGATTTACCAACCAAGATAATGTCATTCATAGTGAGACATGATAAACAGTGGCTGATGAACAGCTGTACACTGCAGGCTATTCAGAGGTGGGCTCACACTTAGGGTCAGATGTACTAAGCTTGAAATGTGATAAAATAGAAAGAGATAAACCACAAGCCAATCAGCTGCTAACTGCCATGCCACAGGCTAAGTTTGAAAATTGACAGGTAGGAACTGATTGGTTGGTGGTTTTCAATGCTTTGTACATCTCACCCAAAGTGTTTATAGGGACACTACAAGTCAGACCATTGAATAAACCCCCCCTCCCCCACGTGTGCAGCACCGCGTTAGCTGAGACTTACTCAGCGCTGCGATGGCTGTGGGGAGATCGGGACCGCTGATGACGTCAGCGTCCCTCTCTCCCAACGGCCGGGAGCCGTCTAGGTTTTTCTGGGGTACCCCCAGAAAATGCTGGTGTTACTCCCACAAATGCCCGGCGCCTGTCAATCAACTTACGTATGGCCATCCATCACTAGTTGTAATGGTAAGGATGGGTTGCACATGCTCGCTGCATATCGTGTGCATGCACAGTCGTTCAATAATTGCTTGGGCTGCTAATTTGCGTGGGGCTGAATCAGGCCCCATGTTGTTATAAATTGTTATAAACACGTTTCAGCATGGCAGTACTAGAATTAGAGTGTGCACTAATCCCATCATGGATATTAATACCATAAAAAATGATGTCACAATACTACGAGAACTAGGAGACTACAAGGCACGTACTTCTTTTAGCGTTCCCTTGGCACGTGTGATTTTGTAAAGGAAAGTCACAGGAACACAAAGCATAGATAACATAGCAAAGCACCAGCCGATGGCTTCACCCCACCAAGGGTACGTGTAGGTCTTATTGTACGTCAGAGGCTTGTAGTTTACTAGGTTGAAGATGAAGATGGCCTGGAATAAAAAAAAAAAAACAACGTAGATACAATGGTGTAGCTAGAAATTTTTCTCCCCCCAGCCAAAAATAATTCCGGGCTGACCGGCGACCCAGGCAGCAGTGAGCACTGAGCTGGACCCACTCTGTGCATATATAATGAGCGGGGACCCAGCGCAGTGCATATGTAATGAGTGGTTCCCACTCATTACATATGCACGGGGCGGGGACCCACTCATTCAATATGCACTGCACTGGTCCCTGCTCATTAGATATGTACAGGGCGGGACCAGCTCAGCGCTCACTGCTGCCTGGGTCACCTGTCAGTTTAGCCAGCGGCGTTCACCACAGACCCCGCTGGCGCCGCTCCCCCAGGCCGCCACAGGGTCTGCCACATATGTAGCTACGCCACTGTGTAGATATAACTTCCATTGCAAAATACAGTTGTCTGTCATTGCCCAAAACGAAAAGTCATGTGTGGAATATAGCTTTGTTCTAATGTACCGTATTTTTCGCACCATAAGACGCACTTTTTCTCCCAAAATAATTGGGGGGAAAAGTGTGTGCGTCTTATGGAGCGAATACAACGCTTCACAATGCTGACCCAGGAAACTAAGGCAAAGCTAGCGGAAGCCAGAGGTGAGAGCCGCGACATACGGCAGCACTCACAGGCTGAGAAGATACTCTATCCCCCTTCGCCACTGCATAAGCCCACGGCACCGCCGCACAAGTTCCCGACGGCGCCTCATAAGCTTGGAGAGGTGGGAGGCTGAGGGAGGGAGAGCCGCTGTACAAACTCTCTTTACCGTCGCACAAGCTCCCGGCACTGCCGCACATCCCGTGGAGGTGAGAGGCTGGGGGGAAAGCCAGCTGCAGCATACAGCATAGTATCTCCCACGGGCAGAGAGGATATTCTCCCCCCCCATATTGCTGCACAAGCCCTCTGCTCTTCCGTACAAGCTCCTAAGGAGGGGAGACCGCAGCCACGGCAGCTCTACAGGCTGAGAGGACACGCTGTAAACCTGCCACATACATACCTGGCCTGGTCACTGTCAAACGGACTAGCAGAGCAGAGGCTCTGAGAGCTGCAGGAGGACTTCTACAGTGCAGACATTTGGTGTCTTTCCCTGGAAACTTCATAATAAAAGGTAACCGGGTTAAGGGTCTTATGGAAATAAGTGGGGTTGCGTAAAAGGAAGCAGGTACTCCAGGTTGCAGGCTGGCTCCAGGCACTCCACTGGACTGGCTAATGCCAGAACTTTGTTAATAGAGGACTATTAACCATATGGCACAGATCACACAGAAAGGAAATATGAGAAATAAATGAAAAAATTGGCAGGTAACCTCCAGATTACCATCATCTCAGAGCGGGTTTTTCCATGACCCTAGCAGAATATTTGGGTACTCTTTACCTAGAACGGCGCCCACGATTGAAATCGCGGGCATCGCGGGTAAAATCGCGGTAATCGCGGGCATCGCGGGTAAATCGCGGGTAAATCGCGGGTACATCAAAATCGGGTACCCGCGATTACCGCGATTTTTCCATAGAGAACAATGTTAAAAAGCCTGATTGACCGCGATTTTAGCGTTAAATGCCTCAATGCCCGCGATTTTCCCATAGGAATCAATGTTAAATGGGCTACAGAGCCCAAATAGCCCCAATTAACCCTTAAATGTCCCCCCAATTTTTGTACGCCACCCCACGATCCACGCCAACCCGAAGCGTGGCGAGCGCAGCGAGCCCGCGAGGGGCGGCGGTACGCGTCCTACGACCTTTTCATGCCCTACTATCCACGTCGGCGTGGAGTTGAGAATAGAATAGTGTGGCGAGCGCAGCGAGCCACCGAGCCCGAAGCGTGGCGAGCGCAGCGAGCCCCGCGAGGGGACGCGGATACCTTCACAGTTATACGCGTCCCCTCGCGGGCTTCACAGGTGTCCGCGTGGCCACGGACACCTGTGAAGCCCGCGAGGGGACGCGCTTACCTGTGAAGGTATCCGCGTCCCCTCGCGGGGCTCGCTGCGCTCGCCACGCTTCGGGCTCGGTGGCTCGCTGCGCTCGCCACACTATTCTATTCTCACACCACGCCGACGTGGATAGTAGGGCATGAAAAGGTCGGAGGACGCGTACCGCCGCCCCTCGCGGGCTCGCTGCGCTCGCCACGCTTCGGGTTGGCGTTGATCGTGGGGTGGCGTTAAAAATTTGGGGGGACATTTAAGGGTTAATGGGCTCTGTAGCCCATTTAACATTGATTCCTATGGCCAAATCGGGTGGATTGAGGCATTTAACACTAAAATCGTGTCCATCGCGGCTTTTAACATTGCTTCCTATGGGAAATCGGGAGCATCGCGTCGCGGGCATCGCGGGTACGTTTATGGCCGGCCGCGACGCGACCGACGCGATTTTTCAGGTTTAACATGGTTTTCAATGGGAAAATCGCGGGCATCGCGTCGGTCGCGTCGCGGGCAGGCATAAATGTACCCGCGATGCCCGCGACGGGCGCCGTTCTAGGTAAAGAGTACCAATATTTGTTCTCCTGTATTCCTCCTAAAACTAGGTGCGTCTTATGGTCAGGTGCGTCTTATAGAGCGAAAAATACGGTACTTTATAGATTTGCCGCATTGGCTCTTAAAGTCATGCAGTTTATGCTGCAATGGGACCATCCTAGTGAGGCTTATTTTCATTTCCCCCCAGGAATATGGTGAAAACCTGAGGTGTGGTGATAGGACTCGATTCATTATAACTTTAATGAAACCTCCTTTTTCAGATGATGACACAGAGCCAGATGCACTTAGCTTCAAAAATGATAAAATGGAGAGTGATAAACAGCCAGCCAATGATCTCCTGTCTGACATTTTTCAAACACAGTCTGTGACATGGCAGGTAGGAGCTGATTGGTTGGCTGTTTATCACTCTCCTTTTTATCACTTTTGAAGCTTAGTGCATCTGGCCCACAATCCATTTGCCGATGAGTCAGCTTTGTGGAATGTCCATGCTAACCCATTAGTCTTGCTACAATATCTTATATATTGATCAAACATGGTAGTGTCCGCTTAGCCATGCTTACTACGATGTCAAACTAAAGTGGTTTAACATTACTGGATGGCCTAGCGTCGTGTCTGCCAGCTGAAGCCACTGAAACCCCTATGTGAATAGGACTAAGATGAATAGTAGAACAAATATTTTGCTTGGTGTAATTTATCTCTTATATTACTATGCTGTAAGACATGGGAGGCCATGAAAGGGATTAGTCCGGATGTCCCCTCTGGCAGCTGTTTGCTGAGGCACAGTGGCTCAGTAAGTGTGGGGAGACAGCTGTCAGGTCAGAGGAGACATCCAGGGATGTATGAAGAGGAGGGGTCTGTGTGCAGTCTCCATCTGGGTCCCTTCCTCTCAAGCTGCCAGCGCAGTCGTTTCTGAGCACTAAGGTCACTCGAAGATCTAATGCGCAGGTGCAGGGTTCTGGGAAAATGGAGTGGCAACCATTTTCTTGTTGATTTTCCTACTGCACTTGTGTGAAGCACCGGCATAATGGCCACTACACCATTTTACCCTTGACTTGTCCAGCGATGCTGCCGCAAATGCAGGGCTCCAGAGGGGTAAGTATTCTTTAAAAGGGTACAGCATTTGCAATATGGGCCCCGCAAAAGCCAGGGCCCATCTGCACAGCACACATGGCATCCATTATAAATATGCCACTGGAGACATTATACTATATACAGATACCAGAAACTATCACTTTGGGGTGATTCTCTAGTGATCGGACGGGCCCCGTTCCAATGGTGGGGGTCTGCGCATGTGTAATTGTGCATGTGTAGACCACCTGTGTGAATGCCTTAGGTGAGTATCACACTCGCCGAGGAGTTCGCATGGGTAGGGGAGGGAAGGGGGTGGGTGGGGGCAAACACTGGCCTGGAGCAGGGTAAAGCCCAGTCTTACCATGCAGACGAATGGAGTAATCACAGACCAGCACCACTTCATCCAAGGGAAAGGACGGTAGCCAATCATACGAGCAATATCATCCATGAACCTGTCAGCTCCTGGGGAGATGAGACGAGAGGTCAGCGAAGGTGGATCATCTGCTTTTCTCTTCGCTCCTACTGTCCATAGTCCCAGTATTTTGTTTTGTCAGTGTCACTTGTACTGTGCAGGGTTGTGACTATTCATTATCTTATCCAATCGTGATATAATAAATCTGCTTGGATGATTCAAATGACTTAAATGTCTACTTCACATGTATTTGCTGAAAAAGATTGGTTTGCTGTATGTACTTTTTGTGAGTTTTAGAAACATCATCCCTTTCTGGAAAAGGGCTCAATCCAATTATATGCAAAGTGTTTAAAGCCAACAACACTGAAACTCGCACCCTTGGCTGGCGGAAATCAGCCGGAATTTGCACACAATTGCTCGAAGCCCAATGGGACAGCAAACACCTGTGAGCTAGGTTCAGATAGCTGTAAAGTGAGCCCACCGTAGCACGTCCTCGTGAGACCATTACGTATAATTGGATTTAGTTCTAAGATGTGATCGCGGGGGAGCTTTTGTTCCTGCGCACAGTCAAGGCCTGATTAAAGGTTCCAAGTGCCCTAGGCTAAAACACATGTAGCTCCCCTTGTAATGCTGCTAAACACACGTGTGGGCACTCAGGGACTCGCCAGTCATACTGCCCATGTGCATGTAACAAAGGTTATACATTTGGCATGTAGGATCTAATGCTTGTAGGCTGCTCAGCTGGTGCTGTAGCACAATGTACATAAAGTAATGGTTCCATCAGTAAGTTACATTGGCACAGTCACCGTAAGAAGAACCTTACACCCCACAGTACATCGGGATGGGTATTCGCTAACAAGCATGGAATAAAATAGGCCTTAATTGTATTCCTCGGCTGTCACCTGCAAGGCGCTGACCCTAGTCCTGGTGCCCTAAGCTGTAGCCTAATTAACCTATTGGATAATCAGGCAATTCCTAATCTGATATATATATGGAAAGACAGAGACTGCGCAGATCCTTTGTATATTAGTCCCAATGTTTTATTAGGTGCATGGTGCAGCCTTTCTCCTATAAGCCGATCCCACGGCTCAACAAGAATGCATGGAAAGAAGAATGGAGAAGGCGCACAGTAAGTATATAAATATATATATATATCTTTATAACATGCACATACATCATAAGTAGCATATGAACAGCTTGCCAGCAATGAATAGGAGTTGGGTGATCACCCGACTCCTATTCATTGCTGGCAAGCTGTTCATATGCTACTTATGATGCAGGGGCGGGCTGGGCTGGGGGGGGGGGGTGTCAAGGTGCCACATGCCCCCCAGGCCGGTGTGACTATGTACCGGCCGGGCCGCTGTGTGCACCTTGCACATGCTGCCGCAGCCATAACTGCTGCAGCCGCCAGCTAGCATTACAGTGATGGCTTTATATGTAATGGGCATTACAGTGTGCACTTTCCCAATTTCTGTTGTATGTGTGTGGGGGGAAGGATTGTTTAATCCTTGCTGCATACTAGAGGGGAGAGGGTAGGGTGGGGAAACCAGCGGCGTAACTATCATTTCGGCGCCCCCCCCGCCGATAATAAAACACGCCCCCCCCTCACCCCACCACCACTCCGGACGCCCATGTCCCCCCCCCCCCATCCCCCGCATACTTACCTGTTTTCGCTGCGCTGGTCCCGGTTCCCATCCTGGCTTCATTCTGATATGAAACAAGGACCATCACAAAATGGCCGCCCCCATACAGCAGACAGTTTCAGAGAACTGGCTGCTATATGGGGGCGGACATTTTATGATAGCCCGTCGCAATAGCAGAATGAAGCCAGGGGAGCCGGGACCACCTCAGCGAATATAGGTAACGCTGCGGGGGATGGGGCATTACAATAGCACCGCAGCCCCCCGGCGCCCGCACTTACCCAGCGCCTCCCCGCGACCGCGGGGGCTGCGGTGCTGTAGTTACGCCACTGGGTGAAACGATGGCGATGGGCCACTTGCTTGTGTTGCCCCCCCAGGCTGAAAGTTGCCAGCCAGCCCCTGGATGTATGTGCATGTTATTATTACATAAAGCTATATATACTTTTACTTACCGTGCGCCTTCTCCATTCTTCTTTCCATATATATATATATATTATTTTGTGTGTGTGCCAATTGTAGATTTGTCAAACATGGTAAGTTGTAGTTTACGGGTCCAGTCACCAATTACTAATAGTGAATATTGTTAAAGTAAATAACTACTAATGTTAATGTTATTAGTCAAATTTAATAGTACAACTGTGCAATCTGCAGTAAACTATAAAAACCTCCAGCATGTGCATTAAATAGGAGAACATACATTAAACAGCAGATCTGGTGCACCAAGTGTGACCGATCTCTCATTGTAACAGCCGCCTGAGAGATGCTCTGCGTCATGTTGGCTGCTCAGCAAATCCCAAGGACACAGCTATATTAAGGCTAGTTTGGGCCTAGGAGCGTATGCTCTGGATTGCAGCCAACAACCATTTAAGCTCCAGTTCTTACATTTGCCTCTGAAGGATTTGGGGGATATTGGAAGGTTTCGTTGTTACATATTAATGATATTATACCTCTAAATTACATGTGGTGAAACTGTTCAAAATAATTGTTCTTTATTAACAGTGAGAAATAACAATGGACAACAGGATGGTGAGAGGTGGTAAATAACATTTTATAAATGGTTCTTTATAATACACTGAATTTAAAATAACTTTATTGTATCAGGGATGATTAAAGTCTATTCCATATAATTCAGGGTGGGTAATTATTACACATCAGGAATTGAGAACATGTTAGCAAAGGTCAATGTTTCTCCAGATCTTGCGAAACTTGATTCAGAGTCACTCGCTAAGCAGCGTTCTTTTACTG
This sequence comes from Crinia signifera, assembly GCF_055691185.1. Lineage (NCBI taxonomy): Eukaryota > Metazoa > Chordata > Amphibia > Anura > Myobatrachidae > Crinia > Crinia signifera. The sequence continues at coordinate 44,177,741 of NC_139225.1, read as the reverse complement.
CTAATCGCTGCCCGCCGCCCTGCCGAACACTTTGTGCCATCACGCCGCCAGCACCACCCGCATCCCCTCAATAACATGCAAGGGGATGTGTCCCAGAACACATCCCTCGCATGAAGCCGAAGGGGACAGAAATCATTCGATGGTCGCCGTTTGACAAAAAGGGGGAGGGTGCTGACATCATGTGACGTCAGCTACCCGCCCCGAGCAGGCATCGGCCTGCTTGTGTTCCCAGGGGTAAACCCAGTGTATTCATGGGGATGCCACAATCCCTTCTCTATCTGTGCAAACGCCTCAGCGAGTGTGATACTCTGCTGCGATTTGCGGCTTTCCAGAGAATGAGGGCCACTATAACACTGCATAATTTGAACTTGAGGGCACTCCACTGTGGAACACTATGAACAAGAGGCACTGTAGTGGGGCACAATATGAACAGAGAACACTGTATGTCATAATGTGAATTTGGGATACCGTGTGGCGTAATGTGTACTGGCAGCTCTACAATGTGACATCATGCAAACTAAGAGACTGCATTACGATGGTTCATAAAATAAACTAGCGCACTACCGAGGGGGGGACAATATTAACTAGGGCACTACTGTGGTTCAGAAAATACAATAAGGCACTATAATAGGGCATAAAATGAATAACTGCAACGGAGAGGTGCCTCTCAAGATTCATGGGGACAGGGTTATTATTATAATTTTATTTATAAGGTGCCACAAGTGCAGCGCTGTACAAAGGAACAGTACAGGGAGTTAACCACAAATATTAAGTATCCCCTAATGTATCACAGGGAACCGCAGCAGGAATCTACAATCCCTGCTGCGATCACCCCCTGCAGCGCCACCAGCCGCATCCCCCATAGGTTTCTTTGGGGGATGCGAAGCTGCCCGATGTATCAACATCGGGCAGCCTGGCATCGCAACCCTGGGGGGGGTCAGCATGTAACCGTGCATGCACAGACCCCCCGGCTTCCGGCACTGGGTATCGCAGGAACAGGCTCCTTTCGGAGCCCTGTCCTTGCGCACAGCAGGTGATACATTCAGGTAATATGATCGCATTTTACAATGCGATCAATGATAAATGGGGGCCTATAAGAGGCTTGAGGCCAATGATGGAGATGAGTATGCGGATGAAGTATATGTTTGAGTATAGGAGAGCTGTGAGTGAAATGTGAAGGGAAGAGAGCTTTGACAACAGGAGGGAAGAGGGTTACATTCAATATGTTGTTATGGGACCCACAGAGATCTGGTTACGCCCCTGGCTACAAATCTTATTTATATCTTTTAAGGTGGCCAATCCATACACTACTGAGACTTCTCTTCTCGGATGAAGTCGCAGCTGATCCCCATTGAGCCGCCTGGGGCCTTCCCGGGTGGCAGGATCGCATGTGATATATCCCATTCCGAATCCCTGCTCCCGGGAGGAGGTCCGACGTGCAGGCAGGTCCGACCTCCGATCCGATGCTCACAGGACCACACTTCGAATTGGATCAGTTGTCAAATACATCAGATTTGGCCATTTTATGGAGGTTATTCTGGTCCGTTTAAACATCACGGGCTGTCAGCTGCCCGCCCAATTCCTCCTGAGTGTGTATGCAAATCTAAGTGACCTGAGAGTCACTTAGATATGTGTGCACGTTCCACATCATTCGATGGTCGGCGACCATCGAATGATGTGGGTGTTCACCCACAGGCTGCGAATGGATGTTTATGTTAAACATCCATTCGCAGGCCCTGCGTGTGAACACATGCTGCGAGGGGGTTGCAGGCGGCCCGGATGTTGGGTAGGGTTTGGTGGACTCGCAATGCTGCAAATTCACAGCCTTGTGAATCAACCAGAATAACCCCCTTTACCCGATCCATCAGAACCGGGTGAAAAGTGACAAATCTGACAAATTGATCAGTCGCTGAATGGCTGATACTTTAACTCCATCCACTTTATCTCCGACCAAAGCTTCTTACATCTGCCACTTAGTATCAGCCAATAAGCGACTGTCATTTTTTAAACACAGCCTGTTAAGTGACAGGAGTTGATTGGTTGGAAATATATCTCTCTCCAAGATTTGATACATATGGCCCTTTATTTCTCTCCACATTATCCCTCTCCAAGACTTAAAACCCACATATCTCTCTCCACTTAATCCATTTCTAAGCTTTGATACATATGGCCCTTTATCTTGGAACCAGTGTTGCAAGTTTACTGTTAATCACACCCCAAACCAACAATGCCGCCATACTGGCAGACCTAGATCTGAAAGCATATCCACTACAGCGATGCATTTATCGTGTGCGCAGGAAGCTTTGACGTGTGAATGATAGGAAGAAATCAGTTTCCGAACTTATACCCGACCCAATTGGCACCTGCACACCGGAAATAAGACGGTATGCCGCATTTCTAACATTGTGCAGAAAAACTAGAGTTACATGTTTTACATTTAGGCCAAGAGCCCAGGGCTGCCTCTGCTTAGTAACCTAAGAGTCCGCCTATCACAAAATGAAGGATGTCTATGAGGGAGACATCCTTGTTGAACATAATACAGGTGGTGGCTGCAGAACTTCTAAGATGCCATTTCCACACTTGTGAACCACTGGAAAGTGGGTATTGGTGTCAGTGCAGGGTTGGGGGGGGGGGGCAGTAGATAGAAGTTTTGCCTAGGATGTTGGGACTTACGCCAGCCCTGCAAGGGTTACTTATATTGGGTTCCTTCAGGGTTATTCTTGGTCCTCGCCTTTCTACCCGGTGCCCTACCCTGACCTATAGTCCCCTACTCTGTTGCCCATGACCTCACCCCTGTATATTAACTGGATGGAAAATATTATGACAGAGGTTGTGTATTTGCTCCCCTCCCCCACCTCTCCGAATCCTCTACACATACCGTCCCATATTGGTAATGCAATGACTGTAAGGGGACATGCAGGTGATCATTGTATTACTGCACTTCCTCCTGCACGCAGAGGAGACGTTTTATTTGCTCAAAGTTAACTATGACCCCATAAAACCTCAGATTGAAGATTCTTGTCACAATGAGCACTAACTTACCATACACCCAGGCAATGACCACGCACTGCCAGAATGTCTGCCACAGTAGAGTCATTCCGCTGGCGGAGTAATAGTCAAACAGCTGGAATACATACATCCCGCCCTGAGGAGATAACAGCATATAGTACGTGAAATATTATGTGTAGTGCACAGTCATTTAGCCCTAACAATGACTTCCTCTGCTGACATTACTCCTATATTTGCTGAAATTAACAGGAAGCACTAGTTGTGAAATAGAATTGACAAGAGAAGCCACAATCAGATAGAATCCTGCTGTCTCTGACTTTCAAACCGTAAAGAGGCCTACACACGGGGAGATTTTGCTGAGCGTTCTAATATGCAATGCTAGATTGCTCTGCACACAGTGATGCACAGCTATGTGCCAGTGCTGTACAATCTGTCAGGGCCAGTGAGAACACTGGCCCTGACCCCGGTGATTAATTAGATTTATCCAGCAAGCTGGATATTATTCGCTGGGCGATAGTGGCATGCGGGGGCCACACATCGCTATGCCCCTACGCTCGGAGCGACATTTTCGATGTGATCTAGTGAAATTGCTTAGAAAATGCCAGGGATCGCTACGTGTGTAGGCCCCATAACAGATTCTTGCTAATTATTATTCCTAACAAATTCTAGCAGAACCAAGTTCATGTAAGTTATATTATTATTATATAAGATAAAAGCGTTGGACTGCAGTGCGCTAACCACGCTCAAGCCGCCAGCAGAACAGATTGGCTACAGATAATACTGGGGGTGATTCAGGTTGGCTTGCATGCCAAAGCAAACTCCTTTAATGGAACAAATCCATGTGCACTGCAGGGGGGCAGATGTAACATGTGCAGAGAGAGTTAGATTTGGGGGGAGTTATTTTTTTTTCTGTGCAGAGTAAATACTGGCTGCTTTATTTTTACACTGCAATTCAGATTTCAGTGTGAACACAACCCACACAAATCTAACTCTCTGCAAACATTACATCTGCCCCACCTGCAGTGCACATGGTTTGTCCATTAAAGAAGAAATTTGCTTTTACAAACCAACAGTTCTCTTTCACATGTTAATGAGTGTGGAATTTCCAAGCACGAAAACAGGAACCTTATATGTTTTCAGCGCCCTGACATTTAGCTTGTGTTAAAGTGTGAACATGCAAGACAGTAACTTCCGTGCTGTTGCCTATATTTGAAGTGCAGTGTTCCCATATCCTGCACTAATATATAATTACTTCCAAAATTGTGCCCATGCTTGCCATTTGCAGCCTATAAGGGCCTTATGCTTTAATACCATTCTTCGGATCTGGCTGCCTTTAATAATATTATACATTGAAAACAACAGTTAGTGACATTTTGTTCAACAAAATCCGATGTAGGTGTTTGAATAGATTGATAACACCGGCCACGACTAGGGAAAAAGTTAATCTGTGCAGGGCGGTAACAAGGGGTGGGCAAGCAATGTCATCACACAGGGCACCTAGAACAGCACCTTGCTAGTAGGGCGGAGTCCTAAGGAGCCTCAGGGCAGGTAGAACAGCCCAGCCCCCTAGTTGTGATGTCATGAAGTTACAGGTTTAGATGTTTACAGTACACAACAGATATTTCCAATAACTTGCAATATTATCTGCAGATAAACTCCTATCTGAATATATAGTGTGTCACTCCGAGTCCATACAGTATATGCATAATGCCAGAGGCAGGACATACCTATTGCATCTGGCTGATCACTCTACTGTGCATGTACTGCTAAGGCAATTTCTTGGTTTATTCTGAAAGCACTGTATAGTCAATGAATACAAATCATAAGAGGATAATGCGTAGACATCTTGATTTAACCCACCTCTGTCAACATGGAAAGGTCAATGATGAACATGACCGCACAGCAAATTGCCACAGCTACCTCTCGCTGGAAGCGGAAATAATAGCGGGCTGGTAGCAAGTCCAGGATGGCCGTAATGAATCCTTCCACTCCCACAAACTGTAATGAGATATAAAGCTATTTTCAGTACTGAGCAAGTTGCATTATACAGAATGTTCTCTGCACTAGACCACAGTACCATAATGGTATACAGGAGCCAGTCAGTATCCGGATGAAGGGTTCACGCTAATTAGATGAACTGTCAGCTGATCCATGCAATGTTTTTTTGTTTTTTTCATCCTTCACCTTCTACGTGTACCACAATTGGGAATAGTTACCTCTGGCGAGCACACCCATAGCGGAGCAAGGCACCTTGCCCAAAGCGTGGTGACCGAAGTGGTATACTACAGCATGTGATTTGACAAACAAAATGACCCATGGTACTTGTGTACTAGCACGGCTCCCACGATATTTGGTTGCACGACATATAACAGCGCCGCATCGCATGCCATACACCCCACGCACTGCAATGCGATTTAAAATTGTATAAGCCCCCTATGCGATGTTTAATTGTATAAGCACCCTAATGGGGGCTTACACTGTTAAATGCACCCCCACGCCACCCCCACTATGAACGTGAACCCAAAGCGTGGCGAGCGCCGCGAGCCCGCGAGGGGCGGCGGTACGCGTCCTACGACCTTTTCATACCCCCACTATCCATGTCGGCGTGGAGATGATCTTATATAGTGTTGCGAGCCCGAAGCGTGGCGAGCGCAGCAAGCCCCGCGAGGGGACGCTTATTACTTTACATGTATTCCGCGTCCCCTCACGGGGCTCGCTGTGCTCCCCACGCTTCGGGCTCGGTGGCTCGCTGCGCTCGCCACACTATATATAATCAACTCCACGGCGACGTGGATAGTGGGGGTATGAAAAGGTCGTAGGACGTGTACCGCCGCCCCTCGCAGGCTCGCTGCGCTCGCCACGCTTTGGGTTCACGTTCATAGTGGGGGTGGCGTGGGGGTGCATTTAACATTGTAAGCCCCCATTAGGGTGCTTATACAATTTTAAATCGTATACTTCCGTGCTGTTGCCTATATTTGAAATGCAGTGTTCCCATATCCTGCACTAATATATAATTACTTCCAAAATTGTGCCCATGCTTGCCATTCGCAGCCTATTAAATAAGGGCCTTATGCTTTAAAACCATTCTTCGGATCTGGCTGCCTTTAATCATATTATACATTGAAAACAACAGTTAGTGACATTTCGTTCAACAAAATCCGATGTAGGTGTTTGAATAGATTGATAACACCGGCCACGACTAGGGAAAAGGTTAATCTGGTGCAGGGCGGTAACAAGGGGTGGGCAAGCAATGTCATCACACAGGGCACCTTGCTAGTAGGGCGGAGTCCTAAGGAGCTTATACAATTTTAAATCGTATACCATTGTATATGGCATACAATGGCATACAATGCGATGGTATACAATTTAAAATTGTATAACATCGGCTGCCATCGCATCGCATACCATCGTATGCCTTATGGTACGCGATGGGCGCCGTGCTAGGAAACAAGTACCTAATTATTATTATTTTATGTATATAACACTCTTTCTCCAAAAGGACTCAATGCGCTTAACAGATAATAGGCGGGATGCTCTAAGAAATATCGCCCCCTCCGCCCCTCCGCCGGGCTTCGCATTGTTAATGATCTCATATGCTCTAACATATGCGATCTTAGCGCAAGGGACAGCTCTTGTGATAAGAGCTGTCCCTTACGATGTGGCTCCAGTGCTGGACTTCTGGGTCTGAGACCCGGGAGTCCGTCTGCACATGCGCAGAGCATGCGCCGACCACAAGGCATGCTGGGAGGGATCCGTGATGGATCCCTCACACAGCGCTGCGTTAAGAAGCCAATAGGCTTCTGCAGGGAATCGAAAGTGGGGGGTGTTTGAGCAGCGCTAGAAGGGTAATATTTCAATAGTATTATAAAATGAATAAAGATTAGTTAGATCTAGTACAAAAAATATTTTTATTATTCTAAAATAGGAATAACATGTAGCCACAGTACATGAATAATTATAAAAACATAGGTAAAATGTTCGTGTCTCACCAACCAACCAAGGCGATCGGGTAACCTGGATAGTCCGGCAAAGTCCACAAGGAGCTGAGATGGTATCCCCAATTGGGCTGAAGGGAGGGAGGACCAGATGTGATGTTCAGGAGCGGCCCAAGTTGGCTCGAATGACCGGCTCCCTCCGCTGGATGGAATACAGCGGGCTGGTATCCTCTACCTCTACCTTTTTGTTGGGTGTTGGTAACCGAATTGGACCAGGGTCCGGAGTGCAGGGAATCGCCAACACTGCGGAGGGGGGTTACTGCATACAGAAATGTGGTAAAAACCCCAATAACGGGGTTTTTACCGCATTTCTGCTTTAGAGAATCCCGCCCAGAATTACAGGAGATTTTTGTCTGCCTCCACTATATAGATCATGGGCTCAATTTTAACTTGCCTCTGTAAGCTGCCTGCAGTTAAACTTGAACATTGGACAAACTTTTGAATGGCTTCTTCCTTTGACAGATCTGATCTCCTGGGCCAAACATATATTCTAACCACATACATTTTCAGCTACAGCTTAATGAACCATGATGATGAATTCTAAATGTCTTTTCCAATGTAAAAACTTACCTGGCTGTCCAAGCCAAGGAGAAGCAGCATAAAGAAGAACAGAGCCGACCAGAGAGGTGCCACTGGCATCAAGCTCACAGCCCGGGGATAAGCGATGAATGCCAAGCCAGGCCCTGCACACAGAAACATGATCATTGTATACACCTTTAGTGATTGTGTAGCACATTTTACTGTATTTGAAAAATGAATGGGGTTATGGATTCAAGGGTCGACAGTGTCTAGGTTGACATTCAATATGTCGACACCAAAAATACAGACATACATTGATAAAAGCTTGACATGCACAAGGCCGACACAGGAAAAAGGTCAACAGGGGAAATGTTTGCGCAGAAAAAGTCGACATGAATTTTTTATGTTTTTTTGTGCCAATGTCAACACCTGAGAACGCGCACCCCCACTCAGGGCCCGATTCAGACCTGTTCGCTAGGCTGTGTATATTCGCTGCTTAGCAAGCAGTTAAACGCCGATCTGTTGAACACAAGCCTCCGCGCTCACAAAATCCCTGTGACACGATGCGTGCGGATGTGTACGCTTACACATTCGCTCGCAAGCGGCCATCACGGATGAAAAATCATTAGATGGTCACTCACCATCAAAGGATATTTCCTCCCTTCGCACTTACTTACTTTTATCCTGCACGGAGATTGGGGAATTGGGGGTGGCGCTGATGTCATGTTAGGTCAGCCATCCGCCCCGAGCAGGCATGGGCAGGACTGTGTTCGCAGGTGTACTCCCAGCGTTTCTATGGGTGCACCCATAAAATGTTGGGCGGACCCCTGCGCCCACCCACTGCCTATCCATCATTATGCGAACGCCACAACAAGTGTATAACTCGCTGTGTACGGCGTTTGGGTGTACGGCTCACTACACTTGCCATTCTTTGGGCTACTATACTGTTCCCGAGTCCATGTAGATATAAAAAATCCTCCCCAAAAAAGTTGTTAAAAACTCATGTCGACCTTTCCACGTGTCAACCATTGCCACGGCAACATTTTGCATGTGTCGACCAATTGCAAATGTCAACCTAATGCATGTCAACCCTTTGTCAATGTGGACCTTGCACATCTTTTGGTGTTGACTTGCTGTTGACCTATCATTCGGATCCACATGAATGCTCGCAAGTGAAACAAGGAAGCAGCCTTTGGAGACACAGAGGGGGATATTCAATCCGGAATGTCCCGACAGTTGGAATCCAAGGCTGATTTTCCTCGGATCTGACAGTCGGATGATCCAACCGTCGGGTGTTGGAAAGTCCATGGATTGGCGAAAATGCAGTTTTGATGAAAAACGCCCCCAGATTTGTCAATTAATGGGCGTTTCCGACAATACAGACTCTCCGCCATAGGGAGGCGGTTCTGTAGCTGGCAAGTCCCGCCGAGGATTGAATACTGAACTGCCAATATTTCCACTAGGTTTAATGAATAGATTTTAGTTGCTTGTAATGGTGAATGGTGACACCTAAACGATCAATCATGAAGATATAAATGGTCATAGTCCAATGAAAAAATGTGAAAATACTTTTTTTTATGTATCATAACTATCCTGGGTGGGTGGAATGTACTATCAGTAAAATGCGGCCACACCTCTGAACACTCCCTTTACCCCGGAGGTCCTGCAAAAGTAATGCCAATTTTCCAAGTATACAGTGTTAATAATACTGCTATCGCTGTAAATGGCGGGATGTGATGTATGAAAAAAAGAATGCAAACCTGAAACACTTCGGCTAATGTGCAAAATTTCTGACCAAAAAGTTGAATTATGGTCAATGGGTAACTCGCTCAATGAACTACTCATTGCTATGGAGCTGGTGAAATTTGATCAAATTATGAACCGGTTTACAATGTTCCAACAACCCTACTAAGGGGTAATTAAATGAATACCATAACAAGACACTTTATGAGCGTGTTACCAGAGATACTCACCAGATTCAGCCACTTTTGAAATATCCACCCCCTGCTCATTTGCCATAAATCCAAGAATGGAGAAGACCACAAAGCCAGCGAAGAAACTGGTCCCACTGTTAACTAATGCAAGGAGTAAGGCATCTCTGGGAATAAAGAGATGGGTGGGTTAGCAACTGAATGGCACCTTTTTTATTCCATATACAAACCAAACTATGATAAAAAGGGCTGCATGCAAATAATGGTATTAACAGTATTTTGCTGCTTAGTGAACCATGTAATGCCGCTTGCTGGGCTTGCGAATGCCCCCCCCCCCCCCCTGCGAAAATATACACCGCACTAATGGATGATCTGCATATACCTCCATTCGCAGGCTAGTGTGCAGGCCCAAAATCATTCGATGGTCACCGAATATTGAACGATTTCTACAGAATCGCAAATCTAAGGCTCCGTACACATGGAGCAATATATTGCTCAGTGTCCTGTTTTCATCAGTGACCAGACATGGTAGCGAAAGACAAGGGATGACCATCGATGGTCAAAAAACATAGATAGTTATTGCATAGTATGTTGCCACCGATGCCCATCAATACTAGCAAGTCTTCTTCTCCCTAGGTATGCCTCGTTGCACGTTCACTCCCCCCCATAGTTAGTTTTGTAATCGCCTCTTGATTTATAATCCCTTTGTTGTAGTTTAAAGTTGGCTAGAGGAAAATAATTGTTTGATACTTATTTCTTGAAGTGCACTGAAAGCAGATGAGAATAAGCAGAGCTGGAGGGCGCTTCCCTCCAAGACCTACAGTATTTATAACAAAAGTGACATCAGCCCCAGAAATACAGATTATAAAGGATACATGGCCCGTGATGCAACTGATCAGGAGCTGAGCTAAGAATCACTTCCATAAACTGAAAAGGGAACTGAGAATTCCGCAGGCGCCATGCTCTCGGTGCATGGTCACTGCCATCCAGCCTATCATCTACATTACACCCAACAGCTGAGGTGTCACCCTGCCCCAGCTCGCTGCTCTCTGCTTACAACAGCTGCTCCGGCCCAGCCATCAATCTCTATATATACTGTAACTCTGACTGTCAGAAACAAAGTCGCCCTGTGTAGGTTGTCCTGCAGTGATCTACACTTTTCTCACTCAATAATAGTAAAATTAAAGAGGGGTACATTTTAGTAATGCTTCTAAAAATTAAAAGTGGTGATGTTGCCGATAGCAGATTCTATCATTTTTAAGTATGCAATAGAGAAATAATAGACAAAATCTGATTGGTTGCTATTGGCACATTACCCGTTTTCATTTTTAGAAGATATAGGGGGTATTCAATCTCACCTATTCAATGCTGCAGTTAACTTTTTTAAAAGTCAGATCTACTTTGTCGAAAACGGCCGCAGATTGTCAAATTCACGGCCATTTTTTTACAATTCACGGTTGTTTTCGCCAATACTTTACGACACTTGACATCCGGAACACTGAATTCCGGCTGTTGAGTTACAGTCGTGATAAACTAAAACAGTTACACACTCTCCGGGCCCTTCGTTGTTGGGGGGTCGCTAGGAGCAGGGCGTCCCATGACAACTCTGGGCATTCACCTGGGAACGCAGATGGGCCGATGCCAACTCGGGGTGGGCGGCTGATGTCACAGGACTTTAGTGCCCATCTTGTCCTTGGCGATCTGCAGAGGAAATAAGTCAGTTTAAACTGACATTTATTTCTGAAGGCAGGAGAAATCATACAATGGTCGGCGACCATAATATGATTTCTCCTGCTAGCGGCTGCATGTGAAGGGATGTGCCAGCAAACACATCCCCTCACATGGCAGCAAAGGAATTTGGGTGCCAGGTTCGGCTGCTCGGCGGGGCGGTGTTAAGGTGCTCACTAAGCAGCAGTCACTTGCCAACCTGAATTAGGCCCAATGTTTGCTAAAGCTGCAGGCAGAAATATAATCAATCATCACTGTATGTTCTGTGCAGTCACATTTTTTGTAAATCATCAGAAAATTCCTTGGGTTTGGCAGGACACTGGACAACAACCCAGAGAGACTGAGTACTGCTCTCAGTACTCGATGTGCCGGTCCTCTGCCCACACAAATGCACGAGGGATTGATGCTAAAAACTGCATGTATTCACTGAGAAACATCTTCCTGGGTTCAATAACAACTCAGGTCTGCTGAGGTAAATGGACGCTGGCTTGTCTCTCGTCTCTCGCATGGTACAGATATAGATGAGAACATTTTGCATTCATAGCAGTTGGTTGTAACAGAATTAGCCAAGTAACATGTGTATGGGGCCTATTCATGAAGCAGTGAAAAGAGTGGAGAAGTGAGCCAGCAGAGAAGTTGCCCATGTCAACCAATCAGCTTAGACTTTTTTTCACGTTGACCTTGTTGCCTAACAAAATGTTGTCAATGTTGGCAGCAAGGTCGGTGGATGGGTCATCGCTGTCCGCGCATGCACAGACCCCCCCCCCCCCCCCGCGCAACTGGCTGAGCGCATGGCAGGGACGTGCATGTAAGGGGATACAGCCCTGCGATAGGATTGTATATTACAATGCAATCCTAGGCAGTAATATTCCACCCAGAGCACATTGTATATGTGTAACCCGTAATAAATGAGCCCCTAAATGAGATGAGACTCCCTAGGGAAATCATTGCTCAGGTGATAAAATTATGGTGATATAATAATTTTTTTATTTCTGTATTCGTGTAAAGAAGGCCTGAGAATAGAACGTTTTACTTCCAATGACCTCATACCCATTACTCTTACACCTGCAGTGAGGAGCATCATATTTACTTGCATGCAGTATAAACAGGGGTCATTGTTATGAAACACATAAGTCCACAAGTGCTCTGGTTACTACAGTATGTCATGCATTGGCCATGCGGTGTCATTGGTACTTTCCTTATGCCAGCGTCTAAGCAATATGACACATCAAATAAAATGATTGCACATTTCCTTACCGTTGATGAGTGAGGGAGCTCTCATCAATGGATTAAAATATTTTAAGATTCATTATCAGAAAAGGCATCTCTATAAATATATTTATTATCAAATGGATGTTCGGTATTGCCTAGTAGTACTGTATTGTCTTACTTGTAGCAGTCATTGTTAAAGCGATTGTAGCTCCCCAACGCTGTCAGGGCACCAAGTCCTATGGCATAAGAGAAGAAGATTTGTGTCCCGGCATCAATCCACACCTAGCGGGAATAGGAGAAGTAACATATAAGGTTCACAGAAGGTCACTGTCCACTTCACACATGTATAGGATGTTACACGCATAAACCATTCTCCACTAATGTATTCTTTTCTCAGAATACCCCCTAAGAAGCACATTCTGTTCTGCTTTTTAATTATTGGTCTTCCTCTGTAAAAAGTATGTTCCTGCTCAGTGAGCCAGCTCATTACTATAGGGTGAAAAATTAAACTGAATAGATTTTGTTTAAAGTCATTTCTCGGCAGAGTCAGTAACATGACGTAAGTGCCATCCATTAACACTGTGCGTAAAAATAAAATGGTAAAAAGTAAGATATAGGTAGTAGAGGCAATATAAATGTTTGGGATACAGAGGCAGAAGCTGCCACCCGCAGGGGTGCAGAGAGGGAGGTGGGACAGAAACAGAATACATGGGCTCAGTACCATCTTAAAGTAAGGGCTTAATGGGCAGCTTCCCAAGGGCCCCTAATTCGAGTGGCCTTCGAGCAGGGGCAGAGAATATCAGAGCAACCAGTCAGCATTCTCTTCCTGCTTCATTGCCTGCAGCCAGACAGTGAATGGCTGGAGCAATCATCCAATCAGAGGATCCTAGTTTCAGCCCTGGTAGGGGCCCCAGTGAATTGCTTTGCCCAGGGACTACAATGCTGTAGATCCTGCATGGGCCAGATGCATGGGCCATCTGTGAGTGCCAGCCAATAAGATACAGCGACACCCTCCCCCCGATGGCAGCACTCACGTTTGTCCAGTAGAAAACGTGCTTAGAGAACCACGTGTGTAATTAGACATTTTTTCAGGAATTGGCACAAAAGATCTGTGTGTGTGATTGGCACATATGCTTATAATAAGGAATAGATTGAGAAAGAGAAGCCAACTTTATTGGGGTTTTACCTGGGCAGTCCCAAGCTTTGACCAGTCGGGCTTAAGGTAGTATATGATGCCTTCAGCAGCACCCGGCAACATGGCACCACGAACAAGAAGGATCAGCAGTACAACATAGGGGAACGTGGCTGTGAAGTAGACAATCTAGAACAAAACAAAAAAAACAAGTATCTTTACTGTTAGTGGATTATTTTTTAATTTTGTTTATCTGTATAACAATAAGCCGACTTCACTTTATTATAGTAAATTTAACAGTTACAAGTATAATGTATCAATACATTTTCAGTATACAATAAACAGCGTAACAAAATGCATAGAAGCTTTGCATTTAAGTTGGGTACACATTAGACTAAGTGTGTCCCCAGCAAGGATGTACTGTAACTACCATAGGTGCAAGGGGTGCAGCTGCTATGGGGCCCTGAGCTAAGAGGGGCCCATCTTCCTTGTGCTATATACTGTATATTTATCACCATTAGCTGGTACATAGGGGCCCTTAAAAAAAAATTCTATTGGGCCTACAAATATATAGTTACGCCCCAGGCCCGATTCATACATGATCGCTGGGCTGCCGGATTTCAGGGCCCAGCAATAAGGTAAACAGCAACCCGCCGCCTCAAAGACTGCTTGGCCCCCGCCCCTGTTATCAGCCATGCACACAGGGGGAAAAAAAATCACTCACCATCGAGTGATTTTACCCCTGCTCGCAGTGCAAAGTAAGTCTAGACATACTCAGGGGAGGGGAGGCTGTAATCTCCCCTACCCAATGTCCCTGGTAAGAGCTATCACAGGGATACTACCGAACAAGACACCACAAGCTCCGGAATGCAGAGTTTGATGTCCGGTCCGACATTCTGGGGTCTTGTCCAGGTCCGGTTTTTACTTAGTCCCGAGATGCAGTGTTATTAGCAGATCAGGGGGCCAGGCCCCCCCCTGCACCTGTGTATGGGGCAGCCCTGGGCTGGGAGTGGACGCAGGTCAGTGCAGGCTCAGGTTACAACTGCCAGATCCCCTCCTGCTATGTGTATCTGAGCCGGTGACGGGACAGCAGCCTGTGCTACATGGATCAGGGACACATTGTGGCAGCAAATGCCTGATTTTCTGACTGCACACATATTATATACCGGCTGCACACATGTTGTATACTGAGTGCACAGACACATGTTATACCGACTGCACAGAGTGACGCCTGTTATATACCTACTGCACATATATTATACTCAGTACTATTTTTCTAGAATTATAGGTTCGGAACCTCTAGTGGAGCTATTTAAAAAAAAAAAAACATAGAAATTGTGTGTGTATGTATATGGAAATTAAATAAATATGACAGTGATGGTCCAACTGCCGCACGTGTGTAATTCACACAGCGTGCCGCAGTCACGGCTTTCTGGTGGCGATGCTGTAAGGTAACAGGGGATGGGAACACTTCTCTCTGGCCAAGTGCCTTGGCGGGTAGGGCGTGTCCCACCGGCCTGCCTGGGAGCCCTTCTGCCTCTCTTCCCGTTCCCTGCTTCCTACTTACCCTCTCTGTGAGACGGACCGATTGTGAAGAGAGGGTAAGTAGGAAGCAGGGAACGGAAAGAGAGGCAGGAGGGCTCCCAGGCAGGCCGGTGGGTCACACCACAGACGCCAAGGCACTTGGCCAGAGCGAAGTGTTCCCATCCCCTGTTACCTCACAGCGTCGCCACCAGAAAGCCGTGACTGCGGCACACTGAGTGAACTACACACGTGCAGCAGTCGGACGGCAACAGGCACACTGCGAATACTGGCAAACTTAAAGTGCACCATCCACCTCCTCTCCCAAAAACCCACACATTCACCATGACACACCTCTGAAATAGTTGCCACACACATGTTTTTGTATACAGTATTTATACTCGCGTACCGGCACTCCGATGCTACATGTGTATATATAAATTATATATAATATGTGTAAAGGGCATTACAGTGTGTTGTGTATAGTGTAAGGGGAATTATGGTATATAGCATATAGTTTAAATGGCATTAAGGTGTAGTGTAGTGTAACTGGCATTGCAGTGTGTGGTGTATAGTTTCAGTGGAATTATGGTGTGACGTATAGTGTAACTGGCATTGCAGGGTGTGGCGTATAGTGTAAGTGGCATTACGGTGTGTGGCGAATAGTGTAAGGGGCATTACAGTGTGGCGTATAGCGTAAGGTGCATTGCGATGTGTGGCGTATAGTTAAGTGGCATTTCGTTGTGTGGCATATAGAGTAAGGTGCATCACGGTGTGCAGCATAATGTGTAATGGGCACCATGGTGTGCGGCGTAATGTGTACTGGGCATTATGGTGTGCGGCGTAATGTGTCATTGGAATTACAGATAAACAATGTATATTGATTTAAGTAGCTTGTCATTGTTTGGGCTTGATTTGTGAGGCATATTAGGTCACCGTGTGGGGCCGGGCCTTTATATTTATATGTCGCTGTGTGGCCTTCAGCCACTCAACTTAAGCATTGGAGGACAATGACCATTCCTGTTAGGTTATAACTAGGTCATGCCCCTTACATTAAGCCACACCATTTTTGCGTTTCTGCATTGAAGAATGATGTATAGCGCAATTTTATTTCTTCGCACTCGGAGACAAATGATCTAGAAACAGCCCTGCTAATAAGCTTAACCTCTACATGTCAGGTTTAACGATTACCTGGTCAACATTTAAACATTAAAAAAACATAAATTTTTAGCCACGTTACAGCAAAATATCCCCTAAAAATGCCAGCGTCGCTCACATTTGTTATATAAATTCAAATACAAAAATGTTATGTAAAAGAAAAGATTATATTTCCTATGTAAGGTAAACATTACAGGTCATTATGATGAATAAAAATGTTTTCTTGGCAATTTAAACACCTATTTTGGCAAATTAACTTGGCACTGTTTTGGAAAGAGGAAGGTTTACATCCCAAATTTATGCACACCCCAAAATGCAAACATAATCTCATTGAGTGGAGGACACTCACTTGTTAAAAGGCTGCTCACTGTATGCCACTGTAAGGCCGCTCGCTGTATGACGTTGGAGACAGTCTTGGTTCACACGTGATAATCTCTCTGTCACAATGAATCAGGAAAAGCAATCTCATTGAGAGAAAGGTCATTTCCCAGAGTTGAATGGAGCCTGGATATTATGTGATCAGTCTGCCAAGATGAGGAATTAGGTGGCAAGTCTTATTCAGCCGGCTAAAAGCTACTTATTGAATAATAATACTATGATGACATAAGGTGACCAAAACACAATGACTTAATCATATGGGGTCTATTAAAAAAAATATATAATCTACTTTTTTTTTTTTTCTTTAATCTATTTAGGCCAAGAAAGGTCAAGTTGGAATTTTCCTTTCCCCTGTGCCAGGATCAAGCATGTGCATATAACTCTGGGCTGGCCTGTACATTGGTAAGTTAGCACAAGTAATGCAGTCAAGCATTAAGATTTTAATGATAAATTGCATATAGGTGATTTTCTGTAGCTGCGATGAGCAGTTATAGAGAAATAAACCTTATTCCTTAAATATTAGCGAAACGTACATTTTTTTTTAGTAAAAACGTAAAAAAACAATTGCCAAAAAAAAAGGTGGGTTTGGAACAAAGTGCTTATTCTAGTTCACTCTTTCTGACAAACTCCTTCTAAAACCATGTGCACTGCAGGGTTCAGATGTAAAATGTGCAGAGAGAATTAGATTTGGGTGAGTTATTTTGTTTCTGTGCAGGGGAAATACTGGCTGCTTTATTTTTACACTGCAATATAGATCTCACTTTGAAGTAAAACCCCACCCAAATCTAATTCTCGCTGCACAAGTAACATCTGCTCCACCTGCAGTGCACATGGTTTTGTCCATCTAAGAAGGATTTTGTCAGAAAGAGTGAACTAGAATAAGGCCCAAAGAGCTAAAACTGGGTTTGGGGACAATGGGGCTGATTCAGAGGTTGATGCACCTATCAGCTGCAGAGATGTACTCCCTATAAGCCAATCGTTACGTAGTGCTACTTTGTAAACGTTGCCCTTTATTTGCAGCCGCACTCGGGCAGACACCTGCAAATGGTATAATTTAGAAAGGTATCAGAGGCGTAAGTTCATCCCAGTTGCCTAGGGAGAGTTGAAATTTGGTGCCCCTCCTCTTAAAAAATGGTTTGACAATGGCAGATCGATCAGGGTCAGACTCACAATATTCAGCCATCTGCAGCATGAATCAGCATTTACAGGTGGGTCCCATCTCACAATCTAGCAGCAGTGGCGGGTGCCGTTGCTTGCTGCAGTGCAGTCTGAGCGATACCAGGCAGGAGTTGTCCTCTCCCCTATTGCATGTGTTAGCAGGGCTCCTGGCACAGAACTGATGCAGCAGCAGTGAGAGCAAGAGCGACGGTCACACTTGGGTTCCACCGTGAAGTGGAGGCTGGAGTCTCCATTGCCTCTGGGAGTTACACCGCTGTCTTGCATCATAAGCCCCATACTGTACACACTACCTGATTTCTTTGAAACATATCGCTCAGAAGGGACCTGATATATATTTTTTAAAAACAGGTAATGTGTATGCTCAATATAGTTACCCCCCCCCATCGACAGAACATGCAGATCAATTTTGTATCACTGAACCGCATGATCAGCATAGTCCCAGGATTGACACAGAATCATATCATTAAGGATATTGTTCATTGTGTATGCACAATATCGTCCACCTGCTAGACTGACGATATTATTATAGATATTGGCGGTCCTGTGAGTTGTCTAGTATGTACGGGGCTTTAAGCTCCAACATAATATAATAAGTGATATCACTCATTTTGGGTCTTCTGAGCAATATTGTTCATTAGAGGCAGGGACAGATGTGAATGTTTAAAACATTCTCTGTAATGCGCTGTGGAATATGTGTGCGCTATATAAATTGCTTAATTCGCTGGTATGCAGGCTTCTTTGCCTCCAGATGCCAGAAAACAATTAAAATGTGGCACGGCTGGTGAGCCAATCAGAGCTCATGTACTGTTAGCCAATCAGTGCAGTTGTTGGTACGCGAGCGCTGATTGGGTGCCGGATTCTGCATTGCTTCGTTTAGCAGGCAGCACAGTGGAGGCAGTGGCGGGGGGTGCGATGGGCAAAATTAGTTGCCCGGGCCCTTCCCTCTCTCTCAGAGAGGCCGGGCATGGGACAGCTGTACCCACAGCACCCGGAATCTGGCACATGTTGTGTACACTGAATGATTTTCACAGCATACTTGCATGTGGTTTGCATGCATCTCTAAATCAGGACGCTAGATTGCTGTTAAGTTGGCACATCCCACTGCAGCTCTTTTACACAGGACATTCTCCCCTCCCCCCACTCTGATACAGAAAGCTGGTGCTCCCACATATTTATAGAGAAGGGTTGCCTACTTTTAAAGTCTCTGGCCATTCCGGGAGGGTAGGCAACCCTGCTATAGTGCAATGTCCTCTTGGGATCTCATACATGTGAAAAGTTGTAAACACAGACATCTCAGTCCCCCCCACCCGTGTATGAGTAACCATCAGTACCGCTGATTGGGGAAGCAGTGCCATGCTGCAGAGGAGTAACAGACCCAGAGAACATACTTAGCAATGTATAAACACTTTGAGATATATGAATGTTAAATAGCAGCTTTATGTGTTCTTTAAACGTCCTTGTTAGAAGACAGCAATTATATGACAGAATAACTATTATTACAAATCTTCATGAGGACATTCTCTGGATGATAATCAGCCTTGAAGACAATCTCACTTACTACAGAATTATTAGTGCTTATAGTAATTTAATTGCAGTAATTAAGGACGCTCAAAAAAGTAAAAAGTACTGCAGGTTTACATTACTGTCTTATTACATGCAAACCTTTGTATCAATTGCCTCTAATGCCGTTTTATAGGCAAGAAAACCCATTTTAAGCTTGCAAGCAGGGCCCTCCTACCTCCATGTAGGTTTGTATCTACCCAGTTTGTTTAATCACTGTTGTTTCCAATTGTAAAGCGCAACGGAATATGCTGCACTATATAAGAAACTGTAAATAAATAAATACATCTACTGTGCTAGACCCGTGTGTTTGGCAACAGAAAGACCAGAACCAAGAGATGGCATCAGTGTTTATCATAGAATACAGTGACACCCATAGGGGTACATTTAATAAGATGGAAATTGGCCCTAGCAACCAAAAGGCTTCTAGAACAAGCATGGGGAACCTTTGGCCCTCCAGCTGCTGTTTAACTACACATCCCATCATGCCCTGCTACAGTTTTGCTATTTGGCTATGTTAAAATTGTTGCAGGGCATGCTGGGATGTGTAATTCAATGACAGTTGGAGGGTCGACAGTTCCTCATGCCTGTTCTAGACAGTACTAAATATGTAAGAAGTTGAATCTGATAGGTTGCTATGGGCAACATCCCATCTTCAATCGTACTCCCATCTTTGTAAATCTATCCCATAGTTTTACATGATCTGCAGGTTGGTGTAGACCTGTGTGCTTCTAGTTCTCTAACTACAGACTGGCTCCAGCAATGTCCATTCCAGTGCAATAATGAAATTGTCAAGCTGATACTGTTATACTGCAGGTCATAGGTCACATCTTAATGTAATCCAGAAAAGCTAGAAATATGGTTGGCAACAGTCATACTACAAAACCAACATGCATGAACTCTGTACTATGAGGAATAGATAGTGCTGTTTTAATTGCTATATAGTGAAGGTAACCCTTTATGATCCAGGGCATGTTTTCGGCATATTATCCCAGTGATAACAGTGATAAAACATGCTTGGCTACTCTCCGCTCACACAGGAAAAGTGGGAGGGCTGATGCCATGATATACACCGATTCACATCATCGTAGCCCCACCCCCTACAATGCCGGTAAAGTGGAAGGCAGGGTGAAGATTGCATCAGTAGATGAATGAGACTCTAAGTAACCCCCAAAAACATGGTTTGATCATTTCATTTTCAGTACATAAAGCTACACCAAAACATTTCCATTAGTTCTAATTGGTTATTTTGAAAATCTTCTTAGCGTTTAAATGTACATTGGCATGTCAATGGCGACCGCCAGCACAATACGGCTTACGCAATAAATTTATTTAAATCAACAAGGGTTCATAAAGGGTTAAAGAGAGAGAAAATACACCTCCTTGAGACCTGCACAAATGTTTAATGGATTATCAGATGGGGGGGTGCATTTCTGGGTTGTGGGCCCCCCTGGACTGGTGTGGCTGTTTGGCCTCAGGAGCAACACAAATTAACACTTATTTTCACTTTCATCCCTATTGTGTGTTTTATTTCAATGTAATTCATTTCTAATCTCTACCTCTCACTACTTCACCTCTCACTATTTTATCTCTCATTTTTTTACCTCTCACTTACTTATCCCTGCTATCTTTTAGCAGCCTCTCTCACTAACCTATCCTCACTTTGTTTCACTATGTATTTCTTTCAGTCTTGTGTTGCCCTGGGGTCACTCAGCTGCACCATTTTGGGGTGCCCTGTGCCCTAGATTTGTACCCCGCAAAATGTTAGGGACTTGCCCGACTAATGAGGTCACCTGGTCGCGGTGGGCAAGCCGTTACTTATGGCCATAACTAAGCGAAGAACCTCGCTAAAATGCAAAATTTTATTGCAAAAATGTTTAAATTGGGAGTTTAATTTGTGCACCTGCACCCTTGACTTTGTATGCAGTTCTACTGAAAGGTCTCCGCAGGGTCGCACCTCTCAATTGGTGTGCACCCCAGGACCCCACCCCTGTATATGAAAATAATACATAAGAAATCATGTAACAGATTCAAAAATACGTTTGTCAAACATTTATAACTACAGTATGTTGCAGAACATTTTTATATAGTTTTTTAACACTTTGACAATGTACACTACATCATAATTATGCTTACAAATGTGACAATATTGTGGCAAACAATTTAAATTTTCATACTGTATATCATTTTTGTATATAAGAAACTAATACGATCTCAGACAAAAATTTCTAACAATCATGCATACTGTATGATCTCAATTTTTTGGTCAAAAAATAACTAAAATTTAATCATTGGAAACATAACAGTATATATCGGTCGTAATACTGTTTATAATCATGTACTGTATAATCATGACATTTTTTTGATTGCTTGATAAAAATTGGGTGATCATGTGAGTGACTTTTGCACCTCTGCAAGTTACTCGCAAGTCTATCACCTCCAGCACTTGACCAGGTCAGGATTTGACCTCACAATATCATGGCAAAGACCTAGGTGTAGTGAATGAATAACTCATTCCACCTGGGTGTGAAGAAGTAGGTTCAGTGTTGCGAGATTCGTGTGTGGATCCATTAAGTGAGTGGGGAGAAAATTAGGAGATGCACTGTACTATTAAGTGTGTGATCAAAGTATGTCCACCTGGTGCTGAAAATATATACTACCACTCACATGATCACCCAATTTTTATCAAGCAATCAAAAAAATGTCATGATTATACAGTACATGATTATAAACAGTATTACGACCGATATATACTGTTATGTTTCCAATGATTAAATTTTAGTTATTTTTTGACCAAAAAATTGAGATCATACAGTATGCATGATTGTTAGAATTTTTTGTCTAAGATCGTATTAGTTTCTTATATACAAAAATGATATACAGTATACAGTATAGGGATGAAAGTGAAAATAAGTGTTAATTTGTGTTGCTCCTGAGGCCAAACAGCCACACCAGTCCAGGGGGGCCCACAACCCAGAAATGCACCCCCCCATCTGATAATCCATTAAACATTTGTGCAGGTCTCACCTTGCTCTGCATGCAGTCTAAGAAATGTCAGGAACCTAATTAAAACCAATATATAGGACAGGTGGGCGTGGGTGCTACACCATTTTGGGGTGCCCTGTGCCCTAGATTTGTACCCCGCAAAATGTTAGGGACTTGCCCGACTAATGAGGTCACCTGGTCGCGGTGGGCAAGCCGTTACTTATGGCCATAACTAAGCGAAGAACCTCGCTAAAATGCAAAATTTTATTGCAAAAATGTTTAAATTGGGAGTTTAATTTGTGCACCTGCACCCTTGACTTTGTATGCAGTTCTACTGAAAGGTCTCCGCAGGGTCGCACCTCTCAATTGGTGTGCACCCCAGGACCCCACCCCTGTATATCTAATGCCGTGTATTTCCATACACATTAGAAGGCCAGAGACCTCTTCTGCGCCTGGTGGTAGCACCCACGCCCACCTGTCCTATATATTGGTTTTAATTAGGTTCCTGACATTTCTTAGACTGCATGCAGAGCAAGGTGAGACCTGCACAAATGTTTAATGGATTATCAGATGGGGGGGTGCATTTCTGGGTTGTGGGCCCCCCTGGACTGGTGTGGCTGTTTGGCCTCAGGAGCAACACAAATTAACACTTATTTTCACTTTCATCCCTATTGTGTGTTTTATTTCAATGTAATTCATTTCTAACCTCTACCTCTCACTACTTCACCTCTCACTATTTTATCTCTCATTTTTTTACCTCTCACTTACTTATCCCTGCTATCTTTTAGCAGCCTCTCTCACTAACCTATCCTCACTTTGTTTCACTATGTATTTCTTTCAGTCTTGTGTTGCCCTGGGGTCACTCAGCTGCACCATTTTGGGGTGCCCTGTGCCCTAGATTTGTACCCCGCAAAATGTTAGGGACTTGCCCGACTAATGAGGTCACCTGGTCGCGGTGGGCAAGCCGTTACTTATGGCCATAACTAAGCGAAGAACCTCGCTAAAAATGCAAAATTTTATTGCAAAAATGTTTAAATTGGGAGTTTAATTTGTGCACCTGCACCCTTGACTTTGTATGCAGTTCTACTGAAAGGTCTCCGCAGGGTCGCACCTCTCAATTGGTGTGCACCCCAGGACCCCACCCCTGTATATCTAATGCCGTGTATTTCCATACACATTAGAAGGCCAGAGACCCCTTCTGCGCCTGGTGGTAGCACCCACGCCCACCTGTCCTATATATTGGTTTTAATTAGGTTCCTGACATTTCTTAGACTGCATGCAGAGCAAGGTGAGACCTGCACAAATGTTTAATGGATTATCAGATGGGGGGGTGCATTTCTGGGTTGTGGGCCCCCCTGGACTGGTGTGGCTGTTTGGCCTCAGGAGCAACACAAATTAACACTTATTTTCACTTTCATCCCTATTGTGTGTTTTATTTCAATGTAATTCATTTCTAACCTCTACCTCTCACTACTTCACCTCTCACTATTTTATCTCTCATTTTTTTACCTCTCACTTACTTATCCCTGCTATCTTTTAGCAGCCTCTCTCACTAACCTATCCTCACTTTGTTTCACTATATATTTCTTTCAGTCTTGTGTTGCCCTGGGGTCACTCAGCTGCACCATTTTGGGGTGCCCTGTGCCCTAGATTTGTACCCCGCAAAATGTTAGGGACTTGCCCGACTAATGAGGTCACCTGGTCGCGGTGGGCAAGCCGTTACTTATGGCCATAACTAAGCGAAGAACCTCGCTAAAAATGCAAAATTTTATTGCAAAAATGTTTAAATTGGGAGTTTAATTTGTGCACCTGCACCCTTGACTTTGTATGCAGTTCTACTGAAAGGTCTCCGCAGGGTCGCACCTCTCAATTGGTGTGCACCCCAGGACCCCACCCCTGTATATCTAATGCCGTGTATTTCCATACACATTAGAAGGCCAGAGACCCCTTCTGCGCCTGGTGGTAGCACCCACGCCCACCTGTCCTATATATTGGTTTTAATTAGGTTCCTGACATTTCTTAGACTGCATGCAGAGCAAGGTGAGACCTGCACAAATGTTTAATGGATTATCAGATGGGGGGGTGCATTTCTGGGTTGTGGGCCCCCCTGGACTGGTGTGGCTGTTTGGCCTCAGGAGCAACACAAATTAACACTTATTTTCACTTTCATCCCTATTGTGTGTTTTATTTCAATGTAATTCATTTCTAACCTCTACCTCTCACTACTTCACCTCTCACTATTTTATCTCTCATTTTTTTACCTCTCACTTACTTATCCCTGCTATCTTTTAGCAGCCTCTCTCACTAACCTATCCTCACTTTGTTTCACTATATATTTCTTTCAGTCTTGTGTTGCCCTGGGGTCACTCAGCTGCACCATTTTGGGGTGCCCTGTGCCCTAGATTTGTACCCCGCAAAATGTTAGGGACTTGCCCGACTAATGAGGTCACCTGGTCGCGGTGGGCAAGCCGTTACTTATGGCCATAACTAAGCGAAGAACCTCGCTAAAAATGCAAAATTTTATTGCAAAAATGTTTAAATTGGGAGTTTAATTTGTGCACCTGCACCCTTGACTTTGTATGCAGTTCTACTGAAAGGTCTCCGCAGGGTCGCACCTCTCAATTGGTGTGCACCCCAGGACCCCACCCCTGTATATCTAATGCCGTGTATTTCCATACACATTAGAAGGCCAGAGACCCCTTCTGCGCCTGGTGGTAGCACCCACGCCCACCTGTCCTATATATTGGTTTTAATTAGGTTCCTGACATTTCTTAGACTGCATGCAGAGCAAGGTGAGACCTGCACAAATGTTTAATGGATTATCAGATGGGGGGGTGCATTTCTGGGTTGTGGGCCCCCCTGGACTGGTGTGGCTGTTTGGCCTCAGGAGCAACACAAATTAACACTTATTTTCACTTTCATCCCTATTGTGTGTTTTATTTCAATGTAATTCATTTCTAACCTCTACCTCTCACTACTTCACCTCTCACTATTTTATCTCTCATTTTTTTACCTCTCACTTACTTATCCCTGCTATCTTTTAGCAGCCTCTCTCACTAACCTATCCTCACTTTGTTTCACTATATATTTCTTTCAGTCTTGTGTTGCCCTGGGGTCACTCAGCTGCACCATTTTGGGGTGCCCTGTGCCCTAGATTTGTACCCCGCAAAATGTTAGGGACTTGCCCGACTAATGAGGTCACCTGGTCGCGGTGGGCAAGCCGTTACTTATGGCCATAACTAAGCGAAGAACCTCGCTAAAAATGCAAAATTTTATTGCAAAAATGTTTAAATTGGGAGTTTAATTTGTGCACCTGCACCCTTGACTTTGTATGCAGTTCTACTGAAAGGTCTCCGCAGGGTCGCACCTCTCAATTGGTGTGCACCCCAGGACCCCACCCCTGTATATCCTACTTGAATATCACCAACTCACAGCGGCGGCCTTTGCCACCTCCTACTCTGCCTCATCGGTCACATTTCTGGAGAACATTGTCACATTGTCTGTCACTTTCTCAATCAGCAGCCACTCACAGACTCCCCCCTTCTTATTCAGAACAAGAGCCCCCGTGAGCGGACTGGATAATCCCGTGCTTACACACAAAAGGCTAGGAGAACAATGCACGTGATTCGTCATAGGATGATAAAGTCCAGTGCATTCGATCAGTCCTTCCGGGACATTCATTGCACCCATTCATAAAGCCATCCATTCGTCAGCAATAGCTAGGAGCATGTTGCCTATAAGTAGAGTTGATTGATCTCATTCAAATGTGTTGGAAAGTTCCTGGCAAGACTGATTACGCACTCACAAGCTGCTCTATATACAATATCATGACTTGACTTACATTTACAATTGGATTTGGGTCATTGGGTCGACACATATTAGGTCGATATGCATTGGTCAACCATTGAAGGTCGACATGGCTTAGGTCGACACATGATATAGGTTGACATGGCTAAGGACGAGGCGGTTGGAAGGTCAACACCAGCATAAGGTCAACAATGGCTATGTCGACAGTCAAAATGTAGACATGTGCTTTTTGTCTCGAATGTTGACATTGTCGACATGGACACCGTAAAAGTTTACTGCATCCCCTCGCATGGCTTGCAGCACTCGGCACACTATTCTATTCTCCCTCCACGCTAGGGTGGCCAATCTCGCCGGATCCCAATCCCGGGACTTGGCCCCCAAAACTCTGGAACTTCAATTTTCAAATGTTCAGCGGTCACGCTGTGCAGGCCACACAGCCAGCCTTGATCCTGGGCATGCTGCCCATTCGCCCCGTACTCTTGAGTCCTGCCCGGATCCTGGACAAACAGCCCGACCACCCAGCTCTCGGCAGCATCACCCACCCGACTCCTGGCTGCACCACCCAGCTCATTCCCCGCACATGTAAGTAAATATGGTGGGCCGCCAGGCGTTTTTTTTTTTTCAATAAGGGAAGCAATTCCTGGGATCTCGGGAGACCCGGGATGGGGCATTTTTCAATCCCGAATCCCAGGATTGTAAAAATGCCCCAGGATTGGCTTCGATATTCCATGCCCTAGTGGATGGTAGGGCATAAAATACTGCCACGTCAGCTCAAAAAATTGTGAAAAACTCATGTCAACCATATGACTGTTGACCTACCCATTGTTGACCTAATGCTTGTGTTGACCATACAACCCTGTCAACCTTAGCCATGTCGTCATAATTCATCGACCTAAACCATGCCAACTGTCAGTGGTCGACCCAATGCATGTCAACCTAATATGTGTTGACCAAGCAAATGTATACCTTTTTCTTAAGGGTCTTCTTATGAACCCCCGAAAATCCATTATTACCAGACAAGGAGGTAATGTGACAATTTGCAACATTCAGGCCCAGCCGAGTCTCGCAGATGTTTTAATGGGAAATCATTTAAAAGTCAAAGCCAACCTGGTTTTGGCTTTGACATGGCTGCTCCTTTAAAACCTTGAGTAGAGTCACTGATGCGTTGGATAGTGCAGGCGATTACATTACCCACAGGGTTTTCTGTTATTCAACAAAGGTTATTGTCAAGTTCAAAACTCATTGATCCTGAAAATGTTTTTCTATTGCCAAGAAAATTATTTTCTTATCGGGCTTATTGATAAATAGCCATCTCGGTTGGCTTCTTTAAATAGCTAAAATGTCTTTCCACTTGATGTGATATACAGTATATTTATTGAAGCTTGGGCTTGCCATGGGTGTGTGTATATCTATCTATCTATCTATATATAGTAATAGAAAAGGGGCTTTCTGCTTTGACCGAATGATGTACACCATAACAATGTTGATGTTGAATTGCCATACCACAACAAAATACTTGTAAACTGTGCTTGCATATCTGTGCCTGAGTGGCAATTTTTATGTTTTTAATAATTTTATGTATTAAGTTTTCATTTTTGAACACAGTTGCTTGTATTACTCTAGCGCCATCTGAAACACTCCTTTTCTTTGTTTGTAGTGGTTGCCCATAAGCTTGTCAACGTTCCAAGGCCGTGCCTTTTCGTCAGGAGGGACAATAGAAGGAAAGTGCAAGTGCAGAAAGCAAGAACAAGAATGGTGAGCTTACTTATATTGTCCGTCCTGACGAAAAGGCATGGCCTTGAAATGTTGACAAGTTTATGGGCAACCACTATGTATTTCTTTGAATAAGCTACTAAAAAAACTCTTTCAAGTCCTGTGAGTGCCGCCTTATTCCGCCTCCCCCGACCAGGGAAGGGGGGTGCCCCTGCATATACAGAATTTCAGGAAGGCACCAAGGCATCCACTCATATCATCAGAGTGCCAGACGATACAGAGTATGTATGTATATATATATATATATATATATATATATATATATATATATATATATATATATATATATATATATCCACACACACACACACACACACACACACAACAATTGAACAATTTAGGATTTTCTTTAATATACGTATATAATGTGAAAGATGAATGTTAGGCACCACTAATGTGTACTATACAGTACCTTTTAGTTACGTTTTACAAGGAGATCTATAATCCACAAAAGAATGCACAATATGTGTATATGTACACTCCCAGGTAAATGCTGCGCCACTGAGCTCCCTCCCCCCGCCCCTGTGCATGGCTGCAAATGCATTCGCAGCCATGCACACAGGGGGAACATCACTCACCATCAGTGCTGCGAAGGCCATGGAGAGAAGGAGACCGCTGCTGACGTCAGCGGCCCTCCCTCCCAACAGCCGGGGAAAGCCTGCGTTACTGTGGCAGGGCATGCTGGGATGTGTAGTTCCAAAACAGCTGGAAGGCCATCAGTGTAACACCACTCTCCTACGATATATTGTCTGATGTTACAGTATTAAGAATCGTTGCAGGTTGCAACAGTAACAGATCACAGTACACTGTTTCTCTATGCAGAAACCTTAGCCAGTCTCAGCTATTCCTTAGCTCAATGGCAAAATCTTTGGATTATGTTTCCGTCTAATGCCGGAATCTTATCCCAACCAGCTGCTTATGTACTTGGTCCCAGTTTCTCTCTGTGCTACTACGAAGGGTGTCTCCTTAGAGAGAGAGAACGGATGACTGCATAAGTAGAAACTGACAATGATAATTCAAGGGCAAACCGCATTCCCTCTCCTTACAGTCTTATTCATTCCTCATCATTGTTTGACTGTTGCTGAGCACTAGGAGAGGTGCTGCGTATGGCACCACATTAAAGGGAAAGTGTTGGTTTTGTATTAAGAGCTCACTTTGGCCCTGAGGACCCTAGATACCCCACACTTTGTATTCATTATATATTATATACACCAATACTGTGCAGAGCTTATGTATGTAATGACATGGATCAGTGTGCGCCTATGTGCCATAGTCTGCCTGATTCTGGTTCACTTGCAAAAGCAAATTCTCTCTCTAATGGACACAACCATGTGCACTGCAGGTGGGACAGATGTAACATGTGTAGAGAGAGAGGGCGGGATGTTGTAACATATGCGCCCATTATCGCCGCATTATTAATAACGGCATATGCTGTAACATATGCCGTTATTAACGCAAGGGACAGCTCTTGCGATAAGAGCTGTCCCTTGCGATGCGGTGCCGGACTTCCGGGTATGTGACCCGGGAGTCCATCTGCGCATGAGCAGAGTGACGCGCCGGCCGCAGGGCATGCTGGGAGGGATCCGTGACGGATCCCTCAAACAGCGCTGCGGTAAGAAGCCCATAGGCTTCTGCAGGGAATCGCCAGCTTTTGCTGGCGATTCCCTCCGCAGCGCTGGCACTGCGGAGGCGCCATATAGCATATAGAGATGCGGTAAAACCCCCGAAAACAGGGTTTTTACCGCATTTCTGCTTTACAGAATCTCCCCCAGAGAGAGAGAGTTAGATTTGGGTGGGGTTTGTACTTCAAACTGATATCTATATTGCAGTGTAAAAATAAAGCAGCCAGTATTCACTCTACACAGAAGAAAAACAACCAAATCTAACTCTCTGCATTTTATATCTGCCTCACCTGCAGTGCACATGGTTTTGTACATTAGAGAATTTGCTTTTGCAAGTAAACCAGAATCAGGCCCTTAATTAAGAGTTTGTTATAATTTTCAAATACAAATATGACAGCGATAAGTTGACCTGAGTATAGTAATGTAAAGACAGGGGTGGAAAAGGAGGGGGAGGACCTTACAGTGCACACCGCATATAGATCTCAGAGGGGCATTCAAATGCCTCTCTGCTTACTACATCATTTGCCATCTGACTGGTTATATGGTTGTCACGTGACACTGTGGAATCTGTAGAATTCTAACTCATGATTAGAAACATTTAGAAATGCATTATTCTTCTTATAGCCTGCCACAGTGATACGGTATCCATTCCAAAAGTTTTTTTTTTTTTTTTTCATGAACGCAGACTGCTCCCCTTGCACAAAAATTTGCCTCAATTTTTTTTGTACATTTTTACATTGAGAACAGATTTGACAAACCAGATTGTTTACAGCTTTGAATCAATGTAAACTTCTCGAGTTAATTTTGAACGTGCACCACCCGCACCATGGAGTTTAACCCTTTGGGCAGTATTCAATGAGAAAAATTCGCTGTGATTTCTGGAGAGTTTGTGCTTTTCACGCGGTGGAGAGAGGTTTTTTTTCTCCAAAGGCGAGCCACCCTATTCAATGTGAAATATTCTCCGTCTTTCTAAGTGATTCTCGCCGTCTCTCTCCGTGTAGAAATTCTCCATCTTTTGATGGAGAGCAGGAATGTGAACTTTTAAACTAAAAGGGTGTTTTTTTTAATTTTGGTGTAAAAAAATCAGGTTTTTTTTTTCTGTGAAGGGCCATGTTATTTTTATTCATGTGCCTATAGCACATGAATATATATTTAATTTTTAAAAAAATATTTTTTTACATTTTTTTACACAGTGCAGCCAGCAGGGGGCCGGAGCGCTCGAGCCGCTCATTAGATATTCATATATTCACTGCACCCGATGCACGTTCGGGTACAGTGAATACTGGGTCCCCCGCTGGCTATAGGGGGGGCAGCCTGTGCTGCCTGGGTCCAGGGGAGCCCTGCTCCCCACCCCATATCCCCTGCAGCAGCCAAGAGAGACTTTAATCTCTCTTGGCTGCTACGTCCCCCGGCTCCCTGACAGCTCCCTGCCGCGGACGCTTGTCCACTGCAGGGGTTAAGACTCGCCGCGAGTGGCGGCGAGTCTTTAACACGTTGAATAGGGGGAGCAGGAGGCTCCGGAACACGGAGAGTGCATGGCGAGAGAAAAAAATCTCTCGCCATGCACAGAGAATATTTGACATTGAATACTGCCCTTTGAGTTGCACATTGCTGTGAGCGATCCTCAAAATATCCGCAAAAAATGCCAGAGTTGCTCACAGTAACTGTTCTTTTAGTATAAATAAAAACAAACACAGCCAAGTAAATTCATTGAAGTTTAGTTAAATATTGCACCCAAAAAAGAACAGTCGCTGTGAGCGACGCTGGCCTTTTTTTGCGGATATTTTGAGGATCTCCCACAGCAACATTGGCACTCAAAGGGTTTAATAAAAAAGGTTTGCTTGGCAATTTTCACACCTATTTTGACACATTCCCTTGACACTCAAGGGGTTAACTAAGCTTGTTGCCACGGTAACCATAGTTGGTTCGAATAAAATGACATTGTTATATGAAAATCACACTTATTTTATACTGAATGTAGATTTCCTCTTTTTTTCCTGCCTTTTGGAGATTTCATTCTGCACACCTACATACAAGCGATAATGAGACTATAATCCAATATTTATCCCAAGTCCTTTGGAGTCAAACTCTGTAAATCAAGGAGTGGAATTTTCCATTCAGGCTAATTTACAGAGTCTAATCCACAAACTGACTGTTATAAGGAAGTAGCGATTGAGTCCATGGTAACTCCCGGTGTGCTGGAATGACCCATAATTAATAGCTTTGAGGTATTATCGGCCTTGCCGTACAATGCACCTGATTGCCCACAGTGACGTATTATAAGAGGCATACGATAAATAAAGTACCTCAGAACAGGACCTTGTATGAGGTAAAATGTGTTCTGTAGGATTAATTCCCCTCCTCTTGGTGTAAAAGGAAAGTGGATTTTAATTTTTCAGTCATGAGTTAATTCCACAGCCCTGCACAGTGTCTGTTTGTGTGCGGTGCCTGGCACTAGTGCCCAGTATGGTACAATGCCAGTAACACTGATTGACACTGAGCTGCAATGCCCGTAAGTCACCCAGCTACTTAAATCATGCTTCTCATGGAATAAACAAGATTAAAATAGCGCTGAGTGTAAATAGATGAATACATAACCAACAGATAAGTCAGTATAGTATTGGGCATCATAGAGTGGGCTGCAGAAACCACCGTAAAACTTAAATTACTGGTATATTTCCATCTTTAGTTAAACACAAATAATGAGCCAGTCTTTCGCTCTGCTCTCAGTCACACAGGCTCGTCTCTGTCCAGTAAAATGCCTCAATTACGTTCTTGTTTGGCTCTGCCAAACACAAACATGTCAGGGTAGCCCTCCGTGCCCTGCGCCCTGTAGGTGGAAAGTTACAGGCTGCTACGACTGTACAATTCTGGGGGTTACTAGAGAGCAGACTTTGGGGGTGATGTGTCAAAGCTCGGAGAGAGATAAGGTGGATAGGGAGAGAAGCTCCATACACACTAGGAGCAATATCGATAACGATATTGTTGGAGCTTCCGGGCAGAGAGAGAGTTAGCTGTGGATGAGGTATTTTGTTTCTGTGCAGGGTAAATACCAGCTGCTTTATTCTTACACTGCCATTTGGATTTAAATTTAAACACACCCCACTCAAATTAAACTCTCTCTACACATATTACATCTGCCCCTTGTGGGCTCGCTGAGCTCACCAAGCTGTGAGCTCGGTGGGGTCGTGGACCCCCATGAGGGAGAATAGCCCTTGTAAGTGGTTGATCCCGACTGAAGGGCATTTAGCAGTCAGGATTCTGATATCGGTATACTGACCATCGGAATACCCACTGTCGGTAGTTCTTCCGGCACCGGGGGCAGATTTACCAAGCTTGATGAAGTTATAAATTGGTTGGTGATAAAGTACCAGCCACTAAGCTCCTAACTGTCAAATTACTTGCAGTGTTTACAAAATTATTTAGCAGCAGATTGGCTGCTACTTATTATCAGTCACTTTATCACTTCACCGGGCTTAAGACATCTTCAACACAATAAGATAAAAGGAATCAAAAGCTATGAGTCGATCTTAAATCCCAAATATCACCCTGCCATTTCCTGTGCTATAGCATTTTTTCATTCTGCCATGGCGTCTTAAGGGAGGAGTGGGTCCATGTGCAGGCTCCGTATCTGGCAGCCCAGAAGACTGGCTTTGTATGCAGGTCTACGCAAACATGGCTTCTGTGTCTTCTTCCTTGGACATCTCTATTTCCCATGCACAATTCACTAGGACAATTGACACTGCGACAATTTCCTGGTGATTTCCTTCGGCAGTGCTGTCCACTATGGGACTCCGGAGGGGTATCATTTATTGGACGCAGGATGTGCGGCATGGGGCCCCTGGTGCACACTTGCAGCGTTAGTAAATCCCCCCCACACACATAAAAGTGAGATGTATCGAACCTTTAAATTTGACAGGAGTTGATTGGCTGGTGCATGGTAAGGCCAGTCATTGCTATCTGGTCTGCTTGTGACCTGCTCTGGAGATCATATCCACCTTTGTGGGTGCAAATAAAGGGTGACCTTCACCATCAGTGAATGGAGGCAGTAAAGTCAATTACATAAAGCAGGCATTTCCAAACTATAGACCTCTAGCTGTAAAACTACAACTCCAATCATGCCCTGCCACAGTTTTGCTATTAGTGAATGTTAAAACTATGGCAAAGCATGCTGGGGTGTGTAGTTTCACAAGAGCTGGAGGGTCATAGTTTTGACATGCCTGGCATAAAGTGTTTATTGAAAGTGGAAATGCTGTCTTACCTTTCCAGTAGACTTAACTCCCTTCCAGACACAGAAGTAGACAAGCGTCCAGCAGGCAAGCAGACACAGAAGCAGCTCCCAGTTTATAGATCCCATATCATCCAGACCACTAGAAAGCCTCAGTACTTTGTTCCTGGAAGAATGATTGCAGTGAGCATGTCTGCATGTTAGACCATGGGCCATAACTACAAGGTATTACGTTAGTCCATAACAGACACCGGAGGGTGACTCTAATAAGATGTTTGAAAGTAGAAAGGAAGAAAGATAGATAGAAAACACTTGTGTCAAAAATAATGGGCCGAGGAGGTGTATGATGAACTGAGCAAATTCATTTAAAAAGGCAACTATATTCATTACAATTACTTATATTATTTTATATGTTTACTTCAGTAGTTTGTGTGTGCATAGTTATTTCATATGTATTAAGGGAATCAGTTAATTTAGTATTTAGTCAGCAGCCATTTTAGCTTCCAGGAGGGCTCAAGTGGTGTATGTTACGTGAACGGAGGTGGATCAAAGGGTTGACAGTGTCTAGCTTGAGAAAAAATGTTGACACACAGTAGCTCGCCATTGGCAAAAGGTTCGACATGCACTAGGCCTGGGATGGCCAAACTATGGCCCTCCAGCTGTTGTGAAACTACACATCCCAGCATGCCTTGCCATAGTTTAAGCATTCCTTAACAGCAAAACTGTGGCGAGGCATGATGGGACTTGTAGTTTTACAACAGCTGGAGGGCCATAATTTGGACATGCCTGCACTAGGCCTACATGCATAAAGTCAACATTGACAAAAGATCGACACAAGCAAGAAGGAGAATGTCGACACATGAAAACGTTGACACCAGTTTTTCACTTTTTTGTATCAATGTTGACACCTGAGCACTTAGTGCGCAACCTCGCTCTGCTACCACGGAGCTTTGCACTGCCAGAGTCCACGTGAATGTTAAAGAACGATAAAGTCCCAAAAATGTAAAGAATCATGAAAAACTCATGTCAATCATTTCATGTGTCGACAACATTTGTCATATCAACCTTTTGCTTGTGACGACCTTTTTTGTCAGTCAACCTTTTTGCAATGTTGTCCTTGTGTTTGTTGATTTTTGTCAAAGTCGCCCTAGACACTGTCAACCTATCATTCGAATACCTATGTGAACTTATTTATGATGTCTTTTTGGAGACCATTACTTGATATAAATGTTTTTACAACCGGAAAATGATAGATATAGCATACGTACACCTAAGAGAGCAACTGGTTTGTTTGGGTGCAGAGTGCAGCTGAGGTAATGGCCTGTACACAGTAGTGGTGGCCATTTTGTGAAACCAGAGATTAATGTGAAGGCAACTATATTCATTATAATAACTTCAAATATTGTTTTTATGTCACTATTTTGTTTGTGCATCGTTATTCAATATTTATTAGGAAAATAGAAAATGTCCGTAGATCCTAGTTAGAATTTATAGATGTACAGTATTCTCATTCCTAAAGGTTCAGGCCACAAAATGGCTGCATCCATTGTGAATCAATGACTTCTAGACTTAACAGGCAGACTACTTCAATTTACTTCTTCTGTCATTGTGAAAGTCGTTAAAACTTTTATATAATCAATATAAACAAATAAAACAGGCTGCATGTATTTTGATGAGGACCTATATATTTTATGTGCAATTATTGTGTAAATTAGGAAACTGTTATTTTTATGGTTATTATTTCTGGGTATGGGTAATTGGGTGGACCCTGTTTAGATCGACATGCATTGGGCCGACCAATGAAGGTCAACAGAACTTAGGTCGACATGGCTAAGGTCAACAGGGTTGGAAGGTCGAAACAGGCATTAGGTCGACAATGGCAAGTGTACCGCTGCGCTCGGTATGCTTCCGGCATGGTGCCTCGGTGTGCTTGGGACACTACATTATTCTCCCACCACGCCGTAGTGGATGGTAGGGCATGAAATACCACCCGTCGGCAAGAACATTTTGAATGTCGACCTTGCCATTAACGACCAATTGCTTGTGTCAACCTTCCAACCCTGTCGACCTTAGCCATGTTGATCTATTTCAGGTGTCCACCTAAGCCCTGTCATCCTTCAGTGGTCCACCCAATGCATGTCCACCTAAATAGGGTTGACCTAGTGTCCATATCTCATTATTTCCATGGTATCAAAGTCATAGTAGCATCTTTCTTGCAGGTTTTTGTTTTATGAATGCATGAGACAATGTTATAAACTGATCTACGTTTTGTATTAGAGCGCTATTCTCAAGAGAGAATAGCTCACCCCTTTTCAGAGAGGTAATGGCTGCCACCTTCTTAGAGTGGGAATGGCTGTCACCTTCTCGGTGG
Source organism: Crinia signifera (assembly GCF_055691185.1). NCBI lineage: Eukaryota > Metazoa > Chordata > Amphibia > Anura > Myobatrachidae > Crinia > Crinia signifera. Next base: position 44,141,633 of record NC_139225.1, on the reverse strand, counting down.
GGGAATGGCTGCCACCTTCTTAGAGTGGGAATGGCTGTCACCTTCTCGGTGGGGGAATGGCTGCCACCTTCTCAGTGGAGGAATGGCTGGCCCCTTCTCCTGGGGGAATGGCTGGCCTCTTCTCAGTGGGGGATTGGTCTGGCCCCTTGTCAGAGAGGGAATGGCTTGCCCCTTCTCGGTGGGGAAATGTATGGCCCCTTGTCAGAGAGGACAATAGCTGGTTCCTTCTCAGTGGGGGAATGGCTGGCCGCTTCTCAGAGGGGGATAGCTGGCCCTTTCTCTGTGAGGGAATGGCTGGCACCTTATCCCCTTCCCTCTCCTATTAAACTTAACTGCTGTGCCCACATGGGACAGGTCCTGTACTGCTATGCAGAGCAGAAACAAACCGGACATATCTCATGCCCAGAAGACCAAGCGCCCATCTAAAATAATATATATAATATTAGACATAGCTTTCAATAAACCAGTCTCTTGTAACTAATACCCCTTTCACATCGCACCTAATTACCGGGTTCATGACGGTTTCTTGCCGGTTTGACACTGTAATTGGTGCGATGTGAAAGGAATTACTGGGTCTCGCAAACCGGTAGCAACATGGCAATAGGAACCAGTAAAAAAGAAGGGTTCTTACTGGTTCATTGCCGAGTTGCTTTTCAGTGTGAACGCGTTAATCAGGTCGAGTGACCCGTTTCCCATTCACACTATGGAGGAGCCAGTGCTTGGAGCAGCACCAGCTCTAAGCCTGCCTCCTCTCCATCCCCCGATGACACTCCGCCCCACCCCCGCATGACGTCAGCGAATCCGGTTCACTGAGGGTATGTGAACATACCAAAATGTGGGGTTGCACCGGGGCTGAACCGTTTCAAAGTCCCGGTGCGACCTTGCACTTTGCATTTAAAGGGGAAAATTATTATGGAAAACTAAGGATGATTGCTTTTCTTTATCATTTTAAAAACCCAACAATATGTTACATGATATCTCACTTGTATGTGATACCTCAGCATGAACAGTTCTTTCATCAAATGTATGGGGGGGAAACTTGGGCAGAGGAATCTGCAACACATTGGTTGTTGCCTTTAGTAACCAATCCCATTATAATGACTGCTTTGAGTGTGAAGGATATTATTGATAAAACTCTACCTAGAATTGTCGCAATTTAGTCTTAAGATGCTTACATCATTTACTATTCTTTTGTAATGATATTTTTTTTATTGATTTCTTTCCTGAACTTCTTTATTGATCTCTTTAATTCCTTGGGGTTGCTAATAGCTTTTTTTCAGCTGCAAGAGTCTTTTAATGAACATTTTATAATCGTAGCTGACACTGTGAAGTTTTTTTAATTGATGTTGGTTTTTTTAATTGATGTTGATGTTTATGTGTATTATGCGCTATATTTTATTTTTTAATTTCTATAGCACAAAACCGTTTTAATTGGCATCAGTAGATTTGTAGCTGCCCTATTGTTTTTTTATTATTATTTGTACTAACAGTATATACAGTGTAGAAGTCATTAATCAGTGTGCAGATTCACAATACGGCACCTTAAGACATCACCAAGAAACCACATTTCAAGAAAAAGGGGAGGGGGAGTACACAGAGTGATTAAATAATAAAAATAGTAATCAAAAATGGGATAGGCTGTTTTTAAGCTCACATGTTTCAGAATCATGCTAACAAGACCATCCCACCCTGCAGCTGCCAGCGAGAGGCCATTCCGCTCCAGTCCTGGGGTTTGCTGGGGCGCAGTGCATGGGCACATCTCCCCTACCGCCACTCGCTCGCAACACTGCAAGAAAATATCATAGCAAGAGAACGTACAAAAGCACAGGTAGTGAAGCACTGCATGACAAAAGGGAAACTACAGTTATATTGATGACGTACCCAAATAACTAAAAGCATAAAACAAAAAAATATATATATTACATACTTGCAATTAGATTACATATGAAACTAGCATACAATTTGTTACATTACAAAGACTATATATATTTACTTGTCCTAGACAGTTGCCAGATCGGGTATGGGTCATATGAGCAACAATATGAAGAACAACATACATTAGTTCGACCACTAAAGGTCGACATGCATACCTCCCAACTTTTGTGATGATGAAATAGGGACACCCCGCCCGAAAAGGGGGTGGGGTGTATGCAAATGAGGGCGCAGCTTATGCTAATTAGCCGCAACCTCATTTTCATATGAGAATAGACGCTGTGCGCGAAAATGGAAAGGTTGTCAATCAAGAGGCCGACATGAGTTTTTCACATTTTTTGGTCCCACAGTATCACTGTACCGAATCCCCTCGGATGTCCCCCCTGCACCCGCCATGCTTCACTCCCTAGTGGATGGTAGGGTATGAAATACTGACTGTTTGGGAAAATAAACTTGAAAAGCTCATGTCGACCTAATACTCATGCCAACCCTGGCGACCTACTTCATGTGTCCACCTAAGCCCTGTTGACCTTTAGTGGTCGACCCAATGTATGTTGACCTTTATACTGTCGACCTAGCAACCGTATCCCACCAGATCATCCCTTTGGGACACCTATGAATTATACAGATTCCGGGCTAATTATTCCTTGACTTATAGTCAGCCATCCAATTAATCTGTGTATTGTGTAATTCATATGTTTCCCTTGTTAAAGGTATGATCTGTCCACATGCCAGCTGTTGACAGACTACAAGTACAAGCATGCCCTGCCAGCCAAGACTGGTGTAGTGTAAGATATTTCCTGTGTACTCAGAGCATTTGTGTTACATTAGTTCTGATGACAAACAGAAGCCACTGACTGACTTCTTATAAATAACAGAGCAGCAGTATAACTTGTTTACATACAATCAGAGTTTATTCACCTAAATCTAAGCACACACTGTTCTCTGGAGACGGGAGGCTCCGAGGACTGACAAGAAGCAATACAAGCAATGGAATACTAGATTTGACGTCCGGTAAGCTAATGAATGAATGATTTGTGGGGAAAAGGGAGTAGAACATTCCAATGGATTCTTCATGTAAAACGGTCTACACTATGACAGATTGGTGTGAAAGATCCGCAAGCAGCTTGTGCACTTATGGGGGTAAATTTACTGAGATGGAAGGTCTATTAAAGATGTGAGAATCTGAGTGGTTGCTATGGGCCCATCTTCAATCGAACACCCATTATAGTAAGTTTACCTCATGGTGTTTCAAACAGGACAGCAAGATAACCACCATGATATAAATAATCTACACACAAGCAAAGTAGAACTGAAATTGGATTGGAGCCTACAGATCATAAGTGCAGCACATAGGAGGCGCTCTGCGCCTCGGAGACCCCTCCTTTCCTCCCCCTGCCACTGTGGTAGTGGGTAGCGGCCCTGCTGTGGATGGGCAAGAGATTTGAAAAATGTCATTTAAAAGAATGGGGGCCACAAAGTGGCTGAGAGAGCTCTCAGCCAATCATCATCCCCATTTCTTTGAATGGCAGTTTTCAAATCTCCTCCCCACCGGCAGCTCCCCGGGACTTCTTTACATGCGATAATTTATAGCATGTAAAAAATGGCACATAAAGTGCCAAATCGCATGAAACCCTCACAGGGAGTTGAAGGGAAATCAGGTAGTCAGACTATTGTGATCTCAACTACCGAGGTAATGACGTCTAATGCTTCTGTCTGCTAGGAAGTGACAAATAATAGTGTGACTTATATACATGTGAGTGGCAATGTGATTCTGACTTCTGAGGCAGGAATTTTTGAGAAATGCCTCATTAGGACACACAGAAAAAATGTTGATACATCCCGGGCTGAAAGTATGTTGGTACGGGGTGTTATTTTGGTTCACTCTTTCTGACAAATTCCTTCTTAGATAGACAAAACCATGTGCACTGCAGGTGGGGCAGATGTTACTTGTGCAGAGAGAATTAGATTAGGGTGGGGTTTTACTTCAAAGTCAGATCTATATTGCAGTTTAAAAATAAAGCAGCCAGTATTTACCCTGCACAGAAACAAAATAACCCAAATCTAATTCTCTCTGCACCTGTTACAACTGTCCCCCTGCAGTGCACGTGGGTTTGTTCATCTAAGAAGAATTTTGTCAGAGTGAACTAGAATAAGGCCCATAGTGCCGGTACCCCGTACCGCCATAAAAATCCGGCGAGCGATCTCACTGTGCATGCACCGGTTTGGAATGCCGGTGCCATGACATCACAACATCATGGCGCCGCAACCCTGGCACCAGCAGCCCTAGCCAAGCGCCAGGTGTGAAGGGGTGAGCGGCTGAAGTGTGGAGGGACGGAGGCGGAGCCGACGGACGGACACCGGGGGTCCGGGACACACTTGACTGCAGCCACTCACTGCCAGGTAGATCCTGTTGTTATTATATAAGGGGAGCAGCCTGTGGTGTCCTGTAGAACTACAGATCCAGCATGTCCTGTCAGAATGTGGAATCTCTAAGGGTTCCTAGGAGATTCCACATCCTGACAGGACATGCTGGAATCTATAGTTCCATGTTGTAGCTAGCTGTGGCATAGCGGGACAATCCCTGGGAACAGCTGAAGCCTGTGGTCCCCCTCTGTGTAGTGCGTGGAAGAGGAGGATGCTGGGTGAGGGGGGAGTGCCGTGTCCGGCGTGATGGTGCTGGCTGCTGGGGGGCATTGCAATGTGCTACTGCTAATACCCACTAGCAGGCGTGTGGCCACATCTCAGGGGGCTAGTGCAATCCCACCTATGTGGCTGTGTGTGTGAGATCTATCCCATTATAATCTGCTGCCTTCTAGCGTGTTTTACATTAGATCTGTAAAAAGAAAAATGGGGACATCTGTCATGTAGCCACTCTTACTAGTGTCATGTGAACCACTCCCATTGCCACACCCATTTTTCAAAGGCGCGCGGCACAGTACCACTAAAAAATTGTTCCTACTTGCACCAGTGGATACATCCATATTTTTAATAAAAAACAAATCCATACAAAACAAATGATCATTTATAATGCCACCGTGTAGTTAATATTTAGCAGCGTCCTGTCATAATGCCTAGAGTTGGCTGGCAGAATATGCTGGTTCTTGTAGTTCTTCTACAGCATCTGGATATTGCTTAAACTTGTCCTAGAGGGCTCATGCAAGTATGAATACAGTATCTATCTCCTATGTCATTATTGACAAGGAATAAAACAATAGGAATTGGATCCCATACTGTCAGTTTCTTCCCAGCTATTTACAATGGTTGTTATTTTATCTTCCACAAGGAATAAATAATCCATTAACTCGATGTAACTCAGCCACTGCACAACAGATCTGCCGAGTGATTCCTCAGACAATGCTTTCCACTGTTCACACTGTGCTCCCTCATTCTCTGTCTCTCCCGGTCCACCCCCAAACCACCAATCTACTCGCACATTAAACATTCTGCTGAGGCCATCTCTGCAGCAAAATGGTTAAAATGACTTATTTATTATTATTTATTTATTAACAGTTTCTTATAGGGTGGATGGTGGATGGTGCTGCTGGGCAATGGCATGATATCATTACAGTATAGATTACCTCAGGGAGACAATTCCTTCACCTGATATTGATAGGTCACTTATCCCTGCCTACTTTTATTAGTGGGGTGTATGGGTCATGGGGTCGACAGTATGAAGGGCGACATACAGTAAGTCGATAACTAAAGGTCGACAGGGCTTAGTAATAGGTCGACAGGCCTAAGGTTGACATGGTTTGGAGGTCGACACAAGCAATAGGTTGACAATGGAAAGGTGGACAATTTGAAGGTCATCATGTTTTTTGCACGTTTTTCGTGTTTATGACGACGTAAGTCGACATGGACACCATATCAGTGTACCGCTGCACTCGGCACACTATTCTATTCTCTCTTCACGCCCTAGTGGATGGTAGGGTATGAAATCCGCCTGTTTTTGAAAAGAAAATGAAAAACTCCCAGCGACCTTTTGACTGTTGACCTTCCCATTGTCGACCTAATGCTTGTGTCGACCTTCTAACCTGTCAATTTATTTAGTGTGTCAACATAAGCCCTGTTGACCTTTAGTCGTCGACCTTTATTCTGTCGACCTAGTGACCATATCCCCATTGAGTCACACTTGTCTACCGTTTAGTTCTCCTCTCTAGAAGAAGCCTGGAGAGGAGGGGCTGCTACAGTATATACTCTGCACTTGAAGGGGTGGGGCTAGACTTCTGCATAATTAAGCTCCATCCCATAATTGGCAAAATCCTGTAACACGCTGCTCAGTGTGGAGGCGGCAGAGCTAAAGTGTCACAATGCCCATCAATTCAGCCTTGCCCCCCACCTGGCAGACCGTAGATTCCCCGTTTTATGTCAGTATCCTGCCCCCCCCCCCCCCCCCCCAGTCTCCGGCAACTTCCAGGACAGTAGGTAAGTATGCCATGGTCTATATTCATTCAGGTACCACGGTGTTGATGTGTCAAGCAGTGTAAAGAATACATAAGTGGACCAGTAGAGAAGTTGCCCATTGCAACCAATCAGCTTTCAGGAGGCATTTATCAATGAGTTATATGAAATGACAGGGTGATGCTGGTTGGTTGCTATGAGCAGCTCTCCACTGGTTCACTTCCCCACTCTTTACATTATTTAATACTTCAACCCCCAAAATAGTTACCCTCAGCCTGATATACTGTACTTGCTATTACAGGATCACTGTGAGAAGGATTTACCATTTTCTCAGGAAACAGGCAATGGTGGGGAGGAGGGGGGTGGCCTTGCCAAAGTACTAGGAAGGATCTCGCCAGGGGAGTACAAATGAAAGATTGGCTAAATGTGACCAAATCCTTTAGGCAGTGGACAACAAAACAAATGATACAACTGGAGCAAGTTTATTAAAAAAGTTTATTTAGTTTCACTGTGTAGTATATAATCTATCATACATGGGCTTTACAGTGCTGTGATAATGGTATACGATCATTCGGTCGACCCTATTAAGGTCGACATGCTTTGGGTCGACCACTGAATGTTGACAGGCCTTAGGTCGACACCTGAAATAGGCTGACATGGTCAGAAGGTCGACACAAGCATTAGGTCGACGAAGGGAATGACGACAGTCAAAAGGTCAACATGAGTTTTTCAAATTTTTTTTTCAATGTGCTGACAGGCGATATTTCATGGCCTACCATCCACTACGACGTGGTGGTAGAAAAAAATTGTGTGCTGAGCATAGCAGCCATGCGAGTTGTCCGTGTCGACTGTATTGAGATTCGGGACAAAAACGTGAAAAACTCCTGTCAATCTTTTGACTTTCACCGACACCCCAGCAGGTCCCAGATGCCGCCAATATCAAATCGATATCAGCTGCCTCCGGATCGCACTGTTTCTACACACCATTAGATGTGTAAAGCCATGCACACACGGGCCAATTTAAGCCCATAGTCTTCGGGATATGGTCACTGAGCCATATCCCCGCTATGTACGGGGCAACGGTCGCTAGGGGCGCGTTCCTGCGATGAGCCCAGTACTGGTCACTGGTCGCAGAAGCATTTTCCTCTGACCAGTAGCTTTCTCCGTCAGTGACTCTGGTCGCTGCTGATATCGGGACACTCAGCGATTTGGTCGCTCAGCGATTTATCCCTGACCGATATTAAGTCAATATCGATCAGCGACCAAATCTCTCTGTGTATAAGGAGCTTTAGTTTATTTATCTATCTCCATTTTATCTCTCTCCTAGCTATTATACAAATCTCCAGTAGTCACAAAGTTAATGCTGTGGTGATCTAGTGACTGAGGGCCAGATGTACTAAGCTTGAAACATGATAAAATGGAGAGTGATAAACAGAGAGCCAATCAGCTCCTACCTGCCATGTCACAGGCTGGGTTTGAAAAATGACAGAAGGGAGCTGATTGGTTGGTTGTTTATCACTCTCCATTTTATCACTTTTCAAGGCTTAGTACATCTCGCCTTGAAGCTCAGGGGAAATATGTGTGTTAGTGAGTGGGCAGATGCGGAGCACAATAATGAGTGGGTGCCCTTGATACAAGATGGCCATGATAAAGATGGGACTCTGCAGTTGGTACATTAGGGAAAATAATAGCTATACATTCTGATTGGACTGGGAACAAAATGCAAAATAGATTTTGGGTTATCCAATTTTAAACTGAATAAAATTATATTTAAGGCCAATTTGGCTTTAAGAAATGTTGTCTCCATGGGAGATCTTGACACCAGCAAAATTGCTTAGCACAGATCTCTACGTGTGTATGCCCCTTTAGAAATATGAAACATATCCTCTCAATGCTAGCTAAAATTGACTAGTACTTTATTCTAAGCCGTACTGCTCAGTAACACACCATTTCTTATCTATGTAGTCATCTTTGTACTACGGCGGCAGCCATTTTGTTAGCCTAACCAACATTCTGGAAAATCATCCTATCAATTTTCTAGGCTAAGGTCATGTGACATCTGAAGCATTGATAATACTGTGATATCTAAGGATTGATTCTGTCAAATGCATTTATTAAATTGGCTGATAGTGCTTCCAGTTGCATTTATCATCCTTGCCCAGTAGAAGAGAATGGGCACGGTAAAGGGATAAGTGACTCATTTGGGATATCAAGAACAATACTTAGCAGCAAAATATAATTTGCTGTTGCTATAAATATAATAAACTGCCACAGTGAAAATAACTTTTTGTCTCGATGGTGTTGCAATTTGCAAATACATTTTAATTATGCATTCTCACAGACTCTGGGGGAGATGTACCAAAGCTTGTAGAGAGAAAAAGTACTAACCAATCAGTTCCTAACATTCATTTTTCAATCTCAGAGGTAAATGTATGAAGCAGTGATAAGGGAGGAGAAGTGAGCCAGAGGAGCAGTGGCCCATGGCAACCAATCTGCTGCTTTGTATAATTTTGCCATGGGACACCTCGTCTGGCTCACGTCTCCTCCCTTATCACTGCTTCATACATCAACCCCTTCATTCTGTAACATGATAGTTAGGAGCTGATTAGTTGGCACTTCCTTTTCACGTTATCTCTCTCTTGATACAAGGATGGGGGATGCAGTTAAAATCCCGGCGGTCGGGATCCCGGCGTTCAGAATCCCGACGCCGGAATCCCGACTGCCGAAATCCCGATTGCCGAAATCCCGACACATTCTCCCTCCGTGGGTGTCCACGACACCCCTGGAGGGAGAATAAATTAGTGTGCCGAGCGTAGCGAGGCACCGGGCCCGCTGCGTGGCGAGCGCAGCGAGCCCGCAAGGGGGGGGGGGGGGGCGATCCACGCCCCCCCCTTGTCGGCATTTCGGCTGTCGGGATTCCGGCGTCGGGATTCTGAACGCCGGGGTCCCGACCGCCGGGATTCAGTACTGAATCCAAGGATGGTGTAGCTGATAAAAATATCTATCTCCTTCTCTCAACGGGTACATAACACATTAAATAAACTCAGACGTGCATTTTATGCATTTGATCTACAATGTTCATGAAATCGTGACTTCACAAACTGATAAGATGAAAAGAAAAACAAAATTATGTCACTTACTCCCAAAACTCGGTGACCGGAGACACCTTATCAGACAGCTCGTCGCAGGTGAGATTCCCAAAGGTGGAGTTGGCCGTTGCATTGTTGCAGTCCTGGTGTCTGAAGATTTCCACACAGTCTGGGGTGTTCCAGGTGTTGTTACACTGAGACCAGGGCAGCACTGACGTTAATGATTTCACCAGGTAGTAGACTCCCCATGTCAAGATCATGATGTAATACGTGTTGCAGAAAAATACTATCACCACAGACGCGAAGCCGATTCCTACAGAATAAACAAAATATGGGACAGGTGAAAGGGTTTTAAGAAAGAAAAATGTTGTGCTCCGCCTAGAGATGGCCATTGACCACCAATGATTCATAATCATCAATGGTTTATGGACAATGTTATTACTTTTGTTATCGATGGGGAAAAATCAGATAGTATCCCTACACTGATGACACAGTATAATCCACCAAGATCCCAGGACACAGAGCATAGCCCCATCCCCAGGTTCTGATTGGCCCACACGCCAGTTAGTCAAAAAAAGGGATAACCATCGTTTGTTAAAACATTGATGGTCATCCATTCATGGTTTGCTGTCATCGATGGCCACTTGCAACATAGTCATCGATGGCGACCACACCAATGGCCATTAAGGTAACAAAAGCAGAACACAATCAAGTCTAGCTAATCTATGACCTAAGTCAGTGGTAGCCAACTCCAGGCCTCCAGAGCTACCAACAGGTCACATTTTCTATATCACCTAGCTGGGGCGCAGGTGTACTGATTACTGACTGACACATTATAAATGATCCACAGGTGGAGCTAATTACTCCACTTAAGATTCTGTGAGGAGAGTTGGCTATCCCTGACCTAAGTGATGTATGCTTGATGCATCAGTCGTGCATAAACCTTTTGCTTATTATTGAGAGCATGTTGCTCGGATACTGTTAGGGCCTGATAGGCCTCAATCATAACAGGATTAGAAGCAGTGCCTTTTAAGAAGAGCTAATTCTACTCTATAACTAGGATGAGGTTTGTCCCTTGAGTGAACAAAGGACAATGTGTAATAGGCAAGGATGACCCGGTGGCAGATGGTTTTGCAACTCACATAGTCACGGCCCAACCTCTGATTGGCCAGTTGCATGGTAAGTAATAAACCAGAGATGACCATCGGTGAAACCAGTGGTGGTACCCCAGTTGATGGTTTCATATCACTGAGGTTAACCACTAATGCTACCATCAATGGTGTCCATCAATAATTAACCCACTGAGGTCCATCCATGGTATGATATGCTCTGATCTCGCTACGTTGCTTTTCCCCTCCTCGGTTTATGGCATAGTTGCCTACCCTCCTGCATTCTGCAGGAGACTCCCTGAAATAGCATCAATCTCCCTCTCTCCCTCATTAGTCTAGCAATCTCCCACATTTCACCTAGCCCACATTACATTGTTACATTTTTGGGGAAAAAAAGGAATGAGAGACAGATACATTTACATTGAATCATCAGCACCATTTCCAAGCACTTTTGGGCTCATCTACATTTGTATATAAGTAATTTTAAAAGATTCCTCTCAGATGTAGCAGTACACACCCACGCTTCTAGGTGCCATGTTCCCAATCTCTTTTCACAATATCTGCATTTATGGAACTAGACACGCTCTTTGGGTGGAGGATGATATGCCCCCTCAATGGGGCGCTGTGCAAAATGTTACTACCAACTATAATCTCCCTGAAACTAGTTTTCAAAAGTAGGCAAGTATGGTTTATGGGCAGATTACTTCTTGCAATGAGATCAAAATTGTCTGATGAATTTCTAATGGCAGCCATATACAGTATGTGGAGTCCTAAATAGTTATACGTATGTTTTTATATTAATGAAGCAATAAGTAATAGTCATACATTACACAAATGAGTCACGGGTATGACACATGACAATATTCCTTATCTATCAGCACACGCCGCAGATTATAGAACGTAGAGGTAATGAGAAAAGGCCATTACAGGGATTCAATTAATGAGAGGCAGCCGGAGGCTATAACAGCACAACCTTGTCAGACAAGATGTGGAAATAGAGTTCCTGCCTGGTTGGAAATGCTTTGTTGATTTCACATACATTAGTTTAGGGTCACGAGGCAGCAACTAGTCATAAAAGGAATAGAAAACAGATTGTGCACAGAAGTGGCAGCAATTTGCACATGTACATACATAAATATAATGGTATTTATCTACACCAATCTAAATATATATGAACATGTGGAGTAGTCAGGACTTTGTGGGCCCCATTGCAATATTATGAAGGGGCCCCTAACTCAATGCTTCAAGACAGACACCTCAGACTATGCAGCAGAATAATAGTGCCTTTAATTTTCTGAACCTTGCTCTGGGTCACATGATGTCACATTGTAGGGCCCCCATACACCTTATTCCACACAGTACCCCCAATTCACATTATAAATAAAATACATAAAATGCCCCCATATTCATATTATGGCACATAACAATGTCCCTGGTTCATATTATGTAACACTATATTGCCTCCATTTCATATTATGACATATTACAGTGCTGCCTATTTATATTGCCTAACCCTATAGTTCTATTTAATTCATATTATAAAACATTACAATGAGTAGGTCAGATAACGTTACATTACAGTACCGTCCAGTTCAGATTATGCCACATCTCAGTATCCCCTTACCATTAATACATCCACTACACATCACTCACTTAAAATAGACAGGCGTCGGGCAGGCACAGCGTGTCATTTGTGGTGCGCGCCTGCGACGCCGCCCTGCACCCCTTTGGCGCCTGTAGCTTGTGCTCCACCGGCTCCGCCCTCCCTACACCCCTGTCCACAACACTGCGTTGCTGCCCTTATCACTGCTGCCCTCCATCAGTACTAACTATACACTGGCCCGTGTCTGCATGTGCAAATCTCCAAAAATCTCAATCTGTGATTTTTCAAAGATCTGCTTTTTGGTCTGAAATAGGCCCTTAGCCCCTTTGGTTTTGGCAAATGTATGGTAACACGCACAATAAATAATTCAGAACTGAAGACGAGTTAATGAATGGACTGACCTTGGAAAAGCGGAGCTATGTTCCACACAGCGATACTTCCAGCTTTCATAAACTGTCCCAGCGCGATTTCCAGGAAGAATATGGGAATTCCACCGAAGATGGCGATCAGGACATAAGGAATGAGAAATACACCTATAGAGACAAGAGAAATTATAAGATGCAGCCCTAACCAATGAAGGTCACTGACACGCTTCTAGAGAATTTCAGTACCTTGTGCCTTTATACAAACAGACCATTCCACCTTTGCAAAACATAACTACATACCAGGCCTCCACATAAATATAGGCATAACGTCTACCTGCTGCCAGATCATTGGTCTTAAATCAGTATTAAATTGGATTTCTATTTCACTCACAAAATTATGCAATATTTATATTTTTGTATATAGGGGGACAGTTGTGTAGCGGGTGTGTAAGATAATTGTATACACAATATAATGCCATCACCACAATGAATAATAAAGAATCTTTATTGCATATAAAGTGATAGCTAATTAATATAGGGATATTGGTACTTGTGTAGTTTCACAGCGCCAGCATGGCGCCATGCGTCTGAGTCCCCTTGCGGGGCTCGCTTCGCTCGCCCACGCTGCGGGCTCGGTGGCTTGCTACGCTCGCCACGCTATTTAAGCTCAACTCCATGCCAACATGGATAGTGGAGGTATGAACTATCCATGTTGGCATGGAGTTAAGTTACTTTTTTTGACATATTTCGTGGCGAGCGCACACCCGGAAGTAGCACGACGCCATGCTGGCGCCGTGAAACTACACAAGTACCGGGATATTTCTTCAGTTCAAAACTGAGCAATTGGAGTGATTGTTCTAAGAGCCAATCGGGTGTTCTGATGCCATAAAAATGGCTCCAATAAGGGGCAAGATGTAATGTGAGTCCGAAGGATGTGTGCAATGCCAGCCAAACAGTCACTTACAAGACAAAACCATTACTTGTAAATGACTGCCACGGTATGGCCGGCATCCAGCACAGCTGCTGGACTCACAACCCATTACATCCAGCTTAAGGTGTTAGCATGCGTAATCTCAGATTTATTGGTACCAGAATTAAGGGGGCAATTCAGAACTGCTCGCTGAGGTCCGAATTCACTCCCCCAATCGATAGTGGAGTTTGCACATGCCCGAATCTGTGCAAACCCCCGGAGTGAATGCCTATGGAGATTAATGATAGGCAGACAGAGGGTGGACAGGATGCAGTCGCTGGGGGCCGCCCAGCGATTTATGAGCGTGACCACAAAAACAGTGGATGCGCCCATGGAAATACAGGAGGGACACTTGTGAACGCTTGGGGTAGCAGATGATGTCAGATGATGTCAGCGCACATCCCCATTTTTGCCATCACCGACCAGGATAAACATAATTCTAGATTTACGTTTAACTACGAAGGGAGGAAAAAAATCATTTGACGGTGAGCAGCCATGATGGCCACATGCAAGCAGATGCGTACGCATGCTAGTGCGGGGATTCACTATGGGGCAGGGCATGCGTTCGGCGGGGTGGCATTTACCTGCTTGCTAGGCAGTAAATAATGAAGCCTAGCAAGCAGGTCTGAATCAGGCCCATAGTACATGATCATTAAGTTAGTCCCTGTTTTATGCTTTTTTCCCCTTCATTTTCTTGCAGTAAGCTGTGTACTGTGTAACAAGGGTGACACGCACAGTAAAAAGAGTTACCTAGAAAGAGATATAAAATAACATTGGGCCCAGGGGCGGGCTGGGCCGGGGGGCAGAGTGCCATATGCCCCCCGGGCCGCTTACCCACCCACTGGCTGCGGGCCGTGCTGCGGCTGGATCAGCTTCTCCAGCCCTCCTGCACTGGCCGCGGCTTCCAGAACACGGCCGCGGCTACAGGAAAATGGCCGCCGGCCCCCTGCACTGAGGACATGTTCTCAGTGCAGGAGGCCGGCGGCCATTTTCCTGTAGCCGCGGCCGTGTTCTGGAAGCCGCGGCCAGTGCAGGAGGGCTGGAGAAGCTGATCCAGCCGCAGCACGGCCCGCAGCTAGCGAGTGGGTAAGCGCTCTCCCCCCCCCCCCCCCCCTCCCTCACCCCAGCATATGTGTTTCTGTCACTTTGGGGGCATATCTGGCACTGTGTGGGGGCATATCTGGCACTGTGTGGGGGCATATGTGTATCTGGCACTGTGGGGGGCATATCTGGCACTGTGGGGGCATATATGTATTTGGCACTGTGGGGGCATATGTGTATCTGGCACAGTGGGGCATATGTGTATTTGGCACTGTGGGGGCATATGTGTATCTGGCACTGTGGGGGCATATGTGTATTTGGCACTGTGGGGGCATATGTGTATCTGGCACTGTGGGGCATATGTGTATTTGGCACTGTGGGGGCATATCTGGCACTGTGGGGGCATATGTGTATCTGGCACTGTGGGGGCATATGTGTATCTGGCACTGTGGGGACATATGTGTATCTGGCACTGTGGGGACATATGTGTATCTGGCACTGTGGGGACATATGTGTATCTGGCACTGTGGGGGCATATGTGTCTGGCACTGTGGGGGCATATGTGTATTTGGCACTGTGGGGGCATATGTGTCTCTGGCACTGTGGGGGCATATGTGTCTCTGGCACTGTGGGGGCATATCTGGCACTGTGGGGGCATATGTGTCTTTGGCACTGTGGGGGAATATGTGTCTCTGGCACTGAGGGGGCATATGTGTCTCTGGCACTGTGGGGGCATATGTGTCTCTGGCACTGTGGGGGCATATCTGGCACTGTGGGGGCATATGTGTCTTTGGCACTGTGGGGGAATATGTGTCTCTGGCACTGTGGGGGCATATGTGTCTCTGGCACTGTGGGGGCATATGTGTCTCTGGCACTCTGGGGGCATATCTGGCACTGTGGAGGAATATGCGTATTTGGCACTGTGGCAGAATATCTGGCACTGTGGCGGCATTTGTGTCTGGCACTGTGGGGGCATATGTGTATTTGGTACTGTGGCGGAATATCTTGCACTGTGGGGGCATATCTGGCACTGTGGACATCACATTGTGCGGTGTAATGGGCATCATGGTATGGGGCGTAATGGACATTACGGTGTGGGGAGCATTGGGTAATTGCCATCACAGTATGGGGTGTAATGGGCATCAAGGTGTGCAGCATAATGTGTAATTAGCATCACAGTGTGCGGTGTATTGAGTAATTAGCATCGCAGTGTTGGGCGTAATGTGTAACTGGCATCATGGTGTTCAGCATAATGTGTAATTGGCATTACGGCATGTGGCTTTATGTGTAATGGGTATTACAAGGTTCGCTAAAATGTGCAATCTGCAGGTACACAATACAATCATGGTACAGGCAACGCCCCTTATGATAGGCCACGCCCCTAATTTTTCGGCGCGCCTACGGCGCGCAAAAGCATTCCTTCCGACGGTGACTTGGCTGATTATGGGCCAGTGCTCTGGACTTGCCCCCTAGGCTAAAAGTTGCCAGCCAGCCCCTGATTGGGCCTTATTTTGGTTCATTCTTTCTGACAAAATCCTTCTTAGATGGACAAAACCATGTGCACTGTAGGGGGGGGCAGATGTAACATGTGCAGAGAGAATTAGATTTGGGTGAGTAATTTTGTTTCTGTGCTGGGAAAATACTGACTGCTTTATTTTTACACTGCAATATAGATCTCACTTTGAAGTAAAACCCCACCCAAATCTAATTCTCTCTGCACAAGTAACACCTGCCCCACCTGCAGTGCACATGGTTTTGCCCATCTAAGAAGGATTTTGTCAGAAAGAATGAACCAAAATAAGCCCCATTGTGTGAAGAAGGAAACATAACAGAAAAGTAGGTGACAACATCACCAAAAGAAGAAATTCCAAACTGGAACAAGTATAAACAGACTCAGTCAATTCAACACCTACTGTAACTGGTAAAGGTAGGAAAAGACCCACAACACCATGCTGTGACAGAAGAAGGACAACACTGTGCTTGTGTGACAGAAGACAATCGCCTGAGGCAAGTCCGAATATGATTTACATGAATGTGGTGTAAACACAGGGCTGGATTTTTTTTTCTTTAGCTAAAGCTAAAGTTTGTGTTCATGGGAGTCTGGTAGCGCTGCAGCTTCACCTATCTGCCAATGTGATTAATGTCTAATCATCTGGAGCCAAGGCACACTGACTGCACAAGTGTGCAGTGCATTACTGGGAGATGACTATGGGGGTTATTGTAATTTAATCGGTCCCCCGTGTGTTCGCACAGGGAGAATGATTTTTCACGACTGTGCATGCGCATAGTCATTTACAACAGTGTGGATGGGGGGCGTGGGGCGGCGGGCTGGGAGATGCGCCCATGGGAATGGCCAGTGTTTCATGGGCATCCCCATGGTAAATCTCTGATGATGTGGGTGAAGTGGGCAACCATCTAATTATTTTGTCCCCACACGCAAGGCTGCGAATTTATGTTTATGCAAAACATCCATTTGTATGCCTGCGGTGGATCGCAGTGTGCAACGGGGAGGCAGGCAGCCTTTAGTGGACTCACCAGAATAAGGTCCTAAGTCCCATGAGACTTTGCAAGAGGTCAGAGGATGTGATGCTTGTACTGAGCTCTGATTGGTGGAGCTTATCACATGCTTCTCAGGCCCAGGGAGGGAGGACAGCAGCAGCCTTGTCATGGGAGACTTTTTATCAGAGGCAGTGCTGATATGAGCCTATGAGAACTCCTACAGACCAAGGTACAGAGGTACAAACACAGGCTTTTCATGTATATACTGTGTATATATATATATATATATATATATATATATATATATATATATATATATATATATATATATATATATATATATACAGGGCTATTTTTCGGCATGCTCCAGCAGGAACTGAGGCCCTTATTCTAGTTCACTCTTTCTGACAAAATATTTCTTAGATGGACAAAACCATGTCCACTGCAGGTGAGGCAGGTGTAAAACCCCACCCAAATCTAATTATCTCTGCACAAGTAACACCTGCCTCACCTGCAGTGCACATGGTTTTGTCCATCTAAGAAATATTTTGTCAGAAAGAGTGAACTAGAATAATGGCCTCAGTTCCTGCTGGAGCCTACTGAAAAATATATATATATATATATATATATATATATATATATATATATGACAGGGGTTTGGCACTCCTTGTAACAGCAAAAACAGCAGCGCCGGTGCCTACACAGAGGATTGGTAGGAGATTTGTGGTGAGGCACTCGTGGCAATTGTAATCCAGAACAAAGCTAGCCAACAGGAGATAGCAGCAACGTTTCAATTTATTACTTCAAATTTTCGTCGAAAATTTGAAGTAATAAATTGAAACGTTGCTGCTATCTCCTGTTGGCTAGCTTTGTTCTGGATTACAATTGCCACGAGTGCCTCACCACAAATCTCCTATATATATATATATATATATATATACATCATACTTGCCTACCTGACCCTCTCCATGCAGGAGAAAATGCTCTGCTCCTGTGCTTCCCTGGTAATGTATGATTGCCATCACCTGTGGTGAAACACCTTTACCTAGCTCCCCACAGGTGATGGCAATCCTACATTACCAGGGAAGTCCAGGAACAGAGTATTTTCTCCCGCATGGAGAGGGTCAGGTAGGCAAGTATGATATATATATTTTCGACAACAGACCAGCACTATCACCACTGCTTCCCAGCTAATGTTAACTGTGCTGGGTGCCCTCACTAATTCAGTGTCATAGATATGGGGGGAGGCGCGGCACTCTCAGACAGAAATGACAACCAGGCAGGTTAAGTTTAGCAACGTTTCAAACTGTATTAGCTTTTTCTTCAGGCTCACAAAAGAGAAATACGTTGCATACCTTTATTATATATATATATATATATATATATATATATATATATATATATATATATATATATATCTATATCCCCCCCCCCCTCCGGCAGTTACACAATGAGCATTGATCCTTTAACCGGAGCCCTTCATGGGCACTTCCCCATTATAGCTTACAGATTATAAACCAGTTTTACATTCTGCAACTCCTCTAATACCAGCAGGTTTGTACATACTCTCCCATGTCAATTTCCCCATTTTTTTCTGCCCACATCCAGTTGTAGACCACATATTATGTGTACAGATGTCCTGACTAGCATGCTTACCCATGGAGTTTACATGTACTCTACCAGCACATTTGGAGTTTACATGTCCTCTCTTAGCACAACGTTCCGACATCTGCTAGTTTATTTGAACTAGTCAGTGACATACATATGTATTGTTAATAAATAAATTATTTAAAAAATCTGGTATTTCCCCCCATTGATAGCAAAAGTATTCAACATCGGCCATAAATCACAAATGCTTTAGAATCATCGATGGTCGATGGCCATCCCTAGTTATGCTGTGGTGGTGAGGGGTGGGGTGTACATCAGTGGTGTATAAGGCAATATAACTACCCCCAGCATGTGACCTCTTCCGTGATAATGAGAATTTCATATTCACCGGCAGTGATCAAATGATATTGCGTTGCTAGAATGGCCAGGCAATAGCCCTGATCTGATCATTGGTTCATTCCATGGAATGTCATTGTCGAGCTGTAAATGCAGCAAAATGCTTTCCAACAACGGGCCTAATTCAGACCGGAATGTATGGCACATTTTGTTAGCAAATAGGATAAACTATGCTGCACTGGAGGTGGGGCAGATGTAACATGTGCAGAGAGAATTATGGGTCTGGGCGATTTCAGGGCATTTTCTAAGCGACCTCACTAGATGCCCTACATTGCTCCATGTGTAGGTGCCGTAGCGATGCGCATCCCCTTGCGGCGCTATCGCCTGGCGAAGGATCCTGCTCATGTGCAGTTGGAGAACTGAGCGTTGTATGCTGAATCTCCCCCTATGTACTGTGTTATCTTTGGCTATCAATTTGACCATCTGTAAATTTATCTTTACTAAATATATCCAAAGGTTTACAGACCAACCGATTTTTTTTTTTTTTTTTTTTACTTTCAAGCGTCCTTCAAGATAAACACTGCGCACAGTAAATTCTTTCCTTTCATAAATCCTGCTGTCATTTGGTTTTTATCGGCAAGGAGTACTTGAAATACTTAATACTGATGTTAGTCACAGCGATGGTCAGGGAGACATTTGTGACTATAATGTATGCAGCATTCAGCAAAGGCAGTTTGATTTATAAGAGGATTCAGAGGATTAGGACGTCAGGATAAATGACCTTGGTGTAGCCAGTTGGGAGCGGATGGTGAGAGCAGGGTGTGACTGTCATCACTGCAGAAGGTTAAAAGGTAACTTCTGGAGGCTGATTGCATGCTGTAATGAAAGAGGTAACGCTACATGTCAACACCGCCTTCCTCAGAGAAGGGACCTTTGCATTCAGACGCCAGCTGGTGGCACATTCTTTAGATATGCCATTCAACAAAGTCCCCAAAACAATAAATTACTGAATTTTCAATCATTCTGCCTAGTTCACTAGGGAATGGGTGAGATGTGGGAGGCAGTGTTGGAGGGTGAGGGCCCACCGGGGGAAGCCGGGCGCGTGGCAGGGCCGGCGTGTGACTTAACACAGTGGATGTCATGACATCAGTACGCTCGTATGCACGCCTTTTTTCCTCCCAACGTGCAGATACCGGTGGGTGACATTAACGATGTTTCAGAATATAAATACTCAATAGTGAGTAGGGCTGATGGATTAAATATCACTGCTCTGACACTATTCCATGAGATCCTGTCTCCTCACACCCACTTCACCCTTCCCTGAGATCCAATCTCCTGGCACACTCTCCTCTCGCCCCTGTCACCATATCCACTGGGAATTTTTCCCTCTCCCCTGGCAATTTTCCCTGGGATCCTTTCCCCTGGCCTTGTTCCCTCAGTTTTCGGAGGTTTGGTCATGCTCCGCATAAGCACTGATACATTCCATGGATTAAAATGACCTTTTTCTGATGTTTGTGCTTAGTGTATATCTGTGCGCTGGATACAGGCACCCATCTTTGTTGGCGGCGGGGGGAGGGGCGTGGGGAGCTGGGCTATTAGCATATGGGAATGCCCAATGTTTCATGGGCGTTCCTATGAGAACGCTGGGCGTTCTCATGCTAATGCAGCCGTGATAGACATGCGGCCTGCCAACTTCCCCCCCCGAGCGTACACCCAAATGTAACGTTGCTCAGAGCAACCTTACATATGTGTGCACCTTCCACATCTTTCGACGGTCGGCAAAGACATGGGAGGGTCCCAGTGGCATGCGAATGGATGTGTATGTAAATCATATATTTGCAGACAGTGCGAACATACGCATGTTCCGAATGGTGGGCTGGCATACCACCAGTCGCAAGGCAGGATCTGGTTCACTTGCAAGGATGCAAATTTGCATCCGAGCAAATGAACCAAAATAACCCCCTGAATGCGTTGTCCAACGCTATCTTCTGCACATGTAACATCTGCCTCACCCGCAGTGCACATGGTTTTGCCTATTTCAGAAAGATTTTGCCTTAGTGATTAGACCAAAAGTTGTGCTTAGCCACTAGCAGTTCCTATCAACGTTTGGCATCGTTTACTGTAGACCCAGTACTACTGGCTGGCTTCCATTTCTACAGCCACTGGTTTGGTATGCACTAGATTGCTTGGCCCCCTTCCTAGAGTCACACTTGTCAAAGTGACCCTCACCCCCAACCCTTCCAGCAGAACATGATTGGCCAAAAGTAGTGATCCACAGTGCAGAAGATGTGGAAGGTCAAGCTAGGAATGTACACAGGGGCCTACACCTGTGGAGATGTGCTCAACAAGATCGCTCAGCACACAGTGATGTAATGTGCCAGCCATGTGTGCTGAGCGATCTGTCAGGGCCAGTGTTCTCCGGTGAGAGCACTGGCCCTGATCGATTAGTATCCAGCATGCTGGGCATTAATCGCCGAGCGATAGCAATGCGCTTATCGCTATGGCTCCTACACACGGAGCGATGTAGGGGCATTAACTAAGTCACATGTCTTCAACCTGTGGCCCTCAAGATGTTGTAGAACTACATGTCCCAGCATGCCCTGACAGTTTTGCCATGCTCTCATAGGAAAAAATGTGGCAATGCATGTTGGAACATGTAGTTTCACAACATCTGGAGGGCCACAGGTTGAAGACCCATGAACTAAGTGATCTCGTGAGATTGCTTAGAAAATGCCCCTAAATTGATACATGTGTAGGCTCTGTTACCCAGGTACAGTCAGCACTTAACAATAGTATAAGCTCAAAGGACATTTAACTGGAAGATTTAAATGTTCAGGACAGGGGTTCCCAAACTTTTTAGAATTACGTCACCCGATAATATCAAAATTTTAACGACTGCACCCGTATGCCAAAAGTGGATTATGGAGAAATTAAATAAATTGTATGTTCAATTAAATAAATTGTGTTTTTAGAACATATTTAGGTTTATTTATGTATTGAGGGATAGGCTTTGCTTCTGTTTGTTATGATTGGCAGCTACAAGCACCAGTTTTTCCTATTACTTTGACAATCATTTGAATTGATCCTGGACCACCAACCCAAGGCACCCCTGCAAGGGTCCCGAGGCACCCCAGGGTGTCACCGCACACAGTTTGGGAACCACTGGTTCAGGACAATGATGGGTAAAACCCAGCATTCATTGTTACTCTCAACAATCCATTGCAACTCTGTTACATAGTATGATATAATGCAGACTGTTGTGACACCAGCCACATCATAAGGGTAACATGCTGATGGCATGTGATACATACTAAAGATTAAACTGGGTCAGATAAATGCCAAGAGTGCACCAAAGGTTGCTCAGCTTTCATTGTTTACAAATGTTTCCATAAGAACCATGGGGCAGATGTATTAAGCCTGGTGAAGGGATAAAGTGGAAGGTGATAGCGCAGTAGCCAATCAGCTTCTAACTGTCATTTCTAAAACCACCCAATATGACAGTTAGGGGCTGATCGGCTGCTGCATTATCACTGTTACGGGGTCACTGGGTGGGCAATGTCTAGGTCGACAGGCACTAGGTCGGCCACTAATGGGTCGACACCTTGAAATGGTCAGCATAACCAAGGTCGACATTGACAAAATGTCAACACAAGCTTATGGTCGACATAGCATGGTCGATATGAATACGGTCAACATGAGTTTTTCACTGTTTTGGTGTCTATGTCAACATATGTCGACATAAACACTGTATAACTGTACTACGTATTCATGTCAACTATGCCTCTGTCGACCATAAACTTGTGTCAACCGTTTGTCAATGTCAACCTTGGGTATGTTGACCATTTCAAGGTGTCGACCTAATGACTGTCAACCTGCCTACCATTTATACCGTAACCGTTATCACCTTCCACTTTATCACTTCACCAGGCTTAATACATCTGCCCCCATCAGAGCTGTCGTCCTAAATTGTGGGGCCCAGGACTGCCAAAATAGACAGGGGCCCCCTTCGCTTTGTCTATCACCTGGAATGCCTGGTCAGAAGGGTATGGGTCATAGGGTCAGCATGGGGTTAGGTCGACTGGGTCATTAGGTCAACCTGGGTAAGGTCAAAAGGTGGACATGAGATTTTTCACTTTTTTATCTCAAATGCCGACACAGACACTAAAAAAGAGCACCGCTGCGCTTGCAATGGTTCAGTTACGGTGCCTCGTGTATTTTGTTCTCCAACCACGCCCTAGTGGATGGTAGGGCATGAAATACCTCCTGTTGGCACATACAGTATCTGCTTAAAAAAAAAGTGAAAAACCCATGTCGACCTAATGCATGTGTAGACCTAATATCACTGTCGACCTAAGCCCATGTCGACCTTCAGACATGTTGCCCTTCATGCATGTTGACCTTCAGTGGTTGACCAAGTGACCGTATGCGGGTCAGACCAAATTATACTTTATACTGTACACTCCATCCATGGGCCACCTTTCTGTCTGGGATTGCCCGCAGTTCCCCCCTGATGGCTGCCTTGATCACATATACACATGTAGTTATTAACAATATAAGTTCCATTTTTGCTCCCACTACAGCCCAGATGCCCCAAGTTCACTACAACACATGCCCAGATGCCCCACACTCACTGCAACACATGCCCAGATGCCCCATACTCACTGTAGCACATCCCCAGATGCCCCATACTCACTGTAGCACATCCCTAGATGCCCCATACTCACTGTAGCACATCCCCAGATGACTCATACTCACTGTAGCACATCCTCAGATGCCCCATACTCACTGTAGCACATCCCCAGATGCCCCATACTCACTGTAGCACATCCCCAGATGACTCATACTCACTGTAGCACATGCCCAGATGCCCCATACTCACTGTAGCACATGCCCAGATGCCCCATACTCACTGTAGCACATGCCCAGATGCCCCATACTCACTGTAACACATGCCCAGATGCCCCATACTCACTGTAGCACATGCCCAGATGCCCCATACTCACTGTAGCACATGCCCAGATGCCCCATACTCACTGTAGCACATGCCCAGATGCCCCATACTCACTGTAACACATCCCCAGATGCCCCATACTCACTGTAGCACATCCCCAGATGCCCCATACTCACTGTAACACATCCCCAGATGACTCATACTCACTGTAGCACATCCCCAGATGACTCATACTCACTGTAGCACATCCGCAGATGCCCCATACTCACTGTAGCACATCCCCAGATGCCCCATACTCACTGTAGCACATCCCCAGATGCCCCATACTCACTGTAGCACATCCCCAGATGACTCATACTCACTGTAGCAATCCCCAGATGCCCCATACTCACTGTAGCACATCCCCAGATGACTCATACACACTGTAGCACATCCCCAGATGACTCATACTCACTGTAGCAATCCCCAGATGCCCCATACTCACTGTAGCACATCCCCAGATGACTCATACACACTGTAGCACATCCCCAGATGCCCCATACTCACTGTAGCACATCCCCAGATGACTCATACACACTGTAGCACATCCCCAGATGACTCATACTCACTGTAGCACATCCCCAGATGACCCATACTAACTTTTGCACATCCCCAGATGACTCATACTCACTGTAGCACATCCCCAGATGCCCCATACATAGTCACTGCAGCACATGATCCCCAGATGCCCCACAGTCACTGCAGCACATCCCAAGATGCCCCACAGTCACTGCAGCACATCCCCAGATACCCCACAGTCACTGCAGCACAACCCCAGGTGCCCCACAGTCACTGCAGCACATCCCCATATGTCCCAGTCACTGCAGCACATCCCCAGATGTGCCATACTTTTAAATTCCCACACACCTCATCCATTCCAAGGTGACTCATTCCTCAGAACTGTCTTTGCTTCTTATCTACTGTCGCATATGTGCAAGTTGTGCGATATCACTAGTTAATGGATAACTCGTGTTAGTTCTGCTAGGCAGGTTACGTGAATAGTGCAGCGAGTGTCATGGATTCTCTACTGTGATTGGGAATCAGATACAGGCAGCTCTGACAATCAGCAGAAAACTGCAGGGCTTTGCCTAATGTCATAATGCACAGGCACATAGGTGATGGTTTAACAGTTAATTATTATTATCTTTTACTTATACACAAAAGCTCTGACGTGCCTTACAGACTACACAAACAATTGTCAAGAAAAACTTATGGTACAAGGCAATGCAGGACAAGTTCATGGTATATAGCCATTGCTCATACTTGACTAACCACCCAGGAATGACTGGGAGTTCTGGAAGGGTTGCTGCATTTTAGTTTGATGGCATCATAGTCCACGGAAACCCATTACAGTAGCTCTTAGGATACAATAGAGTTCTATTGAAGATATGATGTTGCCCATAGCAACCAATCAGAATTGACTTCTTATATGTTTATCCCCTTCTAAAATATAACAGATAGTCTGATTGGTAGGCTAACAACAACTCTAGAGGGTGTTAGTTATCGGACATCCCAGAGTTGGCTAAATCCGACTGCATAGTGTCTCCATAGTTTGCTTTTCAGCTGGAAATGGGGCCACCATGGCAGTTATTGGAGATCTCCTGCAATACCTCAATGGTACATCTGGAGGATCCTTGATAGTTATGGATATATCATTCCATAAATCGGCTGCTGAATTATTCGCATCAGTCCCTGCTCTATTGGAATTTACAGTCTAAAATATCCAATCACAGAATCTCATACATTAGGGATCATTTTGTCTCTGGGGGACAATATAAAGTTCTACCATGAGAGTGTCCCCAAGCACAGAAGCAGCAATATTATCCACTGAGCCACTGATACAGCACATACTGTATGCTTGTACCCATGATAAACAATTATCTGCAAGAGCTTTTATGGTCATTCTCATGGGAAATTTGAAATATAGCAAGCAGCTATCTGATTGACTCCATAGACTACAATACTTCTGTCCTTGTCTTCAACCTACCATAAGCACGCACATAAAATCATGTGCAGTCACAAGCATTACAGTGGCTGTAACCATAACAAGCACTCACTCATAAATCAATGGCAAACATATATCTACTTTTATACTATTTACTGCTGTTTCTCACACATAGGTTCTAAGTATATTATTCTTAGCTCAACTAAAGAATGTATGGTAAAAATGTTATTGTATTTCTCCTGCCAGCATCGGTTGCTTAACCGGGATCAGGTAAATGTAATAGGCAACAAAGGCCGGGTTCAGTGCTGGCAACCATGCAGCATTTTGTGGGAGCAGTCCAGACAGTGTATGTCCGTTCAGATTTCAGACTGCCTGGGTTGAGGGCCGTGATGCCTGTGTGCAGAGCCGGCCCCAGCCTAACTGATGCCCTAGGCAAGATTTTGGCTGGTGCCCCCTAGCACCGACATTAGTTCCGCCCGGCCCCCATTTCCCAGCACCATCAACCCTCATCATAGCAGTCATCATTCTGGTGCTCCTACCCGCAATATTTTAAATAGAAACAGTGCACACATTCGGTGCGCAGCCCAAACAGGGGTGTGTTCTTGCTGGGAAGGGGCATGGCCACACAATAGTACCCCCAATTCAAATTATGCCACACAGTAGTGCAACTTTATTCACATTATATCATGCGATGGTGTCCCTTATTCACGTTACATCACGTTCACGTTAATACCACTTTACCTTATATACATGCTGCTCACATTATTCACATTATACCCTTAGAAAAAAAATATTGTATTTTAAGCACCTCCATGGCCACACTGCAACTCAGCACAAATCAGTGTGTGCTGGGCAGAGAAGAAGAGCTTCAGCTGCTACTGTCACTTAAGGGGAGGAGGGGAGGAGGCCCAGGGCCCCCACTGGGCCCTTCCATCAGATTTTGGCCTGGGTAATTTGTACTCCCTACCCCTTTCTCTCGGCACCGCTGATAATACCACACAGTAATGCCCCTTACATATGACACACATTATTAATGTCCATATAAACATAATGCCCCTTACACATTATGCCAACCTTTATTACTGCTCTTCATACACATAATGCCCCTTACACATATGTTGCACATTATTAATGCCCTTATACACATGACACACATAATGCCTGTTAAACATGTCTCACATTAATAATGCGTTTATACATGACACACATAATGCCCCTTACACATATGCCAAACGCTATTGCACATCCAACCCACCCGCAGACAGCACTCGCACAGCCGCTAACACTGTGACCTCTGCTTGGATACAGATGTTTCCTCATACATCTTGCCTCAATAGGCCATGCAGCTCCTGGCCAGTTCTGATAACGTTGGGTGCCTTTTTTGCTGAAAATTTGTATTATTTGCATTGTTATGACCAGCACACACAAGGAGCTTCCAATGATTAAAATAATATGCGGCATGTCTATATTCTGTGTGCGACTGTGGCTCTACCTGCATACAGAATATACTATGTTACAGTGATTTACATGAATACACTATTTCATATGCAGATACAGGCTCACACACAGAATATAGGCATGCTGCATATCATTTTAATCAGCAGAAGCTGCTGATGCCCCTAGGTATTCCAAATGCCCTAGGCAATTGCCTAGTTTGCCTATACCTAAGGCCGGCTCTGCCTGTGTGACATCACATACACAGCCACTACCACCCCAAACATGGCAGGGCTGCGCAGCTAGGCTGCACAGCCATGGGGAAGATGGTATTGGGCGAGTGCTTCACTGTGCAGCTAAGCACTCACACTATAGTAATCTGCCTCAAACAAGTGCCAGGAGTTGTAGTTTAGCCACCGGGAGGGGCATGGTTATTGGAGGGCTATGGCCACACCCTGTGAAAAAATATAGTTTGTGCGGGCAGCTGGCAGAACAGGTGGGAGGGAGGGAGGTATCCCGCACGCCCAATAGGATGCTAAACATGCAGTTTGCAGTGCCCGCTTACACCAAGCGCATAAAAATGTATACACATGCAGTCAAACACGCAGGGGAGCGATCTGATCAGAATAGGGGCCATAATATGTATAATATATAATATGTATAATAGCTACGGTCACATTCCCACCAGCAATGATTTCCAGATACTGCTAAATGCTTCTTTTATGATCAAGGTCATGCTAGTTACTGCGAAGGGCAGCAGTACAGGCAGATGTATCCTTATCATTGTGCAGGAATGTGCTATAGATTGGCATATAGGGCCTGATTCAGACTGCCCCGCCAGGCACATGTACCCCCCCTCCTCCCCCCAGCTGAAACCATGCTATACCATGCAAGCGGATTTTACGCTTACACATCCACTCACATTCGGCCGCACGGAGGAAAAATCATTTGATGGTCACTCACCATCGAATTATTTTTTCACCCTTTGGTATGAAAGTAAGTCTATACTTACTTTTCAGATGCCCGTTTTCCCTCAAAACAGGGGGCGGGCACTGATGTAATGTGACGTCAGCTGCCCGTCCCGAGTAGACAGGAGCACCCCTGTGTTTTCAGGTGTCTGTCCAGCGCTTCTGTGGGAGTGCCTACCGTTTTTGTGGGCACGCCCGTAAAACACTAGGTGCCAGCCCCCCTGCCTGTCCATCATGTAGCAAATGCCCCAGCAAGTGTATAACTCACTATGGGCGGGATTCTCTAAAATCCGCAGCCCTCTTCGCCGGCCACCGCATTTCTAATGACCGCATATTCTCTAAAATATGCGGTCATTAACGCAAGGGACAGCTCTTGCGGTAAGAGCTGTCCCTTGCGATGCGGCGCCGTTGCTGGACTTCCGGGTCTATGACCCGACAGTCCGTCTGCGCATGCGCAGACTGACGCGCCGGCCCCCGGGCATGCTGGGAGGGATCCGTGACGGATCCCTCACACACCGCTGCGGTAAGAAGCCCATAGGCTTCTGCAGGGAACCACCAGCTTTTGCTGGCGATTCCCTCCGCAGCGGTGACACTGCGGAGGGAGGTTAGAGAATACAGAAATGCGGTAAAAACCCCGATAACGGGGTTTTTACCGCATTTCTGTAATAGAGAATCTCGCCCCAAAGGCGTTCACTCCGGGGGTTTGCGCATGACAGACCCCTAAATCGGAGACAGGGCCGAATTTGGACCTATTTGAACAAGTCTGATATGGTCCCATAGTCCCTTTATCCCCGGCCACTAACTTTGGATGGCTGGATAAAGACAGGGTATGAGCCCTTAACTTTCTGGTCAGTGGTGAGGTGACCAATTAAACATTGTTGATTATATAGAGCAGAGAGGTTTCCCTCCCTGTCCACACTCGGCCACTGCTGCCTCTGCGTTTATTTCCGTCCTGCCTTGAACGCATACGCATCAGCAAGACGCAGGTGCGCTGCGCATAAGAGGATGCTTCTGATATCGATACTGCTGGACGCCAGGATACAACGCAGCAGCAGAGTCCAGACAGTAGAAACTGGAGAGGAGCATCTTAACCCTTGCACCACTGGAAGAATGAGTCCATACCACAAGTGTCTCTGCACCAGCAAATGACACTGTTGCTTTTTATAGTGGCCAGACCTCCCCTTTTAAGGAAGGACATCGTTTACGACTAGAGGTAATGTGGGGAATACATGTCCACGAGCTTCCTGCATGTCACAGTTTGCGTGTTTGTTTATGATGATGATAGAGTTTGATCATTTTTGATGATTTTGCAAGCAAGGCAAAATAAATACCAATCTTGTGAACAGTCGTCCAAAGTGAAAGTCACCAAGATGAAAAACATAACAAAAAATAAACATACATACATACATACACACACACACACACACACACACACACAAAGGCTACATACATAGCCTTTGAACAGATAATCTTATTTGTCTGAAGGTCATTCTAACATACCCTGTACCACTGTGCAATAACATTACAGCTACAGTAGTCCAGTGTTTGTTTTAAAGCTTCTCCCAGTGCTAGGTTGTTATTGCTGCCAGTGACAGAGGAAAGATAAGTGTACAGTGCAATGTATCAATTAGTAGTTACTGCCACATAATTGTTATATGACCAGAAGTTTTTATTGGATCTAGGGGCCTTATTCTAGTTCACTCTTAGAGGAAAATTCCTTCTTAGATGGACAAAACCATGTGCACTGCAGGGGGGCAGATGTATCATGTGCAGAGAGAATTAGATTTGGGTGGGCTTTTACTTCAAAGCGAGATCTAGATTGCAGTATTTACCCTGCACAGAAACAAAATAACTCACTCATATCAAATTCTCTCTGCACATGTTACATCTGCCCCACCTGCAGTGCACATGGTTTTGTCCATTTGAAAAGAAATTTGCCTTTGTGAGTGAACCAGAATAAGGGTCCTAGTTTGAAGAGTTGCGCAGGATCACTATACAAAAGCTGTATTGACTTTGTTACACAAAAATGTAATTTACTACACTAGCTGCAATATTTAATCCTTCTGTATAGCTGAGTGTAACTTCCATGAACGTCTATGTGTCTCTGAGCTTATGAGCCACATGATACGTTACTGGCATTGCCTTAGTAGCTATTACGCTAGGAAATCTAAATGTGCTTTAATTGTCAGTATACCCACAACGCATGCGGCTGGAGGCTAAACTTGGTTTGAACTTGTTCTTGAACTTTGGCCTATTTGTTTTTGTACTTGAAAGAACATCTGAAAATTACATCTGAAAATTCTTAAATATATGTATGGGACAGATACACCCCAACAAATAGTCCTTTAATATAAAAATAACTGTTTTTAACCCATTTATAAGGCAGTACTGTCTATGCAGCCACCACGGCACATCTTCAGAGTCTTCAGAAGGTGTTCGGAAAGACTTTGCTGACTAGTTGTCTTAGCATAGAAGGGAGAGGAGACTGGAGTAAGGGTAAAGGTCAGGGCAGGATAGCTGCTTAAATATAGACTGAAGACACTGCCAATGATTTGGGTAAGCAAGCTACTTAAGGCAGACCCCCTACATGAGGGCATACTCTAAAGCAGTGTTTCCCAAATTCACCACACAAGGAACCCTAGCAGGTCATGTTTTCCAGGTAGGTTGTGTATCGCCAAGTGTCACATTCTAAAAATCCAGAGGCGACCTGGAAAACATGTTAGGGGTCCTTGAGGACTGATGGCCAGATTTATTAAGCTCGGTGAAGTGATCAAGTGTTTTTATCACCGTCCAATCAGCTCCTAACTGGGAAGTTACAGACTTGGTTTGAAAAATGACAGGTAGGAGCTGATTGGCCGGTGATAAAAACCAGGCACTTTATCACTTCACGAGCTTAATAAATGTACCCCTGAGTCTGGCCACTGCTGCTAGTCCAAAGAATGGACTGTGTACATAGATTTGCTAAAGATCGGACCATCTATGATGTACTTATTTCAGATCCTGTGACTTTACACATGCTCACCTCCTCCATTCTTGTAACACAGGTAGGGGAATCTCCACACGTTTCCGAGTCCAACAGCAAAGCCCACACAAGACATTATAAAATCCATCTGTCGAGTCCACGTGTCTCTCTCGGGAATGGCATTCCTGGTCTTTGGGGGGAAGACGATGCCACCCTTGATCGATCCATTATGAGACAGGTCAGTAAGATGTCCATTCCCGCTGGGGATGAGTTGTCCATTTTTCTCCTCCAGGTTTACTTTGTAGCTGCCATTCTCCAAGGACATGCTCCTCTTATCCATCCTCAGCCCAACGTCCGGCTCTTTAACCCTCACTCAAATGGGACCAACACACCCACCCCGGTTCCTTGCTCCTCGCTCCCCTGACTATAGAACCTACCTCTGGCCCTGGCAACCCCCCACCCCCACCCCCTTGTAATAAATAATACTATATATAAAAAAAACAGTACTAGAAATGAAAATAGAAAAATCAAGCAATTTGGCAATTGAGATTTGTGTGTGGAGGGGAAAAAAAAACCCCAAAAAGGATAGAAAATATAAGGGGAGAGCTGGGGAGAAAGTCAGAAACCGTCCACAAAGCACTTAAAGGTAAGCCGGAAGAATCTCATGGGGTTACAGCGGTGGCTGACGAAGAGTCAGGAAATTTGGAGGGGATCGGTGAGATGCACAAGCCCAACACAAGCCAGCAGAAACTGCAGTGTAATTCAGCCTGTAGTCAGCTCTTCCTCAGTTGTGCTGCAGAGATTTCTATAGCACACTCTCCTGCACCCTGAGGCTTAAAAGGAAAGGACTGGATGAAGTCACTGTGTTCTCCTCCCTTAATCCCTCCTCTCTCGCCTTCCCTCTCCTCCTCTGCCTTGTACCTTCTGCATCTGCTGCTGTGCCTCCTATCCTTGCTGCCCCTGTACAGCCAATCCCTCTGTCAATGTGTCTGGGTGCCTTTGCTGGGCTCCACTCCTCCCCTCCTGAGTCCTTACTGGTTCTTTCCTATTGAATCACATTGAGCCAGCTGGGTAAATCCCTTCTGCTGTCAGTGAGCACAGAGAGGACCTCACGTGGTTTCTATTTTGGGAAATTCATGTATGGAGTGGGATACACAAGAAGGTGGGAGGATGACAAACTGCATCACAGGGCAAGTACAGCCCAGCGAGTACCCTCCGGTAGCATCCTCTTAGAGTCTCCTTATGTACACTTGCATAGAGAAGGATACACTGTAGGTTTATATTAATTATATTTATATGTATTTACCACACTGCATAATGGCCCTTATTCTGTTCCACACGCAAAGCTGCGAATTTCAGCAATTAAACGCCGCCCGCCATCCGCACTACTGGCTGCCCCGCTTCATACGACGAATTTCCCTGCACGCATGCAAATTTATGTTTTGCATGTACATCCATTGCATGCGGGGACAAAATCATTCCATGGTCGCCGACCATTGAATGATTTTGCAAGCACTTGCAGACCTAAGACAACTCTGTGGTGTCAGGTCTGCGGGCGCCCTGTACGGGAAGCGGGCAGGCAACTGACATCCGCTGATATCATCTGCCCACCCCCCCCCCCCCACGTTACAGGCGCATTTACACGTGAACGCCTATGAAACGCTGGGCGTTCCCGTGGGCGCGACCCCTCACCACTGCCCCATGCCTCCCGCCCACACTTCTAGGTGGAAACCCGATTGCGAACAAGCAGTTTGCCAAGCCTGCTCACACCAAGCGTCTGACCATGCTATGCGCATGCGCAGACGCCAAACATCGCTCCCCCATGCCAGCGCAAATAAAATCTGAATAACCCCATATAACCCATCCCCACTGAGCTCTTTCAGGCATTGTGCTAACGAATGATGTTTGATTTGTATCTGTCATTGTGTCCATATGATAAATAGTGTACAATAGGATTTATTTATTATGACAGGATGTTGCTATGGGCAACCAATCAGAATCTACTTATTCATTTAGCACCTTCTAGAAGATAATAGAATCTGATTAGTTGCCAACATCCCATCTTCAATAGAATCTCCCATCTTAGTAAACGCTTTAAGTAAAGACTTTGATTGATTTTTCTTTTTGAATCTAAACTTGTTATTGCTGGTAACTCAATTATATAAGATAAATATATTTTGTTTGCTAAAGGATATTAAACACCTCCAGCATTAGAGGAACTGCTTTTTTAAAATCTTGTTTAATCAGTAGAATACACAGTCCGGTATGTATATGTGTGTGTGTATGTATGTGTGTTTATGTATGTGTGTGTATATATATATATATATATATATATATATATATATATATATATATATATATATATATATATATATATATATATATATATTACACACAGTATACTGTATACACAAATAAACCATTACAAGGCAGCTTCACTGATTATGACAGGTATTTTTAACCCTTTGAGTGCCAACATCTCTGCGAGAGATGTTCAAAATATCCACTAAAATTGCCAGCATCACTCACATTTGTTATAGAAATTCAAATAAAAAATGTTGTGTATAAAGATTATATTCCCTATATAAGGTAACATTACAGGTCATTGTGATGAATAAAAATGTTTGCTTGGCAAGTTTTACACCCATTTTGACAAATTCACTTTGGACTCAAAGGGTTAATCAAAAACCATTTGGAGACCTGTAAGACTGTTATCCAAATAGCGAATGAAAAAACCTGATTGTCGCCCCACAGTTGCCATAATAAAATAGACATGTTACAGTTTTAGCTTTTGTGTTATTGCCACATAGTGGCCCATGTAGCATTTGGAGCTGTGGGTTCTGTCTGCATGCGGTTTCTCTGACTCCACCAGAGGGCACTTGCTCACAAACAACCACGTCCGTCACAGCTTTACTGAAACAATTGTAAAACCATCTTGAAGACTGCTGCCTCAGTCCAGACCAGAGCTCTATCTGTGTAGAGTTTGAGTGGGTTTCCATTGGGTACTCCTGTTTCGTTTCAGGGTAACGATCTTCATATACCTTAGTGTGACTTTATGTGATTTTGAATGTAGAGTGTAAGCTCCACAGGCGTAGGGAGTCATGTCATTGATGAAGTAATGGGTGAGATTTAATAGAATGAGAGATTCAGAGATTTGGTAATAAATCTCCCGTTTTTAAAAGCGGCAATCTTTTACACTTCAAAATCAAACTAGGTTTGCAGTGTAAATGATTGGCACTTTAATAAAAAATCTCTCACTTTCTGAATCTCTCATCATATTAAATCTCACCCATTATCTATAAAACCCTTTGCGGTATGAAAGTAAATAAATAAAAATAATTGAATAAAACAAAGAGGCAATTGTGCACACAACAGCAATGCCCCTGATTCAGGCCCTGGAGGCATACATCCTTCTATCTGCCCTGATATACCCCATTCACACCAGCCTAAATTCCCGGGTTGAGTCCGGGAACAACCCGGTACTAGCGCTGGTGTGAAAGGTTCCCGGGACAAAATCCCGGGCAAATTTCCACCCGGCTAGGTACCAGGGTTGTTCCCGGGTTCGGTACCAGGGTTGTTCCCGGGTTCAACCCGGGGACCTGGCTGGTGTGAAAGGTACAGGTTATACTTACCCGGGTTGCCGTGTCCTCGGTGTGCTATCTGGACGGGAATCCACGCAGGCGGCGGGCGCAAATGACGGGACAGCCAGTGGATGATGATGACGCAGTTCTCCGGCGGCAGTGAGGACGCCGGAGAGCTGCGTCCTCTTCATCCGCAGCCTGTCCTGTCATTTGCGCCGCCGCCTGTGTGGATCCCTGGCCTGCACGGAGGACCAGCAACTGGGGTGAGTATTCTCGCCGCCTGCCCTCCGACTGCCCGCCTCCTTCCCGCCCCCTTCTCACACCAGAAAATGCAGGGACATTTCTGGTGTGAATGGGTCCAAACCCGGGAATGTCCCTGCTTGTCCCGGGAACTGAATTCCCGGGTTTGTCCCTGCATTTCTGGTGTGAATGGGGTATTACATAGAAACATAGAATTGACGGCAGATAAGAACTGTCCAGTCTGCCCATGTACATACACTTACTTACATGGGAAGAATAGGGACACGCGCAAGTACCCGAAAGGGGGCGTGACTTATGCAAATTAGGGTTGGAGTAATTATAAATAATAATAAGTGTTATTTATATAGCACTTTTCTACCAATAGGATTTAAAGTGCTTTAAATTTGCCTTTACAGGATAAAAAAGAGAACACGCTTAACAGTGAATATTAGAGAAATGCTTGAGAGAACAAGAAAGTCTTGAGTCTATTTTTGAAGGAATCCACAGTGGAGGCCTCTTGCACTGTGCGGGGATAAGTTGGAGCCACAAAGCTGAAATCTCAACCCCCCCAGAAGGGTTTAGGGCAGATTCTTGGTACAGTTAATAGTCCATCCTCTGCAGATCGCCAAGCTGCTTCAAGTACTTTGGGCTCTGGTCATGAAGGGCTTTGAAAGTCAGTAAGCCAATCTTAAAAACAATCCCCCATCTTACAGGAAAGCCAGTGAAGTAAGCAGAGAATGGGTGCAATGTGGCTGGAGCAGGGATGGTTAGGTAATAGCCTGGCAGCTGCTTTTTGACCATGTGCAAGCTGTGCAATTCTTACCCGGGGGAAACGGACCCAAGCACGGGGAGAAAATACAAACTCCACACAGTTGAACCCATTACCTCAATTCCATGAGGCAGTAATTCTAGCCACTACAACATTTTTTCTACTTGTTGTGCATCCCTTGTCAATTAAGAAAGTGTTTTCATCAACATAGAACATCTTATATAGCGTTGTTGTTGTTGTATATGATGAACCACACACATGGGACGTGCAACTGATCACTCATTTAAACCCTGGAAACTTTATATAAATGCTCTTGTATGTATGAGTAACCTCTTTCTTGTCCACAGAATGCTTGTACCCCTGCTAGGCCAACCACTATATAATATTGGGCAATCCATATGGGCTTCACTTGGAGGCTTCTGTCTGCTAGGCACCCTGCTGGATCTTTAAAGCATTAGCAACTATACCCCCCCCCCCCCACCCCCAACCCTCTTCGCAGTGATGGTCTTACCCAGTGCCTAAGAGTTTCACACAGGCGCAGGGGCGGATCCAGGAGAAAATGACAGGGGGGGGCACCATAATAGGAGAGGGTTTGAGATGGGAAGGGTGTTAGTGGTGCCAGTGTACATGCCAAGGGAGCAGCGAGATAGAGGAGAGCAGAGAGAGGGCGAGAATGGCATTAAAAATAGGCCCTGGCGTTTAAAATACACAGGCCCACCTTGGCAAAAAAAGTGAAGGATGTAGTTGTGCGTGCGCCACTCAAAAGTGGGCGTGTCCCTGAGTGTAGTGTACCACACCATATGCAACATTATGCAACAAATACTAGACCCCATTATACTTGCCCCTTACACATGATGCCAAATGGAATGAGCCAAAATTTACATAATGCCACATGGATTGTGCCTAAATTCACATAATGCCTCACGGATTGAGCCAAAATTCACATAATGCCACATGGATTGAGCCAAAATTCACATAATGCCACATGGATTGTGCCAAAATTCACATAATGCCACACGGATTGAACCAAAATTCATATAATGTTACATGGATTGTGCCAAAATTCACATAATGCCACAGAGATTAAATCAAAATTCACAATATGCTTCATAAACAGGGACATTGCCTGCCAAAGGCGAGCATTAAAAATTTACACCATAATGCCCATTACTGTCAGGACTGCCATTTATGTCTTGTTTGGTTTGCGGTACCTCTGGTTACACAGAGGTGCTGCTGTTACTAGTACAAGGGTACTATTAAGAATCATATTCTGTCTTTTACAAGGGATAAGCTATTAAAACCTAGGTTGAACTCGATGGACACAAGTCTTTATTCAGCCTTATCTACTATGTAACTATGGGCCTTATTCTAGTTCACTCTTTCCGACAAAATACTTCTTAGATGGACAAAACCATGTGCACTGCAGGTGGGACAGATGTTACTTGTGCAGAGAGAATTAGATTTGGTTGGGGTTTTACTTCAAAGTGAAATCTATAGTGCAGTGTAAAAATAAAGCAGTCAGTATTTTCCCTGCACAGAAACCAAATAACTCACCAAATCTAATTCTATCTGCACCTGTTACATCTGCCCCCCTGCAGTGCACATGGTTTTGTCCAGGTAAGAAGGAATTTGCCTCTAAGAATGAACTAGAATAAGGCCCTATGTCAGGACTGCCATTTATGTCTTGTTTGGTCTGTGGTACCTCTGGTTACACAGAGGTGCTGCTGTTGTTATGTTCAGCTTGCAGTACCTCTGTGTGGCCAGAGGTGCTGCTGTCATTTCTTGGTCTGCAGTACCTATGGGTGGCCAGAGGTGCTGCTGTTGGGTTCTGCCTGCAGAACTGTGGTTTCTGAGAGCAGTTCCAGCTGGTGTAATCAGCTGGACTGGGCTGTTCTCAGAATGCCATTCCCAGCTGCAGCACATATTGATAATTGAGGGGCCTGTCTCTGTGTGCTGCGGCGATTGGTCTGTGCTGGTTTTAAAAAGCTGTATTTGCCCTGAGCTCAGGGCCAGTTATAGCTTTCTCACTCGTGTCTGTACTGCTGTAGCTTGCCTGTGACCTGTGAACCTGTTCCTGTTCGGGCTATTTCACGCGCTCTGGCTCCTGCTGGGTGGCGAAACCCTGTATGGCCAGGAAGCCGTGCCGCACACAGCAGTTTACAATGATAGGGATGGCCATGGCAGTCCCGTGTGTATGGACACAACTACTGTGTGCGGCACGGCATTTGGCTGTATAGCAAGTATACATATATAATATAATAGTCTTGCAGTCCACTGGGACTCCTAACAATTACATGTTAAGCCACACAGCATAATGTCCATTATGTATTATGCCAAACACCATAATGCCTATTAAAAATTATGCTACATAAGTGCTGCTTACCTACATGCTCATTGCCTGGGGTTCCATGTTTGTTGCCATGTGGGATTACATGCTCATTGCCAAGGGGGAATACATGCTTGCAGTAACTGGGGGACAGCCACCGCCAGGCAGAAGTGACAGCCAGGCTGAGAACGGGGGGCTGCCCAGCTGTATTCAGAGCACTGCCCGTCCCGGCTATTTGAAATAATACCCCTTTCACACCAGAAAATGCAGGGTATTACCAGGGAATATTGTCCCAGGGTCATGCAGGGACATTCCCGGGTTGGACCCTTTTACACCAGCCTAGTCCCTGCATTTTCTGGTGTGAGGGGGAGAGAAAACCACCCCCTCCCCTCCCTTTAACTGGCTATCTCGTTTGACCGGCCATATCTTTTGGAACCAACTGACCCATTTACAAGAGACCAGTATCCTATTGAAGAACTTTTAAGTGGGCTTCAAATGATTTTGGGGTGCTTGGTTCCAGAGTAATCTGCCCTCAAAGAACATGAACAGCCATGAAATTACATTTCAGAAATAAAAAACTCTGTTTACTCACAATATCTTCGGAACCAATTGACCCATATGGACCTGCCTGTGATGCCGCGGGGTGAAATGGCAGCCGTTGGAACCGGGTTGGGGTCAGAATTATCGCGTCCCATGTTATCCTATGGGGAAACGTTATAGCTTTGTCTGGCCTCTCTCATATTCCTTCACATATCTCTCCTTTTTCTGTCTCTCTCATTCTCTTTAACACCTTTTACTATCTCCTTTTATTTCTGCCACATACACAATTATATGTCTTATTTTATTCTGCTGCTCATACATACAAATATAAATCATATACTGCCTCACGTACATCCATTGCCTTTATCATACATATACACACCCTTTTGCATACACGCACCACCTCTCACATATACATAGATCACCTCTACCATGATTACATACCACGCCGCTTGCATGCATAGACACTCCATCTCTAACATATATACATACACCACTGCTGACATATATATATATATATATATATATATATCCAGACAGGCGGCCGGCACATCCACGGCTCCAAGGCTCTAAACAATGCACTGGGTGCCTTCACCAATGATAGTGTAGCAAAGCAGGGGAGTGCGGCACTCGCAGTTTAATAACGTACACCAAACCAATAGTAAGTTAGCAATTACTATTGGTTTGGTGTACGTTATTAAACTGTGAGTGACGCACTCCCCTGCTTTGCTATATATATATATATATATAAACATACACACCGCCTCTCACATACATACACACCAGCTACATATAAGGTATACACACATACACTGCCTCCTTCATACATATATCTGTACATACACTGCCTCACTGCCATACATACATGCATGCATACAATGTCTCTTTCTCATATTCATATATATATATATATATATATGTGTGTGTGTATGTATATATCTATATCTATCTATATCATACAAGACAAGTGTCTTGAAAAAGTTCCCGTCCTTAGAGGGTACGAAACGCGTTGATGCATTACCTACTCCAGACGTGTCTCCAAGGTCCCGCCTTCAGCCTCAGTCTCCAGCCGCACAGCTGATCCTAACTGCCTGCCGCAAACTTGACATCGGCTTTCCACGCGGCCACCGGCTTACTCCCGCTTCAGCGGCCGCACCACCAGCTCTGACGAGCGCAAGCAGGACACGCTGCCACTCTGCTAGTCCCCCGGATCACCATATTGGGGACGCCGGCTGCTAGCGCTATCGAGCGCCAACATCACTGCTTTCATTTCTACAATTTTACCCGGCTGCCTGTCCCTGCCACTTGGAGGGACACTCACTTGGGGGTCGAGCTAAACAAACACCTATTTGGCTCCCCGCTGCCGTCAATCTATTTGGGTGAGAGAAATTCTTAATTTACCCTATTATAACCACACGAACTGCCTTACTACCTAGTGCATGTCTGCTTACATGCTAAATTGGCATTACTAATTTATGACTGCAGGATACCCCGTTCTATTTAATTCTTTGAATTGAGCAATCCCAATTACTGGGAATTTTCCATATTTCACCTTGGAGACACCCTTTACTATTCAGGATTTAACCCTATATGTTTTTATATTTATGTTTTAGTGTTACTATGTATGTATATGTGTTTATCTCTTTTTTACATTTATAAAATAATATAATTTACAAGCGTGTCCAGTGTCATTTCTTTCTGGCAATACCTAAACTAGACTTGGAGTTCATATTATATATACCCAGCAGCGCAATTGTGTTGAAACCCCCCCCCAATATTCTGTCTATTCTTATGAGCTTGGCAGCAGCTGGGGAATTGTTTAACAGGTGCACAATATATAGCACCTTCATTATTAATACTAGTGTACATATATTGTTTTATTGGAGCGCCAGGGAAGTGAATTGGTGGATGCCATTTGGTATCTTTTCTAATTCACAACCTTTGTCTTTTTGCTAATATATATATATATATATATATATATATATATATATATATATATATATATATTTTTTTTTTTTCAGCAAACTCCAGCAGGAACTGAGGCCCTTATTCTAGTTCACTCTTTCTGACAAAATATTTCTTAGATGGACAAAACCATGTGCACTGCAGGTGAGGCAGGTGTAAAACCCCACCCAAATCTAATCATGTGCCTCACCTGCAGTGCACATGGTTTTGTCCATCTAAGAAAGAGTGAACTAGAATAAGGGCCTCAGTTCCTGCTGGAGCCTGCTGAAAAAAAGCCGTGTGTGTGTGTGTATATGTGTGTGTATATATATATATATATATATATATACACATACATACATACGCTATATAAGAAACTATAAATAAATAAATGCAATTTGTATGCTATGCAAATCCCTAGTGACTAAGGTGTTACATATTGATGGTAGGTAATGATCTGCAGGCTATAGACAAAAGTTACAGGTAACCCTGCTGGGATGAGCACATTAATCATACAGGTCTATGGTACTAAGTGAGTTACACAGTAATGATGCTGCAGATGGGAATTACATGCTGCAGTGCTCCCAATGCGATGTGACATTTTCACTGGTGTCCAGCAGCTAGCTTGCATACACAGGGATGTTCTGCACCAATGACAAAGGCATACAGATGTTTCCACAGCAATGGAAATGATACAAGAAAGATCACATCCACAAATAATGAAAGTCTTGTTTAACCGATACATTACCAGCCAGCACGGCTGCAATGTCTGGCTGGGGTTCTGCTGCATTTTTAGTTGACCTTATGGCCGTGGTTCCCAAACTGTGTGCCGTGGCACCCTGGTGTGCCTTGGGGGACTTGCAGGGGTGCCTTGGGTTGGTGCTCCAGGACCAATTCAAGTTATTTACATCTAATATAGTAGTCAAA
This sequence comes from Crinia signifera, assembly GCF_055691185.1. Taxonomy (NCBI): domain Eukaryota; kingdom Metazoa; phylum Chordata; class Amphibia; order Anura; family Myobatrachidae; genus Crinia; species Crinia signifera. Next base: position 44,100,051 of record NC_139225.1, on the reverse strand, counting down.
TTGGGGAAAAACAGCATTGAATCCTGTCCATTACCACATAACTGAGCCTAAGGATAAGTTATAAACACAATTTTTTTAACTTTCTCAATGAAGAGCCTTTAGCCTAAGGGTGCCACTAAAAACAAAATTCTGGTACTTTGGGGTTCCGTGATTCAAAAAGTTTGGGAACCCCTGCCTTATTGTGATGTCACTCAGAAACTGTAGCAAGGTTTGTGTCATGTTATGTACAATACTAGATCCTCCAACAGGCCTAAAATTCTCATGGACATGGGTGTTATCAGTGGTGGCTCCTACCTCTTTGAAGGAGGGGGTTTGCCACTGGCCGCACTACCAGCACCCCCAACTCTGCAGCTCACTGCCGTTGCTCCCATTCTTCCCAGCGACTGTACAATGCAGATGACATGGGTACTGCACATGCACATACCCCTGGCTTCTATAGGCTGCATTGTCTGCAGCCCATTGAAGCCAATTTGGGCTGCACGGCAAGGAAGAGTGGTTTCTTACAGAATGCCAACTCTATAGCAGCCCGGACTGGCAGACCCGGAGGGAGGGAACACCTCCCAATGGAACTGCCTTACTGTGGGTGACTGCCTGGCAGGTCGGACTTGACACTGCCAGTCACAGTGAAGCCAGTGCAGACTCACGGATTACTAGCTTCACTAATACTCCTTTCACACGGCAAAAATACAGTGTGCGGTGTAAAAGGGCCATGTTGAATATTCCGGGTTCAGCAACCCGGCAATCTGATCGGGGATATAAGCAGTGTTATTCCCGAGTCAGAGTTGCTGGGCAGTCTGAACGGGTAATCCAAGTTGAGCAACCCAGGTACCATTCACTTCTATGGAGGAGGCAGCAGAGTCACCTCATGGCAGCTTCCTCCCCAAATGTGATAAGACACATGCCGGCCCTATGCAGCGCATAGGTAAAAACCACCTTGAGTGTAATCATAATAATGTGGGAAGTGCAGAGGCAGTGCATTCGTTAACGTTACTCAGTCTCTACAAGACACTGATGTTATACCGAGACACTCCCCCTGCCTCCCGCTGTCGTTATGCTATGACTCTTTTTTTTTTTCTCTCCTAGACACCGATTCCCCCCCTCTCATATATTTAGCCAGAACTGTCAGTCTGTGACTGTGTGTATAACGCTGGGCGGAGTCATGGGTGGAGTTATACACACAGTCACAGACTCCAGTCCTCACAAACACTATAGCTCAGCTGCTGCAGGGAACCGAAAAAGTTCCCCATCATGTGCACACATCCCCACAGCCCACACATATTATGCAGTCATGGGGAGGCACCAGCACAGCCGTGGGGTCCTCGCGGCAAAAAAGGGGCATGGTCTATGCAAATGAAGCGTGACACATGCAACGTATGTCCCCGCTGGGACACTCCACCCTTTTGTACACCGTGTCGCTGAATAGACGCTGTGCGGATGTGCACAGTGTCTATTCCTCATACTGGGGGGAATCCCAGCTGCCCCCCCTCCCCACACACGCTGCTCACAGCCTCACCATCCCTTTCAATCTTTAACTTAACTGGCACAGTGCCAATATGTGTGTGCAGGCTGGCAGAGGGATTTAGAGAGTGTCTCTCCCTCCCCGCACACGTGTCTGCTCTCGGCTGCGCCAGCCCCTGAATGTATGACAGGAGTCAGGCCGGCCTGGCCTGATGAAAGAGAGATGAAGAGGACACAAACAGGGTGCCTGCCACTGGACCAGAAGAAATGTGGGTCCCAGTGGCAGAGGGGTGAACAGAAGGGAGAAGCAACCTGCAGTGAGCCGAAAGCGGAGTCCCCATAGGATGCAATAGTTCATTGGTCCGGCATGTCCCCCAAAAGCTGCCTCCTTTTAAGCCCAGGTTAGTAACCACACACACACACACCCTAACTCTACCTATACACCCCCACCCCCCGCAAGCCTAAATCTATTTATACAGTACACCCCCACAAGCCTAACTACAGTGTATACACATCCCTTGCAAGCCTAACTATCTTGGAGAACACCCACCCCTACCACTGTACACTGTCACCCACCAGCAGTCACTCCATGTACCCCACTTCCCCAACCACACTACTAATGCACTCACCCTCACCATCCCAACACCCAAACCTGCTAACCCTTCTAGACCCCCACAACACTCTAGCTGCCCATAAACCTACCGCATTACCAACTCGCCCATCCGTCCCACACCACCACCGCCCCCACACCAATAAGCACCCACCCCCCACTCATACCACTACAATACTCATGCAACACCACCGCACCTGCCCCTCCAGCACTCACAGGAACCCTGCATCCACTTGCCCCTCCCACACCTACACTACACTCCCTACATCTACCTGCCAAAACACTGCACCTGCCCCTCCTGGCACAAATACACCAACACACGCCACACCTCCACCCCAAATTCCTTAACTCAAAGTATCCATGCACCCACCCATGGCAACACCATACCCGCCCATCCCCCACCTACACTGCCGACGTACCCATGCCTGACCCAAACACTACCCTTGCTACTACACCCACAGCACCACCCCAAATGCACTGCACTAAAACGGTGCATCACCACACCTAACCAACCCACACCACTCATATGGCCAACCACCCCACATACACTCCACCACACACAATATCCCCCCATCCGCCTTTTCACACCCATAGCACCCTTGCACCTAACCTTCACATCCCCACCACACCCCTACCTACACCAACATCACCCGCAGCACCCCCACATCCACCTGCAAAAATACTGCACCTGCCCCTCTCCATCCCGCAGTACCCACGCACCCATCTGTCTCCCAACCACACCACACACTTCCCACAGCACACCCGCAAATGCATGTTTCGCAACCGGTGCACCCATGCACCACAACCACACGGACCACCACCACATGTGTAACTCCACCACCCACACTGTCTCGTCCCTCACACTAGCCCACCCACACCACCCTCAAGCACCCCAGCCACACTTGCACACCTCTGCCACACGCCATACTACAACACACACCACCGCACCCACTCCTCCACCACGACCCACAGCACCCCGCCATCCACTTGCGCAAACACGACAACTGCGCCTCCCACACCACCCCTCCCCCACCAACACTACACCAGCCTTTCACACATCCACAACATGCCCAAACCCCTTCCCTAACCTACCCCAAAACCCCACAACCGCCCCTCCAACACTGGCGTCAACCACCCCCCACCCAACTACAGCACCCTCACCCCTGCACCTCACACACCCACATGCACCTCCACACTTGCAAAAACGCCCCTGCGAGGACACCACCCCCCCCCCTTTCAACACACGTAGCACTCCCACATTCACCTGCCAAAACACTGCACTTGCCCCTCTACATTCCACATTACCCCTGCAATCGGCCTCCCCAACACCACAGACGCCCATCGTCTGTAAGCACTGGTCATACCAACAAAATAACCTACACACTCTTCACAATCAAATGCCCTTTTCATCTTAAAAATGAAACCTCTAACTTTAGTACCACTACAGGTAATCCTCCATATAATACAACCCAGATTTCACCCACTAAAGGCATTCACATGTTAAGTGGGTGGAGCCCCTTACGACGATGTGAAGAGCGCCCATAGGGCACGATGAATCACCTAGTGTATATATATTTACTTCTCTCTTTTTTTTTCTCTCTTTTCCTCTCTCTCTCTCTCTCTCTCTCTCTCTCTCTCTCTCTCTCTCTCTCTCTCTCTCTCTCTCTGCTTTTGCTCCCCTCCTTTTTGGCTATACCCTGTTTTGGATCGTTACTCTCTGTATACATTCCCTTCCAAACTTTTGGCAGGGTTTACGTATCCAGTCCCTATTTATTCTTCCCTTCCCACTTTTTTTGTTTTCTCCCCCCTTTTCTCTTCTTTTCTCCCTTCCCTCTCCCCTTCTCTAGCGAGCCAGGAACACTGACTATTCTTTATTACTCTCTCTATCACTTCCTCTCCTTCTTCTCACCACCCCCTTCTTTAATATGCCTGACTATAGCGTCATTGAATGTCAGGGGTCTCAATACCCCCCAGAAACGGTCACAATTGTTCTGTACCATCAACAATTTGAAGGCGGATATAGTCCTTCTGCAAGAGACCCATTTTCGTACCCCTGGTCACATTACCTTGCAATCTAAGCGTTTCCCCATCGTGTTTTACTCCTCCAGCACTACCAAACACAATGGAGTAGCAATTTTAATTAACAATAAACTGCCCTTCACTCAAAGCTCTCAACACCGACTCAGACAGTTGCTATATTATTTTAACTGGCTTGATTGGACACATGGAGATCACGATAGCGAATATCTATGCCCCTAATGTAGGCCAACAATGCTTTTTTAAAACATTCTTTGGTACCCTTTATAAGCGTCGTAAGGGTCACTTGTTCTTAGGTGCAGACTTCAACTGTGTCCTTGACCTGGCTTTGGACAAATCTCCCCAGACCCGTCCCCGGACGTGCCCCCACTCTAAATCGCTCCAGAAACATATCTTGGAAGCTGGTATCTCTGTCACTTGGTGAGCTGAAAATCCCTCCATTCCGAACTAAGATCACTGAGGTTATAAGGGATTATTTTTCCTCAACATTCCTGATTCCGGGTGCTCCCCTCTTACTTGGGAAGCTCATAAATGCGTTCTCCGGGGACATGTTATTAGCTATGCCTCACATAGGAACAAAGAGCACAAACATCTCCTTCGTACCCTCACGGACCAGGCCCATCAGCTGGAATCGCTTCATAAGCGTACCTCTACTGACGACATATATAGGCAACTAGCTTCTGCAAAATCCGCAATTACAAGCAATACTATCAGAAAGGACTGAGCGATCTCTCCAATGGTTAAACCAACGTTTCTATGAAAAAAAGCAACAAGGCTGATACTCCTAGCCAATCGCCTGAGGGCACACAAGGCTCTCTCAGCAATACCGGTGCTCAGAGGTCCCTCTAGCTCCCTCCAATACAACCCTAAGGCAATAAACTCATGCCACTCCCCAGACCGCTCTCTCTTCAACACTCCCAGACTAGCTCTCATCCTGTGGTCTACCTCAAATTGACTCTTCAATCTCCATGACTCTTAACCTCCCCATAAAAGAGGAAGAGGTTTCCACCGCTCTCAAAACTCGGAAACCTTTTAAAGCCCCAGGACCAGATGGGCTCCCCTTTTCCTACTACAAAACCTTCCAAGCCTCTCTTGTACCACATCTTACGACCTCCTTCAACCATATCCTGGATGGCAGTTTCTTTCTTCCAGACACCACTCGGGCCAAGATTACGGTCATCCCAAAGCCTGGCAAAGACCCCCAACTGGTGACTAATTACCGCCCAATCTCCCTTCTCAACACAGATCTTAAGATGTTCGCCAAAATTTTGGCTAATCGGTTAAACCCCATTCTCCCCTCTCTTATCCACCCAGACCAGGTTGGCTTTTTCCCTAATCGCCAAGCTCTAGACAATACAAGACTCACAGTGAACCTGATTCATCATGCTACCCTCTCTCCTCCTGGCACTCAATGCTGAGAAGGCCTTTGATAGGGTTTTCTGGCCTTTTATGACTAACACCTTGCTCAGATTCGACTTTGAAGGCAAATTTCTCCAAGTGATTAAAGCTCTCTACTATAACCCATCAACTTCAGTTTTAGCAGGGGGCCTCCTCTCAGACTCTTTCCCTGTCTTCAATGGTACTCGACAGGGGTGCCCTCTTTCACCCCTGTTCTTTGCCTTGAGCATCGAACCCCTGGCCTGCAGGATACGAGCGAATCCAGACATCTCTGGAATTATCATAGGCAGTTCTACATACAAGCTATCGCTTTTTGCAGACGACATTCTCCTTACTCTCACCAACCCCACGATTTCACGGTACTTGTTTCCTAGAACGGCCACACCGATTTTTATCGGGTCGGAAAAATCTAGTTGATCGCATCGGATGCGACCGACGCGATGGACCCGATTTTTACATTGATTCAAATGTGAATAGGGTTCCTGGGAGCCTATTTTACATTGGATTCAATGTAAAATTGTCCCCAGACCCCAATTTTAACCCCCCTGATGGCTCAAATGCCCCCATTGTGAATGGCACCCCACGACTGACGCCAACCGGCGGTACGCGTTCTCCGACCTTTTCATACCCCTACTATCCACGTCGGCGTGGAGAATATAAAGTGTGGCGAGCGCAGTGAGCCACCGAAGCGTGGCGAGTGGACGCGCATAACTTCACAGGTATACGCGTCCCCTTGCGGGGCGCGCTGCGCTCACCGCGCTTCGGGCTCGGTGGCTCGCTGCGCTCGCCACACTTTATATTCTCAACTCCATGCCGACGTGGATAGAAGGGGTATGAAAAGGTCGGAGGACGTGTACCGACGCCCCTCGCGTACCGACGCCCCTCGCGTACCGACGCCCCTCGCGGGCTCGCTACGCTCGCCACGCTTCGGGTTTACGTTAATCGTGGGGTGCCGTTCACAATGGGGGGGGGCATTAATTATTAGCCATGACGGGGGCATATACAATGAGAAATGGCCCATATTGTTTGCTATGTAAAATGTTGTTAATCGCGTCCATTGCATCTTGTGCCATTATAATGGCAAGACATTGGTTCCCCCGGCACACTGAATAGTTTAAGCAACCAATCTTGAACACTACATGATAATAGAATTCAGAGATATTGGTTACATATACCTACGCAGGTGTATGATATGCCCCCAAGCCGCGTCAAGGCTTCTCTGTATATTGGGGGTCCCTAGCGCTAGGGACCCCCAATATACAGAGAAGCCTTGACACGGCTTGGGGGCATATAAGGTTTTGGACAGAAAGAAATGTCACTTCGTAGTGCACCAAATAGAGAGTCAAATTAAAATCTAACTTTTATTGTTTATCGGATAAAATAGTAGCGAAAATATAAAAGACACAAAACATAAATGACATACACAATTGTTAAAAAAGGAAACAAATTATCCTTACGACGTGGGGTCCCACACTCCCAAATTTCCAAATTCCCACTTGTATTAAGGTACGTGTTCTGTCTGGTTATATATCGCGGGCAGTGAGCATACAGAATAAATTACCCCATTAATGGGGAGAGGGTAAATACACCTTTGGGTAGGCTGTTAGGGCAAGTGAGCCAATTTTTAATGTTTCGATTATTTAATCGTGGCTCACGTGGTGGCTTAGAAAGTACAATTTCAAATGGTCAGTGTTCATATAGGGACAATGGTGACCGTCCCAATTCGATACTGATATGATGTTCTACACGTGATCAAATGAGCAATAATTGTGCTAGAGATGCCGATAATGGCTCAGTGTGTAGTGTTTCCACACTCGTTAGAGCGCGTCTATAGTACTGTGATTCGGCCAGATATACCGGTAATAGCCTTTCTACAATCCCTGGAGTGCAACGTATCTATATTATATTAGAGCAGTTGTCTCTCACTATAACAGGACTGGATAACACAGAATGATCGGTTGTACTTCAAGTGCCAACTAAGTAGTTTAGGATGAAATGCATCGCGCTTGTACCAATTAGTCTATTAATTAGGAATATAGTTGGAGTGGCGGTATTCTCTGAATATAATTTCATGTGACCAATGCTCGTTTTGTGGGGGCAATGGTAACCGCTCTAGGTCGACACTAATACGCTGTTCCTATATTATGTCATAGGTTAGTGTAGTTTATACCTTTAATCAACTCTGTTAGCAAAGAGTGAACAGTACTTATATGTAGAAGTACTGATGATTGCTTAGTGTGTAGTGTTCACACGATATCTCCCAGCTGGGATGGAGCTAAATAGCGAAAATGAATGAAGTATGTTCAATTTATACATCAGCCGGGTATATTGATATACAAAAGTATCATGTACCACCAGTAGTCAGTATGCATTGACAGGGTACAGCGTTATGATATTACCCCTTTACACAGCTTTTTAGCAGTTTAGAAAGTACTTCTAAATAAATGAATGGAGGTACTGATAATTGCCTGGTGTGTAGTGTTCACACAATATCTTTCAAATGAGGCAAAGTTGGGTGGCGATACTCAATGGGGTATACCCAGATCACACATCAGCTGAGTATGTTGGTATATCAAGGTATCATGTATCGGTAATTTTTATTACACATTGACAGGGTACAGCGTTATAGGTATAGTGTCCACAGTCCCTGGAGCACGGCGTGTGTGGTTAATTACAGGCCGTCTCACAATCAGCAGGACTATGAGATATTAAGACAAGACTAAATAATAATATTATATTGGTGGTGCTTATGATCGTGCGCCGACCGAATATATCAGTGACAGCGGTGATCTATACGCATCCACGAGGTACAGCGCTCTCAGCGTTTAATCTACAGTCCCTGGAGCGCGGCGTGTTTGATAGTTACACGCCGTCTCACAATGGACAGGACTGTGTGACCGTTATAAATCAAATGCCCTTCAGCCAACGGGCTGTGTGCTCGTGCGCCCGCTCAATGGTAAGATACCACAATTGTTTAAGCTAGACAGATCAAAATTTTGTACATTTCAATGGGGGTAGGGGAGTGGGGAGAGCCCACGAAGTGTACGGTCGGCGTACGCTTCGCTAGGGAGCTTCGTCAGGACCAACCTGGGTGGTTCCTGTGAGTTCCTTAAGTACCTGTGAGTTCATGAATATGGTAATTGCCAATGCGCTCATTGGTCATCCTGACTGTCAATCAGGAATTGTGTGTCGTATTGTGTGATATGTTCCGTTTGTTACTCGCAAAAGGAATCTCTGTTACAAAGTGACAGGGCGGTTTGTCATTGGAGATGTATATCTGTTGTGGAATGTGATAGTACAACTATGAGATACATCAATATAATTTAAGGGTTAATACTCATTTAAAACTCATTTAAGAAAAAAGGTCTGAAAAGGATATAGAGTTCAAAGCTGGACAGAATTTGCTCGGTACTTATCATATTGTTCACTGTTCCATGGTCTCCATGGATACCAAGGTTTAGTGGCGATAAGTTGCTAGAGAATATGTGAAGATATGCATGGTTACTGATTTAGGGAGAAATTGTTAATATGCGGATGTACCGCAATGATGACCCTATCAGTGGGCACACATGTAATGTGTGCGCATATTGATTTATCAAGAGAGGTAAAGTACTCACGCAACAGTTATTAATAGTATAGTATGACTATTGTTTCATAAAGACGCACGTAAGATGCGTACGCATATTTAATTTACAGGGAGAGATATGATGATTTTAGGATAGTCATCGTCAGCTACGATTTGTTGGTTCATCAGAGTGTATCTTGTCTCATGCATTACTCTCTACATGGAGTATGGATCCATAATGGCCAGAGGTGCAGTATTGGATTATGCAAAAGTTGATTAGTGACTATTATTCACTTGGTGGGATAGTGTGGAAACACTACACACTGAGCCATTATCGGCATCTCTAGCACAATTATTGCTCATTTGATCACGTGTAGAACATCATATCAGTATCGAATTGGGACGGTCACCATTGTCCCTATATGAACACTGACCATTTGAAATTGTACTTTCTAAGCCACCACGTGAGCCACGATTAAATAATCGAAACATAAAAAATTGGCTCACCTGCCCTAACAGCCTACCCAAAGGTGTATTTACCCTCTCCCCATTAATGGGGTAATTTATTCTGTATGCTCACTGCCCGCGATATATAACCAGACAGAACACGTACCTTAATACAAGTGGGAATTTGGAAATTTGGGAGTGTGGGACCCCACGTCGTAAGGATAATTTGTTTCCTTTTTTAACAATTGTGTATGTCATTTATGTTTTGTGTCTTTTATATTTTCGCTACTATTTTATCCGATAAACAATAAAAGTTAGATTTTAATTTGACTCTCTATTTGGTGCACTACGAAGTGACATTTCTTTCTGTCCAAAACCTTATATGCAATCGTTTGATGTCCTGTGGTAGCACACCCTCACCTGTCATAAAGAATTAAAACATTTTTTGACACTAATTGAGGGGCCGAACTTCCTTAACTCATATCTATTTTTTTCCTGTGCGATTACCATTCCCGTCTCTTCAATATACAAGTTGTAAGGTGCTTTGCACCATTCGGTAATCAGCACGGCACATTAAGTGTAATATATCCCACTAACATTTATATATTCAAAATCCTGTGAGTGGGAACCTAAGAGCTTCTTAAAACCTGTGCAAAACTGAAATAAGTAAAAATGTCACTCTTCCCCACGGCACCATCGGCACCCACAGCCATATCTACCTCCTTCAGTTTAACTCAAGAACTACATGACAGACAAAACAATCTCCAAAAATGTCTGGAAAACATGCTTGTTAACGATTTGACGCAGATAGATACCAGCAAAGAAGACTGGATCAGTGACATGCATGCACTAAAAAATGTCCTGGCAAAACAAACCAGGACTTTTTGGAATAAAGCGACTTTCGAAAACTACCTGAAACAACAAATCACACCAAGGGGTCTACGACCCAGGGTATTCCCCTCTTTTGAGTTGGCAAGTGACACTCTAAAACATGAGTGGGAAAAAACTCTGACAACATGCTCTTTCAATCTCATCAATATTCTGATCAGATGATTTTGAACCAATGTACACAGGAAATAAGCATACTTAGTGACAAACTCAAAAACTTTGAGAGTCTGGACAAGTTTCAAAAAGCATATCTCAGAATCAAGACAGAGTTAGAGGGTGTGGAGAAGGAAGTGGTTAGCCGTAAAAAGAGCAAACTTCAAAGAGACTTGAACGACTTCCAGACGAACAGGGTCTATAGATGGAATCAGAGCAATAGAAAGAAACCCCCCAATAGTACTGCAGGGTATACCACCTCGGACATTGACTCATCTGACAGTGAAGCCACCAACCAGACAAATCAGACCACTGACAGACGCAGTAATCAGCATTTTTTAGGGGTCAGCCCCAGGGATCTCAGAGAGACCCTGGGACGAGACATAGGAGGACTAGGAGGGGAAAGAAGGCCCAAAAGGGGACCAAAAGGCTGGAGACAAGACCGGAGGGAGACGAGACGCTACAGGAGGTAGCCCCTGGTGACTCTTTGAGGATCATCAATCTCACAGATCACACACTTGATGAAGCCCAAATAGCTGTTCTCAGCAAAGGCCTCAGTTTTTCCCCTGTTAAGTCATTTGACCGCTTTGAATACCAAAAGGACTTAAACCTTTATGTCAGAAAACTATTGCTCAAAAAATTCTTTAAGAAACGTAATGACACACCTAATACCTCACAATTGTCACCAACTATTGAAACTGATCCTTACCAACCACTTATAAATGAAATGTTTGACAACCAGGACATCGGGATCCTTGAGATCCTGGAAGGTTTGACGGATGAGAGTGAACCGAATGTCATTGACAATGACCTACCAACTGGTACGAATCCCAATACACCAGCACTAAAAAGAAAATCTGTCTTCTTACCTGATTATTCCATTTGCCCCCAAGCAAAGGTTTTTCTTGAAATGGTCACTAGGGATCTAGATGACCTAGAACGCAAAAAACACCTCTTTAGGTTTGAAGACAACATGAGTATACCCGAACGGGAAGCATTGAAGGTGATCAGCGGTTGGAATGACACCATAGTTAAACCTTCTGATAAAGGAGGCAACGTGGTGTTATGGTCCCTGGATAAATACCAGAAGGAATTGGATCGACAATTAAAGGATAAGACGTGCTACAAAAGATTGCTATTCAATCCCACTGACGATTTCTTGGACATCTACCAGCGATTGCTAGAAGGAGCAAAAAACAATGGGATCATTTCAAGAACACAATATGATTTCCTCTCCGTCAAACATGTCAAAATACCGACACTCTATCTACTCCCCAAAGTGCATAAAGATGAGGTTAACCCACCGGGAAGACCCATCGTGTCGGGTATGGGCGGACTGACTGAGAAAGCCAGTCAGTTTGTAGATTACCACCTGAGGAGATTTGTCAACACACTACCCTCATATGTTCGGGACACAATGGACGTCCTGAACAAATTACAGGGCATTACTTTGAGTCCCCATGCCTGGCTTGTCACCTGTGATGTGGAGAGCCTGTATACCAGTATAATCCATCAGTACGGTATACAGGCCTCTAAGTATTTTCTAAGTATGGAAAGAGTAACACCACTTCATGATTTTATCATAAAACTATTACAGTTTGTTCTGTCTAAAAATTATTTCGTTTGCAACGAGCAGTTCTACCTCCAGGTACAGGGGACTGCGATGGGGTGCACTTGTGCCCCCACGTATGCTAACCTGTACCTGGGGTGGTGGGAACGGGAGATAGTGTTTACAGAATCCAATGAGATCTACACCCGGCATGTGCTCATATGGTTGAGATATATAGACGATCTCCTCCTTGTATGGGAAGGAGATCTGAGTCTATTTGAAGAATTTCTGACACTACTTAACGATAACCATCTGAATCTCAGACTTACTCACCATGCCAGCCAGAAGGAAGTTGAATACCTGGATCTTCGAATCCAGGTAGAAACCAACGGTACCATCAGCACAGACATCTATCGTAAAAAAACATCCACCAACTCCCTTCTGCATAATGAGAGCGCACATTTCCCACCCGTGATTAAAGGTCTGCCCAAAGGGGAGTACCTTAGAACAAGACGGAATTGCTCCGAGGATGAGACATACAATAAAAGAGCAGACGAACTAGACATTAGACTGCACAACAGAGGATACAGCAAAAAATCTACTAAAAAAGCAAGAAAAGCTGTACAGAAAGTCAGAAGAGAAGAACTTCTGGTCCCTAAGGCTAAAATACCTGACAAGAAAGGGGAAAAAATACGATTTATCGGTACTTTCTGTAAAGAGTGGGAGAAAGTCCAACAAATACTCAACAGACATGTAAATATCTTGAAAACCGATGAGGATTTGAATGAGATCCTCACCAATAAAGTTGACATTAGCTGGAGGCGAAGTAAAAATTTGAGAGATATTCTAGTACACAGCCATTTAGAAAAAGGGACCTCAGTAAAAATCAAAAAGAAGGGCACCTTTAAATGCGGCACCTGCAGAGTATGCATCTACATAGCACCACGTGACACATATGTTGACAAATTCGGCAAGATATGGCAGATTAAGGATTATATTACCTGTGACACTGCAGGCATTATATACAATCTGGAGTGTCCGTGTGGTAAGCAATATATCGGAAAAACCCGCAGACCCTTCAAGAAAAGGCTTTCTGAACACCTGTTGAATATCAAAAATGCCCCAAGAGATAAGGCAAACTTCAAACCCCTGACTCCAGTGGCGAGACACTTTCTCCAATATCATCATGGCGTCCCAACCAATTTGAAGGCGTATGGGATGACCAAAGTCACCATGAACATAAGAAGGGGAGATTGGGATAGAGAACTCCTGAAACAAGAAACTCGCCTGATTTTCCTGATGGGGTCTATGCACCCAGTAGGACTCAATGAGGAAAACAATTATACTGTTTTCCTTTAATTTCACGCTTACCAGACAGTAAACCCAGTATAATCTGACATTGTGCAGTATCCAACATACACTGCATCCATTAACCTAACGTTAGGTGTATTTTAGTACACTTTTGTATTACTATCCTTTATGTATCTCCCCACCATACTGGTTCACTTATATAAGCAGTTAGACTGCCATTATCACCCAATATTATGCCAGAAGGATGGCATTCGCTGGGATACTGGTTTCGCCTCCCATTCCCGTATATGAGAGACATGTGTCTAAATATATCACATGTCACCTCCTTCACATGCGGGGAGGGTGACGACTCCAGAGACCCCCGTGATGGGCATCACCCTGGCCTTGATTGACACTGGACTATTTGGTCCACACTAACATCATTCTCTCCCTTTTTTTCATTCTTCATCCCTCACTCTAGTGTTATCACGATTCTATTTATCATTATCACTTTTCCTCACAATTCATTTTTTTCTCTCACATTCCCTAACCAGTACCTATAATCACTGTAAATATTTTCCTAAAATTATTATTACATATGTCACGAGCCAAGAGATCACATTTATACACATATTATTATACCTAACCAATACACCTTCACCCCCTCTTCTTGGGTCTATACACCGGTTTATCTTCAATATATCACCCAGCTACTAAACACATTTATGTCTATTCACAAAATCAATGACACTATCCCACCAAGTGAATAATAGTCACTAATCAACTTTTGCATAATCCAATACTGCACCTCTGGCCATTATGGATCCATACTCCATGTAGAGAGTAATGCATGAGACAAGATACACTCTGATGAACCAACAAATCGTAGCTGACGATGACTATCCTAAAATCATCATATCTCTCCCTGTAAATTAAATATGCGTACGCATCTTACGTGCGTCTTTATGAAACAATAGTCATACTATACTATTAATAACTGTTGCGTGAGTACTTTACCTCTCTTGATAAATCAATATGCGCACACATTACATGTGTGCCCACTGATAGGGTCATCATTGCGGTACATCCGCATATTAACAATTTCTCCCTAAATCAGTAACCATGCATATCTTCACATATTCTCTAGCAACTTATCGCCACTAAACCTTGGTATCCATGGAGACCATGGAACAGTGAACAATATGATAAGTACCGAGCAAATTCTGTCCAGCTTTGAACTCTATATCCTTTTCAGACCTTTTTTCTTAAATGAGTTTTAAATGAGTATTAACCCTTAAATTATATTGATGTATCTCATAGTTGTACTATCACATTCCACAACAGATACACATCTCCAATGACAAACCGCCCTGTCACTTTGTAACAGAGATTCCTTTTGCGAGTAACAAACGGAACATATCACACAATACGACACACAATTCCTGATTGACAGTCAGGATGACCAATGAGCACATTGGCAATTACCATATTCATGAACTCACAGGTACTTAAGGAACTCACAGGAACCACCCAGGTTGGTCCTGACGAAGCTCCCTAGCGAAGCGTACGCCGACCGTACACTTCGTGGGCTCTCCCCACTCCCCTACCCCCATTGAAATGTACAAAATTTTGATCTGTCTAGCTTAAACAATTGTGGTATCTTACCATTGAGCGGGCGCACGAGCACACAGCCCGTTGGCTGAAGGGCATTTGATTTATAACTGTCACACAGTCCTGTCCATTGTGAGACGGCGTGTAACTATCAAACACGCCGCGCTCCAGGGACTGTAGATTAAACGCTGAGAGCGCTGTACCTCGTGGATGCGTATAGATCACCGCTGTCACTGATATATTCGGTCGGCGCACAATCATAAGCACCACCAATATAATATTATTATTTAGTCTTGTCTTAATATCTCATAGTCCTGCTGATTGTGAGACGGCCTGTAATTAACCACACACGCCGTGCTCCAGGGACTGTGGACACTATACCTATAACGCTGTACCCTGTCAATGTGTAATAAAAATTACCGATACATGATACCTTGATATACCAACATACTCAGCTGATGTGTGATCTGGGTATACCCCATTGAGTATCGCCACCCAACTTTGCCTCATTTGAAAGATATTGTGTGAACACTACACACCAGGCAATTATCAGTACCTCCATTCATTTATTTAGAAGTACTTTCTAAACTGCTGAAAAGCTGTGTAAAGGGGTAATATCATAACGCTGTACCCTGTCAATGCATACTGACTACTGGTGGTACATGATACTTTTGTATATCAATATACCCGGCTGATGTATAAATTGAACATACTTCATTCATTTTCGCTATTTAGCTCCATCCCAGCTGGGAGATATCGTGTGAACACTACACATTAAGCAATCATCAGTACTTCTACATATAAGTACTGTTCACTCTTTGCTAACAGAGTTGATTAAAGGTATAAACTACACTAACATATGACATAATATAGGAACAGCGTATTAGTGTCGACCTAGAGCGGTTACCATTGCCCCCACAAAACGAGCATTGGTCACATGAAATTATATTCGGAGAATACCGCCACTCCAACTATATTCCTAATTAAAAGACTAATTGGTACAAGCGCGATGCATTTCATCCTAAACTACTTAGTTGGCACTTGAAGTACAACCGATCATTCTGTGTTATCCAGTCCTGTTATAGTGAGAGACAACTGCTCTAATATAATATAGAAACGTTGCACTCCAGGGATTGTAGAAACGCTATTACCGGTATATCTGGCCGAATCACAGTACTATAGACGCGCTCTAACGAGTGTGGAAACACTACACACTGAGCCATTATCGGCATCTCTAGCACAATTATTGCTCATTTGATCACGTGTAGAACATCATATCAGTATCGAATTGGGACGGTCACCATTGTCCCTATATGAACACTGACCATTTGAAATTGTACTTTCTAAGCCACCACGTGAGCCACGATTAAATAATCGAAACATTAAAAATTGGCTCACCTGCCCTAACAGCCTACCCAAAGGTGTATTTACCCTCTCCCCATTAATGGGGTAATTTATTCTGTATGCTCACTGCCCGCGATATATAACCAGACAGAACACGTACCTTAATACAAGTGGGAATTTGGAAATTTGGGAGTGTGGGACCCCACGTCGTAAGGATAATTTGTTTCCTTTTTTAACAATTGTGTATGTCATTTATGTTTTGTGTCTTTTATATTTTCGCTACTATTTTATCCGATAAACAATAAAAGTTAGATTTTAATTTGACTCTCTATTTGGTGCACTACGAAGTGACATTTCTTTCTGTCCAAAACCTTATATGCATATCCATGTTTTTTCCTGTGCGATTACCATTCCCGTCTCTTCAATATACAAGTTGTAAGGTGCTTTGCACCATTCGGTAATCAGCACGGCACATTAAGTGTAATATATCCCACTAACATTTATATATTCAAAATCCTGTGAGTGGGAACCTAAGAGCTTCTTAAAACCTGTGCAAAACTGAAATAAGTAAAAATGTCACTCTTCCCCACGGCACCATCGGCACCCACAGCCATATCTACCTCCTTCAGTTTAACTCAAGAACTACATGACAGACAAAACAATCTCCAAAAATGTCTGGAAAACATGCTTGTTAACGATTTGACGCAGATAGATACCAGCAAAGAAGACTGGATCAGTGACATGCATGCACTAAAAAATGTCCTGGCAAAACAAACCAGGACTTTTTGGAATAAAGCGACTTTCGAAAACTACCTGAAACAACAAATCACACCAAGGGGTCTACGACCCAGGGTATTCCCCTCTTTTGAGTTGGCAAGTGACACTCTAAAACAGGCATGTCCAACGTTGGCCCTCCAGATGTTTTGAAACTACACATCCCAGCATGCTTTGCCACAGTTTTGCTATTAGAGAATGCTAAAACTATTGCAAAGCATGCTGGGATGTGTAGTTTCAAAACATCTGGAGGGCCAACGTTGGACATGCCTGCTCTAAAACATGAGTGGGAAAAAACTCTGACAACATGCTCTTTCAATCAAAGTGGGAATTTGGAAATTTGGGAGTGTGGGACCCCACGTCGTAAGGATAATTTGTTTCCTTTTTTAACAATTGTGTATGTCATTTATGTTTTGTGTCTTTTATATTTTCGCTACTATTTTATCCGATAAACAATAAAAGTTAGATTTTAATTTGACTCTCTATTTGGTGCACTACGAAGTGACATTTCTTTCTGTCCAAAACCTTATATGCAATCGTTTGATGTCCTGTGGTAGCACACCCTCACCTGTCATAAAGAATTAAAACATTTTTTGACACTAATTGAGGGGCCGAACTTCCTTAACTCATATCTATTTTTTTCCTGTGCGATTACCATTCCCGTCTCTTCAATATACGGCTTGGGGGCATATCATACACCTGCGCAGGTATATGTAACCAAAATCTATGAATTCTATTATCATGTAGTGTTCAAGATTGGTTGCTTAAACTATTCAGTGTGCCGGGGGAACCAATGTCTTGTTACTTACTAAGTATTAACCCCTCCCTTGCATGCACCTGAAAAGTTTTACTGAACTAATTTGAGCATCTACCACTATCTGTATGCCATTATAATGGCACAAGACCGATGCGATCAACGCGATTGCAATTTTAAAAATATTTTAACATTGAACCCTATGGCAAAATCGCGTTGATCGCGTCAGTCGCATGCCATGTTAGTGCACGCGATCAACACGATTTTGCCTTTGCCGGCAAAATGGACCTGATTTCAAAGGAAATCGGGTCCATCGCGTTAGACGTGTACCCTAACTTAAGGTACACGATTACTAACGATTGTGGCCGTTCTAGGAAACAAGTACCGATTTCACTCCCGAATCTCTTTAAAGAATTGTCTATATATGGTAGCTTGTCGGGCTACAAGATTAACCATGACAAATCAGAGGTATTGCCCCTTCACATTCCAGGACCTGCCCTGGAACAACTTTGTTTCAATCTCTCCTTTTTCTGGCAAACAGACTCCATTAAATATCTTGGAATTCACCTTACAAAATCCTACGGGGGATTATATAGGGCTAACTACCTGCCTTTATTTCAGGCCATCGAACAGGATATTTCTCGCAGGCGGTCTCTTTTCATTTCCTGAATAGGCCGCATAAATGCAATAAAAATGAACGTACTCACCAAAATACTGTACCTTTTCCAGACTCTCCCCGTGGCCGTCCCTCACCAAGTCCTTTCATCCCTCCAATCATCTTATGGCAAATTTATTTGGAACCACAACAGACCCCGTCTATGCAGGAGTGTTCTCTTCAGGAGCTCGGAGGCTGGTGGTCCCTGCCTTCCCTCACTATCCAAGTACTACCAAGCTTCTAGACTTAGCCAGTTGGTTGCTTGGCACTCTCCTAAGGGTGTCAAATGCTGGGTTGACTTGGAGTCTAAACTGGGTGGGGTTTCCTCTGTTTCTAATCTCCCTTGGCTTCTCTGCAAACACAGGCCATGCTCGGCTATCTCAGTACCTACAATAGCCCTGACTTTGTCTGTCTGGGATCGTCTTTTCTCCCGGGCAACTCCACTCAGATGGCTTCCATCTGGAAGGCGGCTGGCATTACCCCCTTTCGGCATTTTCTAGATGGGTCGGCTCTTCCGTCTTTCTCTGAACTTAGTTTTTACCAATATCTCCAAATTCAAAACTTTGTCACCTCATCTCTCCCATCTGCCATCATTCTCTACGCACTCCTACTGCTATGGAACACCTCTGTATTCTCTGGCCGACAGATAGCGGCCTTATCTCCCACATCTACCACTCTGTCCTGACTCAGGACCTCCCAGCCCTAGCGGATTATGAACTTTCCTGGGAAAGGGACCTTGGGAAGCAGTTTGCCTTAACATATCAAAGTGTTCCATAAGTGTCTCCATTAAGGAGAATAAAGTTTATTCTCGATGGTACTTGGTCCCCGATCGTCTCCATCAAATATACCGTTCCACATCCAATCTTTGTTGGTGAAATTCTGGCCAAGTGGGCACATTTTTTCATATCTGGTGGGATTGTCCTATTATTGCCCCTTTTTGGCTGATGGCTCAATCTATCATATCCCCTGTGATTCCCATGTGCCCTCCACTCTCCCCTACCTCACTGCTCCTATGTGCCCCAACTGACCAGCTCCCCAGACCTGACAATAAACTGGTTCTGCACATTTCCTGTGCAGCCAAATTTCAGCTAGCTAGATCATGGAAACTACCTACTACTCCAACTCTTCAGGAGCTTATCAATCATGTTTGGTATGTATCCAAAATGGAGTACATAACTAGCCTTTTAAATAGCAGTCGATAAATTTCATACCACTTGGTCTGCATGGTACCGGTTATACAATGTCGCCCCTTCCTGGCTTAGCTTACCTCTGTTCCCTACCCTCCTGCCACCTCACCATTGTTTCCTCACTGACATGTATCCTTAGAATGTATCTGATTATAGATTTTTCTTTTTCATCCTGGCTCGCTCACCGCCCCCAGTCCAAGACAAATTTATTTATTAACAGTTTCTTATATAGCGCATACATATTCCGCAGCGCTTTACAGAGGATATTTGAACATCAATCCCTGCCCCAGTGGAGTTTACAATCTATATTCCCTACCACATATACATACACACAAAGACATTCTAGGGTTAATTTTGTTGGGAGCCAGTTAGAATTACAAAAAGAAAACATTTCTAAACATTATAATTTTTTATGTAATGTATATTGAATAATTACCCTTGACATGTAATATGGACCTAGTGATTTCTAGGGGACGTATATGGTATCCCAGAATTTAGGATGCCATTGGTCCTAATACTGAGCACAGCATCCTGATATTGAAAAGGCCGACAGGGGCTTAAAGACACCCTAACTTTCTACCCTAAACCTCTTTCTAGCAGCCTTAACCCCCCGATGCAACCTCATCCTAACCCTCCCCACTAGTCCTTAAATCCCACACGCCACTGCTTAAACCTAACCATCCCATATCACAGCCTAACCCTCCCTTGTTGGTGCCTAATCCTAATCTTCCCCTCCCCGCAGACTAACCCTAACTCCATCCATTAGTGCCTAAACCTAACCCTTCCTTCCCCAGATGCCTGCTAGCTAGCCCCACATATTTCGGGGTCGGGATCCTGATGTATTCAGAGTTCCAGCACCAGGTTTGTGAGGGCAGTCAGGATACTGTACAGAATGCTGGCATCCTGAATGCCAGGATGATAACCACATATCAATTCTAATGTGAGTTATAGTCAGAGCAATTATTATGTAATATTGTTGCAGGGCAGCAGATATTATTATTATAATTTTATTTATAAGGCGCCACAAGTGTTTTGCAGCACCGTACAAAGGAACAGTACAGGGAGACAAAACTTGGCATAACATAGAATAAATAACAAAAATAAAGTACAAATAAAGAGCGCCACAGTTCAATATACATAACAGATTGAATATAAGTAGTGAAGACTCAACATACTATAAGAGGCTTGAGGCCAATGATGGAGATGAGTAGGCGGACGAAGATGGTCACTGAGTGTTTGAGTATAGGAGAGCTGTGAGTGAAATGTGAAGAGAAGAGGGCTTTGACAACAAGAGGGAAGAGGGCCCTGCTTTGAGGATCTTACAATTTATACCCCTTTTACACCAAAAACCCTGGTCGGACCCTGGTCTTTGAACACTGGAGTTTCCAGGATCTGACCCTGCTTTATACCCCATTTACACAGCACTTCGACCTGGGTCGGACCAGGGTCTGCACCATTTACACTGAACCTGGGTCAGCCCTGCTATTTCTTCAAGATGTCATTAAAGATGGCCATTAACAGCTCATTTTGGGGCTACAACCCCTTTTTCAAGTATCTCAAACCCCCAGACAGTACAGTTTTACCCTCAGAGTATAATAACCAAGTCCCAGGCAGTATTACCTCTAGAGTATAATGCCCCAAGACAGGTCAGGGCAACCTAAGGGCAGAAGCCATCAGGCAGTACAGTATAACCCCCAGACTATAAATACCCCAAGCCCCCCAGCAGGAGAGTGTGTGACAGACATATATATATATATATATATATATATAGTGGGTGACAATGAGCTTCCAGCTGCCTGCACTGGGTAGAATGGAGGGAGGTCATGTAGTGGGGGGGCTCCCCTCTCCTCTGCAGCTAGCGCCACACACAGATCCAGTGACCCCTCCGGTCATGCCTGTGGCCAGCATAGGTCACATGAAGCCTGCTGACCCCCCGGACTACCTCTCCTCTCTCTCTGTCAGTCCCGGCTATTCTACCGAGGAGGGGAGAGGACTCGGTGGGAAGAGGGCGGCGATGGGAGTTGTAGTCTCCCCAGGCCTTCCATTTCTTATAGCACCGGCACATACGATCCGGAGACTACAATTCCCAGCGGGCTGTGCGGCTACCGCGCACTCCGCACTTGTCTATGCTGCTGCCCTGGTGAAGGGGAAAACAAGAGGAGGAGGCTTCGGAGGGATATAGCTGCCAATGCAGCATAGTGGCCGTGCATCAACAAATCAGCCAAGTTCCCATCCGCTGCTCAGGTACTACCTGCCTCATCCCGTGCTGCACCATTTACACCGGCCTCTACACGGGTCCTGACCGTGTTCTACCCAGGTCAGGACTTGGATAGAGGACCCGTGTAAATGGACACGGATACACCCCATTTACACCGCCGATGATCCGGGTCTGACCCGCCGCTGACCCGGATTTTTCGGCGGTGTAAAAGGGGTATTAGTAGGAGGGGGAGACAGACAGATTACAAGAGGTGCAAGCAAGTGGGTGGTGGTTAGATAGCAGGATGTAAACAGGCAAGGGGTCGGATAACCAGCTAGTTTATGCAGTGGAAGGGTTTACTTTGATGAATAGGTACTCACCTATTCATCAAAGTGAACCCTTCCACTGCATAAACTAGCAGTGCCCGTTTGAAGTTTTGCAAGGTCGGGGAGAGTCTAATGGAGTGAGGGAGTGCGTTCCACTGAAGGGGTGCAGCATGGGCAAAGTCCTGTACTCTAGCATGGGAAGCAGTGATCAGGGTGGAGGAGAGACAACAGTCGTCAGCCGACCGTAGAGGGCGGTAGGGTGTATAAATGGAGATGACCTTAGAGATATGTCAATGGAATTAGAGATGGCCCTGTATGTGAGTGTGAGGTGTTTGAAGAGGATTCTGTAGGGGAATGGAAGCCAATGCAGATTTTGTTGAAGGGGAGTGGCAGAATTAGAGGGGCGGGAGAGGAAGATAAGCCTGGCTGCAGAGTTGAGGACAGATTGGAGAGGAGCCAGTTGGGATTGAGCGAGGCCGGTGAGGAAAGCATTACAGTAGTTGAGCCGTGAGATGACCAGTGAGTGGATGATAAGCTTAGTTGCACTCTGTGAGAGAAAAGGCCTGATGCGAGCAATGTTGCGTAACTGGAACCGGCAAGAATGGGCCAGGGCTTGGATGTGGGGTGCAAAGGAGAGGGAGGAGTTGAGAGTGACACCCAGGCATTGGAGTTGGGGAACGGGGGAAATTATGGTGTTGTTAACAGTGATAGAGATATTAGTAGGGGGCATAGATCTGGGTGGGGGAAACATAATAAGTTTGGTTTTGTCCATATTCAGCTTCAGAAACGGCTCAGACATCCAGGGGGAGATGGCAGAGAGGCAGTTGGAAACCTGAGAGAGAACAGTGGGGGACAGATCAGGAGAGGTAGGAGATAGGAGGGGTGTGTTATGTGTGTATGTTAGGGTTGGGGCTGAGAGTCTCTCTGTTCATCCTCTGCCTTCCTATCCACCCACAACTTCCCTTTGTCACGCTCTTTCTCCCCCTGTCACTCCTGCTTCTCCATCACCCTCTGCCTTCTGCTGTCACACACATCCTCCCACTGTGGCCCTCTGCTGTCTCCTGTCACAGCAGAAGGTCGCAGAGAATGCCTTTTAGCCATGACCGCTGTTTAGAATGGCCACATCGTACCCTACTGTGCCTCTGTTGACCACTCCTAGAAGATGGCGGACACCTGCGGAAACTAGGATTTCACCTGTAATAGCTACGTTTTGGAAAGGACAATTAGGTCGGCCTTAACTCTGGTGCCATCAGGTCTTGAGTATATACAATCTTCAAGAAAAGGGCCAAAAGGAGAACCCAATTACAGGGCCTTGCCTAACGCAACTGACTGTCAGTACCCCGCAACCTGAGGGGGGGGGGGAAATAACTGCAACCAATGCGACTTGGTTGCATACAAGAAGCGACCTATTTGCAAGGATACAAATAATACACTGCTCATACCCAAAAATAACACGCAAAGGCACAGCAAACCCACACAAAATGGTACTAATGGTACCAAACTACAGAAATGGACCCAATACGGGTGGAGGGGCGTCAAATCGCTACCTGTGCCACCTTCCTGGTGGGCCCAGGGAAAACCAGGCAGGTAGCAATACAAAAATGCTTTCTGTCAAACAAAAGCAGCAAAAGAATGAAAAGTAAAGCCAAAGGGCTCCAAGGGCACTTACGGTACCGGGAAGGACACCAGTGGACCCAGGAGATGAGGTACTGGGCAGATCCCAAAGGAGCACGACTGGAACCACGAAGAGACAGTAGAAAGAACACAGTAACCAGGCAGAAAGGCAGGTGACTGACCGAAAAAGGATGCTATCACTGGCAGGACTGTGCTGGCCTGAAACTCTCAAAAGGCCCAGGTGTCCAATCAACTGAGCAGGCTGCAGCCCAGCCGCTTGGTTCTGATAGCAGCAGCTGCAGCAGCTGGACACAGCTGGTTTCGCCAGGTAACCCAGCAACCGCTGAGTGGAAGCTGTCATAGCAACCCAGAAGCCTGCAGACTGCCAGGCGAAAGCACCTTTCTGCATCCCCTGGTTGCTACGCAACCTGCCTCGGGTCACAGAGGTGAGCAGGGTAGACCGACGACTGTCTCCATCCCCACCACACAGATCCCTGCCAGTGCCGCACACATCCCAGCCACCGCTGCAGCCGCTAACTGAGAACCAGAGACACGGACGGCACTCCTGACTGCCTCCATCCATCCTGGAAAACCCGCCACTGATGGGTAACATTTCTGTGTAATTTTGTCTCTGTAGTCACCTATTGGTTTTGGGTGTCTTACTGCCTATCCCTGCCACCCTCTCCCTCCCTACTCACCCACTGCTTATCCCTGTTGCTCTCTGACACTCATTGCCATGCCATGCTTTCGCCTGCA
Organism: Crinia signifera; assembly: GCF_055691185.1. Lineage (NCBI taxonomy): Eukaryota > Metazoa > Chordata > Amphibia > Anura > Myobatrachidae > Crinia > Crinia signifera. The sequence goes on along the minus strand of NC_139225.1, from coordinate 44,075,438 downwards.
TCCCACTACTTCTCCCTTCAACCCACTGATTCTCCATCACGCTCTACCTCCCAAGTCACTCTCTGCCTCTCCCTTTCACTCTGTGCCTCTCACTTTTTGCCTCTCCCTGTCACCACTGCCTTCCACTGTCACCCTCTGCCTCCCACTGTCACACACTTCCTCTACCCACCACCTACTGTTATCCTCTTCTTCCCCCTGTCACCTCCTGCCTTTCCTTGCCATCATCTGCCTCTCCTTGCTACCCTCTGCCTTTCCCCAATACCCACTATCTCTCTAGGACACACTACTTCTCCCTGTTGGACGAAGGAGAGGGCCCAAATTATATTTTTGCACCTGGGATCACCACTCACAGGTTCCACCACTTAAAATGACATTGTGCTTGGCTAGCCTAGTGGCAGCCATGGCGTGGGTCTATCCAGCTGGTTCTGCTGTCATTCTCCTTGCCACCAGTAACTGCTGTCCTTCCCCTTGCCTGCCAGTGTTTGGTCTCCTCTGAAGCACGCATCACGGTCGCCCCTACACAGAGCAATGTAGGGGCATTTTCTAAGTGATCTAGTGAAATTGCTTAGAAAATGCCCCTAAATCGCTACGTGTTAAAGTCAATTTTATTTTATAGAATAAGCCCTATTACAAACAAAAGGTTTAGAGTCAGGATCAGGTTAACTGAGATAAGTGGTAAAATTAGATCAGAGTCCTAGATTATAGGGGAATTGTTGGAAGATACACATCTGTCTTCAGCAGGTTTTCTAGAATTGATCGAGAGGCCGGAATAATTTAATCAGTTATTTACACTGACTGGAAAGAGACCTGGGACCATTGTTTTTCAATCAGTTGCTTGTTATGTTACACATCAGTCAGACAGATACTGTACCTGGCTCCTCAGTCAGATGATAAACCTTTAACTGGGATTATACCTGTGCTCTTTGAACGATTTAGCAAATGTTTGCCCCTGTGAGCACCCTATTCATAAAGGCCCCCATACATTAGTCCGACTTGTCCTAGGGACAAGTCGGACCTGATTTCCCCTGCAGCTCCCCGGGAGGGGGACACATGATTAGGCACTTGATGTGCCAAGGTTTGCATATGATAAATCGCATGGATTTATCATATGCAGTCCCCGGGGAGCTGCAGGAGGAGGGAGCCGTGCGGGGGACGGCAGCGGGCAGGGGATGCCGGCTAATTGAGAGCCGAGCAGGGAGAGGCAGGAGGAAGCTGTTGCGGTGGGGTGACAGCGGGAGGCGAGCAGGGAGAACTTGATGACGCTGGCTGCCGGGCAGCGGCGGGCGCCGGGAGGAACAGATAACTTGGAAAAAAAAAACGCCCATAGAGATGACTAGCAAGCCATTGATTGGCTGAGACCTCTCTCAGCCAATCGCTGATTGACTGAGAGAGGTCTCAGCCAATCAATGGCTTGCTAGTCATCTCTATGGGCATTTTTTTTTCAAGTTATCTGTTGCTCCCGGCTCCCGCCGCTGCGGCGCTGCCCGGCAGCCAGCGTCATGTCATCAAGTTCTCCCTGCTCGCCTCCCGCAGCCCGCTGTCACCCCACCGCAACAGCTTCCTCCAGCCCGGCGCCATATGCAGCCTCCCCCTGCTTGGCTCTCTATAGCCGGCATCCCCCGCCCGTGGCTGTCCCCCGCACGGCTCCGGGGCTGGGCTACACATAAGATTTGGCAAATCTTATGTGCAGCCCGTCCGACCTCCCAACCCTGATCCGATGCGCACGGGACCGCGCATTGGATCGGAGGGGATGTCTACAAGTGCGATTTGGGCCGATTTCGGGTGAATCGGGTGAAATCGTTCCCATATCGCATAGTGTATGGGGGCCTTAAGAATGGAAAATTGACATAAACCAACCAACCATAAGTAACGTAAACGTATAAAGAAAAAAGATCTGCAGCTCACCGTGAATTGGTCGTTATGGCTTAATCTCCTTAAATGGTAATTACACTTCCATGCACTGGAATGCATAGGTCTCACAGGGAAACCATTTCTGTAATGAAATGCAGAAGTAGATAATTAAAGGACAGATTTACGCAGCTTCCCATCTAGCTGTAAATGAATCAGGTTAGATCAGTGGTTCCTAAACTGTGTGCCTAGGCACCCTGGGGTGCCTCAGGACACTTGCAGGGTTGCCTTGGGTTGGAGGACCAAGATCAATTCATATTATTTATGGTCCATGTACCAGGCAAAACCAGTGCTGGTGGCTGCCAATCATAATATATGTGGACAAACAGAAGCAAATCCTGTCCCTCACCAGATAACTGTGACATATACACACAATGCATTAGATTTAGTATTTTTTTTCTGAATTTCTCGATAAGACGCATTTGGCCTAGGGGTGCCTTGAAAATTATGTTAATGCTCTAGGGTGGCGTGATTTAAAAAAATTGAGAACCACTGGGTTAGATGATTCTTGTATTTAAAGAGATAATGTACGGAACTCAGTTGGGCCATCTTCTGGCAGGATGTAATGATGGTTATTGCTGGACATTACTGGTGCAAATTTAAGAGATCAGCATATTAGGCCTAATTTGGACCTGTAATTTAGCATGGATGCAGATGGACAAAACATGCTGCACTGCAGGTGGGGCAGATGTAACACCAAGGTGTTTTCAGGAGGGTCTGTGACATCAGCGCCTGCCTTGCTCAGCCTGAGTTGGGGAAGGGTCAGACTTTCTCACAGACTGAGAAAATCATCTGATGGTTTGGGAATGCAACTGGATGTGCGACAGGATAGCAGATATACACATGGCGGGTTTTCTTTCTGTCTGGGCGGTGGCTATCAACTTGCAGTGACCTGCAATTTTGCTGTTGAGCAATCACGTCTGAATCAGGCCCATATTATGGAGCACTTTACAAAAAATATCTCAGTCATTTACATCCGCCATTGTTTCAGTGGAATACAGAGAACGTTGTATGGGCACAAAGTATACTTGCCTACTCTCGTGAAACATCTGGAAGCATATGTCGACATGGACACCATATAAGAGTACTATGTCCGATTGCACGGCTTGCTGTGCTTGCCGTGCTTCAAAAACTCATGTCGACCTTATCCATGTTGACCATATACCTGTCGACCAAAAGTGTGCGCCGACCTTTTGTCAATGTCGACCGTGGGTATCTCGACCATTTAACCCCATTAGTGGTGGGTTTTTTTAAGTGAGCGCTCCCAACTGGGGGAGTTTTTTCTGGGGAGCACTCCCTAAAAAAAACCCACCATTGTGTCCCCAGGTCCAGCCAGCACCGCTGGACTGTGTATCACAGTCCGGCACAGTATCACAGCCCCGGCCCTTGGTGCGGCAGCCAAGCTTGTTATAAGCCGGTGCCGGAGGGGGGGGGGGGGGTTAGGAGGAGGCATGGCGGAGGAGAGGGATCTGGGAATCGATGAAGCCAGCTGAGTTCAGTGATGAACTCAGCAGCCCTGCCCGGTGCTAATCACTGGCAATCCCGAGAATTTTCCGGGCTTGCCAGTCTGGGCATTAAGGCATAGCCAGGAAAATTCTTGGGATTACCAGCGAAGGGGTTAAAAGTGTCAACCTAGTCGCTATCGACCATTAGTGGTTGACATAGTGACTGCCAACTTAGACATTGTCTACCCAGTGACCGCATACCTTCTGTATGCAGGATGCATTTCTTACTAATCTTGTTTTATCGGTGTTCTAAATGATCGTGTTTTCCAGAGGAGTATTTCATCTGCAGAAAATGACATTATAATCATGTGTTACTAATTTGCTCCTGCATAGCAGCAGAATTTCCAAGGAAACGATAAGTAAATGCTGACAAATAAGGAGACTGCTGCTTTTGTTGTCCCTAATTCTCCTCCACGCTTCATTCTTCCATACACAGTGATTAAAAAAACTATTTATCCTGGTGGCTGACAATGTCTATGTCAAGGTCCAAGTATACAAAATGTCAATGTGGAAAAAGGTCAACAAATGAAAGGTTTGACATACAGATGGGGCCGCGCATATGCATTTTATTCAGCACCTTTATCTGCTTATACCCCTTTCAGACATATGCGAAAATCCAGGTGTTTTTTTACATGAACTGCGATTTCTCTAAAAGGGTGTACCCGGGATTTCACTCCCGGATCACAAACACCTGCAATTGACCCGGGTCTCCAAAATCCCGGAATCGAACATTGGGAGTGAAAGGGGTATTACCAGGAATGTCCAGAAGACTCAACGAATTTCAGGGAAATTTCCTGGACACCTGGGAGAATAGACCAGGGCCCTGCATACTTCCTGCTTCCTGAGTGTGCAGTTCGGAGGCTTATAATGACCCATTTGACATCATTGTGGTCTCACTGCACAATATTACATAACGTAGCTTTGTACTGCGGGATGCAGACAAACAATTATGTTATTGTGGCACCATGCCCACCTTCAATTCCACCCTTCCTACCTGGATTCTCCTGGAACTTTGGGGACCCCATAGCAACATTTTCAAGTGGCCCTTTCCTCCTTCTAGAGAGACACCTCTCTCCACAGCAGTTGTTTATTTTATGCCCCGTAAAAATGCCCTCGTTCGTTATATGAACTATAGTGTTGCACTAGTTAATGTTATGCCCCATAGTAGTGCCCCAGTTCACATTATACCACACAGTGCTGTTGGTTCATAATGGATGTATTAAAAACTTGTGGTATATCATGCTACACATGTATTTACATATGTGATTAGTGTCAAAAGGCCAGTACTGTGCAACATGCGCTAGTCACTGGCCTTCCGGGTTTATGCCCCTGGAGTCCATCTACAAATGCGCAGAAGGACAAGGTGGCCACAGGGGGTGATGTGAGTGATCTGATTGGACCCCTGGCAAATGATGAAAAAGTAAATAATAACAATATAAAACTTGTGACAAAGATATGCTTCAACAATTGTCATGTGACTGTCAACCTTTTACTTGTCGACCTTTTGATTTTATCAACCTTGTGCATGTCGATCATTGAGGTTAGCCTATTGCATGACAGAAGTCCCCAGTTCACATTATGCCACACAGTGCTTAGTGGCTAATTCTAAGAACCTAGTAAACTGTATAATCTGAGTGGAGTTAAGTCATGCCCTGGAGGAGGGCCCCGTAAGCCTCTGGGCCCCATAGCGATGGCACCCCTTGCACCCACTATTGACTAGTGTATAAGCCTAGGGTGGGACATGCAGCAGCTACTGGTTAACATCAGACCACCCATAGATCCATACTGTATAAGGAAAATGACCCGCATGCTAAATTTGAATCCCACACTTGGGAAAACTGTCATACACTGGGAACTTACAGTAAGGTTTTGATTTTCTGGAGTGCTATATATGTGAGAAGCAAGCTGTGTGACCTGTATGTGTGTGTGGGGAGCAGTGTGTTGTACTGTATATATTAATGTCTCTGGGCGGCACTCACCCATCCAGCACCTGCTGCAGGAACACACTGCTGCTGGGATCAGACATAGCCTCCCCCGGCATAACCTTCGTCCGGGTGTCCGCACTGCCCCTCTCGCCCCCCAGGTACAGGTCACTTGGCTCTCCGCACAACGACACAGCAGCCCCGGAAGTGAGGAGGACAGCAGCAGCACAGGGAGGAGGTGAACTGCCGGCGCACTGTGGGCGGGATGTTCTAACATCCGCTGCCCATTTTCGCCCCCCCCCCCCCCCTTCGCTGGCCACCGCATTCTTTATAATCGTATATGCTCTAACATATGGGATTATTAACGCAAGGGACAGCTCTTGCGATAAGAGCTGTCCGATGAGATGCGGTGCCGGCCACTGGAGTTCCGGGACAGAGACCCGGAGTCCTCTGCGCATGCGCAGAGTGACGGGGGTGGTGGGGGCAATGCTGGGGATCCCTCACCGTAGCGCTGCGGTAAGAAGCCCATAGGCTTCAACAGGCAATTGCCAGCTTTTGCTGGCGATTCCTTCCGCAGCACTGTTACTGTTGGAGCACACAGAAATGCGGTAAAAACCCTGATAACGGGGTTTTTACCGCATTTCTGCTTTAGAGAATCTCCCCCTTTGTCCCTGCACTTTCGGCAGTGTCAGCTCCATCCTCCTCACTCGTGTATAAGCCGAGGGGGGCTATTTCAGTAAAAAAAATGTGCTGAAAAACTCGGTTTATACACAAGTACTAAAAGTAAAATGCGGCTAACCCCCCAAAACTCCCATTTTTATGCTTTGGCCACATTTTCCATATGTTCCAACTGTAGGATTTAGCCGGTACAGTACCATTTTTTTTGATTGTCTGTACCAGCTTAAGACAAATGTACTGATTTGTAAAGTTATTACCTGTCCCAGTGCGGGAACTGCTGTGGGAATGGAGTCGCCACTTCTCCATTGTCTCCGGAGTCCGGCTCCATGTGTTTGGGCACAAAGAAAGGCGGAGCTTTAGAAGCATGCACTGTTGCTCCCACTCCGTTACATTGACTGTGGAGGCTCTAATGTTTGGTCGAGGGTGTGACTTGTCATCCGTCCGCGAACACATAGGCAGGGTGGCCGTGACTCTGACTGTGGGGGCTCTAGTGTCTGGACGTTAGGGTGACGTGTCATCCGTCCACGACCTTGACAGAGGGGCCGGGTGGCAGGAACCTGCCTCAATGAATCCATGAGCTTCAGTGCACAGCGCATCTTCTCCCTCTTTCCTCCTTACCAGACATCCACCGGGAAGCTGTGCGTGTGGTGGATGTGGAGGTTGGGGGGTGCCATGGAGCATCTTGGGAAAAAAAGGCCCAGTACACATTCGGAAAGAGGTTGTGACCACGCCCACTTTGTCAGTGAACACACCCATTTTACCTGTGACCACACTCACTTTACTGGTGGCCACACCCCCTCCCAGATTGTGTAACAGACGTAACCTTCAACATCTGAAGGGCAGAAACTGCAGAAACTTAAGGAGCCCATACACGCTCTGTTGTGGTCCGGCTCCATTCTGTACTATGTGATGCGCGCTCCCGCGCATCACATAGTACGGTACAAAAAGTATGTGCTGCACATACTTTTTGTACTAGCTACACATCGTATCGGATCGCAGTGCATGCACAAGGCATGCGATCCGATACGATGTGTACTTTAAAAGTACATAGCGGAGCCGCAAAACGGAGCGTGTATGGGCTCCTTTACTGATATTATCCTATGGGCTTCTTTCCACATTGCTTTTTGAGAGAGATCCAATCAGATCCCTCACATCACCCTCCAAGAGGTTTGCATCCTCCCGGAGCTGAAACATGTAAATTCTATCAGTGCAAAGGACAGCAGTTATCTGGAGAGCTGTCTTCTGCTATACTAATTTCATATGTGCTAGTACGGGAAGCGGTCATCTATTAGAATGAACTTAGGTCGACTGGCAGGAAGGTCGACATGACTTAAGGTCGACATGGGCCAAGGTCGACATGACTTAAGGTCGAATTTGCATAAAGGTCGACATGAGGAAGGTCGACTGGTCATAAGGTCCACATGGGTTTTTCACATTTTTTTGAGCCGACATGTGCCGACAGGCGGTATTTCATGCCCTATCATCCACTAGGGCGTGGTGGGAGAATAAAATAGTGTGCCGAGCGCAGCGAGGCACCGTGACCGAAGCATTGCGAGCGAAGCGAGCGATGCGAGGGTCCGATTCTCATTGCCAACTGTGTCCATGTCGACTGTGTCGACATTCGGATAAAAAAACAGTGAAAAACCCATGTCGACCTTATGACCAGTCGACCTTCCTCATGTCGACCTTTATGCAAATTCGACCTTAAGTCATGTCGACCTTGGCCCATGTCGACCTTAAGTCAGGTCGACCTTCCTACCAGTCGACCTAGTGGGGTCGACCTAATGACTGTAGACCTAAGTTCATTCTGACAGATGTCCCGATTCCGCTAGTACATATGCAATTAGAATGCACTGTATTGCGAAGTGATGCATAATACATCCCGCCCAGTTATAATTTTCTACTGACTGAGCTGGAATCACTATTGGATCTGCAATAAATAAAACCATAAATCAACTTTAAACACTGTTCGATATGCCTATAAATGCACCAAAAGGTATGTGACAGTTGTTGCTGAGATTACATCATGTTGTCTTGTGCAGGTCTACAGTGCCCTCAGTTTGCTACTGTATACAACACTGACATCTTCAGTCACTTGGCAGAACTGCTCCAGTTGACACCATAAGATGATTATAATTACATCTGGGTTGGGATCGTTTGGTCTACAGCAAGTTGGTTGACAAGCGTTAGGTCAACATGTGGAAAGGTCGACAGGGGTCTAGGTCGATAGGTCGTCACAAGCAATATGTCGACAGGGTCTAATTCGACATGGGGTTTTCACTGTTTTTTAACCCGCAAGTCGACACAGTCGACATGGACACAGTTTCCAATGCACCGCTTCGCTCACAATGCTTTGGGCACGGTGCCTCGCTGCACTCGGCACACTATTTTATTCGCCCACCTCGCCCTAGTGCAGTGGTTCCCAACCTGGGGTACTAGTACCCCTGGGGGTACTCTGCAGACCAGTACGGGGTACTTGGAAATAATATTGGTAATGGCGGAAGAAGTCTACCATTGACATGGAGACGAACCACCTTGTGTCATTTCCGGTTCCATCTGCAGCGCATCAGCGTCTCCTCGTGCTTTTGCCCAACCAGCAATCCACTCCATAGGCGTGCGCACATTAAGTGTTAGGGGTGCAAAGGCACCCCCTAATGCTGTACCCGCCCTTATGAACACCTCCCTGATGCTAGCAACCGGCAATACCTTTTACCAAATACTTTTGCTTATTAGAACTGTATTCCATAAAAAGAAGCACCCATCAATCAGTTACAGTATGTGTGTTTTGCATTGTTACTGGAACTAGACCATTGTCATATCACTACATACCTGATTCACTCATATCTCTACATACCTGTGTCATCCATATATGTTTTTTACTTTATTTGCATGTACAGAAATTAGAAGATTAAAACTGAAACAGGCAGGTGATTATGGTGTGGCTGAGAGACGTTTTATTATTGTAGTGAGTGCCAATCAATGGTAGACATGCCTGATTGGCAGTGTTAGACACGCCCACTGGGACTGTGCACCCCCTAATGAAATGTGCTGCACACGCCTATGATCCACTCAGAGGTACCTGCAAATATCTGCCCCGCACTGACATGGGTGGAAGAAGCATTAATCCTACAGGCGTTAGCGGGAACTCTGGAGACAATACACAGCCAGCGGCCAGACAAAGACGGACCTGATTCCTGACCATATACTAGTCCACGGCTACTCCTTAATATTGGGACATGCATACTGCTCACTTCCACTCATAAGTACTGTGGAAATTTAAAATTGAGAGGAGGGGTACTTATAAATGAAAAGCCTAATCAAGGAGTACGGAAGAGAATAAAGGTTGGGAACCACTGCCCTGGTTGATGGTAGGGCATCAAATACCGCCTGCAGAGTGGCGTAACTACAAATTTTGCACCCCCCTGCCAAAAAAGTTTCTGGTGCCCCCTTCCCCCACTCACACACATTTTGGCAATACAAACAGGGCTGCTTCTTGGCAGTTTAACTACCAGTGTGAAAAAGTTTAAATATGCCCACCCCCAAATAAAATAAAAAAATAAAATAAAGGATGTGCGCATACTGTAATGCTCATTAGACAATATGCCACACAACGTAATGCCCCTTACACATTATGCCACACACCATAATGCCCATTACACATTATTCTACACACCTTAATGCCCATTACTGATTATGCCACATATCGTAATGCTCATTACACATTTTGCCACACGCCATAATTCCCATTACGTATTATGCCACACACCGTAATGCTCATGACACATTATGCCACACATGTAATGCTCATTACACATTATACCATGCACCTTAATGCTTATTACATACATTATGCCACATACTGTAATGCCCATTATACATACATTAATGACGATGCATTATATCATGCACTGTAATGCCTATTACATATTAAGCCACAAAAAGTAATGTCCATTACAAAATTGATGTATACTATATAAAATACCATGTGGTTTTAGGCAGGTATCCAAACATAGGGCCTTATTCTAGTTCACTCTTTCTGAAAAAATCCATCTTAGATGGTAAAAACCATGTGCACTGCAGGGGGGCAGATGTAAAATGTGCAGAGAGAATTAGATTTGGGTGAGTTATTTTGTTTCTGTGCATGGTAAATACTGGCTGCTTTATTTATCTCACTTTGAAGTAAAACCCCACCCAAATCTAATTATCTCTGCACAAGTTACATCTGCCCCACCTGCAGTGCACATGGTTTTGTCCATCTAAGAAGGATTTTGTCAGAAAGAGTGAACTAGAATAAGGCCCTTAGTACTATGTCATATTAACTATAAGCATATCAGTGCCAGCGTACCCCTTATGGAGGTTTTATAATCCCTGCTGCTGCCAGAGAGGAGCACTAAAGTGTGTTCTTCATAGTAAAAAAGGGGTGGGAGGAATGCTTGGCATATAGTTCAAAAAGTTGAATATGAAGTATAAAAATAAATAAATAAATAAAATCAATATAAATGAAACAATGAGTGGTCACGTATAGGAGAAATTATTGGTTATGCTCAGGTTTATGAAGAGAGTAAAGAAGATCAGTGGTGGTGTAACAGCAGGCTTTCCCTATCTTACCATGGTGACAGGGGCAGATTGGGTTTGAACCGGGAAATTTCTGGTAGCAGCCCTAAAAGGGGTAGGGGGTAGGGTCTGTCCAGAGGCGCACGAACCATCCTCATAGGGCCTGATGTATGCAGTTGCAGCCTTTCTTGCGTAATTTTCTGCAGTTGTGTCGGCAACTTTAGCTTAAAGCTGCTGGTGCATATCTATGTGCCAAGGACTGAGACTGCCTGTCAGTGTATACAGATGCTGCAATCATGCTTTGTGCATCCTTCAATGCCACTTTTGATTGCACTGAATCGGGCCCATAGTGCTGTATACTATGCCATAGTGGTGATTCTATATCACACCACTCAACTGCATCCAACATCACCCTGGTCAAAATCAGGGCCATAATGCTGTATACTGGCCTATAGTGTTGCTTGTACATCTCTACTTTGAGTGTTTTATATATCTGATGACAGTTTTTCAATAAAACCGAAACATAGAAGCTCAGTATTGCTTCTTATTTCTTCAAAGCCTGTGAGTGCTGCTTGTTCCCCTGATACACACACACACACACACACACACACATATATATATATATATATATAAAAAATCATATATATAAAATCACATGTACATTTTAAACATAGTGGTGCTCTATGAGGTTTTACTCACTTGGCTAGGGACCGGCTTTGGTTGTTAGTTCTGCACATAGGCTAGCAGCTAGATACCCTCCATCTAGGGTGGCCAAATTTGGCCCCTAAAACACCGGGATTTCAATCCCTGGATTGGAGTTTCATGTGCAGTCTAATGCCGGGCAGCCTCTGAGCTAGTGCTCAGACGCTGCCTGGCTTCTCCCATCCCGGGCAGCGCGGCTCTGCGCAGCGTGACCACGTCAGAGGTCACGCTGCGCAGGCCACACAAACAGCCGCTTCATCCTGTGCACACTGCGCTGACCTCCGGCCGCCTCCATGATACCGCCCACCCAGGCTTCCTGCACTCACCTCTTACTGGAACCTGTAGCATTGCCCGATGAACCACCCACCCAGGCTGCATCCTCCTCCATGCCCAGCTCCATCGCCCACCGGCCCGGCCGCACCGCAATTGTAAGTAAATATGCGGGCGGCCGGGGCGGGATTTTGTATAAGGGAATTGGCATCCCGGGATTGGCATCCCTACCTCCATCGCAGCAAGCAGCTCTGCTTCTGCATGATTGTTTTTACATTTGCAGAGTGAAATGGAGGCAGAGCCATCAGCTTGGGCTCTGCAAAGGGGTATGGTGGTGAGACTGCACATGCGCAGTAGCTTCACCTGCTGCCATTTTCCCTTAGTCTTGATTTGGCTTCTGCAGCTGCTCAGAATCTGTTGGATTGGAGATGAGCTCCGATCGCGAGAGCGGCCATCAGGGGGTGCTGGAGCGGAGCTCCGAGCACTGCGGGGGGGTGATGGATAGGAGCTCCAAACGTAGCAGCATCCAGCAGGGGGGTGTTGGAGCGGAGCTCCGAGCACAGCAAGGGGGTGATGGGTGGCCGCTGAGGGGTCGTCGTGACCAGCCGACCGGAATTCATCATGGTGTCCTTGCAGGCTCAGCTGTGCTGGGTAGGAGCAGCCAACGCTGCCCGCAGCACACTCGGCCGGGAGGAAAGAAGGCACACAGCTACAAGGACTGGTTTCTACTGCTTAAGCAGGAGACAGCTCCCGTGCCTGCCACTTGCCACAGCATCATCCTGGACCCGGCACTCACTGCAGAACCCGCAAGTGCTGGCTCCCCCAAGCCGCAGCGGGGTCTGCCTCACCATGTAGACCTTGACTCATGTCGACCTAGAACCATGTCGACCTATCCCCTTGTCGACCCAACGCTTTTCGACCAACTTGCTGTACACCCAATGACCGTATCCATTTCATCTACAGGGCCGGCAACAGAAATCTTGGGGCCCTGTACACTGATATATCTGGGGCCCTCCGCCCGCCCCCCCTCTTCCTCCACCTATATTTTCAGAAACCCTTTGTTTCAACAGTATTGTCTGTGGTAATTCACAATGTAAACCTTTGTTTTGAACCCATGCTATATCTTATTCTTCTTTGAAGGCAACCCCAATACACTTAGTGACCTACGACCAGCAATGTGGTGAGAAGGCAGGGCATGCAGCGGCAGAGTCGAGTGCAGGAACAGATGACATTGGGTGCCGCGCACATGCAATAAGCATGCGGGTAAGGCCATGCACAATGCAGACGGGAGCGCTGAGCGGCTGCGGGTGGCCTGCACAAAACACAGACACAGACAGGAGAGACGAGGCACCCCAGCACACAGGGTGCCGGATGGCTCCCCAACAGTCGGGATTCCGACAGTCATTACTCCAACGTCTGAATCCCGACTGCTCCCTCGTGGGGGTCCACGACCACCATGGAGGGAGAATAAAATAGGTGGCAAGCACCGTGCCCGCATCGTGGCGAGCGCAGCGAGCCCACAAGGGGCTTCATTGCGCTCCCCCCGCTGTGCAGTCGGGATTCCGACGTCTGACTAATGACTGTCAGAATCCCGACTGTCAGGCAAATATACCACACCCGGCACACAGAGGGAGATTCAACGGTCAGCGACCAATCCACACCACAGACGGGCAGCACGCAAAGTAGAAGCCAGCAGGGGTGAAAGATATTGCAGCTTACAGACGGGACGTGGCCAGGCTCAAATTGCCTGCTCATCTATATATATAAGGATAACTACTCTTCACCTCTATGAGGTCACCTTAGGGTTACCACCTCATCCCTTTAATTCCGGACACATATTAATTACAAAGGTTCTGTGGTAGTTTAAAACCAGGTGAAATGGAGTCTTGAAGTGTGGCAGTTTAAAACCAGGTGAAATGGAGTCTTGAAGTCAGCCAGCCACAGAACCTTTGCAATTAATATGTGTCTGGAATTAAAGGGATGAGGTGGTAACCCTAGGTCACCTCTATGAAGTAATGTACCACCAGTGACCACTAGAGGCCACTCGATGGACCAAATTACTCCTTTGTGTGCTAAAAAATGTAAACTAACAAAAAGTGAAAGTATTTTCTGCAGGGGCACTAAGCTGCAGAGGCGTAGCGAGGGCGGAGCACACGCTCCAGGCGCCGGAAGATGGCATGGCGCCGGAGCTGTGCCAGCACCGCCTGCTCCGCCGCCAGCTTCCCCGCCCGCTCCCCGCTGTGTCCGGGAGAGATGTGTTGCTATGTAAAATTCATGCCTCCCGTTGGACTGCTAGCCAATGGGCGCTTGCGGTCCAGCAGCCAATCAACTGCTGGCTGCTGGACCGCGAGCGCCTATTGGCTAGCGGTCCAGCGGGAGATGTAAATTTTAAATAGCAGCACATCTCCAGACTCCCGGACACAGCCGGGAGCCGGGAACAGACGGACTGCAGCTACAGCCAGGGGCAGGGCTGAGGACGCAGAAGAAGCAGCTGCTGTGGAAGCTGCGCGCTGGGTTAGCCGCTGCTGGGGGACCAGCCACTGTGGGAGCTGACACAGAGGAGACCCCTGAGTGACGGAGCTGCTGAGGACTATCGGCGCTGGGGCAGAAGAGACTAAATACTGGGGGAGCTGGGGCAGAGGAGACCAGCTGCTGGGGGAGCCTGGGCTGAGGGACCACCAGTCGCTTTGGGAGCCGAGGCAGAGATCAGCTGCAGCGGGAGCCGGCGCAAAGAAGACATTAACAATGCAGGTAACAATTGGAGTCCATTGTGTGCTCCAGTATGCGGGTTTTTAAAGATCTTTTCGTTTTCCCGACATACCATGGGGTGTCTCGACATTTTAAACACTCCCATAATAGTGATCCGAGTGGTTTGAGATGGAAGGGAACTGAAATTGTACCCCCGAATAAAAGGGGTGGAGATAGAGATCGGGCACTCCTAAGGCGGGAGACCTTTTGAATTATAACCCTCCGGACCCTCACCCCTGTTGGGTTAAACGAGGGGTACGAAATTACTCCTTTTACTAACCGTTAATATTATCCCTTTCTTATGTCAACCTTGTTGCTATTATACTTGTATCTGGCTTATATTATTGCTTCGTGTAGAGCCAGCCTGTATATGTATCAATTGTCATATTATGTAAGTTTGTTATTATCAACATAGTCTCTGATAACTTACAATTATCCATATTTGTGCGTGTTTTTCAGATGCCTAGTAAGATTTGGAATCCTTGCCGTTATTCTTCATGCATAGCTGTATTTTTAGAGATATTTTATGACTAATTTGTATGCTTTTTTATAATAGTCGACCTATACAATACAATGATATATATATATATATATATATGTATTTTTTTCTCAATATTATGTATGCTTATATATAATGTGGTCATTTTATGTATGTATTCTTGTACCTCTTTATTTATGGTTTGCTATGTATCCAATTGATTGTATTACTGTGACTCAGAGTGATCATTTGTGTCATCAACACTGCAATCTGCTATTGACGGCCGCCAGTGTATATAATAAGGTTTTTTTCTGTATAACCTAATTAGATTTTTCTTAAAAACCTCATATTTGAGGTGTAAACTATGTCTATACATAAAGTTAAATTATTCCCCTTCCGTTAGTGCTTCTTTTATTTTATTTTCCCTATATAGAAGATACAGTCTTTTGACCACCTGCGGCAGCTTAAACTAATGACTAGCACCGTTTCATTCAGCACTAGTATAGAGCACCTTTTTGCAGTGTCCTGATTGGATGATCATTCTGATAAATATTCTGAGCTGACGGTCACAGGCCACGCCCTCTGACAAAGTTTTACTACGAAACTAGTTAGGGCGGGGCCTGTGACGTCCGCTGTGTGTGTACCCGGCTCCCCTGCACGCCTCTGTTCCTATGGCTTCCAACGACATGCTGTTCTCACCATCGGTGTTCCCAGTGGGTGATCCTGGTTGGCGATAGTGCTCCGGACGGCTGGTAGGAGTTTGCTGGGTCATGTTGTATATACAAAAGCCTTGTGGTACCCAGCCCACAGCATTCTTTTTTATGGTACAAGCAATTGTTTGTCTCTTTTTTTTTTTTAAAGTGGTTCTATGACCATTTTAAGAAAACTGTCATTTATGCACTATGGAGCGCCCCTCCTGTCCTCTTTTTTGACAGATCCATTGCTTACTCCCAGAGTCCAGGGAGTTTGGAGGAGGCTGCAGTCCTAAAAATTGGATTTAGTGCTGACTTGTTAAATCAACCTGATTACCAAGTTCCTCTAAATTGGCTGGAGTAGTTGCACCTGTCAGCGCCGTTGGTCCACTACCTGCTGTCATATATATATATATATATATATATGTATGTGTGTATATAAATAAAGATATGTGGGGTGCGCCTAGTTCTCATCTCCGCCACCGCTGGAACCCTGGTAGGTTTGCATAGCAGATAGTGCTTCACTGTCCCTGCCGCACTGTCCCGTCTCCTCCGTCACTGTCCTTGCATGCCCACCGTCACTATTCCTGCATCCCCGCCATCTCTGTCTCTGCAGATATAAAGACGTAATGTGGCATAATGTGAATTTTGGCTCCATCCATCTGAATTTTTACTCATTCCATGTGCCATAATATGAATTTTGGCCCAATCCTTGTGGCATATTGTGAATTTTGGCTCCTTCCGTGTGGGATAACATGAATTTTGGCTCAATCCGTGTGGCATAGCGTGACTTTTGGCTCATTCCATGTGAATTCAGGCTTATTCAGTGTGGCCTAATGTGAATTTTGGCTTATTTCCGGTTTTCAAATGTGAATTTGGACTAATTTTATAGTGATTTTAGGCTCATTATAGATGGCATAATTTGAATGTTGGCTCATTCCATGTGGCATGATGTGAATTGGGGCTCTGTCAATGTGAAATAATGTAAATTTTAGCTCAATCCCTGTGGCATAATGTGTAAGGGGCACTACTACTACATAGTATAAGGAGGTCTACTATTGTGTTGCATAATGCTTATAAGGAGGTATATGTTGGGGTACACTACACTTAAGGACACACCCCTATTGATTGACCCCGCAACAGTGGCAGAAAGTAACGCCCCACTGATCACACTTTTATGTGTAATTGGTATTACAAAGTTCGCTTAAATGTGCAATGGGCATTACGGTGTGTGGTATAATGTTTTCCCTGCGCACTGCGGCCTCACCTACTTCAAATTGGGGGGGCGCGAAACATGCCCTTGCTCCGGGCGCCGTGGCACCTAGCTACACCACTGCTGAGCTGTTTCAAACTTGCTGGATATGGAGAGAGGGTGCTGTGAAGACAGAGATTGGAGTAAATACACATTGGACATCAGCCGGTTTGAGCAATTTTCAGCTCATAGCCACCCAGTATGTATGGCCCGGCGATAAGCGCTGCTGATGAGCGGCTTTCAGGACGTCTTTGCATAGCGCTCCGCCTTGCAACACAGGGGGAAAGCTGCTCAGTGTGTATGCACTGAGCGGCTTTCCCCGCAGCGATGAACGCTATCATCGCTGTCAATACACGCTGGGCATAGTCGCCCAGTGTGTATGGACCTGTAGGAGCAGATAGGCACTGGGGGTGGGGTGGAGAGTTTGTGGGCTAAAAAAGAAGTAACTGTAACAGCACTGAGGGTTACGTTTAATTGGATTTAATTTAACAATATATACTTAATAAATTAAAATACTGTACTGTATAAATAAAAACACACTGTGGGCTAAAAACTGTCAAAGCCAGGGTTGCCGACTTTTACAATCTCCTCTCCGGGAGAACCCCCGGAGAGGAGACTGTCAACATCACTTCTGGGGGCGGGGCCTGATGGAGACATCATCAGTCCCTGCCCCCAGTAATGCAAATACATGCGGGTCTCCGATGAGGGGGCGGGGCTAAGTATGTGCGATTTGCATATTTAGTCCTGCCCCTTCCGCCGAAATGCCGCGAATCGCGGGAATTTAACGCTTCTGGAAGGGTGGGCAATCCTCCCGGATTCAGGGGGGACCCCCGCTGTCCCCCGGATCGTGGCATTAAAATGCCGCAATCCTCGGGTCTCAGAGGAGGGGGCGGAGCTAAAACGGCACAATCGCGTCGTTTTAGCCCCGCCCCCTCCACGGAGATCCGTGAATTCCCTGCTTTACCAGCATGGGGCGGGGCTTAGTGATGTCACTCGTAAGCCCCGCCCCCTGAGCGGCTGCTGAAACTCTCCTCTCCGGGCTTCTACCGGAGAGGAGAATCTTAAAGTCGGCAACCCTGATATATATATATATATATATATATATATATGTATATGTGTGTGTACTGTGGTGTGTGTGTATGTGCTGAGCAGTGCCAGATTAAGGTCCACAAGGGCCTGGAGCTGAAATTTCTGAAGGGCCTATTTTTTGCATCGATATGAGGTGTGACAAATGCTACGGCGGTTTGATGAGTGATCTAGGGGTGTGACCTGTTCAGTTTTGGCGTGGTCTACATAGAGCAGGGATGGGAAACCTTCGGCCCTCCAGCTGTTGTTGAACTACACATCCCAGCATGCCCTGCCACTGTTTTAGCATGGTAAAATAGCAAAACTGTAGCAGGGATGTGTAGTTCAACAACAGCTGGAGGGCCGAAGGATCCCCATCCTTGACATAGAGGGTGTGGCCTGTGTCATTGGTGTGGCTGTCTCCATGGAGGTCATAGCTTGTGTCTACCTTCAACCACTTAATAGATGGAGCTATAACAAGAAAAATTGTTATCACCAGCCAAGTGACCATCTTATGACACAGAGTATCACTGTAACCGCCATATGATACAGAAAGCATTGCAATTACCCCCATATGACACAGAGATCACTGAATGGGCATCCATATGATACAGAGATCACTGAATGGACCACCATATGACACAGAGAGCACTGAATGGACCACCATATAATACAGAGAGCACTGAATGGACCACCATATGACACAGAGATCACTGAATGGACCACCATATGACACAGAGATCACTGAATGGACCACCATATGACACAGAGATCACTGAATGGACCACCATATGACACAGAGATCACTGAATGGATCACTATATGACAAAGAGAGCACTGAATGGACCACCATATGATACAGAGATCACTGAATGGACCACCATATGATACAGAGAGCACTGAATGGGCCACCATATGACACAGAGAGCACTGAGTGGACCACCATATGACACAGAGAGCACTGAATGGGCCACCATATGATACAGAGAGCACTGAATGGACCACCATATGACACAGAGAGCACTGAATGGACCACCATATAATACAGAGAGCACTGAATGGACCACCATATGATACAGAGAGCACTGAGTGGACCACCATATGACAAAGGGAGCACAGAATGGACCACCATATGACACAGAGAGCAATGAGTGGACCACCATATGACACAGAGAGCACAGAATGGACCACCATATGACACAGAGAGCAATGAGTGGACCACCATATGACACAGAGAGCACAGAATGGACCACCATATGATACAGAGATCACTGAATGGACCACCATATGACACAGATATCACTGAGTGGACCACCATATGACACAGAGAGCACTGAATGGACCACCATATGATACTGAGAGCACTGAGTGGACCACCATATAATACAGAGAGCACTGAATGCACCACCATATGACACAGAGAGCACTGAGTGGACCACCATATGACACAGAGAGCATTAAGTGGACCACCATATGACACAGAGAGCACTGAGTGGACCACCATATGACACAGAGAGCACTGAATGGACCACCATATGACACAGAGAGCACTGAATGGACCACCATATGACACAGAGAGCACTGAGTGGACCACCATATGACACAAAGAGCACAGAATGGACCACCATATGACACAGAGAGCACTGAATGGACCACCATATGACACAGAGAACACCGAGTGGACCACCATATGACACAAAGAGCACTGAGTGGATCACCATATGACACAGAGAGCACTGAATGGACCACCATATAACACAAAGAGCACAGAATGGACCACCATATGACACAGAGAGCACTGAATGGACCACCATATGACACAGAGAGCACCGACTGGACCACCATATGACACAAAGAGCACTGAGTGGATCACCATATGACACAAAGAGCACTGAGTGGATCACCATATGACACAGAGAGCACTGAGTGGACCACCATATGACACAGAGAGCAGTGAATGGACCACCATATGACACAGAGAACAGCATATAATACAGAAAGCCCCCTCCACGGAGATCCGTGAATTCCCTGCTTTACCAGCATGGGGCGGGGCTTAGTGATGTCACTCGTAAGCCCCGCCCCCTGAGCGGCTGCTGAAACTCTCCTCTCCGGGCTTCTACCGGAGAGGAGAATCTTAAAGTCGGCAACCCTGATATATATATATATATATATATATATATATATATGTATATGTGTGTGTACTGTGGTGTGTGTGTATGTGCTGAGCAGTGCCAGATTAAGGTCCACAAGGGCCTGGAGCTGAAATTTCTGAAGGGCCTATTTTTTTTGCATCGATATGAGGTGTGACAAATGCTACGGCGGTTTGATGAGTGATCTAGGGGTGTGACCTGTTCAGTTTTGGCGTGGTCTACATAGAGCAGGGATGGGAAACCTTCGGCCCTCCAGCTGTTGTTGAACTACACATCCCAGCATGCCCTGCCACTGTTTTAGCATGGTAAAATAGCAAAACTGTAGCAGGGATGTGTAGTTCAACAACAGCTGGAGGGCCGAAGGATCCCCATCCTTGACATAGAGGGTGTGGCCTGTGTCATTGGTGTGGCTGTCTCCATGGAGGTCATAGCTTGTGTCTACCTTCAACCACTTAATAGATGGAGCTATAACAAGAAAAATTGTTATCACCAGCCAAGTGACCATCTTATGACACAGAGTATCACTGTAACCGCCATATGATACAGAAAGCATTGCAATTACCCCCATATGACACAGAGATCACTGAATGGGCATCCATATGATACAGAGATCACTGAATGGACCACCATATGACACAGAGAGCACTGAATGGACCACCATATAATACAGAGAGCACTGAATGGACCACCATATGACACAGAGATCACTGAATGGACCACCATATGACACAGAGATCACTGAATGGACCACCATATGACACAGAGATCACTGAATGGATCACTATATGACACAGAGAGCACTGAATGGACCACCATATGATACAGAGATCACTGAATGGACCACCATATGATACAGAGAGCACTGAGTGGACCACCATATGACACAGAGAGCACTGAGTGGACCACCATATGACACAGAGAGCACTGAATGGGCCACCATATGATACAGAGAGCACTGAATGGACCACCATATGACACAGAGAGCACTGAATGGACCACCATATAATACAGAGAGCACTGAATGGACCACCATATGATACAGAGAGCACTGAGTGGACCACCATATGACAAAGGGAGCACAGAATGGACCACCATATGACACAGAGAGCAATGAGTGGACCACCATATGACACAGAGAGCACAGAATGGACCACCATATGACACAGAGAGCAATGAGTGGACCACCATATGACACAGAGAGCACAGAATGGACCACCATATGATACAGAGATCACTGAATGGACCACCATATGACACAGATATCACTGAGTGGACCACCATATGACACAGAGAGCACTGAATGGACCACCATATGATACTGAGAGCACTGAGTGGACCACCATATAATACAGAGAGCACTGAATGCACCACCATATGACACAGAGAGCACTGAGTGGACCACCATATGACACAGAGAGCATTAAGTGGACCACCATATGACACAGAGAGCACTGAGTGGACCACCATATGACACAGAGAGCACTGAATGGACCACCATATGACACAGAGAGCACTGAATGGACCACCATATGACACAGAGAGCACTGAGTGGACCACCATATGACACAGAGAGCACTGAATGGACCACCATATAACACAAAGAGCACAGAATGGACCACCATATGACACAGAGAGCACTGAATGGACCACCATATGACACAGAGAACACCGAGTGGACCACCATATGACACAAAGAGCACTGAGTGGATCACCATATGACACAGAGAGCACTGAATGGACCACCATATAACACAAAGAGCACAGAATGGACCACCATATGACACAGAGAGCACTGAATGGACCACCATATGACACAGAGAGCACCGACTGGACCACCATATGACACAAAGAGCACTGAGTGGATCACCATATGACACAAAGAGCACTGAGTGGACCACCATATAACACAAAGAGCACAGAATGGACCACCATATGACACAGAGAGCACTGAGTGGACCACCATATGACACAGAGAGCAGTGAATGGACCACCATATGACACAGAGAACAGCATATAATACAGAAAGCATTTCTGTGACTGACAGATAATACATCAAGCAACCAAGTGACCTCCATGCAGTAGAATTTTGGGTTCTTGTGTAGTTTCACTGCGCCAGCATGGCGCTGTGCTACTTCCGGGTTGGGTACGCTCGCCAAACTATCTAAAATAGAGTAACTTAACTCCATGCCAACGTGGATAGTTCATACCCCCACTATCCACGTTGGCATGGAGTCGATTTTAGAGCCACCGAGCCCGCAGCATGGGCGCGCAAAGCGAGCCCCGCAAGGGGACTCAGACGCACGCCGTGAAACTACACAAGAACTGAATTTTGCAATAAATGCCATATTATACACAGAACTGCAATGCCCACCATAGATGACAGAGGACATCACAGCCAGGAGGTGTGACACAGGGCAGTGTGGGGTAAGACTTAGAGGACAGGACTATGAGCAGAGGCGGATTGGCCATTATATTGAAAGGGAACTTTCCCGTGAGGCCGACGTCAGCGAGGCCGAACGATGCGCGTGCACACACAACTACACAAATACTATACAGCTCAGCGGCCTCAGTCCAGTCCCAGTGTGGCCCCGCCTCCTTCCACACGCTGTTCTCCTACTGCCTGCTGTTCTCCAGGAGGAGGCAGGACCTCATCTAGCGGCAGGGCACTGTGCGCGGTGTGGCCACAGCTTGGCGACGGCACGGGGACTCATTTTTATTTGATACCTAGATTTTAGTTTATACAAGGAGAGGGCTTTAGGAGGCGGCGGGGCAGTGGACAGCAGCGCAGCTGGGACAGAGGAGAACAGCGGGTGGGAGGAGAACAGCGGGTAGAAAGAGACGGGCAACCGCATCCAGTAGCAGTCCTCTCTCCCAGCTGCACTGATGTCCGTTGTCCCGCCTCCTCCCACACTCTCCATGGATGTTGGATGTTAAAAATAAAAATATGAGTCCCCGGCTGACGCAGATTAGCGGCAGCGCCGCACACAGTGCCTGGGTGCCAAACAGCTCCCCGACGTCGGAATCCCGACTGCTCCCTCGTGAGGGTTCACGACCCCCATAGAGGGGGAATAAAATAGGTGGTGAGCGTAGCTCGCCACCATGCCCGCTGCGTGGGGAGCGCAGCGAGCCCGCAAGGGGCTTCATTCCGCTCCCCCCCATTGTGCAGTCGGGATTCCGATGTCGGAGTAATGACTGACAGAATCCCGACTGTCGGTTTGACATACCACACCCCAGTGCCCTGCTACTACTAGATGCAGCCCCGCCTCCTTCCGCCTGCTGTTCTCTCTCCCTGCTATAATGTCCGATGCCCTGCCTCCTCCCACTCCCCAGCTGTATGTTTTTAATGCAGTATTACGGTTAAAAAAAAGTCTGCAGTAAGTTGCTTTTTGGGCAACTGTTAAAATCATAGCTAACACTAACAATGGTTCTTGTACGGCACTAGCCATAGTGCCGTAGTCAGGGGTATTTTTCAGCAGGCTCCAGCAGGAACTGAGGCCCTTATTCTAGTTCACTCTTTCTGACAAAATATTTCTTAGATGGACAAAACCATGTGCATTGCAGGTGAGGCAGGTGTTACTTGTGCAGAGATAATTAGATTTGGGTGGGGTTTTACACCTGCCTCACCTGCAGTGCACATGGTTTTGTCCATCTAAGAAATATTTTGTCAGAAATAGAATAAGGGCCTCAGTTCCTGCTGGAGCCTGCTGAGAAATAGCCCTGGCCGTAGTGTAGTCATTAGATGGGGGGAGGGGGGGCAGGCCATCCCAGGCTAGGCCATCGTTGCATGTGGTATACCATGTAATGGGTTTGTGACGTGTAATAGGCATTATGGTGTGAATTTTTGGCACACGCACTATGCATGTTGTCCCTATTTTACAAATATTTGTGAAGCCCTGACATGATGTGTAATGAGCATTACGGTGTGTGGCATTAGTTTTGCCTGTCATGAGGCCACTTTTCAGAAATTTTCCAGGGCCACTTTTAGTCCCCAATATGCCCGACTATGAAGAGACAGGAGTGTGAGGATAGAAATGGAGGTCTCAGGCATAGGCAATCTAGACTGGGTGCTGATATGGGTGTAATTCTCTGGATAAACGCGCACTGGGGCTAATTCAGACCTGATTGTATAGCCCCAAATTCGCACAGCCAGCGGTTAGATAAGCAGCCGTCCCACTAGAATGAAATCCTGCCTTGCGAATGAATGTGCTCACTGTGAATGGATGAGTAAGGCTACAAATCTATTCACAGCCAAGTGAATATGTCTAAAACCCATTGTAGCAGGTTCATCACTAAATGATTGTTACACTGGGCACAAGTCATCGTAGACTCAGAGTACCCAGAGACTTGGCGGTGTGATGGATAAAGGCATATCCAGCCTGGAGCTGATGTCATACACCCTTCCCTAACACAAAGAATTATAGTGGGATGAATGATGAATGATGTGCACAATGTAAAAATTAATATATGAACTCCCCTGATGTAACCAGTGTAAATAATGTCCACCGATGGAGGATCCACCTTCACTCAAATTTTCTCAAGATGAGAACTGGAAAAATCTGGTGTAGTATATTCTTAACATGGAAGAAAGATTTTTTAACCATTCATAGATGGATAATGTAGTTCTCATCTGGTGAGTGGGATACAGTAGCGCACGCAGGGGGGGTTTCTGAGTACCCAGAAACCCCCCTAGGAGTCTAAGGGCCCTAGGCTGAAAGCTGAGGGTCCCCTCTTTCCATGGGTACAAGAATTTAAAAAATCGGCCCTTGGGAACCAGAGATATCTGACTTCAAAGCAGTGGTCCCCATCCAAGCCTGTTAATTGCTCTTCCCAGTCAGATATTTCAGGTTCTGTCTGACTTAGAGTTTTTCTGAGGGTATATTCCAAAAGCTGAGACTCTCCCACTTTGAAAGACACTAGTAGCTTGTCTCTACTGTTCCCAGAACCAGAGATATCAGCCTTCCAGCAGCTGATTACTGCTCCAGCTCCACACATCTGGTATGTAGTTTTATATACTCGTTGGCAGATTGCTCTGCCTCCTGAACTCTGATCCCCTAGTCCCCAACACCATTTGGTAGGAGGGATTCTCTTCTTTTTAATTCCATTAAAATCTAAGAAATCTATTTACGGGAATTGATGATATCTGCAGACAAGCAAGCTGTCCCCCCACCAGAAAATTATGAATAATAAGCCCACTCCACTATACACCCCTCCTCTGCATATTAAACATCCTCTACCACCCTGGAAGTTATATATCAGGGCCCCTTCATTCAGCCCAATGCCCCCTTCTCCCACCATCTGTGCAGTAAAGGGGGTAATTAGTGGAAATTACTGATCCAGGCCCTACATGCTGAGCGGTTGCTATAATACCCCCTACCACCCGTGGGACATCAAACCTTCCCCCACCCCTACCACTGGAGGATCGGTAGGGGCCCCAATACATTGCTATGCCCAGGGGCCTACACTCCTGTTAATGCCCCTGTATGTATATATATATATATGTATGTATATATATATATATATATATAATTTATTTTTTATTATTATTATTTTTATACATTTGGTCTATCTATAATACTTTAACTGACCCGGAATATACTGGGTCACCTAAGTGTCCATCTCCGTGCTTTGCTCCGCCCCTCTGGAAACCCCCTTCTGAAAATCCTGCGTTTGCCACTGGGATACGCACCAACTTAGTCCACTCAAACCGTAAATAACCATTCTTTTTTCTTCCCAAGCGAGCTAGTGAGCCATCCAAAAGAACCAGATCTTTTCACTGAGCAATCAATTGCTCATTGCTATCTTTAATGACTCACTTTGCCCGTCTCTATCCCCAACTAAACGGACGGTTTCCACCCTGACTACTACTTCCTGCCATCTTGCCAACAGCTTGTAAATTGCACACACACATTGTACATTATACAGAGCCCCTCATTGTACAGTGCATTGCACACACACCATTGTACATTATACACAGCCCCTCCATATTACACACCCCCAAAACAGGTCAGTCCACCCCAGCACCGCCCATATTTGCTCCCAATTTTGGCCCCACCCCCTGTCATACTGAGCTGGCTGCCCTCTCCCAGAGAGGGCAGCAAGAAAGTCGGCAACCAGTACCAGTTGTACACCCAGTACACACAGCACATTGCACACACCATTGTACGTTATACACGGCCCAACCCCCCATATTACACACAGCACATTGCACAGACACCATTGTACATTATACATAGCCCCTCCATATTATACCCAGTACGCACAGCACATTGCACTGCACACACACCATTGTACGTTATACAGGGCCCCACCCCCCATATTACACACAGCACATTGCACACACACATACCATTGTACATTATACATAGCCCCTCCATATTACACCCAGTACATACAGGACATTGTACACAATCCCATAGTACAATATACACTACACCAGGCATGTCCAAAGTCAGGCCCGGGGGCCAAATGCGGCCCATGCTGTAATTTCAAGCGGCCCGCAGCCTCCAGCTGGAAGCGGGCCGAGCATCAGATGTGGGAAGCACAGCACAGGACACTAAGGGTGGGGCCCCGGCGAGTGCGCTTTTACCTTGCCGTCTGCTGCAGTGAGGAGGTGCCGGTCGCCACAGTCAGATGTGTTTGGCGTCCTACCCCTGCTGCTGCAATCGTATATGACCCTACTCCACAATCACAGTGACAGCAGTGTTTGGGGAGGGGGGCAGCAAGGGGGAAGCTTGCTCCCGTAACATGCAGAGCGGAGGAGGGCAACAGCGGGAGCCAAAGCATCTACTATCCTTGCAGTGCCTGCTTTGACTCTCCGTCCTCTGGCTCACACAAGGGGCTGGGAAACATACAGAGAACGGAGGGGGCACATAGTGAATGGGGATCATACAGTGAATGAGGGTCAGGCTTGGGGACATACAATGAATGGAGGCACTGATGGACATTAAGAGAAGGGGGCAGGTTGGGGGACAGAGTGAATGGGTGCAGAGTGGGGAACATACAGTGAATTGGCAGGCTGGGGGACAGAGTGAATGGGGCAGAGTGGGGGACCATTCTGATGTGGTTAATGATTCAAAGAATGTCAGACTGAATGGTCGGCCCCCACACATTTACACTTCACCAAATCTGGCCCTCGTTGCAAAAAGTTTGGACACCCCTGCACTACACCCTATATTATTACACCCAAGAGACACTATATTACACACTGCCCCCACTCCCCCAGGACATACACCACTAAATTACATTACATATACCCCCCTCATACCCCTTATATTGCAGCCATGCACACACTATACAGCTCCCACCCCCCTCCCCCTTCAAATGCACACATTACACGCAGGCTGCCCCTAGTGCACACACAGCACTAACCTGGCTGTGTTACTCCTTGCTGGGGGTGCAGGATCCCGGCAGTGTGGAGGGGGAGGCAGATCACTGCAGGCTGAGGAGGAAGGAAGGAAGAGCTGGCACTGGCAGGCCTGATGCACGGAGCTCACTGTGGTGGGCGGGGCCAGCTGGAGTAAAGCAGAGGCCTGTCTGCCTGCTCTCCTGCTCCTCCCAATACACTACAGAGTCAGACTGACTGCTTCCTGTCACTGTCAGCGCATACACACAGCAGCTCGGCCACTCCTACACACAACTCGCAGTGGACAGCTGTGATGTACTCCCTGCACGCTCCGCCCCCCACCAATTCCGGATGCAAGCAGTAGCACCCTGCAGAACCCATACAAGCACATGGAGAACATACAAACAACACACATACAATGGCACAAGTAGGGATTCGGACTAATAATCCTACTGCTGTTATACCTCTTTTCCAATGCTGCTAAAACACAGGTTCCCAGGTTTCCTCCGTTTCCACTGAACTTTGTAAAACCCAGGTAAGGCTAGCAAAACCTATAGATGTCATTAAATGGCTTTATTATTATTATTACATCAGCAGCCAGTGCTCTGGGACGGCCAATCAGCAGTGTTTGGATTTACCCATGTTTAAAAGACACTACTGTGTTTTACCCACTACTCGAGTTCCTTGTAGCTGTTTCCACTGACACGAGTCCTGATTCTACCTGGGAAAACCTGGGTTTTTAGGGCAGTGGAAAAGGGGTATAACATGGAGAATTCCATGGAGATGTTGCTTCTTGCAGCACTCCCGGCACTAAGGAGGTGATTCTAGTCCCCTTGGAACAGGGCAAATTTGGCCCTATTCCGATGTTTGAGGACTGCGCATGCACATGCATGTGCAGGTCCCCTTTGCTAACGGCTTCGGTGACTTGCATAGTCACTGAGCCATTTGCAGGGAACGGGGTGGGCCAGGGGCGGGTGGCAGCTGGGTCCGGTGTAACCCATGGGAATGCACATCGTTTCATGGGGGTCCCCATGAAAATACTGTGTGTTTCTATGGGGGTGCACGCTGGGCAGCCACAAATAAAAGTCAGTCTCCACTGACTTTTATTTCCGTCACGGATCCCTCCCAGCATGCCCTGCGGCCGGAGCGTCACTCTGCGCATGCGCAGATGGACTCCGGGGTCACAGACTCGGAAGTCCAGCACCGGCGCCGCATCGCAGGGACAGATGTTAGAGAATATGCGGTCATTAAGAATGCGAAACACTGGCGATACAGGACTGCGGATGTTAGAACATATCTCTCTCTCTCTCTCTCTCGTATTTATAATATGTCAATTAAGCATGTTGACAAATGCAGCTAACAAAAATAAGAACGGGCCTGACTTACACCTTCTTCTTGTATGAATTATGTTTATTAACAAAGCATTGTGTATTATCCTATTCATTAAGCAGACTAATGCAGCAAACATCTATATGCATGCTGATACGTACAGGGTCCCTCCCAGCGTCTACAAACCTCCCTGTTTTGTCAATGCAGAAAAACACTGCGCTTCTCTGTAGTTTGTGAGACGTGAGAGGAATTGGTACAGACCTCAAGCAATTGCAGTTCTGAGCAGAGCACACTGGCTGCTGAGCAGTGTATAGTGGGGACGCACTGCCCCCTGCTGGATATTAGCAGAAAATGAAACATTATACATATCTATATAAAAAAATATATACCGTTATATATTCCTTTGAGTTGCAAACCTGAGTGCCGACCTCCTTCCACTATATATATATATATATATATATATATATATATATATATATATATATATATATATAATTATATATATAATTATATATATATAACATCTCTATCCACACAAAGGGGATATTTCATACCTGAGCGCACGGTAGGTATTCAGGTAGATGCCGCCCTGCTATATTCAGGTAGATGCCGCCCTGCTATAATAAAATCCCACTTTACAGATTCATGTGCACGCCTTGTGAATGTATGTGTACGCCTAGTAAAGACTTCACAGCTGAGCGGATATGTCCAAAACCTTTTGTAACAGGCTCGCCATCAAAAGGAGGGGGTGAATCTAAAATGGTGTGATTTGCAGATTTAGTTCCCCCCCCCCAAACCTGCGCGCAAATCGCAGTAACTTAACGCTGCTGTCGGGGAATTGCAGGGGGTCCGGCGGTATCAGGGAGGGTTGCCCAGCTTTCTGCCTTTTCGGGGGGCCGGGAGAGAGACCTGATTTTCTGGAGCCTCCCGGCCATTCCAAGAGAGGGAAGGCAGCCCTGGAACAGATATGTTGATCAGCTGAAAACTGTCCCAGGAGCTGAATCCCTGACCTGCAAGCAGCGCAGCTCTCACTGTTGGCAAACTGACATCTCACAGCTGGGAGCTCTGTGCCTCACCCATGGCGCTGGAGCTGTTGTGTGTTATTTGAGCTAATAAGATATATTTTTTAAACTGCACAGGTTCTCTGGCTGCCCGACTTCAAGCCTGCATTTCACTTGGCATAATTAGCCAATTGTGGCGCAGAATCACCATGCTGCTATATCGCCACTCAATGCGTATCTTTGAGCCGTGGGAGCAAATTAGATGCACGTGCATGGCAACGGGATCTTGCTAATTGCCACAGGAGTCACAAGTGAAAATTGCTGTTGGATTGAGGAAGGAAGGGAGACAAGCAGGCACAAACACACACACACGGATGGACAGACAAGATGACACTCACCGTCACTCACCGTCACCTTTCTTGTACCTTCTCCAAAACGCCTTTACAAATATTCCCGTTAACTACTTGGGAACCCACGAGGGGACTGCCGCATAGCACATCCACCTGAACCCCAACCACCCACAGGACACTCTGCTATACTGGGCCTAATGCTCTCCCTGAATCACCTGCAGGCCTGGTGCCTGCCTATTAATTACACCAAAGTGACTTTGGACTAGTACCTAACTGTGGCTCAGGCCTAGTGACCGCATGCCTAATGCCTGAATGGGGCGCAGGCCTAGAGGCCTGACTGGGAGGCACAAGCCCAGGGCCTGACTCAATTAGCCTACAGGCCTAGTGCCCGACTTAGTAGGGGCGAAAGATGGGGTACTTGGGCCAGGTGGGCACAGCTAATTAACCAGAGGGCCCAACAATTCAGTGACCCTGGGTCGAGAGGGCCTGACTACAGTGTCCACAGGCCGGAAGGGCCTGACTTTACCCATGGGCCTAGTGCCCGATCACCCTGTGGTCTAGGGTAGGGGTAGATGGCATGGGGCCGCCTACCTGATGTTGGGAGAGGCCATCGGGGGGGGGGGGCCTTCGTCAGCTTTAGTGCTTTCCACCCCCGCAGGCCTCTCCTGGAACAACGACCGCATTCTTATTTTTTCTTCTGCCGCTGGCCTGTCCTGTGCCGGAGATCTTCTTTCTTGATCCCAGCATCTTCTGGGCTCTTCCGCGGCCACTGGAACTCTTGTCTCCGTCGCCGCGGTCTCCTCCTCTCTGTGGCATCTTCTTTCTTGTGGTGCACTCCTGCGCACCCTCTCCGCCGTTGGACTGCCTTCTGCATCTCCCTGGCGGCCTCTGACGTCAGACGCCGGGGGCGGAGTATGGCACGGCGAGCGCTGGTTGGCTTGCCGCGGCTGTTTCCTATTGGCTGGTAATTCGGGAGCCGTAATTGGCTCACGAATGGCGACAGTGTTTAAACGCCACGGGCGGCATTTTCCATTGGTGGCCACAATGGCGCCAATTTAAAATCGCTGCCGTCCCTTTAGCCGCTGCTTGTCCGCCGTTGCCCATATTAGACGCACAGGGATCAGACAGCTGATTCCCACGCTGGGGGGAGCTGTGTCCGATGGAGGGTGCAGCTCGCTCTCCCTCTTGCTAGGCTGCTGCTCCGGGGCTGGGAGCAGGGAAGCTATCCCAGCACCGGGGCACATTGTTACAATGGGCGTACAGTATGTAGTTCCTTTTCATAGAATTGGGAATTACTATTAGCAGATAGAATAATGGATTTATAATATTAATGCAGAGGGCAATAGAGTAATTGATGACCAGGCTTGTACTGGTCTTTAATTGACTGGCTTAGACTGGAATTTAGGCAGGAACTGGGGTCACTGGGAGATCGACTGGGGAGTGTAGTAGCATCTGGACTGGAACCTGTATTGCTTGTAACTGGGCAAGAACTGGTATTGCAGGTCACCAGGCTGGGACTGTTATTGCAAGAGGACCAGTGATACTGACTGCCAGATGCTAGAAGCCTAGGAACAAGGCTGTAGCGCAATGTTGTTCAGGCCAATTGCAGCTGAACATTTAGCCCATGTTATACCTTGGGCTGGGTTGGGATTGGAAGCCATTGTCAGCTGATAGAATCCACTATAGCGAGCAACCAGGGAATGGAGCTGGTGGGAACGCTGCACACCTGGAGACACCACCAGAGACACATCGGCTGAAGGGACCAAGGATCGGCACTCCCACCATAGTGCAGTAGTATAGTGCTGTGGTGATAGTCACATACTGCAGACAGAGCTCTTGAAGGTTCTAAGGATCAGCATTTCCACCCTAGTGCTCTGGCAGAGTTCTGACACCTAACCCTAATTATAACCTGATGCCCTAACCCTAATCGCAGAATAACCCTAAAATCAAGTGCCGACAATGTGGCTGTCGACGATCTATTCCGAGAAGTGTCTCACATGCACTTTCATTGGATTACATTATTATTCTATATAAAGACCCCATGCGCATCTATATTCCATATCGCAATCCACCATTGATAGCTCTCTGTATCTCAGGTCACAAATGATTAATGACATATAAACATTACCTGGCTTGCTATGCCTCCGCTTATATAATTACTGCTCTAACATGCCACTGGCTCCCACACACACACTGGCAGTGGCAGGACATTCACATCTCCCTCCGCCTGCTTCATGCTTCCAGAAGGCAGGCAATGACGTCAGGACATCTACTGACCTGTTTTACTGCACCCGCCGCTCGGTGGAACCTGCCAGCCTCATTCATCTTTTAAGGCACTGATTCATGTTTAATACCCTCTTTAGAATAAAGATACGACTGTTCTGAGCCAAGCCAAGCTTACTGATAACATCTTTGGCACAGTTATCTGTTCAGTGGAGTATACTTAGGATACGGCATTCCCTAAACCTCTTATGCGTTGATGTGTTGGGTCTAGTGGGGCTGCAGCAATGACAGGTGTCACCGAGGATGAGACAGATGAATCTAGGTATAAAGCTGGCCATGCACTTATACGGAAAGGCAAGGCCCTTTTTCACATGATTTCGACCCATCGAGCTGATCAATCGTGTGAAAAATGCCATATTGTACTGTATGTGTTTTACCACCAAATCAAATGCGCGGTCCTGGTCTCGGATCTGATCCAAAGAGAGCCATGGCTGCCACAAGGAATTGTTTCAGATTCTGTGGCAGTCAATGGCTTTCACACACGATACATCTTATGCAAAAAGAGCACATCTGGCATGTTGTGTGTGGTCCAGCTGCCTGGCAGTGGTCAAAGTGCTGCATGCGAGGCTGCATGGGGGAATGCTTCAGATATAAAAGTGCGGTCATATGTCCGAAAATGCAGTTTTATGACTTTTTCCTGCATTTCCCATAAGCACCAAGGTCTGGGATACGATATATTCCAGAGCTCGGCCCCGGTAGTTAATGCCATCTGTGGGGCTCTGACACAATAGCTTTATCACCAGTGTGTGGGCACTATGTTATATGTGAACTGGGTTTTCTGTGTGGCATAATGTGAACTAGGGGCAATACAGTGTGTTTAACATATGTGTTTATGGTAGTATTTACACGTTACACTTTTTAATTATGTTGTAAGCTTATCTTGCTGACACTTTATTGGTAGGGGCCTTCATAGGTTAGTTGCCTAGCGTGGAGGACGATTCATTGGTGAAACTTAAGCTGACATGTTTTTCGACAGCTGCCGTTTTAGGGGGGTATGGGTAAAAACCGGACCAGGACAAAACCCCCGGACCGCCGGACCAGACAACAAACTCTGCATTTTGGTGCTTGTAGCGTCCGGTCCGGGGGGTGTTCTGTCCGGGGGTGTCCTGCCCGGGGGGGCTGCCTGTGACACCTGTCACCAGGGAGAGGAGGAGGGGGAGAATAAAGTCTCCCTGTATGGTCCGGGCAAAAACCGGACGATCCGGACCACACGGGGAGGCTGCAATCTCCCCTCTCCCATGTCCCTGGTGATAGCCATCACAGGGACCCAGCGGTGTAGCTAGGTGCCACGGTGCCTGGAGCAAGGGCATGTTTCGCGCCCCCCCCTTTCCCGATTTGTAGTAGGCAGGGCTCTTGCAAAAAGGGGATGCAGCCTAACATTATACCACACACCGTAATGCCCATTGCACTTAAAGCCACATGCTGTGATGCCAATTACACATAAGGTCACACATGATGCCCATTACATACTATATAACAAACCGTAATGCCTATTAAACATCACACAGACATTACATAGTATAATGCCCATTATACATTATGCCACACACCATAATGCCTATTAAATGCTGCGCCCCACACTGTGATGCCAATTACACATTGCGCCTTACATCATGATGCCCATTACACATTATGCCTCACACCGTGATGCCCATTAGATGTTGCGCCTCACACCGTGATGCCCATTACATACTATTTGACACACTGTAATGCCCATTACATATTATATGGCACAGGACAGACAGGGGGGGCAAAGATGGACAGATAGAACAGAGATAGAAAGATGGACGAGGGGAGGGGGAGCACAGATGGATGGATCAAAGACAGATGGGGACAAAGTACCATGTTGGGGGACAGACTGACAGATGGATGGAGGGGCAGCATAGACAGAGGGAAGAGTTGGGGGGGCAAAGGCAAACAGATGCTGAGATGCTCACCATTACTTTCTCTCCTTCATCAGACAATGGCAGCGGCTCCTCCTCCCTGTGCGAAGCAAAGGCATCAGCAGGGTGTCCTCTCCCGCTTCTCCCCCCTTCATGGTGAGGCTTTGGGCAGAAGTGTGGGCATGCTTATCCCCTACCAGCTACTTCTCAGGTGAAGTGATTTAGGGTATTGAGGCGAGTCTGTCACCACTCTGCCAGGTGGACAAGCACATTCCCGCAGCTGGATCCCAGCAGGTGCCCCCTTTGATTGACAGCTGGTTGTGACGTCAGAAGTGCGGCTAGTCCCCACCCCACACACCGCGCGGCTGCGGCTAGTCTCCCCCCCTCCCTCCGTGCGCTCGCCTATGCCTGGGATGCCTGGCTAGGAGACGTGCACTGCTATTTAAAATTCACATTTCCCGCTGGACCGCGCTAGCCACTAGACGCTCGTGGTCCAGCAGCCACCAGTTGATTGGCTGCTGGACCGCAAGCGCCTATTGGCTAGTGGTCCAGCAGGAGAGGTGAATTTTAAATAGCACCGCGGCACGGTCTCCCACGGCGGGGACTCGCCGGGAGCCAGCGAGGGAGATGGCGGTGGCGCGGCAGGGGAGCGGGCGAGTTGGCGGTGCCGGCACAGCTCCGGCGCCATGATACCTTCCTGCGCCCGGAGCTGGTGCTCCACCGGCACCGCCCTCGCTACGCCTCTGCAGGGACCCCCCGGACAAGACACCCCCGGACAGGACACCCCCCCGGACCGGACCCTTCAAGCTCCGGACTGCAGATTTTGATGTCCTGTCCGGCGGTCCGGAGTCTAGTCCGGGTCCGGTTTTTACATAGTCCCGTATTAGGGGCCTAATTCAAAATAATCTAAATATCATCTAGTGTGTATGCACTATGGGGTTATTCATCAAACAGCTGCAAATTCAGAGACCAGGCGACTAATATTTTTATCGCTGGCCATACACAAGTTGATTGACATTGACTGGTCGTTTGGTGGTGTTAACCAGCTGTTTTGTGGGAGTGTCAGGGAAATCGCAAGCAATCTCAGGCGTTTGAGGGGAAGTCATGTGACATCAACTCCTGCCATGATTCGACTGATTGTATTGCAGCCACCAAGTAGTTCTGGGCTAGACAGACTGCACACACTGGACAAATTATTCGATGGTTTGCAAATGGATTTTCAGGGGATAGCTGATCCAGCTAATTTTCGCAAGCCATGCTAAAAATTTTGCAGACTTACACAGGGCGGGATTTCACTCTGGCGGAGGGGCGTATACTTGATTGCAGGGCTCTGCAATTTATCAGAGCTGCAATCAGGTCTGACCAGTGGTGGTTTTTACCTATGGGCTGCAGCCCCTCAGGTAAAATCCTCCACTGTCTCTGCACAAGTGAAGCCAGATGCAATCTATGAGACTGCACTGGCTTCACTGTGACTGGCAGTGACTTCCTATTGGAAGTCTGACCTGCCAGTCACTCAAGGCATCCCAGCGGGAGGTGTTCCCTCCCTCTGGGATGCCTCTCTCTGCGCAAATGTGCGGCAGCCCCCAAAAAGGGTTCTGCACATGCACAGTACCGCGGACCATACTGCGCATGCGCTGGAACCCGATCAAGTCAAGCCCTCCCCCTCCATAATGGTAAGAGCTGCCACTGGGTCTGACTAACCCTCTAAGCAGCTGACAATGCCCGCTCCTGTGTGTCATCAGCGTCATCCTCCAGGTAATATCGCCTGCACTCATTGCGGACGGCAAGTGTGTATGCACATTAGTATTATTATCGTTTATTTATATGGCACCACAAGGGTTCCGCAGCGCCTGACAATACAGAGATGAGCAAAAATAAGAAAATAGCGATGTATAGTACAAATGCAAATTAGGACAAGTACATGGTAAATAAAAAACAGTTGCAGTAGCGGACACTGACACTATTTTCACAGTGGCAGGGATATACAGCATTCTTAGAAAAGTACATGAGGTAAGAGGGCCTTGCTCATAAGAGCTTACAATCACTTGCCGGCGCCGGCAGCACTGCTGGTTACATTGCATTTGATGTCGCTGTGGGTACACATCGTTAATGTGTACCCAGCCTTAGGGTGCATTGAGGACCGTTTCTGTGAACTACTGCCTCGGTCTTCAAAATGGCTGCCTCCACACTGTGACATGGTGGCAGGTGCACATTTTATACCAAAAATAATTAACAGGCATCTATAATCTGGATCCCCCCTTAGTTCCTGTGCCTGTTGTACTAAATAGCACATACTGAGAGCACTTGTTGCCTTATCATGTCTTTCCTCAGAGGACAAATGTGTGGCATTCCTGGAATGGTCTGCCGACACGTTAGATTGCTGACACTGGAGTTAACGAGCCTGCTCCATTCATTTTCCCGCAGCCCTTTTACCGGTTGTATAAAATCCCTGTCCCTCTGGCAGGAATACTCAATAAGACAACTCTGGGAATATAACTGATGGTCTGGATACACTACACAGGCACGCTTCCATTATTGTAGTGCTCCAGGTATTTCCCACCTTCATTCATGATGTATGTAAGGGAATGTTTCATGTGGCCAGGAATCAGTCCTGGGGTTACTCAGCGGAGACAGTGAGCTGCAGAGACATTTTTCAGCAATGTCCTTATAAGGATAGCCCCCTTTAAGGGAGATGGATGATAAAGGGGTGGGGAGTGTGGATGATAGGGAGGGAGAGAGAGAGAGAGAGGGAAGCTACAGTTTGCTGGCCTGGACTGTAGGGGATGAGAATGTTTTAAATAGCATGGAATATGTTCCCATAGTCACACAGCACTGCATCACTCCAGAAGGGCAGCGTTCCTGCAGGCTGGCAAGGTTAATGCACTATTGATCACAATCAGGTAAGTACCTCTTGCCAGGCTGGCTGCAGAATTAATAGGACAGCACTGGGGATTTTTTTCTATATTGACACAGGGATGAATTTATTACTTACAGGGAAACCCCAATCATTTTTTTCCTGCTCTTGTTGCAGAAAGTAACCCATTCAGTGCCAAAGGGGCAGTGCAATGTTTTGACAGATGCCTAGGGGAAGCTGGTACCCGCTGGGGTCATTAGCACTGCCTGCTCCCCCAATGCTGATCAGGCTGATCAAATATTTCCTTATGACAGCTGAGGAGGCAGCGTGTGGTGGTACAGTGTGTGTGTTGTTGCAGATTGCTCTTGGTGTGAAGTTGTAGAAGGGTGCATCATGCCAGGGATGGAGGACTTGGCTAGTCACTGGCACACAGGATGCCAACCTGTATGTGCCATGCAGTGCCCGGTGCTGGCAGTGATTGCACAAAGTTGCTGCAGCGCTACAGAGCTAAAGAGATGACTTTTATTTGTGCAGCTCGTTAGCCACCATTAATGGTTAATCGTGCAAATCAGGGGTCATTTACCAAGCTCATCAGTTCTATACATGCCCAGTGTAGATGTTGGGGGTTGTTGTTTATAAACATTTGTTTTAATAGAGGTGTCCTAGCTTTTGACCAATAATACCGCTTTTATACTATCCTAAAAATCCTGGGTTATTGCACATGAATGCACAGCAACCTTGGATATTGTGCTGTATAAATGCCCCCTGTTGAAATATGCTGGGTTGAGCAACTCAGCATTTTAACATGGGAAGCGAGTGGGGTTAAACATGGAATCAACCTGGCTGTCAGGGGCAGTGTAAATGGGTAACCTGGGACCGGTTCACTTCAGTGACACAGCCAGCGCCAGGAGATGATCTCATCTCCCAGCACTGGCTCTGGACCCGACTGTGCTGTCGTCACCTGCCCGGCATTATATCAGGTAGGGACGCGGTTGCAGAAGGGTCACAAGCCATGTGACCAGGCTATTTGGTATAAAAGCAGTATAAATGATCACCTGTGAGCGTTGGCTCTATCTCTGCTGTAAAAGGGTCCCAGGTTCCATTGACCAGGGTTACCCATTCACACAGTACCATGACCTGGGTTACCCATTCACACAGAACCATGACCCGGGTAAACCATTCA
This sequence comes from Crinia signifera, assembly GCF_055691185.1. Taxonomy (NCBI): domain Eukaryota; kingdom Metazoa; phylum Chordata; class Amphibia; order Anura; family Myobatrachidae; genus Crinia; species Crinia signifera. The sequence goes on along the minus strand of NC_139225.1, from coordinate 44,037,289 downwards.
CACTGTACCATGACCAGGGTTACCCATTCACACTGTACCATGACCCGAGTTACCCATTCACACTGTACCATGACCCGGGTAAACCATTCACACTGTACCATGACCCGGGTTACCCATTCACACTTTCAGAGTCACTTTCACTATTCACTGCCCTATTAGATCTGCTGAAGATTAAATACACTGTTGGCTTAACAGAAGACATACAATTGTGGAATCACTTTCTTTCAAATCAATGGCAATATAAGACACTTCACTCTTTAGATTAATAGCTTGGTTTTACGTTTTCACTTTGTTGGCAATCTGTATCTACATTTTGCATGTTAACCATATGACCATGTCGAGATTTTCACTATGTAAACATTTTGCTGACTTGTTTATTTATTTACCATTTCTTATATAGCGCAGCATATTCCGTTTCGCTTTACAAGTGGAAACAACAGTGATTAAACAAACTGGGTATAAACAAAGTGGGTTATTCTGATTCACTCAGAAAGGCACGGTCACTCTCTAATGGTCAAAACCATATGCACTGCAGGTGGGGCTGATGTAACATGTGCAGAGAGAGTTATACTGAGTACACATGGTGAGATTCCCTTGCTATTCGACTCAGATTTGATGCTATACAATCTTTGCTATCTCTGTACTATTCATGCTATCTACATTCGATTTGCACTATATAGTCATTGCAGCCCTGTCTATTTGGGTTTCGATTTGTGCTGTCATGGGAGCGCGCATCGGGATCTCAAGGTAAAAAACCTGTGTGATCTGCATATGATCTGCATGCGATCCCTATGCGATTTTGACTATATAGTCAAAATCTCATGCAGATTGTACCTGTGTGTACAAACCATTAGATTTGGGTGTTTTATTGTTTCTGTGCAGGGTAAATACTGGCTGTTTTATTTTTACACTGCAATATAGAAATCAGTTTGAAGTACACCACCATCCAAATCTAACTCTCTCTGCACATGTTACATCAGCTCCACCTGCAGTGCATATGGTTTTGTCCATTAGAGAGTGAATGTGCTTTTCTGGGTGAATCAGAATAACCCCCAAACTGACATAGAGTTTTGACTGTCTAAATTTTGACTGCATCCCCATAAAGCATACTTGCCGACTTCGTTAATCTTCGCTCCTGGAGATTCAGCAGGGTGGCTTCAAGGTAGAACTTAACTAGAAAAAATGACAACTGAAATGCCATTAAGGTACTTGTTTCCTAGCACGGCGCCCATCGCCTCGTATACCATAAGACTAATAAAGGTATACGATGCGACGCGATGTTGTACAATAAAATATTGCATCGTATGCCATACAATGGCAAACGATGCGGTCATATACGATTTTTTATTGTACAACCACCCTTATGGGTCCTTACAATGTTAAATGGCCCCCCATAGTCAACGCCACCCCCACGATCAATGGCAACCAGAAGTATGGCAAGCGCAGCGAGCCCTCGAGGGGTGGCGGTAAGCGTCCTCCGACCTTTTCATACCCCCACTATCAACTCCACGCCGACCTGGATAGTGGGGGTATGAAAAGGTCGGAGGACGCGTACCGCCGCCCCTTGCAGGCGCGCTGGGGCTGCGTTGTTCGTGGGGGTGGCGTTGACTATGAGGGGTCATTTAACATTGTAAAGACCCATCAGGATGGTTGTACAATAAAAAATTGTATACCATCGCATCACATGCATCGTATGTGGCTATACGGCATGCGATCGCATAAGATGCCATAAGATGAAAATATTGGGCGCCGTGCTAGGAAACAAGTACCGGTCAACTGTTATTTATATTAACACTTTAAATAAGTATGGTGGCATAACAAAGCATGGCCAAATGATCTTATGTCCAGGACATGCCTTTAACTCCTCCCATTGTTCACACCAATAGAATGATGAGGCCCCAACCCTCCCCCCAATACACCATAATAGGGCCAGCCAGACAGCCAGTGCCCTTGACCCCCAATGGGGAAGGTCAAACTAGTGCAGTGTATTGGGAAGAGAGCGCACCTCAATGAAGCAGCACAATAGCCACTGTCGTTCTTTCCCGCCACATATACAGTAGATTGACAAACCGCAACCGGCAAAGAAAAAATAATAATAGGGAACTGGTGACTGTGGGACATTTAAAGTAAACTGACTGCCCACATACAGTCCAAACATTTTTACTTCTATCAAAGTACATCAAAGTGTACAGATCTGAGCAATGTCATGACATCATGTGGTAGTTGTGCAGTGCTTCTCTGGGGACATTTTAAATGGTCAGGATATCTTTATGGGGCCCCTTGGGACCTGCTGAGCCCTAGGCACCTCTGACTTCAGGCCATCACCATGATGGGGGGCCCTTTGATATACCTGTCCTCTTGACCCATAAGAGCAATGTAGAGCTGAGGTATTCATGCCTACTTTCTCCGCAAGGCTTGGGTAGGTTTCTTTCCCACCATGGTCGGCCAGAGAGTCACTTGGGGAATTAGATCTTCAGCTTTAGCTCCAAGACTGTAAAATATGACCCCACAGCAACTAGAAGGTAGGGGAAAGGTAATATGCTACTTCCTGAAAAATCATTATGCTTAGTGCAGAGCGTAGGGATGACCATCGACCATCGATGATTCAAAATCATCAATGGTTCATGCCCGATGTTGAATACCTCCATCGATGGAACAGCGATTTGCTTTTTTTTTTCAAACTGCCGGGACACAGAGCATAGCTCCGTCCCCCGACACCCGTGAATCCCCCCCCCCCCCGTGTTTTGATTGGCCCACATGCCAATCAATAAAACACAATGGATGACCATCGAATGTAAAAATATCGATGGTCAGCCATTGCATAGTTTAGCAACCATCGATGGCAATGACAATGATGGCCATACCTAGCAGAGCGCCTTACATACTGTAGGTGGCAAATGTGCATTTTCAGACACACCCAGGCAGCACTAGGGCCTTGGATACCAGCTGGAATATTTAATGGGCGGTTTAATGGGCATCTAGAGATGATCTTAGCCTAAACTGCAGCAGTAACCCCTTTAACCTGTTTTCTGATGTTCCAATGCAATAACTTGCTCTCAGTGGAGCACTCTAATTAATGAGCCCCTTCGTCATCTTTTTTTGGTAAACAATGTCTCTTATGGTCAGTATCAGTTCTATAAATATTTACCATAGATGACTTTGCCTCGTCTTCCCATTCCAGTCTCCTGCCTTCCTCTCACTAAGGGGTTTTACACTAACAATGCTCAAGTATTTATACAAGCTGGAGTGCTACAGTATGTGCACATAAGACATTCTGTACAGCTATGGACTACATCTCCCATGATGCACAGCAGTCCAGCAGCACCTGGAGGCCTTACATTGGATTTTTTTCCCCTCTTTCTCTATGTATTTTCAATTACAGGGCACAACTTCATATTGTGTTGAGACAGAAGCATACATTATTTTCGCTTAGCCTCTGTGCAGTATTAGAACGCAATCTGCCAGGCACAAGCTGTTGTAGTGATGCTGATGTTCATTTAGTAACTGGAATATGAGGCAGTCGTATTTTTATCATTCAAGTACAGGGACCGCTGCAGTTATTCTTCCAGTGCACGGGAGTATATTAACAAGCTGTGAATGCACACTGAAGGCACACAGCGATATGCCTGTGCTGCAAAGCAGAGATAAAGGGATTGGCCAGCATTGGTTCAGTTGATTTACATATTATTTAATTAGTTCTTATCTGGATTACACTATGTAAGTGATCTGGATTACACTATATAGGGGTTATTCAGACCTGATCGCATGGCTGCAAATTCGCTGGCCGGCGATAATTGATAGACTGCGCATGCATATGGCTCGTAGTATGCATGCGGGGGCCATCCTGTGATAAACTCCTGCTACTTTTTTTTTATCGCTGGCCATATGCAAGTTGATTGACAGAGAGCCGCCGTTTGCAGGTGATAAACAGCGGGGTTCTGGGAGTGGGAAAATGCAGGCATGCCCAGGTGGTTTAGGGGAAGCCATGTGATGTCACCAGCCCGAATCAGCCTAATTCTATTGCAGCCACCGACCCCTTTTACACCAACGAAAAACCCAGGTCGGACCCAGGTCGGACCCAGGTCAGTGTTGGTGTAAATGGGACCAACCCAGGTCCATTGACACTGGTCTCCTACCCAGGTCCTGACCAGGGTTGAACACTGGTCGGACCTGGGTCGTGAGCGGTGTAAATGGTCCCAACCCAGGTCGGGACATCTGGGTATTGCTGAAAGGATACCAAAAGCATGGGACTACTCTCCGCAAGTCAGTGCCATGCGTTCCACAGTGCATTGCAGCAGAAGACAGCAACCCGTGCGGACAGTGCACACAGGCTGCTACCTGACACTCCACAGGTGGACCTGCCACAACCCTATCTGGCACTAGGATGCAGCGCTGTCAGGCAGTAGTGGGACCAAGAGCTTAAAGGAGGAGGGTGTGTGATGTGCCTCCCACTCCAGTGACTCAATTTTTTAATGGATATATACTCTACCTACAGAAATCATTTATGTATGTTTTGGGGGGGCTGGGGGGAGGGGTATGGATTGTATGATCGACCTAAAGATTGTCGACAGTCATAAGGTCGACATACTGCAAGGTCAACAGGTGTCTAGGTCGACATGGGATAAGAGCGACAGGTCATCAGGTCGACACAAGCATTAGGTCGACATGGTCTAGGTCGACAGTCAAAAGGTCAACATGGGGTTTTTCACTGTTTTTTTTTACCCGAATGTCGACATAGTCGACATGGACACAGTTTTAAGTGTCCATGCACTCGGCACACTATTTTATTCTCCCACAATGCCCCAGTGCAGTGATGGCTAACCTTGACACTCCAGCTGTTGTTGAACTACACATCCCAGCATGCCCTGCATCAGTTTTAGCATGGCCAAATAGTAAAACTGTAGCAGGGCATGCTGGGATGTGTAGTTCAATAACAGCTGGAGTGTCAAGGTTAGCCATCACTGCCCTAGTGGATATTAGGGCATGAAATACCGCCTGTTGGTATATGTCGGCTCATTAAACAGTGAAAAATCCTATGCCGACCTAATGCTTGTGTCGACCTAATGACCTGTTGACCTTGTCCCATGTGGACCTTGCAGTATGTCGACCTAATGACTGTCAACCATCTTTAGGTCGACCAACTGACTGCTGCTGCAGGGGCAGAGGACTGGGGGGAGCCCATGGGTGATGCTGCACTTTTATACCACTACAGTATGTGCGCTTCATCACTGAATATAACTTTTTGACAAAATATTTTGCTAAATAAACCAACCAACATTTTTCAATGCTAACTTTTCATGTCTTTTAATTTTTATTTAAATCATTGAGGGAAGGTTGGCTGGCAGTTTATCAGTCCTAAAATTGACATTTTTAATGTCATCCATAGGGAAAAGCAGGGCTGACCCAGGTTCAGTGTAAATGGTGCAGACCCAGGTCCGACCCAGGTTGAAGTGCTGTGTAAATGGGGTATGAAGCAGGGTCTGACCCTGGAAACTTCCGTGTTCAAAGACCAGGGTCCGACCAGGGATTTTGGTGTAAAAGGGGTATCAGTCATGGGCTGCACACAGACTGCACACGCTGGAAACATCATTCGATGGTGAGTGATTGCGGATGGATTTGCTGCTGATCGCAGGGCTGCAAGGTTTTCGCAGGCTTGCAAAGGGCGGGATTTCACCAGCGGCGTAGCTACGTTTTGGGTGCCCCCCCGCCGTTAGGGGGGGGCGCCCCCCCGCCGCCCATTCAAACCCCCCCAATCCCCCGCAGCCTTACCTTTTGCGCTGGTACCGGCGGCTCCGTTCTTCTGCTGAGGACCACCACAAAATGGCCACCCCCATACAGCAGACAGTTTCAGAGAACTGTGTGCTATATGGGGGCGGCAATTTTGTGGTGGTCCTCAGCAGAAGAACGGAGCCGCCGGGACCAGCGAAATAGGTAAGCCTGCGGGGGATTGGGGGGAGGTGTAACTATAGCACCGCAGCCCCGGGCGCCCCCATATGCACAGCGCCCCCCCCGCGGTGGCGGGGGCTGCGGTGCTATAGTTACGCCACTGGATTTCACTCTGGCTGGCGTACACCTGATCGCAGGGCTCTGCAAAGTAGCAGCCCAGCAATCAGGTAACCCTCAATGTGAGTGTGTGTGTGTGTTTATATACAGATGGAGCCGGGCTCCCTCTTGCTGGCGAATCACCAGACTGTCACCGCTGGCGATTCGCCAGCAGCCTGGCTTTCCATCTGACTGAGACGCGTGTGCGTCTCACGCGCACGCGCGTCTCAGTTTCCGTGCGGCGGGCGACGGGACCCTGTCCGTCTCCGCTTCAGGGAGACGGACAGGGTTAGGGGGAGGTGCGGGGAGGCGGTGGGGACCACGGGTGACAGCTGACAAGCCGGCGGGGACCTGGGGGAACCGTGCGAAAGGGGACGCACGCGCATTTCGTGCGCGCGCGTCCCCTTTCGCAGATACAGATGGTGGGGGACGGCTCCATCTGTAAGTGTATACATACAGGGGGTTATTCTGGTTGATCAGCCTTGCGAGTCCACCAAACCCCACCCATGGAATGTCTGGCCGAGCACCCCCCCGCTCCCAGCGTGTGTTCGCCCGCACAGGCTGCGAATGAATATTTAGCATAAACATCCATTTGCATGCTTGGTGGAACACCCACATCTTTTGATGGTCGCCAACCATCGAAAGATGTGGAAGGTAGACTCATATAAAAGTCACTCTCAAGTTACTTCCGTATGTGTGCACGCTGGGTGACCCGGTGATGTCAGCTGCATGAAACGCAGAGCATTCCCACATGGTAATGGGGCTGCCCGGCACCCCCTGCTCGACGTGTAGGGTGAGTGCACACAGCGAATCTGAATGTATACCGTGGGTGCACGCAACCTGCGTCTGCACATGCGCAGAAATGCACCTGCGCGAATGCACAGAGACGACGAAGGAGTATTAATAAGGCCCACAGTGTCGTTGAGAGGGTACTTTTTACCCAAGCCCAGGTCTGCTGGAGGGGCCTGGGCCCTGCTCTCACCTCCCCCGTTGCAGGGAGCTGGACAGTGGGGAGAGAGATGACAGGCTGCCGCCGCAGCACATCCTCTCTTCCAGCTCAGCACACGCTGCTCTGTGCCATGTGCTGAGTTTGGGAGAGAGGCAGCTGCCGCCTATCCTCTCTCTCCCACTTTATTATTTTTTTTTTCACGGGAGTGTGGCCCTGACCAGTGGCCACGCCGCCTTCATTTTACTGGGGCCTTGGTGCCCCTGCATGCGTATATGTATATTTATGTGGATGTATACACACACCTAAGAGCTGTGACACTCATCAGTTGTACTAAACCCACTATTTATAACAGTGTTGCCTTTGTAGTGTTGGCTGTACCTATGGTATGGGTGCCCCTTCTGGACACTTGTGTCTAGTTTGGTCATAAGAAGCCTTTTCATATTTAATATAGCGTGAAACCCAGTTGAGGTTTAGGCAGCAATGTCTTCCGAGACTGAAATCCACTTATTCAAACAGACTGTAATTGAAATATCAATCACCGTCATTGTCTGTCAGAGGTGCAGCTTCCATGTCCAGCCATGTTTGACAAAGTGCCTTATTTAGTGAAATTCCTTCCCCTGACTAAAGGTGCCCACAGACGCATCGATCCCGGTGTTCGTTCTATGCTTAACTAGCACACATAGCATCGCATCATATGCCTTGTGAATGCGATGTGCATGCGATGCGATAGAAAGCTAGTACAAAAAGTATGTGCAGCACATACTTTTTGTACTGTGCGATGAGGTGCCGTAGCATCGCACCGCCGGGATCGGTGCGTGTGTGGGCACCTTAAGAACTGTTAGACAAATAGTTAACTATTTATTGAAATTAATTAATTGAAAAGAAAATAGTCTAATTATTCTGTGTTATTTTGTGATTGTCTTTAAAGCTGTGTGCACCCAGTCGGCATCGCCAAGTGTATACGTACAGTACTTGCTGTGACGTAGTTCTAGCAGAGCATTTTGCAGCTTTTGGCCTCACTAGCAGAAAAGTCAGCATCCATTCGGTATCGCCATTGTGCACCCAGTCGGCATCGTCAAGTCCATATGTACAGTACTTGGAGCTCTGGAGTCAGCCATGCTGCATTTCGCAGCTTTGGGCCTCACTAGCAGCAAAGTCCTCCATTGTCCTGCATGTACAGATGACGGAGGATGTCCATGACAATGCGCTAGAGCTTACATCGTAAGTACAGAAGAGCCTACCCTCCCGGAATGGATGGGAGGGTTTTGGGTCCCCCTCCTGGCCCCTCATTGTAGTCCGGCCCCCCACCATGCAATGCCTGAAATACCGGAATTGCACGGCGGGGGGCGTGGCTACAAGGGCGAAATCTTGCTGGCCAAGCCCCCAAAACATGACGTACCCTTGTAGTTCCACCCGCATCCCGCCCTTTCTTATGCCTTCAGCGGCCCTGCCCCCCGCCTGAAGGAACTGGCTGCCCTCTCCCAGAGAGGGCAGCCATAAATTAGGCAACCCTGACCATACTACAGCTAATTCAGTATTGTGTAAAGGGTTCTGCTAAGCTTTTCTAAGGGATTGGAGCTGTGCATTTATATTTTGGCGACTGCAGGAACTGTATAGCCCATACTTGCCTACTTTTGAAAACTAGTTTCAGGGAGATTATAGTTGGTAGTAAAATTTCACACAGTGCCCCACTGAGAGGGTGTGTCATGCTCCACCCAGAGGGCGTGTCTAGTTCCATATATGGAGAGATTGTGAACGTGGCACCTAGAGCTACTATACTTCCTAAAGAAAAGTCACTGATACGTGTAAGGGATTGTCCATGTATTGTTGTCACGCTCTTAGAAGCACCAGCTGGAGAGTAACGGAGGCTAGGTGCTGTAACGTATGGTGGTTGCATCCATGACAGAAGGGAGTGAAACAAGGAGGATAAAATATAATGAATTTAATGAAGATATTGCAGACAGTGATAATGATGATAAAAACGGTGTATGCAAATATAAAGTCAATTGTCTAGTAAGTTATTATAATAGATGATGAAGCTTGGTCCTTGAAGAATATTGCAATATAATTGAAGAGTGGAATAGAATATAAACCGGAGTAGTACTTAAAGGTTGCAGAAGGAATTGAGGATTGGATGACTTGAAGAACGAATGAAGATTGTATTGCAGATTGGAAGAAGGTTGGAAGACTGGATGATGTGGATGATGATTTGAAGATTGGATGATTGGTTGCAGATTGGATGAGGATTTGAAGATTGGAGGATTTGAATATAATGATTGGTTGCGGATTGGATGAGGATTTGAAGATAATAAATGAAGATAACTGGAGAAGAGGAATCCTTGCAGTTTATGGTCGTGGCTGCTGCCAGAGGTAACCTTTGGAAGTGACCATCGGGAGTATAGCAAGGTGAGACCCCTTTGAGGATCTAACCTCACTGTCCACATAGGCGGTAAGCAGAGTCCAGTGGTACTTGATGCAGTAAACGGCCAGCAGGATCTTCTCCAGGGGAAGCTCAGGATTGTAGTGGGAACTACAGAGCCAGGTAGGCGCAATGTCGCTACGGGATCGACATCATTGTACTGACTGCTGGACTAGCCTGAGCAGCCAGTACTTACCAGGTGAGCTGTGCCGGGATTGGTCAGGCAATCAGAGGGGGGGCGGAGCCATGCAGGAGAGGCTGGGAAGCCCTGATTGTATGCAGCTGCACAAGCACCGGCCTTTACACAGACACAGACCAGGCACAAACACACATGGCGATATGCTACTCATGTCCTGCATGGAGCTGGAGCACAATACACCAGTGTCACCACGCGATGACAACATGGCCACATGTAACCCAGTGGAGCCAGAGACATAGCAGAGGTGAGCACCATGGTTTCTAGTGCACCTAGAGGGTCCAGGACTGGGCACAGTACAGGGATCTTGGGCAAACGCCATTGTGGATGTGAAAATTGTGTTTTACACATGGTTCCATATAAATGGTCACAAGAAATGCATGTAGCCATAGGGATCATTATGTTTTATCACCAATGCTGGGAAATGGCGCTGGTGAATCATTGTAAATGTATCTGTCTCTCATTCCTTTTTTTCACAAATTGTAACAGCTACACAATGTGGGCTAGGGGAAATGAGGGCGATTGCTAGTCTAATGAGGGAGAGAGGGAGATTGCTGCTATTTCAGGGAGTCTCCTGCAGAATGCAGGAGGGATTGCAACTATGGTATAGCCCCATACACACTATGGCATTCTGAGCGATATTGTGAACAATTGGGGTAATTCAGACCTGCTCGCTAGGCTGCGTATATTAGTGCTTGGAGAGCAGGTAAATACTGCCCCTTCCACCAATGCCCCAATCCCGCACTACCATGCGAGCGTATGTGTACGCTTACACATCCATTCCCGTGTGCCCGCACAGAGCAAAACTCATTTAATGGCTGCTCACCATGAAATTATTTTTCCTCTGTTCGTTCTGAACAGTAAGCCAGGATTTACTTTCAGATGAGTGCTTTCCGCGGAATTGGGGGCGGGCGCTGACGCCATGTGTTGTTATACACCCGCCTCGAGCAGACAGGGCCACACAGCATTTCTATGGACGCGCCCACCATTTTTGTAAGCTCGCCCATGAAATGGTGGGTGGGCCTGTCTGAACGCCCCGTCACTCAGGCAGCGAGCACCCCGGAGAAATAAAAATGTGCCAAAGGCACTCGCGCATGCACAGACTCTCTTCATTGCGGATGGGGCCAAATTCGGACCTGTGTGAACATGTATGACTTGGACCCAATATAGCCTAGTGTGTACACTCTATGTCATTAGCGATACATGCTCCCGCATGTTCAGATGAGGGAGGTCCTCATAAATGACGGCCATGCTGTGGCAGCAACATGACCATCTCTCACCCCGCCGTCGGCCCCTTTGCATCTGGCATTGTCAAGTGTGTATGCCAATATCGGTGTCTTTGGGGATCAGGTAATGTGTATGGGGCTTAAATAAATGTTTGCAGCACTTTCTTGGGGCCTTCCTAGCTGAATGTAGATGAGAAGCTTACAATTGCTTTACTGTGTCCTATAACTGCATGCACAATGACCATGTTACTTTGTGGCATGAGATATTAATGACATACTGTAGAAGAGGTAGTGAAGGTAAATATCCGGGGAGTTTCTTGATTAGCTGTTTTCCATTGAGTCTTACTTAGCCGTTAAACAAAAGCATGGAACCTGCTCTCTCCAACCATAAACGGTGCTGGTGGTGCACTTTCAGCATTTGAATTATTACGTTACATTATTGCTAACTGTATATACCCTGACGGTTCATTAGCCTCTTAACACCTTTCCCATAGACTCAGAGCCAGCCTTAGGCATAGGCAAACTAGACAATTGCCTAGGGCATTTGGAATGCCTAGGGGCACCAGCAGCTTCTGCTGATTAAAATTATATGCAGCATGCTTATATTCTGTGTGTGAGTGCATATGAAATAGTGTATTCATGGAAATCACTGTAACATAGCATTCCGTATGCAGGTACATGATGACTGCTATGATGAGGGTTGATGGTACTCGGAAAGGGGAGCATGTCAGAGGCGGAACTAGTGGTGGTGCTAGGGGACACCAGCCAAAATCTTGCCTAGGGCGTCATAGGCTAGGGCCGGCTCTGCATAGACTGATTCAGACCTGTTTGTTCGGGTCCGAATTTGTCCTCCTCCCCGATGTTCAGGGGTTTGCGCATGAGCTATTATACGTATACATGCAATTAATATGCGGAAATGGCTGATTTAAGAGCAGAATTAGCTTTGATCAGAATATACCCCTAAATGCACAAAAGATTATGTACAGTAGCAGGAAAGTTACACCTGCTCATTTTGGTCCTCAAACCTGATTCAGGTATGAATGATGAGTCCTGGGATATCTCAGAGACAGCGCCACATGAAGCTTATATTTCACAAAGCATGCTGGGATAAATTATAGGGTAAATTGAAGACTGGAAGATTTTTCAGGAAAAAATAATACATTTTGGGCCTAATTCATAGTTGCCTTCCCTCCTGCATTCTGCAGGAGACTCCCTGAAATAGCAGCAATCTCCCTCTCTCCCTCATTAGTCTAGCAATCTCCCTCAATTCACATAGCCCACATTACACTGTTACAATTTTGGTGATAAAAGGAATGAGATACAGATAAATTTACATTGAATCATCAGCACCATTTCCCAGCACTTTACCGTGTGCAAAATTCTACTACCAACTATAATCTCCCTGAAACTAGTTTTCCAAATTAGGCAAGTATGGCCTGATTCAGGTGTCCACTCTAATGCCCGTGCCAATTTCGCTAATGCTGCAGTACTTTCTGCTTTCCCCATGTGCACTAGCAAGCGCCAGGATGTGCAAGCACTAAATTTACCCAACTTCTGCACGCCTGTATGTAGTAGCACTGCCGCTAGATACCATCGGTGCACCAACGCACAGAACTCGCACCTGCCTACGGCATGCAGATGGTTTATGCAGGAAGTAGGTTGGTCTGCCAAAATGAGAGAGCTTATTACAGGGTCGGCTACTTCTATACGTTACAGCTGTCTGCTCTGCAGGCTGTGGGGAAGCAAGATACATGGCACTTTTAATAAAGCATTTTCCCCAGGCGAACCTGGAACCCTATTTTTGTTTTTCTTGGACTGGTGACAAGAGCTCTTTAATTTAATCTCCTCACCACTGTTTAGCAGAAGATGCTCTTTGTGGGGATAATCACCAGAGCCAGCTCTCACACTCATAAACTGCTGTTTTATATCAGGCTGTTTAGCGGAGCTACGCTAAGTCATTTCCCATTGTGATACCAAGTTGATACCTTTATACAGCAATAAAAATATAATAACAACAAGGATTGTAGATAACATCGTTGTATAAACAGGAACGCCACCTCTAAGTTGCGCTATTTAATGGAATATTATGCTCAAAATATATGTCTACTAGAAATAATATTTTGATAATTTTTTTGCCTATTAAAATAGAATCAGGGGAAATCTTAAAGACAAAAGGAAGCAAAAAGAGTTCTAAGTGGAGCTGAAGGAGTTTATTTTAAAAATAAAAGTGTATACTGTACCTACCGGTAGCCAGATGATGGATTTACCGTCTAGGAAGACAGTCAACAGGTTACGTATTACCAAATATACAAGAGTTGACCCTAAAAAAATAAACCTTTTTGGGCTCATTTCAGTCCTGCTTGCTAGGCTGCGTATATTCACTGCGTATCGAGCAGATAAACATGGCCCGCCGAGCGCACACCCTCCCATCGTCCGGATCCCTTTGCTGCGGTGCGAGTGTATGTGTACGCTTACACATCCGCTTGCATGTGCCTGCATAGAGGAAAAATCATTTGATGGTTATTGACCATCGGGTGTTTTTTTCCTCTGTTCGCTAACAAAAATAAGCCAAGACTAAAGGGTCCCATACACTACAATGATATCTGACCCTGAAGTCGGAATGCGATTTTCCTTGAACTCCCGGTGACCTTCCCAGGAGTGATTCTATCCAATTTTGTACTTTTGTGTCTTTTTTGCATAAAATATATTTCATGCGATTGATTAAGCCAAGATAAATCGCATGCAATATATCTTATGGAGACAATGGAGTCATCTGCTGCCAGGCTTCTGCTCACTAGGGGGCACCTCTCCTCCCCTGCAAGTTTGGATCAGTTAATCAAAAGCCATCAATATCACTTCTGTGGCTGACTCCCCCTCCTAGCAGGACCTTAGACATCACACTTTCTTTATTTTAATCATAATATTCATAAAATTCATACATGCATACTTATATTTATCTTGCCTCTGGGAAACTGGGGCGAACTTTCCTCCCAGTGTTTCCATGGGCATGCTCACAATTTCTGTGGGCATGCCCATGAGACGCCGCATTGCCACCACGAAATGCCCCCTTCCTGTCAATCAGGCAGTGATCGCCCGGTGAATCAAAAGTTTGTCAAAGGTGCTCATTGCGGGGGTTTGCACATGCGCATTATCACCCATGCACAGACCACCACCATCAGGGCCAGGGATGAATTCGGACCTATGCGAACAGTTCTAAAACGGCCTCTTTATTCCATCCCCTACCTAACTTGAATCGATAATACTGATGATATCCAGAAACATATCCATTAAAAAAATAAATAAATACCTTGACCGAATTTGTTAATGTTTGATAGATTTTGTAACCATCCCAAAAATCAAGTGGGATTTCCGATGTGGCCCAACTGCCACTTGAAATGGTAGGATCATGACACTATTAGGGTGTGGTTGTACCATGATGGGCATCACATGGCCTGGAAGCTTGTACAGCACTTCAAAAAGGATTGTCCATCTCCAAAACACCTATTTCTCCCTAGATCATGTCCATCAAAGGACCCTGCATTTATAATCAGCGGTTACTATCTACTGTGGGAGAACCGTTAATGGTTTGCCACCGTCCAGGCACAGAATACAGGAGACTGTGGTAATGCATACAGAAACAAATAATGAGATATTTACCAATCGACAGCAAACCAACCAATGCCAACCGTATCCCCTCCACTGGAGACCCATCTCCATCGCTGCTGCATGGATTCACCACCACTCTGCATTAGCGGAATGTCACTATTGCTCTCTGTTGTCAGACAGTGAATAATGACAGAAGTTACAGAAGCAGAAATAGAATGTGACGGCAGATAAATACCACTTGGCCCATGTAGTCTGCACTAAACACGTGCACACACTCGCACACTAGAGTTTATTGTTGTTGGGAGATGGCTAGCCTACTGCACCAGTATATTATTTATGTGTGCAGCAAGAAAAGAGATTCCACAGGATCACAAGCTTGTCTGAAATATTTTCCATGCTGATAGGCTCCTGGAACACACTTCCAATTGTAACTGACTTGTTCCGTTCACTTCACCGAGCCCAGGGGGCTACTGAGTGCAGCCTTTTTTTCTAGGGCTCAGTTAAAGGCCCGAATTCTGGTTTTCTTGGTTGGCTGCGAACATTACAGCTTACCAAGCACCAGAGACGCCACCCGTCCAAGCGTCTGCCCTGCTGCCACCAATTCCCCTGGTTAACATATGAGGGGACCCATCCCCTCGCATGCCTCCACTGCAGGAGAAATCATTCAATGGTCACGATGGTCTGCCATCGCAAATAAGTCTAAACTGAATTTTATTTGCATGTGGCTGACCGAAGATGGGGGGATTGTATAACCACTGAGGCTATAATATCAATTGCAGACATTATATCCCTGTTATAGTAATGGACTAGGAAACGGGTATCTTCACAAGCTCCCAGTAATGCAGAGAGATCCAGATTTGCTGCAAAAGACGGATGTCAGCTGCCCCCCCACCCTCTTCCTGTACAGGAAACACGCAAAGCTAAGACACCAGAGTGGGGGGGGGGGGAGGGGGGGATGGTGGAGGCCACCCACTTCCTACCTTGCTTTCAGGAAGCAGGTCCCTCCTCCTTGGTCAGTTTCATTGTCCAAGTGAAATTTGGGTAAACTTGGCAGTGGTCCCTTCAGCAGCCTGTAATTAGTACTCAGTCCTCCCTCCACCCATGAGTTCCATCAGTGGAACCACAGATGGTGACTAGATGTACAACCCTATCTCTTTCTTTTTCCACCCAGTCTCCTGTCTTGCCGATTCCTTTGTTCTTTTTACACCCTGTCTCCTGTCTTGCCCCTTCCTTTGTTCTTTTTCCACCCTGTCTCCTGTCTTGCCCCTTCCTTTGTTCTTTTTCCACCCTGTCTCCTGTCTTGCCTTTTTCTTTTTCCACCCAGTCTCCTGTCTTGCCCCCTTTGACTGTCACCTCCCACTCCCATCACCCATTCTGCGAGAAAGCCCAGATATTTGTCTTCTGTTATAAACGAGGAAAAAAAATGATAAAAACTATAATTTTTTCATGGTTTCTATGGAAATTCCCCGATCTCCCTGATTGAGATGAAAATTTCAGTAAACCTGGAAACAAACATTACGAGGAAATCAAGAGTGCGTGGTATGGAGGATCAGGAGGGCACATAGCCACAGCCGTTCCATGTTGATGAAGCCTTTAACCCATTCATTTCCAAATATCACAGCTCGCAGGGAACAGTGAGAGATATCTAGCAACTGTACAAGGCTTCTAATCTATATAATATTATATCTATATAATATTTTTATTTAGCTTTTTTTACTATTATTATTGATGACTATGGAAGGGATGCACCAAATTTCGACAGGGCATCCCGGGTTTTGCACTGTTTATAATAATCACATATGCACTAACATGTGCAATTGTAAATTGATAAGAGCTGTCCTTTGCGATGTGCTCACTGGAATTTTGTGTCTGTGACCCAGGAGCCCCTCCGCACATGCGCAAAGTGATGGCCGCAGCCACAGAGCATGCTGCGCTGGAGTGAAGCTCATAGTGTGGACCCTATGACCCATACGCATTTGCACTGTAGAGGAGTCACTTGTGGGTGCAGATTAATATTTTCCAGTATTGTCAGGTGCCAGCTGTAGAAGTGAATTCATGGCGACCTTATGCTTCACTGCCCTGGGCTTCCCTGCATGAGTTAGAATATACAGTGTTCCCTAATCCTGTTAGACAGTATAGTCGGAGCTGTTCTCCAGCACCACCACATACAGATACAGCAATACATTAGAAAAAATACTTGAAACTTTTTACATGCGTGCATAGGCGTGCACAGCACATTTAATTAGGGGGTGCATCATCAAAGGGGTGTGTCTAGCACCACCTATTGGGCATGTCTAACATCGCCCATTGGGTGTGTCTAACACCGCCAATCAGGCATGTCTACCATCATCTATTGGCACTCGCTACAATATAAAACATCTCTCAGCCACACTATAATCTCCTGCCTATTTCAGTTTAATCTTATTACTCTGTGTAACCGTACATGCAAATACAGTCATACACATATGTGGATGGCGCAGGTATGTAGTGATATGACGCTGGTCTAGTATAATTAACAATACAGAACACACATAATTGATTGATGGGCGCTTCTTTTTATGGAATACAGTTCTAAAACGCAAGTCTTTGATAAAAGGTATTGCTGGTATTGCTTGCAGCAGACAGGTGTTCATAAGGGTGAGCACAGCATTAGGGGGTGCCTGTGCACCCCTAACACCTAATGGGACTGATTATGGTTCACTCAGTTATTTGGTTTCTTTGCAGGATCCAGAATCAGGCCCCATGTGCACACACCAATGCATACATTTTTAGGGCCTATACAAACCTGTGCTGTTTCCTGAAGCCAGTGTGTAACTGGAAATGTAACTCTTGATGCATAAAATGACTTTATAAGTAATTAAAAAGTAGGTTAAGGGATGCGCCTTTTGAGCTTTGAAAACTAATACTAGCTACAGCATAGAGGCAGACTGTGCCCAGTTATCGGGGAATTAGAGGTGTACATTAATGTCATCTAGTGTGGCTATGTACTGGCTGAGCATCCTAATAGAACCCTATCATATTGTTCCAAGCGCTAATGCTTCTGAATGCTGCAGGCAAAATGTCTACAGTGATGTGAAGCAAAGCAACGCTTGTCAGATTGTGTGTGTGTACAGTGCCATTCACTTACTATAGTCTTTTGGAGCGATCGGCATCAGAGCTTGTTTTAAATGGCTTTGTATATGTATGTGAAATGCTTTTAATTGAGACCTTTTCTAGTAATAGCTGCTGACAGGTCTCTGCCTGTGTTAGGCTTATACGGAATCGGTGGTATCTCTGTTGACAATGGGGGAAATCTTTTCTGGCTCATCTGGGTCTTTTTTATTTAAAAAAATCTGAAAAAAGAAAACCATGTTAAAACCAAAATCTGTGCTCAGTTTAATATCAGACTTGAGGGCAGGGTCTTGCACGCGATGCATCCTGCCAATGTAGTAAGGCTAACACTGCTTACTATTATTATTATTATTTATTTATATGTCGCCACAAGGGTTCCGCAGCGCCTGACAATACATAGATGAGCAAAGAATAATACTAGAAAGATTGTGATTTACAGAACAAATGCAAATTAGGACAAGTACATGGTAAATAAAAAAGACAGTTGCAACAGTGGACACTGATGCCATTATAACAGTGGCAGAGATATATTCTAAGAAAAGCACATGAGGGGAGAGGGCCCTGCTCATTAGAGCTTACATTCTAAAGGTACAGGGTAGACAAACTGGGGTGACACAGCTGGGATAGGAGGATGACGGGAAGAAGGCAGATAAGTAGTCCCCCCGGCCGGGACAGGGCACCGCCACAGCTCACACACTGCCCCGGCACTGAGGAGATGCAGAGGAGACAAAAGGGACGTGGAGGGGTACCCTGCTCTCGATGCGGCATCGACCCCCAGAGGACACCCCCCCAACCAGCCGGGACAGGACACTGCCTCAGCATTGAGGAGACAGAAGTGGCGAGGAGGAGAGGGACCCGGCCCGGCTCTGGACGCGGCACAGGATCGGCCACGCGTGTCAGCTCTGCCACCGGCGCACAGCTCACGGCATCGATCAACCTCCAGAGGCCCACAACACGGCATAGGACCAGGCGCACAGCTCCTCCCACACACAACGGCACCGGGCGGCAGCATCCACCCAATGCTGCAGCAGCCACCTATGTTACACACCTGGTGGCGGCACCCATCAAATGACCGATACACAACAGGAGGTGGCGCCCCGCCCACCATAAGGTAGGAGGAGGTAGGATCAGTCTATCGGTAGCAGTGGCGTGGAACTCGGCCCATGGAGGTCCCAACTCCAGCCCCAGGCCCAGTGACTCAGTGACTCTCCCTGCCCCCACCCCACAAACCCCCCACCTAACACCACCGCCCACGCTGGCTTTTCATGCTGGTTTCTACTACAGTAAGATGGCCTGTTGAGGCCTACAAGTTGGCGCCGCAAATGGCTGCCAAGGAACTGTGCACTCAGCTATGTAACCCCGTGTCTTTGCTCCAATGTTACCTGCCTGGCTGGTGCAGCGACCAGTGGCGCTGTGCTGCTCGGCGGGTATGTGTTCCCTGTGTGACAAACTGTTCTGTCCCTGCTTATATTGTCACCTACCGACTGCTGCAACGACCAGTGGTGCCGCTGATGGCTGCCTAGGCGCTGTGCTGCTCGGCGGGTATCTGTTCCCTGTGTGACAAACTGTTCTGTCCCTGCTTATATTGTCACCTACCGACTGCTGCAATGACCAGTGGCGCCGCTGATGGCTGCCTAGGCACTGTGCAGCTCGGCGGGCATGTGTTCCCTACATGTAATGTCCTCAATGTAATGTATGCAATGTCCTCTTCCCCCATCCCTGCTTGATGCTGCACTGTAAATCCGCAAAAAAATCCTAGTGTGCGCAAGTACACATGGCCATTAAAGTTGATTCTGATATGTCTTTTCCCAGTGTTTGGTGATGTATTATACCATATACCTGGTAGGAATGAACACCGTGGCCATGCCCAAACCAGCTGTGACATTTGTGCATGTGAACACATGTACCATGGGTGGCTGAACATATTGAATGGTTTAGAAATGATGGCATGGAACAGTGGTGGCCAAAATGAAATTATTTTGATGCCAATCGTCCAGCAGGCATCCATAATTACCTGCCTGCCTCGGATATCAGCTTCCTCTTTACATTTTACTGGAGAAACTGGTTTTGGTACTTGTATACTATCACGGCCCCCATCGCATGCCATATGTAATGTTTTAATGCATTTGTGAAAAAAATCGATCGCATGTGATCGCATGCGATGCGATGCAATGCAATGCCATTTTTCACAAAAATCACTGACGTGTTCAAATCATGTAAAATGCACCCCAAGTGGCATTTTTCACACTGTATCACCCCCACTATCAACGCCAACCTGAAGCGTGGCGAGCGCAGCGAGCCCGCGAGGGGCGGCGGTACGCGTCCTACGACCTTTTCATACCCCTACTATCCATGTCGGCGTGGAGTTGAGAATAGAAAGCGCAGCGAGCCCAAAGCGTGGCGAGCGGACGCGGATACCTTCACAGGTATCCGTGTCCCCTCGCGGGCTTCACAGGTATCCGCGTCCACTCGCAGGGCTCGCTGCGCTCGCCACACTTTCTATTCTCAACTCCACGCCGACGTGGATAGTGGGGGTATGAAAAGGTCGTAGGACGCGTACCACCGCCCCTCGCGGGCTCGCAGCGGTTCAAAGGTCTACATTATCAAGGTAGACAGTCAATAGGTCGACACCAAAAGGTCAACATGCAATAAGCCAAAACAGACAAATGATCAACATGCACTATGTTGATATTGACAAAGGGTCGACATGCAATAGGTCAATGTGGTCAAAAATGAAAAGTGAACATGAAAAACATGAAAAGTTCAAAGTGAGTTTTCACAATTTGGGTCTAATTCAGATCTGCCTAGCGAGCAAGTAAACGCCGCCCATTCACCGCCCAAGCAAACATCCCCCCACCCACCAAGCGAATCCCCGCATTGGCATGCGAGGGGATGTGTCAGTTGGATTGACATTTAGGTGTCAATTGGATGGGAACCGGTCATGTGGAACCTCCGGTTGAACCACTTCTGGTGCCTGTAAAGTTTGGTCAGAGGAGGACGGGACACAGATGGTTGGCAGTTACCCGTGATCCTCCAATAGCCAACTTATCCAATTCATTTAGAATGTAGAAATCCAAATTACAGGTATTGGGGGAGAGAGAGACACCGAGCCCACAGTGACTTCTTATCGCTCGCCCCCATGTCGGAGTTTTGGCAGTTGGGATTCCGATGTCGGGCTAATGATCGTCAGAATCCCAACTGTCTGAGCGCCATACCACACATGGTCATCTACCAGTTGTTCGTGTACAGTATGTAAGCCAAGTCCGCTCCAGACTCCTTGCTTTAGCAGAGATTACACACTTGCGCTGCAAGCCTCATTGAAACACTCAAGTGGAGCAAAACTCGTTACTGAAAAATAAATGTACTTTTCCTTCAGAGATAAATCTGGCAATTCACATCAGTTATGGAGCCAGCAGACGGTGATAAATGGCTGAACTAAACAGTGTCCTGTTAATTAAACACAGAAAATAAGAACCGCATCTCATCGTACATAGATACACAAGGCCTGATTCAGAGCTGTTCGCTAGGTCAGTGCCACTCGCCAAATGCACCCCACGCCACAAGCACCACCTGCAACTGCTCGCTGGGTCTTCCCCTGATGCTGCCCGCCCCTCTCCCTCCCCTGCATGTGCAAACGCCTTGGTGAGGGTGATACTCGCCAAAGGTCTGCAAAATGCACATATATACAGTACGTGCGTGCACAGACCCTCCATTATCCGAAACGGGGTCAAATTCGGACCCGTACGAATGGATCTGAATCGGTCCAACTATCCATTGGACAAATAGATTAGCAGCAACTTCACAGTGATGATGTCACATGATAAAAGTTGGTTAAAGACCCCTACAGACTATTCCGATCAATAGCTGGTATTGCCGTAGTGTTTACCATTATTGGAGGGGCTCTTTCAATATACAGTGTAATATATTTGAATAGATTTAGGGGGGATTCTGGTTAATTTGCCGAATTTGAAACAGGACCGATGATGATGGCCTGCGCATAATCGCTTATTCAAATGTGCAGGGGGGGGGGGGCGGGGGAGCATGCAGGAGGCTGCCAGGGGGGACATTCAAATGCGAACACCCTGCGTTTCCTGGGCGTACCCATGGAAATGCTGGGTGCGCCCAGAAAAATGCTGGGGGTCCACTTGGGAATGGAGGCAGCCACCTGCCTTTCGGGGGCGGGCAGATGACGTCACCGGATGTCAGCTGCCCACTCTGTTCTCGGAGCAGGGCTCCGCTAAGCTGAGTTACCACGAGTGACTTAGATTAGCGAGCGCTACAGAAAACATATGATGGTCGGCATCCATCGAATGATTTTGGGCCCCCACACAAGATTGCGAATAGATGTTTATGCAAAACAACCATTTTCAATCCTGTGGGGAAATTTGCCGACTAGTGGGGGGCAGGGGTTTGTACGGGTGGCATTACATGGCTCGCAAAGCAACAAACTAACGCTTCTTTGCGAACCAACCAGAATCAGGGCCTTAATGCTAGTCATTTATTTCTTTTTTTTTTTTTGGGTGGATCTCAGTAGTCTGCAGAACCAGCATCTTTCCTTATGCACCAATGGAAGCATTTTATACCGGGGTAACGAGGGGAGGGGAGGTAACAGTAACCTTAATCATAATAGGTTAGACAATTAGGCTGTCAATATTTCTGTCAATGTCAATATTTTTGCAGGAGTCGACATTAATGATATCAACATTTAACCATGTCAAAATGAATTTCAAACTTCTGCTGTTGGGCTCAGGGGGGTGTACACCCCAACTCCAAGGGGGGAACTCTAGCTACAGTGAAAGGAGTCCATGACTCCACATGCTGGTCCTGAGGTTCCACTAATGCGCCTAAGGTGGCACATGTTTGGGAGCGGCACTTGAGATGGTACTGTCAGCCTGAAGTGTACCAGTAACTGCATAATATTACCACTCAGAGGAGTAGCTAGGTGACATGGAGCCCGGAGCAACGGTATATTTTGGCGCCCCCCAGTAATTTTTCCTTCTTATAGTAATGCTCCTTCCACATTATGACACACAATCTGTAATGCCCATTCTACATTATGCCACACACCATAATGCCCGTTTACACATTATGACCCACACTGTAATGCCTAGTAGACATTATGCCACAAATCATAATGCTTAAAGTTACTTAAAGTGCCACACCGTAATGCCCATTGCACATGCCACACACACCATAATGCTTAAATCACTTTTATGCCACACACTGTAATTCTTCAGGGTAAAGCTTACACGCAATGGTGTAATTATACATTTTGCACCCCCCCCATGGCATTTTAGTGTCACTTACAATGCACTCTTTAGTGCTACTTACACGCATAATGCCCCCTGTAGTGTTACTTACACATATAATGCTTCCCAGCAGTGCCTCACGACACACATAATGGTCCCAGTAGTTCTGCTTACACATATAATGCTCCCCTTGTAGTGCCACTTCCTTACGCACATAAAGACAACATTAGTGTTTTCAAATATAATGCCCCGCTGCCTTACACACATGCCCCTACTAGTGCCGCTTACACATATAATGCCCCCACTAGTGCCACTTACACATATAATGCCCCCAATAGTGCCACTTACACATATAATGCCCCCACTAGTGCCGCTTACACATATAATGCCCCCACTAGCGCCGGTTAAAAACACATAATTGCCCCTGAAGTACCGCTTACCTACACATGCTGGTTGCCAATGGTTCCATGCTTGTTGCCAGGGGGATTACATGCTTGTTGCCAGGGGATTACATGCTCATATCCAGGGGTTCCATGCTCATGGCCAGGGGGATTACATGTTTGTTGCTAAGGGGGATTACATGCTCATTGCCATAGGGGTTACATGCTTGTGGCCAGAGGTTTCATGCTCATAGCCAGGGGGATTACATGGTTATTGCCAAGGGGTATTACATGCTCGTTACCCAGGGGGAGTTAAATGTGCATTGCCCAGGGGGAGTTAAATGATCATTGACCAGGAGGAAATAAATGTGTTATTTGCCCTCCCTTCCCACTGCCAGATGCCAACCGCCCATCCGCTGTGGAGGCGCAGAGTCTCTGACAGCATTTGGGACCCTGCACCCCTCCAAAGATGGCCCCCGCCGCAAAGGAGACAGCTGCTAGAGGTCCTCCTGCAGGGCTCCTGGCACCCCTCCTCACACTGACAGATGCTAGAGGGGCAGGAGGACCCTGTGACAGCGGCCGGGACGCAGGGTCTCTGTAAAGCTGTCAGAGACTCTGCATCTCCACAGCAGACAGGCGATCTGCATCCGGAGGGCGGACCAGTGGGCAGCGGGTGTGTTGCTGGGCACCCTGTCACTCTTCTGCGCCCAGAGCTCGCGCTCTGCTGGCTCCACCCTCGCTACGCCCCTGTTACCATTGTACTGTATTATATACCATCTTCAATAGAGTGTAAATTGATAGCACATGCAGATACTGGCCGGTAATCCGTCCTACTCAGTACATATGTATACATAATAAAAAATTCAAAATTTAATTTAGTGGGTTTTTAATTATTCTATTAAATTGGCTATTATCAAATGATGGCTTATAACCAATCAATAAAAATAATACAATTAGGTGGGGGTGGGCGTTAATGTTGTGGGTTAGTGTTATGCACTTAGAAGCGGTTTAGGGTTAGGCTGCTGGGGGTATAGGTTTAGGGGGCGGGGTTAGGGTTAGGCATTAGAGGGGAGGGTTAGGCACTTAGAAGGGGGTTAGGGTTAGGCTACTGGTGGAATTGGTTTAGGGGGTGTGGTTAGGCACTAGAGAGGAGGGCTAGGGTCAGGTTGTGTGTGTGTGTGGGGGGGGGGGGGAGGTACAGTACATATACTCACCTGACACCCAGAGCCGAATTTCCCATTAGGCACGTGAGGCACCGGCCTAGGGGCGGCACATGTTTGAGGGCGGCACTTGGATGCCTGTGATAGTACTGTCAGCCCAAAATGTACCAATAACTGCAAAATATCCACTGTACTGTACTATATTCCATCTTAAATAGAGTGTAAATGGATAGGACATGCAGATACTGCCCCTATAAACTGTCCTACTTAGTAAACATTACTGTTGTGCCTAGGGGCGCCCTCTTCCCTAAATCCGCCCCTGCTGACACCTGTTTGTATTCTATCCGTCTGTATCCATCTGTATTCTAGCCACCGTCCTCTGTATGTATCCAATTCGTAGTACTTAATATTATGTTACACTGCTTAATCTACATACAGATACTGATTACATCATAGCTGTTTGCAGTCTGGAAAGCTGTTGGCACCTGTGCTGCATGGTACAAATAGAATTTTTCTTACATTATTTTGGATTATATCAGCACTGATTTTGTACTCAGCCATACAAAGCTGAAGTGTTTTCCTTAATTTCCTATCTCAGTCCCTGTAACTGATGTTTAAAAAATTCCCCCCATGGGGCTGTCGATGTTTATAAGGAAGCATTTCCTGTGGAAAATTAAATGAAAACTAATTTTTATTCTATCTACTGTGTATTGTGGAGGTCCGTGGGGGATTATGTTGTCATTGGGGTTGGGATCATTTGGTCTATTGCATTATGGTCGAAAGTCATTAGGTCGAATCCATTAGGTCGACATGCTAAAAGGTCGACATGACTCTAGGTCGACATGGGAAAAGGTCGACATGATTCTAGGTCGAAAGGTCATTAGTTCGACAGGTCATTAGTTCGACACGGTCATTAGTTCGACATTGTCTATGTCGACATTCACAAGGTCGACATGGGGTTTTTCACTGTTTTTTTACCTGAATGTCAACACAGTCGACATAGATGTTCTTTATAGTATAGGTGGTCAGGAAATGGTTAAACATACCGTACCATAATAAATACACAAACATAATCAGTGTCAGATTTGTCTGAGTCACTGACTCTTTTATTATATGCATGGGCAAGCGGGCAGCGTTCATCATTCGCCACTGCCCACTGGGTCATGCACATAATAAAAGAGTTAGATACATCACGGTCCCGCTTCCCAGAGGCTCACTGGCTCAGGCTGAGCTGAACCACTGCCACCCATTGGATATACTATACACACAGCCTATAGGCTGCTGTTTACAGAACAGGCATGCAGGGGCAGGGACATCTGAGTGGTGTACCCAAGCCCAGTGTGTTGTTTCTTCCTCCCTCCGGGAATCTTCGATACCTGCTGCGATCCCTCCTGCATTCGTTTCTATGGGGGATGTGAAGCTGCCCGATGTATCGCATCCCTGGGCTACTGCCATTCTGAGATGGCGGTAACCCATTGTAGTCTATGGACTACGGACCGCAATGCTGCCTGGGCAGTGCGGTCAGTGGGGTCGGCGGGGGATCAGCGCTAACCGTGCATGCACAGATCCCCCCGGCGCCTGGCGAGACCGAGCTGAAAAATCGGTGACTGCGGCAGCCTTGATCGCCAGAATTAAGGAATATAGAAGTCTGTATTCTGATTATGCTACTGGGTTACAGATATCCTGCAAAGTTCGCAATAATGTATTATTCCACCATAGTGAGCCTTTTAATTTATGATATTCTTGTTATATCAATTCTCTTCAGTTCTTCTCCTTCAAAAAAGAGAGAGATCAAAGTACCCAGAATTTCCCTGACTTCATCTGGGGGGCGAGAAGCCCCCATTGTAGAATCCTTTAAAAATAGACTAAAGACGTACCTATTTACTCAAGCATTTTACTGATATCTACTGTTTAGCTTGTTTTGTATATTGAGCTGAAAAATTGGGAGAAAAGTGCTATATAAATATCATTATTATTATTATTATAAAGTGTAAAAGTGTATATTGAGAAAAAAAATGGAGAGAGATTAAATACCAATCAGCTTCTGTTTTTTTTATAGGCTATGTTAGAAAATAACAGGAGCTGATTGGCTCGACACCTCTCCCCCATGCTATGAATTTTAGTAATAATTATTATTTCTGTATCAATTGATAATTATATAGCACATGTGGAGAACATGCAAAGCCCACTAGAACCTTAGACAGTAATTGAACTTATGACTGCAGCAATGCTCATCACTTCTCCAACCGTGCTACTGAAAAGAGGGGCATAGAATGCATATATGTGGCAGCTCACCTTCCAGCTGCGTGGCAAGCAAAGGGTAGCATACAGTACAACAAAAACTAACTGATTCTATGACATTTTTCTTACACAGGTTCCCAGTTAGACTGAGTTACGGCCATGCCTCTCGGGAAAAATGGAAAGAAGAAAATTGAAGACATTAATATGGTGTACAACATCAAGGAGAAGCTGGGAGCGTGAGTATCCAGGGGAGAAGGGAGGTTTCTTCTAGAACACTCGTGCTTTGCAAACCTGTCCTTAGGCCTTGTTCACAAAGCTTACATACTGTAGCTTTGCGGTAGCACAGGCGGATATATCAGGTTAAGAAAAACACACTCTGTTTCCCCCCCAGCACCCTGAATGATATCAGTAACAAGATATGAATCCTATATGGTATAATTCCGAAATCTTGGTTACATATATTTACGTAAATGTATGAATGTATGAATAAGCCCCCAAGCCGTCAGAGGACCATGTCAACATTCTCATCTCAAATTGTGATGACTATCGACTGGTTATACAACACCCCCAGATAACTGTAAGCTATACAGTTCAGAGTTATGGAAGATAGAGAAGCACCACTCTTGCTCCATCTCAACGCTGTACACATGATAGATGAGAAGGCTGCTGGGAGGAGCTTTAGTGGTGCAATATGAAAAACTCTAAGTGCCACATTAAAGTAGAAGGACCAGAAACCAAACAATCTTTACTGTTCCTTCAGCCGGTTTGTCAATAATCTCCAGCACATGGGTATCCTAAAATACAGTCCGTTTTCTGAGGACAGCAACATGACATTGTGGGAATTCTCATCCTTCAATTCAGACAATCTGAGCTTGATGTCAGGCTAAATATAGCCAATTAACCCTGGTGTGTGAGTAAAGAATGGAATAAATACAATCTCTCATGAAGACAAAGCCTCACATGCAAGCTTGCAGCCCAGAGAGACATGCTAGTGGGGGAGGGGGGACGACCACTGTGAGCAGCTCCTGTCCTGTAGAGAGAACGTGGCAGATTAGAGGGTGTTTGCACCCTGCAGATGGAATTGCTGCATTTGGAACATGCTGTGAGGGACAGGAGCGGAGAAAGGTTCACACAGAGCTGTCACACACACACTCTCCTGTTGTCTGTCACTTCATGGCTGCAGAACCTTTATTATGACTCTTGTTGTTTTCATCTTTTCCCTGCGTCTCGCCAACTGCATTTACCGATCGGCAGGATAGGCAGGATGCAGCTTACGGGGAACTCTTATGATTCGTTTGTCCACTTATTTGAAGAGACAACCACAGAGAGAAACCCTCCGGAGTTTACAGAGTACAGTTATAAATACCTGGTTATTTAACTAGAAGAGACAGTCTACACAGATATTTACTCCATTGTCCAGGGCCAGCAACCGAAATCTCAGGGCTCTTTCCACTTATGTTTTTGGGGTACCCTTCAATTTTTCCCCATTAGGTGCAGACTGGTTTACCATTGGCTCATCCCTCCTATGTCTCTCCGGACCCAACCTAATGTCCTCAGATCCCCAGTGTCTCATGCTGGGTACACACTACTTTGATGGACAATTTAATTAGGGGATCCTCAGAATTTTTAAAACCAGCACCAGGCTCAAGGGCCAGTCCTGGTTCCCAAAACACGGGGGCAAAATTTCTAAGGGTCCCCCGTATTTTGAGAACCAACACCGGGCCCAACCAGGCAGCAGGGTAATGGCAAACTTTTTACACAAAACCATTATCGCCCTGACCAGTCAGCTTGGGAAAGGACCCTGGGGGAGTAGGGACTTCCCCCAATGAAGGGGTCCCCCCCTCCAGGATTAACCCTGCCCAGGCTAAAGCCCGGGGCTGTCCCCAGTGCCCCAGGGCATTGGGCACCAGGCTGATAGCAGATAGCAATTGTGTAAAATAAAGAGTTAAATTTTGGTCTCTGTTGTGGATCTATGAGTCCCAGCAAGCCTTTCCCGCATACTGTGACTTGGAGAACCACAAGTCCCAGCATGCAGGGTATCAATGGCCAAGCTGGGACTCTTTGTTGCACAGCAGAACCAATAGCTAAATAAAAGGACACTAACACCCCAGATTAGTACAATTTTATTACACCCCCCCAATACATAGTGATACTTACCTACATTATCTTGACCCACAGCATCTGTCCTCTGTCCTCTTGTCCAGTAGAATCCAATTGTGGGTACCTGTTGAAGGAAATTATACTTACCAGCTCCTTGGTGTGGATCATGTCCTCTTTGTTTCATGTAGAATCCAGGTACTTGGCAAAAAAACCTAAATGCACTCCCGATGCCATTAAGAACAGCGAGAAGTGCTGAATGTAGTTGTTTACATTGAGTGCTTCTCACACCTAGTGGCCAATCAGGAGCCACGTTTCGGAAGGGGGGGGGGGTGTGGAGCCGCGGATGATAGAGAGCATCCCGCTCTAGGTTTAAAAAAATGACGGTACTTGTGTATTATCACGGCGCCCATCGCATCGCAGACCATAAGGCATGCGATGGTATGCGATGCGATGTCCCGCAATGTTCCCCAATGTCATACAATGTTAAAATTGTATGGCATTGTATATGGCATGCGATGCGATTATAAATTGTATAAGCACCCTAATGGGTGCTTACAATGTTAAATGCATCCCCACGCCACCCCCAGTATGAACGTGAACCCAAATCGTGGCGAGCACAGCGAGCCCGCGAGGGGCGGCGGTACGCGTCCTCCGACCTTTTCATACCCCCACTATCCACGTCGGCGTGGAGTTGATTTTATATAGTGTATAGTATTTTATATAGCATTACTTCACAGGTATACACGTCCGCTTGCCACGCTTCGGGCTCGGTGGCTCGCTGCGCTCGCCACACTATATAAAATCAACTCTACGCCGACATGGATAGTGGTGGTATGAAAAGGTCGGAGGACCCATTAGGGTGCTTATACAATTTAACATCGTATAGGGGGCTTACATCGCATCGCAGTGCATCGGGTGTATGGCATGCGATGCAA
Organism: Crinia signifera; assembly: GCF_055691185.1. Classification (NCBI taxonomy): domain Eukaryota; kingdom Metazoa; phylum Chordata; class Amphibia; order Anura; family Myobatrachidae; genus Crinia; species Crinia signifera. The sequence goes on along the minus strand of NC_139225.1, from coordinate 44,007,675 downwards.
TGCTATAAAAAATCGTGTGACTTAATATTGTGGGTGCCGTGATAATACACAAGTACCAAAATGACAGCTAGGAGTTGATTGGCTGCATAGATCTGCCCTTGAGCCCTATATCCCTGCTCATATCTTTAAGCTTATTTCAATTTGTTCATTCCAAGGAGTAGTCACATCACCACTCTCTGGCTTGTCGTGAAAAGACATAGTTTATTACAGGTTTTTGCTTTTGTCGAGCATAAGCTGTATTTTTTTTGCTTTGTCTCCCCCCCTATTCTCCTGCTGTCTTAATTATCTCCTTCTGCCCACGATGTGTCAGGGGAGGGGAGGAAGGCCAGTCATCCGTGCTTAGGTGATGTACAAGGCATTTACAGTAAGCAGCGTGCGCCGTGAGGCAGCTCTGATCACAGGAATCAGCAGTTATCTGTGTGTAACACAATGTCTTTCCTTCCTCCACTAAAATACAGCTGATTAATCCAATATCTATCCTCCTCCGCCTTATTTGCCTGCCATCATGTCAGCCTGGCTGGGTGCCGTTGTCACTGCCCTCCTCCTCCCACAGAGTGCAATCGTCCATGGGAGATGATGGCAGACTACCCTGCTAACGAGGCGGACTGCTGGATAGGGAGCGTGGGCTTGGGAGCATACAGTGAGTGGGTGGCTGTCCCTTCAGGAGAGCAGGAAGTCACAGGTGGGCAGCTTGGAAAGACGCAGCGTGGAACAATTACCACGGAGTGACGGTACACAGGGCCTTCCAGCTGTTCCTATGGCTATGGAACACAATGTGCGCGTAAGAACTGTTGGTACTCTTTACCTACAACGGCGCCCATCGCGGGCATTGCATGTACATCGCATGCCATTATAATGGCATGCGATGCGACCGATGCGATGCCCGCGATTGGCGCCGTTCTAGGTAAAGATTACCAACAGTTCTTACGCGCACATTGTGTTCCATGTTAAAATGCATGTTAAAATGTAAATCGCGTCGGTCGCATCGCATGCGGCCAAAAAATCGCATGCGATTTTACCGACGCGATTACCGCGATTTTACATAGGGAACAATGTTAAATGGCCCACAGACGCGTCCTCCGACCTTTTCATACCCCCACTATCCACGTCGGCGTGGAGTTGAGAATAGAAAGTGTGGCGAGCGCAGCGAGCCACCGAGCCCGAAGCGTGGCGAGCGTACGCGGATACCTGTGAAGCCCGCGAGGGGACGCGGATACCTGTGAAGGTATCCGCGTCCCCTCGCGGGGCTGCTGCGCTCGCCACGCTTCGGGCTCGGTGGCTCGCTGCGCTCGCCACACTTTCTATTCTCAACTCCACGCCGACGTGGATAGTGGGGGTATGAAAAGGTTGGAGGATGCATACCGCTGCCCCTCGCAGACTCGCTGCGCTCACCGCGCTTCAGGTTGACGTTGATTGTGGGGTGGCGTTAACAATTGGGGGGGACATTTCACACTTCAGGATGGCTATTTGGGGTCTGTGGGCCATTTAACATTGTTCCCTATGTAAAATCGGGTCAATTGGGCCATTTAACATTGTTCCCTATGTAAAATCGCGGTAATTGCGTCGGACGCATCGCATGCGATTTTTTGGCCACATGCGATGCGACCGACGCGATTTTTTACCTTGCGATGCCTAAGATCAAAATCGTGGGTGCCGTTCTAGGTAAAGAGTACCGAACTGTTCACCGCATGGTATAATGATATCACCTACCAGGGGTGAATTTAGGTGCCAGGTCACCCCTAGGCCCAACATTATCAGTCACCTCCCCCATCATGTCACTGCCTGCTTCATGTTAGCATAGCAGCACCAACCTCACCCCCCCCCCCCCAAAATGTGGTAAAAAAAAACTGTTTTTGTCGCACTAATATCCCTCCATCGGGCACCACTGCGGAGGGGGTTCATCAGCTTTTGCTGGCGATACCCTATAGAAGCCACGTGGGCTTCTCTCCGCAGCACTGTGTGAAGGATCTGTCTCCAATTTCTCCCAGCATGGACCCATAGCAGGCACCGTCACTCTGCGCCCAGGGACGGCAACGCATCACAAAGGACAGTTTTTATCATACCATTAGTATGGATGCGATAACTGGTGATGTCTGGCAAAGAGGGGTGGCAGAATTTAGAACATCCCACCTAGAGACTAGAAGAACAGAAGCTAAGGCTTAGTTCAGACTTGAGCGCTCATTTACAAGTTTGCAGATGTCTGTGAGTATAAATAGCGGCCACTCAGACAGAAATAATACCCGCCCTGTGCAAATCTGCAAATGAATTGCGAAAATATCAGCAGATATGAGCAGTCTGTGCAAATGTGAGTAAGTATGACTCTACCGGTCATCTGCAAGAGAGACAGGCTGATCAAGAATGGCGCTGACACAACAGTTCCTCCATTAAAACACCCGAGCACGCCTTCGTTTTTATCAGACCCTCCATGAAAATGCCTGGTTACCACCCCCAAACACCAATTTCCTGTCAGTCAACTCCGGCCAAGTTGCATTTATGATCCATACTCAATCCATACGAACATTCAGTCTTCGCTCGATCTGCGAAGTCGCACAACAGAGATCAATTCTGGCCCCTGGTCATGTACAAGAGAGAACCTGCAGCACACTGTTCGCATTCAAACGAAAAAGTTTTATGAGTGGAAAGCGCAGTAGACACAATGCAGGACCGATAAATAAATAACAGACAATGGAAAACGGTTGCACTTAAGGACATCCATAAATGAAAAGAGATTGTCACATCAACTATGGATAACTAAAAAGCCTGGGGGCTTTGTCACGTAGGCTATTTGTACATGGAACATGAGGGACTGGGAGAATCATTAACTAGGCAGTAAAAACCCTGCGCTGCACTGCGCTGCGACATTCTGTGCCTGATTTATATGAATTAGACATCTTTGTCAAGATGACATCTCCTCATGGGAGTAGCTGAAGCCTACTGGACAAGGACTTGTCTTGCTTGTGGTATGAAAACTTCACCCTAATGTACCACATACAGTTGTGCAATCAGATGCGATGCGACAATTTCATGCAATGTCTCATCGCATCCTTTCGCATCTTATAGTGCCCAAGTGCTTTTTTTCTAGAGCGCAATGTCGCATTCCACCTGCGATGACACATAGGGTGCTGGAAGAGGGATGGCGGCGATGTAGCAGAGTGGACAGCATGAGGGCTTGCATGTGGCTGTAGTCATAGATGGGCTGCTGAATAAAAAATTTTTTTGTAGGGGTCCGATATCAACCGGAATCACTTGCTTTGTGTCTAGGTTCAGCATCAATGTGTCAGAAGGGTCAGTGGAGAGAAATCCTAAAGATCCTTCTCCTGTAAATGTAACAATGAGCGATAACCCCTGTTTATCCCATTTTCACAGCTCTAGGGGGTTATAAAAGACTAATGAATTAATTGAAACAGAAACTGTATATGGAACGCAATGCTGCTGGTATTTACCTCTGCTGTATATGGAAGGCAATGCTGCTGGTATTTACCTTTTCTGTATATGGAACGCAATGCTGCTGGTATTTACCTCTGCTGTATATGGAACGCAATGCTGCTGGTATTTACCTCTGCTGTATATGGAACGCAATGCTGCTGGTATTTACCTCTGCTGTATATGGAACGCAATGCTGCTGGTATTTACCTCTGCTGTATATGGAACGCAATGCTGCTGGTATTTACCTCTGCTGTATATGGAACGCAATGCTGCTGGTATTTACCTCTGCTGTATATGGAAGGCAATGCTGCTGGTATTTACCTCTGCTGTATATGAAAGGCAATGCTGCTGGTATTTACCTCTGCTGTATATGGAACGCAATGCTGCTGGTATTTACCTCTGCTTAGCATTGTTTGTATAGCGATAATCGCCTGGCCTGCGTATTCGCAGCTGTGTGATAAGGGGCCAGATTCTCTAAGCTTCAAAAGTGATAAAATGGAGAGTGACAAACAGCAAGCCAATCAGCTCCTGCCTGTTATTTTTCAAACTCAGCCTGTGACATGTCAGACAGGAACTGCTTGGCTGGCTGTTTATCACTCTCCAGTTTATCAATTTTGAAGTTTAGAGAATCTGGCCCAAGGTCTGAATAATCCCCTTGTTTTGCTAAAGAAAATCACATTACAAAGCCGGATACTGCAAATGGAAGAATTACTTATACAGATACAAAATTCAGCTTGGCTTACTTGGGTGAGATTACTTACAAAATTATGCAGATCCTTTTTAAATCAATTAATCATTTTGCAATTTAGATGTCTTAGTGTTATTGCCTATACGTTCCATGCCAGCACTAATATATAACATACCTCCCAACTGTCACGATTACAGCGGGACAGTCCCGATTTTCGGGTCCTGTCCCGCTGTCCCACCCACGGCAGGCATTGTCCCGCTGCGGGGGGTGGCAGTTGGGAGACCCCCCAATATAACACAGCGTCTATTCTCGTATGAAAATGAGGTTGTGGCTAATTAGCATAAGCCGCGTATGCATACACCCTGCCCCCTTTAGTGTCCCTATTTCATCATCATAGAAGTTGGGAGGTATGATATAGCCAGGGTTAGACTGGCTCACAGGGGGACCCCTGGTGGGTCCCACTGCTGGGGGAGCGGGGTGGGGGGGGGGCTACCTTTCTTGGGACAATGGTGTATTTGACAACAGTGCATTTCCATTATTAATCTGGTACGTTATCATGCATAAACTAGCAGTATTTACTATATACACATATTGATATTGCACTCTCTAAGGGTAAGCCAAACCTCTGTGGCAGCTGGCCACACCACCTCTTGAGATTAGCCACACCCCTAAACAAGGACACCTATCACTGCATAAGATTTTTTTATATAGGGCAGCAAATTCAGTTGCACTTTACAATTTGAAACAGTGATAACACAAACTTGATAATATGACAAGAATAGGTCCATAGTGACACTAGGTCTTCTTATCACTGCATTGATCTGCAAAGTCTGGTACCGGCTGTTTTCCCCCATAAATTTTGTATATATAGTGTAATGTTAGTAAATGAGCACTGCAGGTTGCACAGACATTAATTTCATGTCTCATGTTTTCAGGGGAGCTTTCTCCGAGGTAGTTCTGGCTCAAGAAAAAGATTCCGAGCGATTGGTAGCACTGAAATGTATCCCGAAAAAGGCGCTCCGCGGGAAGGAGGCAGTGGTGGAGAATGAGATCGTCGTTCTGAAAAAGTAAGGGGGTGATTGGGTACAGCTGGTTAGGGGCCTTTGACCAGGGAGATGCTGGGGGAGCTCAAGGGAAATCGGGTCCGAATTGTCCTTAGGACAAGCTGGCCAGGTGTATTTACCCCAGTGTCGAATCCACCATGGGGCGACAGGGGCGCTCTCCCTGGGGCCCCCACATATAAGGGGCCCCCACACACCTGTCTGTGGTGGTGGGTGGTTGACATGCAGCGGGGTCCGGGCAGTGCAGGGCAGGCAGGGGGTCCCTGTGGCAGCTGGACAGTCAGTGGCGGCGTCCCTGCGCCACTGCCTATCCACCGCAGGGACCCCGCTGCCTCCCCAGCACTACACCAGGCACAGATACAGAGTCTATATCCACCCCTGTCACAATCCCACCAGCCACGCAAAGATCGCGGGCCTGCTAACTGCACCCGCACACTGCCCATCTCCACTATGATTGCGGCCAGGTAGTGACCCAGCACAAGGACAATTCCTGGGGGTCACAGGCCGGGCCCCACAATCTGTCCCACCATTACAGCCCCATGGGGGCCGGCAGCCAACCAGAAGGCTGTTTGTGGCCAGCGCTGTCCAACGGCGCTGAGTGGGGTTGTGTGAGTGGCAGGCAGGGGGATACAGAGAGTTGGACCAGGAATTAAGTTTACTAACTCCAGCGCTGGGATAGGAGCTTGTTAATGGGTCTCCATCGCAGACGGGTGCACGGACCACGCTGCACAGGTCACACCCTGTATCATGCTGGACTGGTGGGGGGGAGGGGGGGGTCTGAGGTGAGGTGAACAATTTTTGTTGTCCGGTGCCCCACAGACCTTAATCCGGCCCTGATGTACCCATATTCTAAATATGCTCCTCATCCCTGCCGCCAAATGTCAACGGCATGTCCAACAGGCTGCGGCTTTTGGGGTACAGCGACTGACCTACAGCTGCCAACGTACTGCTCATCCCATCTGTGTAAATAAAATTCATGTATTCCTGCAATAGTTAAAAATGGAATTGATTTGGTTTTCTCCATGCTTCCACATTCCCTACAATGAGCAGAATATAGAGAGAAGCCAGAAATTAAATGTAAAGATAATGTTGAATTACAGAAAGTACGAAAACAAAGGCCAGCGTTCTATATATAAATAAAATGCAGAACATTAGTTACATACAATTAAAGCTTCTAAAGGAAGGAGTGAGACTGATACCCCTTTCACACCAGCCTGAATTCCCGGGTTGGCCCCGGGAACAACCCACAACTAACACTGGTGTGCAAGGTTCCCGGTCCAAATTCCCGGGAAAATTTACCAGGAATTCAACCCTGCTAGATAGTAGGGTTGATCCCAGGACCAGCCCACGAAACAGGCTAGTGTGAAAGGTAGTTACCCGGCATCCCGGTTTGCTTCCATCTGGGCAGCGGGGTCCAGTGGTCCGGGCAGTGGGGTCCAGACTGCGGGGATCCGGCAGCGGCGGCTGGTCGCTTGTACTATTTTCTGGGCAGTGGGGTGGGAAGCGCTGCTATATTTGAAAAGACTGTCCGGCCGCTCTTAGCCAATCAGTGTCCGGCCAGTGTTTTTTTTTTTTTATTATTATTCTAATTCTCCCACCCCGCTGCCCAGCAAATAGGTGGAGGGGACAGAGTCAGGGAGGGAGACAGTGTCAGGGAGAGAGAGGGAGGGAGAGAGACAGTGACATTTTGGTGCTCTGTGCCAAAAAGAGAATTGCTACCTCCTCTCACCATATTTAAAATAATGACAGTGCTTGCCAAAGGTGGTCGTCAAAAAGATAGGGCTTCATGGGGAAGGGCGGCGGTCACAAAATAATTCCAATTCATGTTACGCAGCACAGTAGTCTCCCTTATTGAAATGACGTTAGATAGTAGTGCCACTTATACACATTACATCAGGTAGAGCCTCTAATATACATTACGCCATGTAGCGCACCCTTTTAGATGTTACTCCAGGTAGAGCCCCCATTTACACATTACATCGGGCAGAGGCCCCTTTTACATGTTATGACATGCATAGCCCTGGTAACACGCTCTGCAAGGCAAAGCCCCCATTACATGTTGCACCAGACAGAGCCTTCTTTAACAAGTTATGCCAGATAGAGCCCCCATTGCACACTGCACCCAGCAGAACACCATTACAAGCTGCCACAAACAGAGCCCCTATTACATGTTACACCAGGCCCCTTATACACATTCCTTTAGGTAGAGATGGAGAGATTGAGAGGCTGAGATTGAGAGGGTGAGATTGAGAGGGTGAGATTGAGAGGGTGAGATTGAGAGGGTCAGATTGAGAGGGAGAGATTGAGAGGGAGAGATTGAGAGGGAGAGATTGAGAGGGAGAGATTGAGAGGGAGAGATTGAGAGGGAGAGATTGAGAGAGACAGAGAGGGCAGGATGCACTAACATCCGCGCCCAACCTTCGCCACCCATTGCCGACATAATTATCACATATGCTCTAACATATTCGATAATTATGGCAAAGGACAGCTCTTTAGTTGTCAGTAGGTCCCGGCGGCTAACCCCCGTCCCTCCCTTACCCGGTTTATGCTGCTGCTGCTGCAGGGGGCAGGATTACAGTGCAGGGAAGAGGATAACAGTGCAGGGAGGAGGAAGTCACAGGTCTGCCCGGACACAGGGGAGTGTGGGATCGGTGCAAGGCGGTGGGGGTCGGTGCGGGGTGGCGGTGGGTCGAGGTAGAAGCCCATAGGCTTCTAAGGGGCAGTAACCCGGCGGGGGATGCTTACAGCATCCCAAAATGCGGTAAAAACCCAGATAACGGGGTTTTTACCGCATTTTTCGCTTAGAAAATCTCCACCAGGATCTGATTGGTTGCCCATAGCAACATCATGTGAAGCACAATACACATTAGTAAAATTCCCCCAGAGTAACTAGAGACCTTTTCAAGCCTGATTTAGCATAGCAGGATGAGATGGCCATCGACCACCAATGATTCATAATAGAATACTTTTGCCATTAACCGAATGGTTACCAAATGGTTACCAAATGGTTACCAAATGGTTTCCCTACATCAATGGCACAGCATAACCAAATATATATGTTTTTACTTCCCCAAAGTGTCCACCCCTAACACCTGTGAAGCCACACCCACAGGTTTTGATTAGCCTATGAGCCTGTTAATAAAACAAAGGGATTACCATCATTGGACAAAACCATTCATGGCCATCCATTACATAATACCTGATTCAGACCCAATCGAATTTGCAGCATTTGCGATTATCCAATGGCCGCGCATGTGCACTTTGGCCATACACAGGCTGTTTGACAGGTGGAGGCCATTTGGGGGTGGTTACCTAGCATTTTCTGTCCGTTTCCCAGAAAACGCAGGCATTCCACAGCCATTGGGTGGGGGGACACTGACGTCAGTATTCCCAGCCATGTACATGGGCGGGGGAAGCACGGTCGGCGGGCTAACGTTAACCTGATCGCTGGGCTACGAAAACATGCAGCCCAGATATTAGGTTTGAATTGGGCCCATAGTATGCTGGCAACGATCACCATTTTTACTACCGACATCGATATCAACCATCGATGGTGTCCACATCGATGGCCATACCTAGGATGTGCTTAAAAGGGGTAAGGTGGTTTCCCACCCCAATAGCATATCACCAGGACTGGCTTGGAATGGTAGGGGTTAATGTGTTGTCTCATCTGCCCAGTCTCAGAGGTTATACACATACATAAACAGTTTACTGCAAATTAGGATAATATAGATGCAAAAGTCTGCCAATGTGTGTGCACGACCGCTGGTGCTTTTTATAACAACCACTAGCAAAGCATCTAACTTGGAGAACCCTCTGAATCTCTCAGATGTAATATTTATATTTCATTGCTCGCTGTGAAACGGGCCTTTGCTTATCCCCATGTGTTTGTATACAGGCAGGGGGATGTGTAATGCAGTACCTCCTGCTCGCACTAGTGTCATGTTAAACAGACAGTCTATGATTCTAAGGGCCTTATTCTGGTTGGAGCGGCCGGGCCGTACGCGTACGTCCCGGGGTTTTTCATGATCTGCGCATGTGCAGATACGCTAATGCGCCGGCGCGAACACTCCACAACGCTTACGGCCGGTGTCTCAACGTGCGAAAAAACCTGTACGCGAGCGTACGGGTAATGGGGCGGCATAGGGGCGTGTTGATGGGAGCGGCCAAAATAATGAGGGAAAATGGGCGTAAATATGGGCGTACACGGGGGTGTGCACCAAAAATGATCGGACTAAGGCACGATCGGCTAAGGCACCGTTCATTTCGGACACCAAACAGGCGGCCGCCAACCGCCAGCTCAAACCACCCCTACAGATACCGCATGCCAGCGTGCGCCTGAGTTGGCTAATTTACGCTGATTACTACTCAAACACATACACCTGAATGTAATAAGCAATGCTGCAGTCTATTAAGTCCAAAGCATGATTTCACTACCTGCAAGCCACACACACAGCACGCCAACACATTGGAAGCTTATGTTTTTATACTTCTCCACATTTAAAGGTTTGTTTAATTTAAGGTAAGAATCTTTGGTACTTATGAGTTATCTGGGCGCCCGATTTTTTGATTGTATGCCTTAAGTTAAGGCATACAATCAGATGCGATGCGATATCGCATCGCATCGCATGCGACCATCGGATGCGATGACCCGATTTTTCCATAGGAATCAATGTTAAAATGGACTGAGTCCATTTTAACATGGAATTCAATGGGAAAAAGGGGTCCTTTTCATACCCCTACTATCCAAGTGGGCATGGAGTTGGATATAAACCTGTGGCGAGCGTAGCGAGCCACCGAGCCCGAAGCGTGGCGAGCGAAGTGAGCCCCGCGAGGGGACGGTATTCTGTGTCCCCTCGATGGTCGCATGCGATGCGATGCGATGTGCCCGATCCGACCCGATTTTGAAATCGGGCGCCCGGATAACTCAAGTACCGAATCTTTTTATACGCTAAGGTAGGTATTTGCTAAACAGTTAGACACATTCACTACGTGCTTTCATAGACTTTACGCAGTAGCACACTCAATCTACACAAGTCGACATGTGTCAACGTGTTCACTCTAATACTAACATAGGTTTTGTATTTAGGATACAATAACATAAACCACATCTAACACCTACAAAGGATGTTTCAGCAATGTTGTAAGCCCATGACCACTATTTTCCACACAATCTTTGTATAGTACCCAAAATAATGACCTGTACCACTATCTCATCTGCTATGATTTGGATTTGACTACACTCTGGATGTAAGATGCCACCAATCACATTATTGCACTCTCATCTCTCTAACAAAGGATTCCTACATCTGCTTATGACACTGTCAAATCATATATATTTAAAAAGTTAGGCATGTTTGTTCACAAGCTAATTTATCATGTTTGGCCCATTCACACATCTTTTTTTAGGGAGGACACATATGCATTCCTACACAAATGTACCTTTTCACCCTTGTTTGTCTGCCTCACCCACTCCATGAGGAAAGCATTGTTCTGGACCTGCTTTTACCTACTACTGTAGGAGCTACCTCACCTGCACACAAACTGCTTTCTCACCTATTAAGTTGCTCTGCACATGTGCTGACACAAACTAATTAGCAGGGAAAAGTTGGATAGGAACATGGGAATGGCCATGGAGAGGGTTACACATGGGAAACTTCGACCACACTTCAACAAATGTTCAAAAATACCCTGGTCAGTAAGTACACATAAATCTAGTATTTGTTTCACACAAGAAATTACACATACCACAATTTAGATTTAATTTGTAAAATAAATGTATTTGCTGTTCAGCATCACAGCTTGACACTTTAATGTGAGAAATCAAATAAACAAATAAAATAGACACACAAATAATAAAACAGCCAGAACAAGAGGTTGCATATCTCCAAACATGTGTTACCCTGCAAATGCAATGGTGAAAGAAATGGGGACACCAGAATACGTACTGCAACAACCAGGGTGAATACTAAGCAAGATACACACCACCAAAAAAAAATATCCTGCATTTGTAGAGGTCAAAATACGAACTTTCATGCCCATGGCACGCAAATGGATCGATGGCCAACTCAGGAAGCGGATGTCCAGTGCAATTTAAACCTTTGGCCTCCAACCACAGAGGAAGTGAACCAGGTCTCATTTGGGCCCTTTTTTGCCCCTTTTAGATGGGGCCTTGGGGACAGGGGCCTTTGGCTTAGCTGCCTTGCGGCGTCTTCCACTAGTCGACACAGGAGGGTCAGCCGAGGTGGAAGGTTGGGGAGCAGCTTGGGGTGGGGCAGCAGATGGGGGATTGTCCCTTAGGGACCTGGCGGTGGACAGCTGCTCCGCAAGAAGTTCATTCTGGCGGCTGAGGTGTTGGCCAATGCTTAGCATGCCAGCCGCCAGAGTTTCATTAATGCGGTTCAAGGCCTCAACCTGCACCTGGTTTGTGGCCTTCCACTCCGCCAGAAAATCCGCCACCTGCTGCTGACGGATCGCAGCATCCACCCCTTGCTGCTCGATCCTGTCCAGCGTCACCAACAGGCTCTCAGTCCATGTTTCCTGTGGCTGGGGCTGGGGGCGACGTGTTGGTGGAGGCTGGACCACTTGCTCCACCTGTGGCTCTGCAGAGGAAGATGCTGCCGGTACATACTGTGTTTCTGCTTCTTCTAGGATAAGAATTGAAAACAATGTCACCATCACATACGCAATCAAAAATATCTTTCTAAATACAATGCATTACTGTGACTTACCATCAAAAGCAGCAGCAAAGACCTCCGCCGGGAGCTCACTGTCCATATTGGAGATCCCCCTGACCTCGGCCACATCGATCACGTCACAGGAGTCCAGCTCCAGGGGGGTATACTCCAAATGGTCAGGTATAGGACCTCTCCCGGTGGACATGCTGTGGTTGTACCGGTCAGTCATCTTCTTCTTCAGTGCACTTTTGAAGTCAGTCCACCTACAAGTTTAAAAATACAAATATCACCATGAGATATGTGCACCACTGTGCTACGTGTAGAGTTACCACCTAGTCCCTTTAATTCCGGACACATGTTACTTACACAGGTTCTGTGGCAGTTTAAAATTAGGTGAAGTGGAGTCTTGAAGTCAGCCAGCCACAGAACCTGTGTAATTAATATGTGTCCGGAATTAAAGGGACTATGTGGTACCCCTAGCTACGTGACATTTGCTAGTGTGGGTGATCTTATGTTTTTTTGCCATATGTGTCCCACACACACATTCATGTCTCAATTAGGAGGCATTTCAGTGTCTCATCTCATTCATTAGGCCACTAAATGCACATACATACATCACTATGCAGAAATGACATCATCCATGGCCAAATTAGGCACCTCCACCTGGTGTGAAACTACACATTTCACCATAGCTTGACAATGTGGTTATTATGGAGTAATTTAACTATGGAATGGCATACTGGGATGTGTAGTTTTTCACCAGCTACATGTGCACAGTTTGCTCATTCTTGTTTCAGTAGCATCATATGGAACATGTTACAACAACTCTTTCAAAAACACACTTTCTCTTGTCCCATCACATACTTCACATGAGCAGAACTGTGCCCATAACCTCACATCACACCAATGGTGCATGTTTCATATATCAATGTGGGTTATTAGACATGGTTGTGTTCACATGTGACATTGAAGTGTAGCACTATCTACAAACACACCTTTCTATTAGTCTCAAAACATACATGTAACATATGTACACACATATGACATTATCAGGGGGACAAAGACCAGGGCAATTTTTCAGCAGTCTCCAGCAGGAACTGAGGCCCTTATTCTAGTTCACTCTTTCTGCCCAAATATTTCTTAGATGGACAAAACCATGTGCACTGCAGGTGAGGCAGGTGTAAAACCCCACCCAAATCTGATTATCTCTGCACAAGTAACACCTGCCTCACCTGCAGTGCACATGGTTTGGTCCATCTAAGAAATATTTGGCCAGAAAGAGTGAACTAGAATAAGGGCCTCAGTTCCTGCTGGAGACTGCTGAAAAATTGCCCTGACAAACACACTAACCTTTTCTTCACCGCGTCCCAAGTTCTGACCACTGGTGCCACCTGGTTCACTTCCTCTGTGATCTTCTCCCAAAGGTTTCTCCTTGCACTGGCACCCGGCTTCCTGGTTGCCAACTCAATCCATTCGCGTGCCCTGGGCACTAGAATTCGCATTTCGGCCTCTACAAATGCAGGGTTTCTCTTTCTGGTGGTGGTATCCTGCTCAGTCCTCACCCTCGATGTTGCAGCACGTTTTCTGGTGGCCCCAGTTCTCTCACCATGCACCTGCTGGGTCACACCTGTTTGGAGAGATGCAACCTCTTGTTCTGGCTGGTTGCTTGGCCCTTGTGGAGCTGGTGGAGGTTCACCAGGGCCTGTTACTGAGGGGCCCGCTTGATCTTGCAGGCTACTCCTCTCTTGGGCCCTCCTTCTCCGCTCCTGTTCCCTCTTCTGTAATGCTTCAAGCAGGGATTCTGCTTGTGCTCTCTGCAGAGCGTCCTCTGCTGCTGAATCGTCAGAGTCAGACATGTTTGCAGCAATTGTGGCCTGCATCTGACTGAATATTTATATGTTAATTTCCCGCCATGAACAAGGGGGCGTATATTTTTCCACGCAATATAGATGCAAATTTACGCCGATATTTCCCGCGATAATTGCCGCTTAAATTACGCAGGTCTCAACGCACCTGACCAAACACCTGAATATGCACATACACAGGTTGTGGAGCATTGTGCTACATCGTGAAATGTGGGCACCTGTCATTCCAATGACGAGTGTTGTCAGCTGGTATCTGTTGGAGTTCGTGTATGCTTTGTGAGTCACATTTCAAAACATCACGTTATAATGCTTTCCTTACATATGTAATGTGTATGAATTTGTCATACAGCAACATGTTGCATCGTGCCCCCTTTAAGCAGCGTAGTTATCAGTAGAGGGTTGCGTGTATTATTTTCCGCACACTGTAAATACAGTACTTCTCTGTTCATTGAATGCATGCTGTTGGTTGTGGTGTGTGTATATCGGAACGGTCCGCGTAAGTTTCTATTCGCATCCAGTTTGTTAATGTAAGAGGGATTAATAAAGTTAATACCAAACAAACAATTTTTTCGACCAATCAGCAAGCACCAAAAGTGATATATGTACCTGCAATTAATAACTGCGCCATTGCCAATATGACTTGTCCAAGAGCTAGGCCCTTTTCCACCTCAGAGCTTTTGGCCCTGGTGGAAGTGATGGACCGTCACCTGGGGCCCAGGGGCCCATATGTCAGTAATGCCGACAAGCGGCGGGCGTATACTGCTGCCCGCCGCCTCATCTTCTCTACGACCGGCGTCCGCAGAAGCCTGGGGCAGGTTGAGCGGCGCTGGTAAGACCTGCGCCGGCGGCAGCCGGTTCTTCTCAGCAGCCTTCGCCGCCATATTGCCCGATGTAAGTTTTGATTACCAGTATGTCAGCGTTTTTTAGCAATGTTTTGTGTACTTTTTATAAATATGTTTCTGAGTATGGGGGTGTATGGGGGTGTATATGGGGGGTATATGGGTGTATATGGGTGTATATGGGTGTATGGGGGTGTATATGGGGGGTATATGGGGGGTATATGGGGGTATATGGGGGTATATGGGTGTATGGGGGGGTATATGGGGGGTATATGGGTGTATATGGGTGTATATGGGTGTATGGGGGTGTATATGGGGGGTATATGGGGGTATATGGGGGTATATGGGGGTGTATATGGGGGGTATATGGGGGTATATGGGTGTATATGGGTGTATGGGGGGGTATATGGGGGGTATATGGGGTGTATAGGGGGTGTATAGGGGGGGTTTAAGTAGTTGATCAGTTTTTGGGTGTAGGATATCAAATAGTTTGCATGATAAATGTCTGAAATATCACAGCAATGATAATTTTGAAGGTTATGAGCATGACTAATGTGAATTTTTCTTTCCCCCTTTTTTATGAAACCCAATCTTCGATTTCTATGCCATCAACATGAACATTTCAGCACGGGCAAGGGCACGTATGGAAGCCCGGGAGCAGGCAGCCCGGGACCAGGCAGCCCGGGACCAGGCAGCCCTGGAGGAGGAAGAGGAGGAGGAGAAAGAAGAGGAGGAGGAAGAGGAGGAGGAGGAGGAGGAAGAGGAGGAGGAAGAAGAGGAGGAGGAGGAAGAAGAGGAGGAGGAGGAAGAAGAAGAGACACTGGGTGCAGTTTGGACCCACACCATTTCCCCATCCCCTTCCCCCTCCACAACCCCCACCCCCTCCACAACCCCCACCCCCTCCACAACCCCCACCCCCTCCACAACCCCCACCCCCTCCACAACCCCCTCCCCAACCCACACCCCCTCCCAAACACTGGAGACAATGGGTGCAGTTTGGACCCACACCATTTCCCCATCCCCTTCCCCCTCCACAACCCCCACCCCCTCCACAACCCCCCCCCCCCCTCCCCACCCCATTTCCTACCCCCCTACACCTCTCCACCACCCACCCCCAAACCTCTCCACTCCCCAGTCACACCCACTACCTCGGTCCAAACTCCAGGACCATCCTCCTTGCTCCTGCCCCCCCCAACCACTGCACAGCCAACCAGCGGCGCCCAGGATGGCTCAAGTAGCCGTAAGTAAATAATGTGTCTAATGTTGACCTACACATTTCTACACATAAACAATCACAACAACCACATATGTGTATCCAACATCAACATTAGTTGCAACATATCACTGCAGGCCGACCATGAGGTGTGTCCTGTCCTTCTCCAGGAACAAGGCTCCCCTTGGTGGTTTTTTTGAGTGTGGCCATGCCTCACCCCTTGAATAATTGACATAACAGTACATCCAATGAGATATCCGACATTAGTGGTGTGGTAGTTATGTGGCTCCAGGTGTTGGGTAACTCCAGTTCCCAGCATGATGTGCAACACAGGGCCGGATTATAATGGAGGCGCAAGGGGTCAGTGCCCCTGGGACCCCTCTAGCTAGGGGCCCCCTGTGGTTGTCATTTTTTTTTTTTTAAAGAAAATGTTTAAGTTATGTTTTGTTTTTTTAGCTAAATGTTTTGGCCATGGGTGGGGTAGTGCTGCAGCTTCACCTATCTGCCAATATGACAATGATTTATGGTGCTGAGCATCGGGAGGCAAGGCACACTGATTGCACAAGTGTGCAGTGCATTTCTGGGAGTTGACTAAGTCCCATGACACTTTGCACCAGAGGACAGAGGCTGAGAAGTTTGTGCTGAGCTCTGATTGGTGGAGCTCATTACATGCTTCTCAGGTCCATGGAGAACAGCAGCAGCAGCTTAGTCATAGGAGGGTTTTTAATCAGAGGCAGCACTAGGACTGTGAGGTCTCCTCCAGAGTAAGGGGCAGAGGGACAAACACAGGCTTTTCATGTGGTGTGTGTATATATATGTCATAACCCTTAAATAGCACAGGCTAATTGTGAGGTTAGAGGACAGTCCCCCAAAAACAAAGTACCAATTGGGATACAGCATACATTCATTGATGAAGGAGTAATTGAATTAATGTTATTTACTATGTACAGTATGTGTGTGTTAACATATTATTTTTTAGTACTGTGTTTACAGCAGACCCATCTTCAATGTAGTTTCTAAATGTATGTGGCCTTCACACATAACTCTGAACTTTTTATTATGTACAAATACAACAAACATTTGTGTATGTTATATATTAATTTTTTGTTTTATCCCTTCATTACAGACACTGAACAGCAGCAGGAGGAGGTGGCAGCCCTCATGCGGGAAATCATGCTGACCCTTGTATACCTCCAGCTCCTTTTTGGCCTTCTGGAGGCCCGCCTTTAATTTTTTATTTATCCCCCCCCCTTTTTATTTTTGTCTCAAATAAAAGTTTGATTACAGTTCGAAATTGCCTGTGTTTTTAATAATAAATGTTACAGGGCGTGTAAGGGTAGGTACATACAGATGTGTACTGTAAGTTATACTTGTAATTTGAGGTGAGGGGTAATGATTGATGTGTGAATGTGTGTGTTTTTGAGTAAAATAACACATAGTGAAAATGCATGAATGTTTAATGTTGTTCGATTAAAACATCACACATAACATCAGGGTAGGTATACATGTTACACATTTTGGACAAAGTAATTACGTACATAATTTAGTACATATACAGAAACACCAACATAACTTGATTTAAAAGTAACAGCAATATGGGGACACATAGATAGTGATTAAAATGCCACATTAGAACATAACAAATATACATGTAATGTGGGTTCAAATGTAGTTTTATTAGGTCTTTATTAAGGTAGACAATTGAGTTAATAGAAAACAATAAGTGAATAACAAATAGATTAATTAATCAATTGTCAGATTAGTAGTTGAGAGGCAAGATTTGCAGGTCCATATATGTGAAGGGTATGCCAGCGTGCACGGACGTACGCTCACTCTCACGAGCGGTGACATAAGCTGAGTTTTCCATTGAAAACAATAGGGACCCGTCCGTGCAAACTGGCGTACGCTCAGATCTCCGCAAGAAGTCGGTGGGGAGACGGAGGAAAGACGGCCGTACACGGCGCCGTACGCTCAGTTGTACGCCTGTTGTCGGAGTGCAAGGGCTGGCCCGTCCGCGTACGTTGCCGTACGCTCATTTGCACGCCACTCCCCTTCTACGGTATTTCTGCCCGTACGTAAGCGGCTGATTTGTGGGTGGACTTAACCCTAACGGCCACGTACGGCTAGCGTGCGGTAATGGCGAACGTACGCACGTTTGGCCGCTCCGATCAGAATAACCTCCAAAATCTCCTCACGTTTCCAGCATGCGGAATTGTCTGAGCTGAGGGATGAGGCATCACCTCCTGCCTCAGAATGGGAGGTACGTATCACCAGCATCCTACGCCCCTGTGATGCTAAACTGTAGGCCGCGTCTGCCTGACTTCTGGTTTTAAACCTGAAAGGTTAATGTTGGTACCATTAGTAACTACAAAGGTTTGTTTGGCTTACATAAAGCATCCAAAAATGTTTATTGTAAGCCTGCTTGCTATTTATACCACTGTCATTTTGTGTGTAGCAAGGGTCAGTACACTAAGGGGCCAATTCAGGTTGGTCCTGTAAACTATGAAGATTGCAGCTTACCGAGTGCCTGAGACACCGCCCGTCTGAAGTCCCGCCCCTTGCCCAGATTCCCCTCGGTAACATGCGATGTGTTGTGTAACTAAAGGCCCCCATACACTAGGCTGACACGTTTTGCCCTTGAAAGACCCCCCACCAGCTCCCCGGGAGGCTGCTTACGATTTGGCACTTGATGTGCCAAATTATACATGCAATAAATTGCATGCGATTTATTGCATGTATATGCCTGGGGAGCTGTCAGCTGCATGGGGTGGGCAGGGGGGTCCCTGGGTGGGCAGCGGGGTCCCTGCGGCATGTGGCGGGCAACGGGGTTCCTGCGGGTCTGTGCGGCAGATGGGAACTTAGTAGCGATATTTGCCGGGTGGCGGCACAGGAAGCACTGCTGAATTTGAAAACACTGGCTGGACGCTGATTGGCTGAGATTCAGCCAATCAGCGTCTGCCCAGTGTTTTCAAATTCAGCAGCGCTTCCTGCACCCGGTGAATAGCGCCGGAAGTGCTGCTGAATTTGAAAACACTGGGCAGATGCTGATTTGCTGAGATTCAGCCAATCGGCATCCGGCCAGGGTTTTCAAATTCAGCAGCCCGGACCCCGCTGCTGCATATAGGTGTGTGACAGTGGAGCTTCACACATAGGGGTGTGACAGCAGTGCTTCACCGCTGTCACACACCTAGGGATTGGACCAACACATCGTGGGTGCTGGAAAGCACCCGCGATGTGCCACTGATGGGTCCAATCCAACAGATTGAACCTGCAACAGGTTCAATCTGTAGGGTTCGACCCGATGCGCACGGGACAGCACATCGGGTCGGTGGGGATGTCAAACACATCCGATTTGGGCCAATTTCTCTGCCCGATCTGTCTGTATTGGGGGAAATCGGCCCAAATCGGACAAGTGTACGGGCACCTTTTGACACATCCTTCATACCTCCTCTGCAGGAGAAAGCATTTGATGATCGCCGATTCACGGCTTTTTGGGCAGGGAACGGGGCTAAGGATGCAAATCGTGTAATTTAGCCCTGCCCCCTCGTCGATGACCCGCAAATTGCAATTACTGTGGCGGGGCTTGATGACGTCTACATCAGGCCCCGCCCCCCTAAGTGATGCTTACAGTCTCCTGTCCGGGCTTCTCCCAGAGTGGAGACTGATAAGTAGGCAACCCTTATCTAGAAGAAGCAGACTAGAATAATGCCGGCTGGTAGTGTACTGCTGCTGCACTTGGCATTGCTATAGCTTGGCCTGAAATAAGGGGCTGTTCCCTGTCAGTGCCCTCTGTAACACACATTAATAGCATGTTGTGTGACTGCAGCACAGCGGGAGGGCCGTTATCTCACTGTACAGAGAGCACTGCAGATAAGTGGCAGATTAAACATGTAATTTATATTCCTCATGGATATGAACCTTAATATTCATAACAAGTCAGGATTATACATTGTGCTATATATTCAGGCTGCTCTGTGAGGTTGATAAATTACAGTTCTGATTATGAACTGACATCTTATTAAAAGCCTAGCTACAAAGCCTGTGCTAGAGGTTCAGCCTTCAGACAGTCGCCTGAGGTTTTGCTATGATAATGCCTCTGTGATATGTGTACAGCCGCAGCCTCTGGTATCAGCGTATTGGTTATTTATGGGTCCTTTCATGAGTAAAGGTTCCACATAAATCCGTAACCACAGCAACCAAAGCCTTTATGGTAGACCATACACAGGCCAGCACTTCCCAGTGGGTATGGGTCATTAGGTCAACAGTGTCTAGGACGACAGTCAAAAGGTCGACCACTATTGGTCGAGAACGAAAAGTTCGACACATGAAAAGCGTCAACATGCATTAGGTCAGTGGTCAGGGAACAGGGGTAAATTACCCCAAATGGGGTAAAAATAAAATTCCTGCCCACAGGAATTTCATTGCATTGCATATAGAATCTATATATAGATTCTATATGCGTACTCGGCTGTGTGTGTCATATATATGCGTACTCGGCTGTGTGTGTCATACTCCTTTTCCACTAGAAACCTGGGTCAGACCCGGTAAATTATACCCGGTTCAAAGGCGGTTTGGACACATGTCCACTGCAGTGCTACCCGGTAAAATGCCGGATCAGCCCCGTTTACACTTCACCCGAGTAAGACCTGTTTTTTCCTATAGATTACATAAGAAAAGGCCTTTTTAAAGGGCTTTACCAAGGGGGAGGTCACAAAACAGGGCCACCATTACACCAAAAGGGCCACCATTTAAAAAAAGATTAGCATATTAAAGTAGAGACCACACTAATTTATTTGAAAAAAAAAAAACATTGCTTTTTTTTTTTACTCACAAAAATTCAATCTTAGAACTTTCAAAAGTGTCTTCACACAAGACATGTAAAACTTTTTGGTAAAATGTTTGCCGTATACCTGAGCCTTTGGTGTACATAATGAAGAAAGTGCATGTAAACATGTTCAAAAACAAGTGTCCATAAAATTGAAAAAAGTGCAAGGTGTAGGGTTTAACAAACTGTGGGCCTTATTCTAGTTCACACTTTCTGACAAAATCCTTCTTAGATGGACAAAACCATGTGCACTGCAGGTGGGGCAAATTTAACTTGTGCAGAGAGAATTAGATTTGGGTGGGGTTTTACTTCAAAGTGAGATCTATATTGCAGTGTAAAAATAGCCAGTATTTACCCTGCACAGAAACAAAATAACTCCCCCAAATCTAACTCTCTCTGCACATTTTACATCTTCCCCCCAGCAGTGCACATGATTTTGTCCATCTAAGAAGGATTTTGTCAGAAAGAGTGAACTAGAATAAGGCCCTGTGTCCACAAGGTGGCTGAACAGACCAGGGGCCAGATGTAATAGCAACCTCAGAGTTCAGCAGCCATGTGGGATGCAGGCCAAAGATGGTAGTTTTTGGAAAGAGGCAGTCATGTACAAGGCATGGTTTGGCCTTGTAAATGGTTGCCCCATCCCTAGAAAACTCCAAGTCTGCCCGACATACTGCACGGGTGATATATTCAGACACTATTACACTGGGCCCAGAGTGATCAAGATATACAAGCTACTTATCCAACTGGTCTGTCCAGGACAAAGCTTGGGAACCAGTTGCATACACCCTAAAGTGCAAACATCAATGATGAATACATTAGTGAAGCTATGCAATCAGAAATTGGACACCAAAGAAAAAAACAGAATTTTATTAGGATAAATTACGGTATACCGTAAAATCAGGGGAATCTAGGTTTGGGGGCAGTGTAGTAGGTCAGATTGTCATGGCTAGGGGATTTTGGCCCACTATTCTCAATGGCTTCTGGGTTTAGTGGGGCAGTGGCACTAGTGCAGGGGGTGTAGCTAGTGGAAGTGCTTGGTGTGTAGCTAGCACCACTGCTGGGGGTATAGCTAGTGGAAGAGCTTGGGCCGTAGCTAGCACCAGTGCTGGGGGCGTAGCTAGTGGAAGAGCTTGAGGTGTAGCTAACACCAGTGCAAGTGGAAGTGCTTGGGGCATAGCTAGCACCACTGCTGGGGGCAGTAGCTAGTGGAAGTGCTTGGGGCATAGCTAGCACCACTGCTGGGGGCGTAGCTAGTGGAAGAGCTTGGGGCGTAGCTAGTACCAGTACTGGGGGCATGGCTACTGGGTCCTCTATATTGTGGATGCTCCAAGTGTGGCTGGTGCTCAGGCAAAGTGCTTGGAGTGTAGGGAGTTGGTCCTTTACTGATTTGGCCATATCCATACTCCTGGTGTGCTGGGTA
Organism: Crinia signifera; assembly: GCF_055691185.1. Taxonomy (NCBI): domain Eukaryota; kingdom Metazoa; phylum Chordata; class Amphibia; order Anura; family Myobatrachidae; genus Crinia; species Crinia signifera. The sequence continues at coordinate 43,985,661 of NC_139225.1, read as the reverse complement.
TGCTGGGGCCTGTGGAGCATGTGGCGGATACTGTGGAAAATGCTGATGCGGCGTATACCCACGATTAAATATCTGTTACAACAAGGACAATTGTCTGTCCTGCATGTCCTTTAATTGCTCCAAGAAAGAGTGCTGCAGCTATTTTTCATTCTTTAAGAACCTTTCCATCCTCCTTGGCCTGCATGTCAAGTCCATTTCCTACAGTTGTTCTATTACTATGGACGAGAAAGCTCTTGCAGCTTGTTATGGACGGGTTGTTTTTTTCTTCCTTTGCGGCATGTTGTAAACTGCAAGTGGGACAAACAAAAAAACACTATTAATAAAAAGAATAGACTAATAGCAGAGGTGTTTGCATACATGTGCTTGTGGCGATTTCCCACCTGCACACTAGCGGCACTCTGCAACATATACCGTTTAGATTACTGGGAAAAATGTTTGTAGCATTTATGATTTTTTTTAATTACTATTTGATCGTAGTTGGGGTGTTTGTCATCGGGATGGCTGCTCTGTTGTTGTATCGGACACCCCTCCCCCCCCCCCCCCCCCTCCACCGTGGGCTGTGCGTTGTCAGACAAGAGAGATCTATTGAGTCCACTGCACTCTTCATTACCATCACCCGAAATCAGGAGTGGAGAAGTTGGGCTGCATGGCGACCAGTGGCGTAACTATAGAGGATGCAGGGGATGCAGCTGCTATGGGGCCCGGGGCTTGGGGGGGCCCGTGGACCCAGCAGGCATCCCCTGCACCCTTTTAAATGTGTCTTATTCTAAACAGTTAGTAATACTGTAGTGTGTGGGTCCGGGGCGGCGTTTTACTACCTGAGCTGGAGGGAAGGGAACTGCTGCTGCGCATTTAGTTTCACCAGAGGTCTATACTAAACACAAAGGGGTGGGACTCGGGAGGAGCTGCTGCTGCCGCCCGAAGCCTCTGACTACAAGGGAAGAAGGAAGTCCTTTCCGGCTGGACCCTACCCTGGAATCGCTGCGTGGAGGGGAGGGAGAAAGTTCCGCAACTGCTGGCTGCATCCTGCCCTGGGCTTCGTGGAGGGAGGAGGTGCGGATGCCTGGACCCTGCCCTTTAGTCGTTCCGTGAAGGGGAGGGTGGAGCCTGAGGTGCCGCTGTCGGGAACTGCTTCTGTCTGTTTGCACAATGTCATGGAGCTCCTCCATGGAGGGGAGGGAGGAGGTGACGTTGCTGCTGGCTGAATGCTGCCTGGACCCTTCCCTTTATCGGAGGGGAAGTGAAGAGGTGTCGCTGTACGGACCCTGCCTGCAGACAACAGACTCAGGTGATGGTGCGCACCCCCCCTTCCCCCATATATGCACACCCACACACTTCAGTCTGTATGTCGCCTCCTGCACACCCATCTGTATATTTTGCACCCTCCTTGTCTCTCGCTCCCTTTACTCCACCCCCCCCCTCCACCATAAGTGGCATTGTAGTGATAGTGGTAGGGGGGCCCCTTGAAATTTTTGCTATGGGGCCCTCACAATTCTAGTTACGCCCCTGATGGCGACAATTCCATGGTGGACTGTGTGTCAAGTAGCTCCTGGCTACTCTCCATCTGGCTGGCCACCAAGGATGACAGTGCCACAGGATTACTCAGAGCTGTGTTGCTGAATGCACTGCAGCATAGATCGTAATGGACCCAGTCGACATGTGTAGCATCGTTTTTTTTCCTGTTCTGGTCAGAGAACTTGGTGAACTGCCTCTTCGGTGATTTTAATTTGTCAATCACTTGCTGGTGAGCAGTGGTGTAGCTAGGGGCCACGGTACCCGGAGCAAGGGCATGTTTCACACCCCCCCCCCTATTTGTAGTAGGTGGAGCTCTTGCGTGGCAAAAAGGGGGCGTGGCCTAACATTATACCACACACCGTAATGCCCATTGCACATTTTTGCGAACTTTGTACTACCCATTACACATAAAGCCACATGCCATAATACCAATTACACATAAGGCCACATATGATGCCCAGTACATTCTATATAACAAACTGTAATGCCCATTAGATACTATATAACACACCGTAATGCCCATTTGACACACATTTGACACATAAGTGCCACTTACAGTACCTACATCCCGGTCACAACCTGTTCGACATCCTACCATCCAGAAGACGGTTCAGGTCCATCCCCGTCAAAACGTCCAGATCAGCAAGAAGCTTCTTTCCGTTAGCCGTCCATCACCTGAACAATCCAACCAAAGCGAATGCAATCCCATTATCAACAGCCAAACAACGTGTCCCTACTTGGCGACCTGACCACCATAGTCGTAGCTAGAAATTAAATGCTTGTAATGTCTTTATGTAATATATGTAATGTCTCCCTCCCCCCTTTTCATCCCTGCTTGATGCTGCACTGTAATCCACAAAAAATTCCTAGTGTGCGCAAGCACACATGGCCAATAAAGTTGATTCTATTCTATTCTACATGCTTATTGCTAGGAACTTCATGCTCGATGCCAGGGGCTTCATGCTCAATGCCAAGGGGGACTGAAATTGCTTGTTACCAAGGCGGACTAAGATAGCTCATTGCCAAGGGGGACTAAATAGCTCATTGCCAAGGGGGACTGCAGCCCGCCTGCCAGGTCAGGGGTAGGCTGCGCATACAGCAATACATGGAAGTGCACTAGTGCGCTTTGTGTAACTGCACAAATGAGTGCAATGAATAAGTAACACCATGGAAATCAGCAAGAAACCCCCTCACAACAAGCAAGAAACCTCACTGGGGCAACTAGTTATAAACCCCCTTGAAATGAGCATGTTACCCCTGGCAAAGAGCAAATAATCACTGCAAAAGAGCACATACAAATAATAATAATGTTTTGGGGGAGGGGGGCACCAAGACAAAAAAAATTATCTTTACCCTGTCAGTGAAAAATCACATATTGTGCACAGAGCAGAGGAGTCCTCTTGTAATAACCACAGGTGTACGTTAGTTGTGCTCTCTTACCGGTGTTGCCACTTGGAGGGTGCTGCTTCTTCTTCTTGGGGAAGAATTGAAGGCGGGAAACTGGATATTGCTCAAAATAACACTGATTAGGGGCCAGATTCTCTAAGCTTCAAAAGTGATAAAATGGAGAGTGATAAACAGACAGCCAATCAGCTCCTGTCTGATATATTTCAAACACGGTCTGTAACATGGAAGATAGGAGCTGATTGGCTGGCTGTTTATCATGGGATTTGTAGTTTAATCGTTAACTGCTCAAAGTCTGAGCAATAAAATAAAAACTACAATTCCTATGATGCCACTGTCCCTGCTTCTCTCTGTCCTGCCGGGTGTCTCTGACAGCTGCTAAACCCGGCAGTGTCCTTCACACTGTACTAGCACTGTAAGTGCCACAGCCGGGCGGGGGAGCGGGCAAGCAGGGCGGGGGAGCGGCTGCACACTGCTCTGGTGCCCTTTGATCTCTCTGCGCCCGGAGCTTGTGCTCCACCCTCCCTACGCCCCTGCTGGTGAGAGTGGTGTATCCCCTAGACTCCAGCATCTGGGTGATATTTCAGTACACAGCCGCGTTATTTACGGTTCCAGTCACCTGGTGCTTGATTTCCTTCTCTGCCCTAATGAGAAGCAGCTCCTTGACTTAAGTATCAGACCAATTGCTGGCAGCCATATTGATGTTGTGATGCAGGCTGAAGAGCAGTGTGCGCTGGGGCAGCCTATGGTGCTGTAGGCAGAGTGGATGGTGGCTACTGGAGCCACCTGTGATGCAGCTGGAGAAATTCAGGAGAACAGACATGCAGCACATGTGCACAGAACGTTGTCCTCCTACTATGTGCGCTGTCTGCGTGGCTCTGAGTAATGACATCACACACCAGTGCCTCAGCAGCACCAATCGGTGAAGATTTTAACATTCCCAGTCAAATAATCCAGTTAGGAGCGTTTCCATTACCCTTGAATCCTGGTGCTAAGCGGGTACAACCCTGATCATTATCTGGGTAGGATTGACGGGGAATCCAAACCGGGTTATTTGACAGTGGAGCATTTCCACTAGTAGAAAACCCGGTTTGATGCACGTCCAGCAGAGATTACTGGGTTATTTCTGCTAGTGGAAAAGGGAGTGCAGTGCACAGCATTATGTATAATACATTTGTGTATAATACACTTCCCTGCATGATGCCCAGGGCCCTTCCTCCAAGTCTGCCCGCTTCTCCAGTAGAGTCGATTAATTCTGCGCCATCTCGGCAGCGCACAGTCTGTACTGCCCCTGCGGCACCGAGTTTCTTTGCCTGGTTATAGGCTCCTGTCAAGGTATACCCAATCTAGGGAAAGAAATTTTCACAGACTGTCACTATATCATCTTGAAATACTGACACTAATAGTTGCCTGGACATCACATTATCAATGGCTATACCACACACAGCCTGGCAGCCATTGAAGATGATGATTACCATGTATGGATGTTTGTGGTACAAATTTTATACCACACACAGCCATATATGGTAATAGCCATCATCATCATCAATGGCTGTCAGGCTGTGTACCGTACTAGCAGGATATATCATCAATTTCTGGGGGTACAGGGTGTATTACAATGATAGGATTTCCTTCCTTTCAAATCAAGGGGGTAACATCGGTGTATCCAAATATATTTTGGGGTAAATGGTAAAAAAGTTCCCTGACCCCTGCATTAGGTTGACACAATCAAAATGTCTTTGTCAAAAGCTTGACATGGGGAAAAATTGACATGATTTTTTCATGTTTTTTGGTTTCTATGTCGACAAAGGTCAACATGGACAACCTTATAAGTGTACCGCGTCCCCCCACATGGCTCGCTTCTCGGCACACTATTATATTTCCCTCTATGCCCACTGGGATGGTAAAGTATTACCAAGAAGGAAAGTGTGAGGATGCAGAGGAAGATGCAGTGAGTGAGGGTGAATAAAAGAGATGAGAGGTCCAGGATGTTGGAGGGAGTGAGAGTGCACAGGTAAGAGGAAAGGAAGGAAGTGAGAAGGAAAGAAGAGATGAGAGTTACAGGGTAGGCATGGCCACCATTGCCATTGCCATCAATGGCATTGCCTATAGGGCAATCAAAATGTGGGAGCGGGGCTTCATGGGTGTCCCGGGGTGAAAAAAAAAAAGAAAAAGATATTATTAGTTTATGCTTCACATCGATTGAGGGAAACCATCTACCACCGCCCCCCCACCCCCCATCGATGGCCATCCCTAGTGCAGGGTCAATAAGAAAGAGAACAAAGCAGAGGAAAACGTGAAGTGAGAAAGGGGACCATGGGATGTGTGATAGACATGGGTAACAGAGAAGGAGAATGGACACATGATGAAAGGAATAGGTGAAAAACTCAGGATAAATATTAGGGAGATATAGGAACAAGTGATACATCATAAACACAGCTCTTTGCATTTGTCTCTATGTGTATTATATAAATGTAATAATACTGTACTTCAGTTTCTGTGTTTTTTCCAAAAAGTAGTTTTGTAAGCTGTTATCTGATCAAAAAAAAAAATTCTCAGTCTTTTCTATAGCTTTCCCTTACTTATACCCAAAAGCAGAACTTACATGGTTACCATAGCAACCGCTGGTCTCCCAGGAAAGATGAAAATGACTCAATGTAAAGTCCATCTCCCCTTCCCCCCCTATACCCACCCACCGTATAATTATGTACTGTGATTTCGGAGATCAAGGAACTAATGATATCTCCTGAAATGTCATTATAACAACTGTGGCGCGTCAGTCTGTAACTTGAGCAACAGCGATTCATTATATTTTGTACAGAACATGAGGAGTTCTTATTGTTCATGCTTCCTTTTTTGTGGCTACACTTTGGGGTGTCTGCTGGGGTCTGTTAGGAATACATATACTCAATAACTAGAAATTTTGCGGCCCCCCCCCCCCCCCCACCAATTTTTTTCTCTGGCCACATACTGTTATTTATTAGAAGTTATTTACCTAATTGCTTATTGCCAGGCGTTTCATGCTCATTGACAGGAGTTACATGCTCGGTGCCAGAGGTTTCATGCTTGTTGCCAGGGGTTACATGCTTATTGCTAGGGATTTAATGCTCACTGCAAGGATTTACATGCTCACCCACTGTATGGAATGCCCTCCCAGGCACAATAAGGACTCTCCTCCAGTCTCCAAACCTATAAGCGTTCCCTATAAACTTATCTCTTCAGGCAAGCTTATCAAATTCCAGAACCAGTCATCAGGGGTGGATTTATGGGTGAGGGCACCCCTAGGCACAACAATAATGCCCCCCCCCCCCCCCGCCTAATTGTATACTGTGACATTTTTTATTTGTTATTCTGTATCATATTTACTAGGTAGGACAGTTTACATGGACAGTATCTGCATGTCCTATCCATTTATACTCTATTCTAGATGGAATATGGTACAGTGCAGTAGATAATTTGCAGTTACTGGTACATTTCAGGCTGACAGTACTATTATGCCGCCCTCAAACATGTGCCCCCCTAGGCACGTGCCTCATGTGCCTAATGGGAAATTCGGCTCTGCCAGTCATGGAACCTTGCATTCTGGTGGAATCGATGCAATAAAGAATACAGTATCTATCCTTATGTATCAATGCCTATTTCCCTATAGATTGTAAGCTTGCGAGATTGGCCCTCCTATGTTTTGACTGTCTGTAAATACCCTGTTTGTTGTATCACTGTCTCCTTTGTAAAGCGCAACGGAATATGCTGCCTATATAAGAAACTGTTAATAAATATATCTATAGATATATATATCTATATATATCTATAGATATATATAGATATATCTATATATATCTATAGATATATATAGATATATAGATATATCTATATATATCTATATATATAGATATATAGATATATATATATCTAGGAAGATAAATCAGAGCGCTCCATAGTGCAATAAAATAAAGACATTTATTTATCAAAAACAGTTTTGTCTTCCATAAAATCAGGCCGTTATCACATACCACAATAGGCGGTTCAACAACCGCTAGACAACAGCATACACAGTGTTTGGGTTATACACACTGAACAGTCGGAGCGGTTACACTCATGGACGTCACTGCTTTACTTGCATCGGATGGACAAGGACTCCAACGCCAGGCCACGCCCCAACGCGTTTCGTAGTCACGTAGTCAAGGGCTCTGACAAAGTACGTGACTACGAAACACGTTGGGCGTGGCCTGGCGTTGGAGTCCTAGTTGATGCTGTTGTCTAGCGGTTGTTGAACCGCCTATTGTGGTATGTGAGAACGGCCTGATTTTATGGAAGACAAAACTGTTTTTGATAAATAAATGTCTTTATTTTATTGCACTATGGAGCTCTCTGATTTATCTTCCTAGAAATTCTACACCTGTGAATTCAGGTGACTTGGAGTTGCCGGGCTAACTGAAAAGACCGAGAGTGCACTTTGAAATAGCTTGGAACGGACTATATCCCGTTGTGTGTGCATAATCACACTTATTCCATGGTCTAAAAGGTTTTGTTTTTGCGCACTTATATTTTCTTTATATATATATATATATATATATATATATATATATATATATATATATATATATATATATATATATATATATATATATATATATATATATACATATATACCAGACAGGAATCCTTCAAGGATTAAGCACGTCACTGCAGCAGATTCTTAGTGAAGAATTTCAAGTTTATTCGCCTCGACGGGCCGTTTCGGAGCACAACCCCTTCATGCCCCGAAACAGCCCGTCGAGGCGAAATAAACTTGAAATTCGTCACTAAGAATCTGCTGCAGTGACGTGCTTAATCCTTGAAGGATTCCTGTATGGTATTTATTTTCAGCAAAGGCACGCAGCACCATTTGAAGTATTTGTGGAGAGTGCCGGTCCGACATCCTGTATATATATAGCTTGTAGGCTCGAAACAATTGTTTCTGCAAGTCTCCGAGTGACGCCCCTGCTTTGGTGAGCTATTGTGCTGTATATTTGGGGTATCCCCCCTGGGAAGGCACCGGAGCAAGTCCTGGTCTACAGTGGGAGTGCCGGATCTCGTTTGGACATATATATATATATATATATATATATATATCGCTATCGGGAAACTGTAAGTTCCAGGTAGTGATATATGCTACCCAGGACCTCTAGCACAGTGGTCAGGTAAAACTCGGTCCTCATTACCCCACACAGTGCATGTTTTGCAGGTCTCCTCACAGAATCAAAAGTGAAATAATTATCTCCACCTGCGGACCTTATACATTGTGTCTGTGAGTAATTAGTGCACCTGCTGGGTTACCAGCAAAACATGCACTGTGTGGGGAAATGAGGACCGAGTTACCTGACCACTGCTCTAGCACCTATCTGTCCATTAGGATCTTTAGCATCTGTCTCCTCTAAGGCCGTGGCCATTTTTGGACGGACATTTTCATCAGATTCCATACGGTTGGCCAGACCCATTGGAATCTGTGCCCCCACAGGCAGGAAAAAACTTGTGTCAACCCTGCTACTGTCGACCACGTTCCTATCAATCCTTCACTTGCATTGATCTAGCGTCACTGTCTGTCTAGACGTGGTCGACCAAGTTTAGCACCTAATTAGACGCCATCGACCACTAGTGGTCAACCATGGTATTTTCGACCTAAAAATGGTTGACCTTTTATCCCAGAACTTGTGCACCACACAAACTACACCGTTATAAATAAGCCACCAATGTGGACATGTATGTAATATATCCCGAATGGTTCTCTAAGTGATCTGTAGGTCTAAATACAGCAGATGCCCGTGGCGCCCAGGAATTACCGCCCCGTGAAACTAGCCAATGGAAACCTGGAGGCGGGCTTTGGAGTGTGGAAAGCATGCTGATTCCTGGGTGACTACTGTATTTAGCACTGCCAATCCCTGGAAGAAATATCCAGCATATATGTTACCATCCAAATCCCATTTATATAGAACAACAGAACGGCACTCAGAGACGATCAACTTGCATAAAAGAATGTATTCAGCAAAACAGGGTAATGTTTCGGGGGATAAACCCCATCCTCAGACCCCTCCTACAGCAAAGGAACGCCCCCAATTGAACCCCATATATACCTACCGGTGCCGCCCGCTCCACATCATTGTCACACCATTGACAGAAGTTGCTACGACTCACTTCTGGTCACAGAAGCCGGCACAGCAAACAGGCTTGCTTTCCAACAATCCGGAAGGAGCAGGCAGCATATCCAGCTGAAGGGGACATGCGCACATAAGTCTCTCATGGAGACTGGGCGAACAGATACTGTACAAAACTCGCACTGTAGCCTCGCTGAACTTCCATGTGCAACCACACGCAGTGACCCGGCACGTGTTTGCATACCCCCAAGAGGCGTGCAGTACCACATGCCACCACTGCAGTAGTTGCCATGGGCAACATAGCGCAGACCACAGAGAATAAAGAGACCACAGAGCACAATGGGTCTGATTCAGAGTTAATTGCAATTCTTTCAATTATCCAATGACTGCGCATGTGTACGGATTGGGCTCAAGCCTCAAGGCCCCCATACACTAGGGCGACTTGTCCTTAGGACAAGTCGCCCCCGACTTCCCCCTGAGCTTCCCCGGCTGCTCCCCGGGGGAGCTTGATTAGATTGGCACTTGATGTGCCATTTTTTACATGTGATAAATCGTCTCGATTTATCACATGTAAAAAACCCGGGGAGCAGGGGGGGGGGGGGGGGTGGCTAAGAGGTGGGAGCTGGTGGGAGCAGGTGGGCTGGGGACGCTGCGGGGGACACGTCTGTGCGGCTAGAAGGTAGAGGGAGCAGGGGGGGCTGGAGACGCTGCGGGGGACACAGGCTGCATAGAGCCGGGCATGGGGAGCCGGCCGGGAGCTGTCAGTAATGAATAAAAAAAAAAAGCCCATACAATGAATGGGCAGCCTGTGATTGGCTGCTGAGCGCTCTCTCAGCCAATTGCTGACTGGCTGAGAGAGCGCTCAGCCAATCACAGGCCGCCCATTCATTGTATGGGCTTTTTTTTTTTTTTATTCATTACTGACAGCTCCCGGCCGGCTCCCCCTGCCCGGCTCTATGCAGCCTGTGTCCCCCGCAGCGTCTCCAGCCCCCCCTGCTCCCTCTACCTTCTCGCCGCACAGACGCTGTCCCCCACAGCGTCCCCAGCAGCGGGGGACACAGACGTGTCCCCCGCAGCGTCCCCAGCCCCCCCTGCTCCCTCCACCGCCGCGCCGCCCCACTAGGTCCCAAGTCGGGTGGTCGGACGTGCAGCAGGTCCGACCACCCGACGCAGATCCGATGCGCACGGGACCGCGCATCGGATCTGAGGGGACATCAAAACTAGCCGATTTTGGTCCGATTTCGGCCAGATCCGACTGATCTGGCTGAAATCTGACCAAAATCGGCTAGTGTATGGGGGCCTTCAGAAATCGCAAAAAATATCTAATTGCCCCATTTGGGGGTGGTAATTGGTTATTTTCTGGGTGTGCCAGAAAATACGCAGGCGTGTTCAGGCATTTTTAACGCCGGCCTCCATAAGCTTGTATCTGTCACAGAGTTGGTGACGGATACGTGAGTTGGTGACGGATACGTGAGTGAATTGCATATTCATGTGCAACAGGATAGTGGATTGCAACATTTTCACAATTCACTCACAGATAAACACAGTGCGGGTTTTCTTTCTATCTGGACAGTGACTATCTACCTGCAGTGATCTGCAAATTTGCAGATGATCAATCAGGTCTGAATCAGGCCCAATATTCATGACTAAAGTGATGCCTATGCAATAAATTCCAAATGCAATTTGATCTTATTGACATTCATCCCTAAGTACTCCTGAATAACACTTTAGGAGGACCACAGTCACTCTTAAGAATGTAACTTTTTTTTCCTTCATAAATGTTGCTAACTTAGCACTGCAGAAATGCAAGTCCCATAAGCAGGGTCTACTCTGACTAGAGCATCTAACATTTTCACTGCATTAATAGTTATTTTATTGTGAACACTGGACTTTCTGCATCTTTTAGGCACTATCTATATTTTGGATGTGCTATTTTTCATACCTCTATAGCTTAGCCAAATCAGTATGGACACCAGTAGTGAATTTCACATTAGGCACAAGAGGCACTGTCCTAAACTGGGCGTACACGGGGGTGTGCACCAAAAATGTATGGTGCTACAACCGCTCGATCGGCGAACGCACCGTGCACTTTGGGCCCAAAACAGGAAGACGCCAAAGATAGCTCCAGACCACCCCTAGAGATACCGCATGGGAGCGGACGCCTGGGTCTGCTAATTAACGCTGATTACTACACCTGAATGTAATAAGCAATGCTGCAGCCTATTAAGTGAAAACCATGATTTCACTACCTGCAAGCCACACACAGTCCTCAAACACATTGGAAGCTTATCTTTCTATACTTCTCTACATTTAAAGGTTGTTTTAATTTTAGGTAAGATTCATTCTAAGACCTGCTTATATATGTCAAGGTAGTTATTCTATAACCATCTACACCCATTCAGTAAGGGTTTTTGTATACTTTAAAAAGCAGGACACTCAATTCACAGAAGTCAACATGTGTCAACTTTTTCACTGTAACACCAACATAACTTTATTTAAAAGTAAAACCAATGTGGGGACACATAGATAGTGATTAAAATGCAACATTAGAACATAATAAATATACAGGTAATGAGGGTTAAAATGTTGTTTTATTAGGGTGTTTATTAAGGTAGACAATTGAGTTAATAGAAAACAATTATTGAATAACAATTAAAATAATTAATTAATTGTCTTATTTATAGTTGAAAGGGAAGATTTGCAGTGCCATATATGTGAAGGGTATGCCAGTGTACACGGGCGTACGCTCACTCTTACGATCGGTGACACACGCTGAGTTTTCCATTGAAAAAAGGCGAGACCCGTCCATGCACTGTGGCGTACACTCCGATATACGGAAGATGTCGGTGTGAAAACGGACGAGACCCATCCGTATACGGTGGCGTACGCTCTGTTGTACGCCAGTTAACGGTGTCTAAGAGGAGACCCGTCCGTATACGGTGGCGTACGCTCAAGTGTACGCCACTCCCCATTGTCGGTGTTTGTGCCCGTCGTATGCGGATGTTTTGTGGGCGGACTTATGCTCACCGTCCGCGTACGGTGAAATGGACCGTACGTACGTTGCACCGACCGAACCAGAATAAGGCCCAGCATCTCTTCAGTGCTCCCCCCAATCTCCCCCCCCCCTCCTGCCTGTGGGATATTGCCTGGGAGGGACAATCTCCTAACAGCAGGGCTGTCCAACTGTAACCAGGACATTTGGGAGGTATGCTAAAAAAAATGTTCAAAGATGGACCCCTTAGAGAGGAAAAAGCATATGAGGGGAGAGGACCCTTCTCGTGAGAGCTTACATTCTAAAGGGGAGGGGCAAAAAGGTGGGTGACACTGAAGGGGTAGATGTAAGCATAATCAGAAAGTTACAATGACAGATGGCTTGGTTTAATGAAGTGGGTCTTGAATGAATGAATGAATGAATGAAAGAATTAACCATTTCTTCTAAAACTTTTTTTTAAATAAGTTTGTTTATTTGTAGCTCACAATACAACAGACAAATAACAAAAAAATGCAAAAGAATGAATGCATACAATAAATTGGAAGAGTCATTTGCGATGAAGTTTAAAATGTGATTCATTTTAACAATTTTATAAAGAAATAAAAATAAAAAGAGAAATCTAAATAATGAGAACATTTAGAAAGGGAAAAAGAAGAGCCAGAAGAGAAAATAGAAAGAGAGGATGAGATAAAGAGGAAAAAGGAAGAGATAGTAAAGGAGGAGGATAGGAAAAAAAGGTTGGAAGAAAGAGAAAGGGTGAAACTTCGGCAGAGTACAAATATAAAATAAGAATAGATTAGTAGCCAGTCCACAAGGCTCGCTGTAAAATAGTAAAAAGGGAAGCCAACTGCTGGAGGGAGACGAAACCGAGTTGAATTTCTTAAAAGGGGTTTTTAAGGATGCTTGTCATATACTCCATGCGATACACGTGCCACATGCGGGATAGTATGGAATACATGGAAGGAGCAACAGGCTTTCTTCAATCCATCGAAATTTGGCAGGTGGTCGTAGAGACCACAAGGTGCATCATTTTATTTTGTAGTTTGAATAAAAATGGGACATCTAGTGGAAGGAGAACATTTGGGGTCGTTTGGAATGGGCACAAGCAATAGGTTTGTTAGCAGTTGATGACTTTTTTCCATGAATCTGCTATTTTAGGGTACATCCACCAAATCTGCATGAATGAGCCTGTAGAATCGAACCCTCTCCAGCATTTGTATGATGAGCCAGGGTATATTTTATTGAGTGTAGGGGGAACCTAATACCATATATAAAGTAGTTTATACGTGTTTTCTTTCATTTCAACACATATAGAACTAGAGGCAGCATTGTCCCAAACATCTGTCCAATCTTCTTCAGTTAGTGAATCTTCAAAAAACTTTTTAATGAATAAAACATGTTCCATTCATATTTGCCTGTGCTCTAACCTGTTTTCATATCACAAGTTCTGTCTGAATAAAAAGTACAGTGTCTGAGGAAAGTGTTTGTTTTTTTGTGTAATAGAAATGAGCCATAAACCACCTACCAAGGTAATATGTGCTTTTCATCTTTTTTTAAGGATCAATCATAAAAATATTGTGGCCCTACAGGATATTCACGAGAGTCCCACTCACCTATACCTGTCCATGGAGCTGTAAGTAGCGGTTGTCTCACCTGTAAATTCCTGTAAAGCGTCACACAAGTACAGCATGTGACAGTTACCATAGTCTTCGCATTGTGTTCTCAATTACTGCACTGGTTGGTGTAAACCAGTGATTCTAAACCTCGGGCCTCAAGTATCCCCAACAGTTCACATTTTTTAGGTCTCCACACAGAATCACAGGTGAAATAATTAGCTCCACCTGTGATCTTTTAAAATGTGTCAGGTAGTAATGAGTGCACCTGTGCACACCTCTAGTGTTGCTCAGGTTGGGCATGTGCAGCAGCCATGGCTGGCATTATTGTTACATACCTCCCAACATGACCCTCTCCAGGAGGGACACAATGCTCTGTTTCTAGACTTTTCTCTTCATTTATGATTACCATCACCTGTGTTGAAACACCTTGGTTATTACTTAACCTGTTCAACACAGGTACTGGCAATCATGAATTAAAAGGGACATCCAGGAGCAGAGCATTGTGTCCCTCCTGGAGAGGGTCATGTTGGGAGGTATGTTGTTATGTTTTTCCATTATTTTAACAAGCTGGTAGCTCGTTAGTTCATAAATCTCAAAATATTCCTATTTTCCTTTTACTTATATTGTGTCTGATTCATAGTTATAGCCAATCTCAAATGAAAGCCCATTGTCAGGTACAAAAGTTTCCTATAAGCCATCTTTCCGTGCAGTAGATTATTATTATTAAAGGTCGCTGGCGAAAAGGTGGATTAAGTCGCTGCAACAGGTTTTATTATCTGCTGCGTACGGGTCCTATTATGAAATGAATGTAATCCACATACACACAGCGGTGACAGCCAGTGACTCACCCGCTCAGAAATCCCTACACCCCTAATCCCCCCAAGATGTCACTGCTAGTTTAATTCATTGCATGCTGTTGTGTCTCAGGACTGACTCATTGCATCTCTGCATCTCACAGTGTCACAGGAGGAGAACTCTTTGATCGTATCATCGAGCGGGGATATTACACCGAAAAGGATGCCAGTCAGCTCATCCGGCAGGTCCTGGACGCCGTCCAGTATTTACATGACATGGGGATTGTTCATCGTGACCTGAAGGTATTGAATGTTTGCTGGGAATACACAGAAAAGACAGTGATTGCATCATAATGATGCCTATATACTGTTTTATTCACAATACTCGTTAAAAGCCTGTGAAAATGGCAGCTTCTGCAATGTACTTTCACTTTGAGCTGTGACAGTTTTTACTTTCACTTTGAGCTGTGACCGTTTTAGCTTATCTGCAGCTACCTCCAATCTCTGTCTCTCTCCATATCCATCAAGTTTGAAACAAATCAGTGTCCCTGCAAAAATTGCTTTCACTTTCTGTTATGAGATCATAGAAACATAGAATTTGACGGTAGATAAGAACCATTTGGCCCATCTAGTCTGCCCCTTTTAGCATACAGAGGAGTAATTTGGTCTGTCGCGTGGCCTGTAGTGGTCCGTGGTGGTACTTTACCTCATAGAGGTGTGGAGGAGTAAAGGTGTGTACACAATGGTGCGATATGGCTTCCGATGTTGACGATATAGTGCACATCGGAAGCCATATCGTATACCGATTGTGTACTTTTCAGGGCTTGCGAGCCCGATGCGCTGCCGATGCGCGCTCCCGAGTGAGTGCAAATCGGCAGCGACATAGTGAGGGCAGGCAAGACTATATAGTGCAGATCTGCACTATATAGTCTTTGTGCCTGAATACTCACTATAGCTCCGGCGGCCAGAGGGAGAGGGGCTTCTCCTGGGGCTGCGCTGATGACCCGGAAGAAGTCCGCCTAAAGAGGAGGGCGGGGGGTGTGGCCTGATGTCTGCACGGCGGGGGAAGCTGTTTGATGTGCCGCGGCCCCGGGTGTCACAGCACGCTGACATCCCGGCACTGTGGTGACAGGTACTGTCCTCTGCTCTCCTTCATGTTCTTACACGGTCGACATGCTGCCGTGCAATGCGAGTCCCGATGCCATCAGATCGCATCGGGACTCGCATCGCACGGCAGCATGTCGACCGTGTGTACACACCATTAGCCTATCATATATATATATATATATATATATATATACATATATATCGTTGGATATCGTCGAAACGTGCTAAAATGAGGGCCCTCAAACTTAAAAGAGCAGATTTATTGAAGACAGCATCCAAAAAAGCTGAGGAAGTGTTCCCTTTTGTGTCCCAGTTTGATTCTTCTAGTACAGTAGTGCCGATTGCCAGCAAAGCATTGTGATGGATTGTGGCAACTGATGTGGAGCTACCAGTGTTTAAAAAAGTAAGGCCTTTAGCGTGCTATACGAGGAGACGTAATTTGAGGGATATTTCGTACATACGGATGTAACAGGATTCGAGTTTGCGATGAACTCGAATATACATGTTAAAAAACCGGGGTGCTATCGATGCCCCCGATGTGTAACATGCAGCTATATGATTCCAGGAGTAAAATTTAAAGATCCCCACTCCCCTAAACTATTTAACATCAGACATGTGCTGACATGCGATACTAGATTTGTCGTATATATGATAGTATGCCCTTGTGGTTTGTGCTATATCGGGATGACATCGCGTAAATTTAAAGAACACATGGCCATGCACAGGTCTTCGATCAAAGCAGCTCTAGCTGGCAAGAAGGCTGAACAGCCTGTTGCTATTAATTTTAAGGAAAAAGGGCACACACTAGAATCATTGAAATATCAAATAATAGGGGGCGTGGCCTAGCCGGCTGACGGAGCGGACGCACAGTACGGGAGCTCCGCCAGCTTCTCAACTTTACAAGGTGACATCCACACCTGGCAACCTCCCTCCCACCCGACCAGCGCCCGAATCCACCCGCAGTCCCAGCTTACCCACCAGGGAGTCTGGAGCCGGGGGTCGGCTAGTCCCGTCCCTGCAGGTTGCGGCCTACTCCTCCACCGCCAGGCCGTGACTCCCGCCCCGCAGACTGTGCCACCTGATCGCCCGGAGGGACGCTTGATCCAGCCCGCCGGACGCTGCCTGTGCACACCGGGGAGCGAAGCAGACAGCTCTGACCTGGCCACGGAGCCGAGCGGACTGAGGGGCAGATTTATTAAGCTTGGAGAAGAGATAAACTGGAGATAAAGCAGAGAAAAGGTAAAAGGAGATAAAGCACCAGCCAATCAGCTGTGTTTGAAAAAGACAGTTGGGAGTTGATTGGCTGTGCTTTATCTCCTTTTACCTTTTCTCCGCTCTATCTCCAGTTTATCTCTTCTCCAAGGTTAATAAATCTGCCCCATAGACACAAGGCAGCTCCTCACTGAACATCCCGGGAGGCGGCCATCTTGGGTGGGACGGCTCCACGGAAAAGGGACCAGCCGGAGACTGCCTAACACCCACTGCACCAGGGCACCTACTACTTCTCTCCCCCTCTGTAAGTACAGCAGTTCTGACTAATAATCGGGGGCAAACAGGCAGATCTCCACAGCCTCCTGTTATTAAGCATCTTGCTGTCGGCCATTTTCGGGGAGGCAGTACCTCTATAAAGCATAATCTATAAAGCTGTAGGGGAACACTGAGCTTACAGCCCTTAACACCCCCTGACCCCCTACCCCACTTGTTCATTCCGCTCACCAGAGACATTAACATATACACCGGGGAACAGGAGGCTACCCAAACAACTTCTTTAAGTTGCAGCCCTCTGACAGCACAGAACCAGGGCCCCGGGTCTGTCTCTCTTTTAAAACAACCTAACCAGGGACGTGGCCTGGATGACGGGCTGAGCGGACGTGGGGACGATTGCTCTCCTCCTTTGGGACTCCCCTTCAGCGCTCTAGACCCACCACCACTCTTGAAACACCCCGGACCACCCCTCCCCCCCACGCTGTAGCCTTCCTTTTACGGGGAGCTGCAGAGCCGGGGGAAACTTCGGGAGTCCCTGCGGGTTGCGGCCCTTTCACCGGAGTGCGGCCGGGGCCTCGACTCCCGCGTCATCCTGTGACGCCACTCCAAGGGAGAGACCTCATTGCCAAGTGATACCAGAACCTGACGGAAGACTGCTGTGGACTCCTCTGGGAGCTCTCACACGGAGAGACCTCCCTTCCCACAGCGGGGGCAGCACTCTTACCTCAGAGCTTTATCACCTCCGGAGCTCTCTCCCTCCACCCGCTGGCTGCCTCCTGACCATCCGGCCGGGACCCCAATTGACGCACGTAGCCTTCCCACACCAGGCATAACAAGATATATATCTGCCTCCCAATAGAGCTCTGCTGGCCAGGCTCCTCCTCTTGTCATAAGGCACCGAAATATCAAATAATAGACCATGTCCCTGAGTCTAACAGAGGCGGGGACAGAGTCAAACGGTTATTAACGTCTAGAAGCAAACTGGATCCATAGACTGAACACAGTGTCGCCATGTGGATTAAATGAGTGAATTGTATTGAGCTAATTTACGTAGGTTTTGTATATAGGTCGAACAATAGGGAGCTCTGTATCAGAATATTTGGTAGCTGTAACATTTAAGTGATATGTTTAGCATTATGATTGCACGCTCTCAGTTTGAATATTTCTTGGAATGTGTTTTTTGTATATAATTGATGATCCTCGTCTTCAAATGTCCAATTTTTTATGTTGTGGTGTTTCTTGTAAATATATAAGTGTATGTTCATGAATTTTATATATCTTTTTGTATATGCATTTTCTTTGGATGTCCAACATATCCACTGCCACTGCCCCAGCCCGGAGTGAGTTGTGCAGGTTGCTATGGGAACGCGTGTAAGCGGGTGAGAGCCGCTGGCGCGTCCCTTGTGCGCCTTTCATGATTGACTGTGGTGCTAGGGGTAGGAAGACGCTACTCCTGGGCGACCTACTGTGTATGCGGGTTGCTATGGCAATGACGCCGGCGTGTGAGAGCCGCTGACGTCATGCCTATGCGCCTGTGTGCACGGGGGGCTGTCTGGAGGAGTGTTGTGGGCGGAGAAGGGAGATGTTGGCGCCATGGATCCTATTTAAATGGTAAGCTGTATATGTATTTTGTATCCTCTTGAAAACGGGGTGTCGAGGTCAAATAAAAAATTTCGTTTGATTGTGAAGGCTGCAGTGATGTGCTTGTTCCTGTTCACCTGCGGGGAATCGGGACCTTGGCTTGTGTGTGTATATATATATATATATATATATATATATATATATATATATATATGTATATAATAGTAAGCCCGCTCAAAGCAAATACTTCGGAAGCTAGTCGTCTACCTTGTGATTGCCTCTGTGTTTATGCATGTGTGAGCGAGAAAGAGATATAGTTTCACTCGGAGACAAACAAAGGGACACTAGACATATATATATATATATATATATATATATATATATATATATAGTTATCTCATAAGGGAATGCATAATACAGCTTATGAAATATACCTGGATAGTTTGACCAATAAGCACAAGTTAATTCTTACGTGTACACTATTTTGGTAAGAGGCCAACATGTGGATTCAGGTTGTCATCGCTTTCATTAAGTGGGATGCTGACAAAGACAAGTATAGCCCATCTGCACGCAGCCCTTGAAGGATGAGAATAAGTCTATGCTGCCTTAGTACTATACATTCAGGCCAGAGAAAAGGTATTACGATTACTGGTGCAGTAGATATTTTTTTTAAATATTTCACTGGCAATTCTCCCCTTGTGCTTTCAGCCAGAGAACCTCCTGTATGCAACCCCCTTTGAAGACTCAAAAATTATGATCAGTGACTTTGGCCTGTCTAAGGTCGAGGATGATGGAATGATGGCCACAGCTTGTGGAACACCAGGCTACGTGGGTAAGGGTTTGTCACATCAATGCCAGATAGCTTCAACACCAGGAGGGGCCGATCCAGTTCTGAGTGTTGTGCAAAATAATCTTATTTTTTTGGAGGGACAAAATATGTATTATTTTCAGAAGTCATTGACGTTGATTCAATTGAATGACATAGGGGCAGTGTTGGGTTTGAGACAAAAATGGTCTATGTTTAACATGGCAGGAATTTGGGTACAATTTTAGGCAAGCATAATGCTGAAAAATATGGCAAAGGTGGTATCACCAGTTTACACCGGGTGGGAGCTGTGATGAGTGGCGGAACTTGTGGGTTGTGGGCCCAGGTGCAAAAATATATTTTATGGCCCCCTTCCTCCACCCTCATTGCTGGTTTGAGCAGCAGGGGCACCTTAGTGCTTAGGGGCCCTGGTGCAATGCATCTGCTGGACCAATGGTAATTCCACCTCTGGTTGTGTGATGAATGTGAGCCCTTAAATATCGTCACCTTGCTCTTTGAAGCTGTAAAGTTGTAGAAAGATTGGTAAAGGAAGATGAGCTACAGTTTTTGGAAATAACACTTGACTTGGGTGTGTAATGTAATAGTAGACCGTTATAGTCCCCAATGTACAATGTAATTATTTCTCTCTACTGCCCTCTTTGACACCCGCAGCCCCGGAACTCCTGGAGCAGAAGCCATATGGGAAAGCTGTGGATGTATGGGCCATTGGCGTCATCTCTTACATTCTGTAAGTATCTCATTACATCCCCTTACAGTACATCCGTCAACTGAAATGACCAAATTTCACAGCAAATTCAGGAACAATAAAGCTGAGGTTTTAACTATAAGAGGGAAGTTTTTGTTATTTTTTACACTAATCTGCACACTACCGTAACTCCCGTAAAAACGCACATTCATGTTTTGAAAAACTGCACGTGTCTAAAATAAACCACACATTTCCATTACTAAAAATTGGCAGAAATCTCAAGCGAATTCTGACTTTGTCTAAAAAAATCACACCCTACTACATCTCGCTTGGGGGTAAGGGGGGGGGGGGGGTAAATTTACCAAGATGAATTTCTATTGAAGATGGAATGTTGCCCATAGCAACCAATCAGATTATGGGCGGGATTCTCTAAAATCCGCAGCCCAGTATCGCTGGCATTCGCATTTCTAATGACCGCATATTCTCTAAAATATGCGGTCATTAACGCAAGGGACAGCTCTTGCGGTAACAGCTGTCCCTTGCGATGCGGCGCCGTTGCTGGACTTCCGGGTCTATGACCCGGGAGTCCGTCTGCGCATGCGCGCTCCGGCCGCGGGGCATGCTGGGAGGGATCCGTGACGGATCCCTCACACAGCGCTGCGGTAAGAAGCCCATAGGCTTCTGCAGGGGATCGCCAGCTTTTTCTGGCGATTCCCTCCGCAGCGCTGGCACTGCGAAGGGGGGTTAGAGAATACAGAAATGCGGTAAAAACCCCGATAACGGGGTTTTTACCGCATTTCTGTGATAGAGAATCTTGCCCTATATCTATTATCTTTTAGAAGGTACTAAATAATTAAGAAGTAGAATCTGATTGGTGGCAACATCCCATCTTCAATAGAGCTCCCATCTTCAATAGAGCTCCCATCTTAGTAAATTTACCACATGATGTCACTTTTAAAATTTACTAACTATTGTTAATTTATTGTTATATGGTGACTGTTAGATTATCGAAGCGGTTACCAGCTGTTATAGAGTCATCTGATAATTTGAAAAGTGAATAAATGCTTTAGTTTTCTTCTAAGAGATATATATTACTTTAGCTTTTTTAATACATTTTTGAGATCATTACGAGATCAGTGTTTTACGTTGAGCCTTTGTTTCCAAATGACAAAATGCTAAACCTCTTTATGTCCAAATTTTTCAGGCTTTGTGGCTACCCCCCTTTTTATGATGAAAACGACTCTGAGCTATTCAGTCAGATCCTAAAAGCAGAATATGAATTTGACTCCCCGTACTGGGATGATATTTCAGAATCAGGTACGGCATAAAGTACATATGTCTTCAAAGCGTGTCCATATGTCTTTGTTAACGTATGTCATACCCCTCCTCCAACAGAATGTAATGAAAGATTCCTATGTGTCATCTCAGCACCTTGCACCACTAGATGTACAGTGCCTTTCCTCTGATCTCACCAGCAGTTTCTGAGCCAAGCCATTAATACTGACTTAGTGGTTGTAAAGGGATAACCTTTCCGTATGCTGCTAAAGCTAAGAAAATGAAATAATGAGATTCCCTGGGAATAGATCTGTCCTAACTTCTCATATTTACCATCTCCTGAGAGATTTAGAGGTGGCGCATGAAAAACTGATCCCCAGATTGTGATCCTAGCAGCGGAACAGGTATCTTCCCAATATTTTACATCACCTGAAAGAATTTTAGCTTTTTAGAAATGTTGAGACATTAGAAAGAAACTATGGGTCTGATTCGGACATGTTTGCTGGGCAGCGTATATTCGCTGACTAGCGAACAGATAAACGCTGCACGCCGAATGCACGCCCCCTGCAAAGAAAATTTCCACACTAGCAAGCGAGCGTATGTGCATGCTTACACATCCGTTCGCATGTAGCCGTAGGGTGGAAAAGTCATTCGATGGTCGCATACAATCGAATGACTTTTTCTGGCTTCCTGGATAAAAGCAAGTGCATACTTATTTTATCCAGGATGATGATGGCCGAATTCGGGATTGGCGCTGACATCATGGGACGTCAGTAACTCGCCCCATGCAGGCACCGACATGCCTGCATTTGCAGGGGTGCGCACAGTGTGTCTATGGGTGCACCCATAAAATGCTGGGTGGTCCACTGCACCCACTGCCTGCCCGACCATCAGTGAGCGAACGCTCTGGCTCTGGAGGTTTGCACATGCGTATATTTGCGCATGCGCAAAACCCCAAAATCAGCCAGGGTAGCGAATTCGGCCCACACCAAGTGGATCTGGATCGCCCCCTATGGAGGAGATGTATCAAACTTCTAAAGAAGAGGGCGTAGGGAGAAGCTATTTCTTGCATTATTTTTTAGAATGTAATAAATGCCAGATTGCTAAGGGCAACTACTGCACTCTTTTGAAGTTTTGATAGTGGGGGGGTCTGCCCTTTATAATGACCTTAATTGCATCTCGAAGAGACTTCTGTTGCATAGATAGCACTAGACTGTATTGTAAATAGGTCACTAAGAAGCTCTCTGTATTGTAAATAGGTCACTAAGAAGCGCTCTGTATTGTAAATAGGTAATTTAGACAGCTCTTATTGTATGAATGTGGCTAGAATGTTTTGTGCATTGTATATTTATCACTTCAATGCTGATTATCAATAGTGATAAATATAGTGTCTATATCAATCACTAGAATGTTGTCTATAGTGTAGAAATGTTATTATTGGAATGCTTTCAGGACCTCAAACTGGTCACCCATGGATCTTTCAAATATGACAGATGGTGACACACCTGTGCCCTGCTAGGTGGTCCGTAAATTTGAAGTGATGGGGTCCTGAGGATAGAGGTTGAGAAACACTGGTATAAAGTACAGGTGGACAAATAATGGCCATCAAGGCGTATGTGGCTCACCAGTCCATTTTGGCCAGCCCCTTTACTAGCGTTCCTGTGCTGTTGGTGTACAACCCAGTGTAGCAGATGCCATGAATGGACAATGAGCTGCCTCCTGCCATAGTGCAGCAGTGCTGACAGGAAGTTCACAGTCACAGACTATTACTGTGGATACATGTGGCCCTACCCCCTGGCTTTCTCTATTGGGCCTCATCTCCCGATCTTGTGTGACTGATTGGCTTCCGCCAAGCTCTGCGGGACCACGATTTGACCTACTTGAGATAACAGTCATTTCTATGTGTTTAAATGTTTCTATGTGTATTACTTTAAATAAATTATCTGGCTGCCTTAAGAGTGGGGGGAATTGGTCATCTGCATTCCAACACACCCAGCACAGAGCAATGACTTCTTGCTGATACATTGATAATGGCAGGTCAGACGTTCAAAAAGAGATGTAGCCAAAAGGCCAAGTAAGTCCATCACTGCACATGTCGGCATGGTCTCATGGGTTAGGGGACGGCCTTGAAGCCCAAACCCCCATTTTAGTCACTGCAGTTGGTCCAGAACATACTGGCTGTCCTCAGAGATTGTCATGTGTGTAGTGCCAGCTCCGGCATTGTAACAGGAGCTCGGTTCTGTACATAATGTCCCACTGCAGCATTTGGCTTCTGTCAATGAGGAGGAGTCAGCCCTCTGAGGGCTACACCCATAGTGACGTCACTAGCACTATGGGGGAAATTTACTAAGATGGGCGTTCTATTTCACATGGGATGTTGCTATGGGAAACCAAAGTCAATTTGCGATACATCTTCCTAAAGTCCTGTATATATGTTTTCCCAGCCAAAGATTTTATCCGACATCTCCTAGAAAGGGAACCAGAGAAAAGGCTGTCCTGCCAGCAAGCACTGCTGCATCCATGGTAAGCCAGCCACGCTGGGTCTTCATCTGCTCCTCTATGTAATAAGTTACCGCCTCAGGCTTGGGCCGCATGCCAGATATTACTAAGGAAACAACAGCCACAAAAATCAAAGCTCTTCAGCCGCATTCTGTTTTCTCAAATATGTATTCTAGGCCTGCGCCAATATACACAGGCTGAATGCCAGCGTTGGTGTCTCGGATCTATCTATGATTGCCCTAATGTACGATATCTTTGTTCTGTAAAGATGGAGTACTGCAGATCATTACTTTTTTAAAAATCAGATTTTAAAATTGTTTTTATTTTGCTGTCAGAAAATATTTTTGGGGTATGCTTATAAAATGTATTTTGCAATGGAGAAAAACATTGCTTTATTTTAGTACTAAAGTTTAGTTAATTTTTTTCTCACCCCAAGTTTTAAATGTGCCCCTGTTGGTCAGTCAAGCCTAATGGCGGATCTAGTGGAGGTTGATTGGGACTTTCTGCATCCTGCCCCGCTTCTGTGCACAACTGCAAACGTGTACGCAGCCATGCACACGGAGAAAGTCATTCACCATACAATGATTTTTCCCCTGCTCGCAGCGCTGAGTGAGCCAGAAATCACTCGACGCTGCAAAGGCCATGTGAACGGCTGTGTTTTCTGTGGCATTCCCAGAAAGCGCTGGCGCCACCCCTCCAAATGCCCGTGTCAGTCACCTTGCGAGCAGCAAGTGAAGGCACCAAGCATGCATGCACCGCGATGAAGGGGAAAAATACTAGGCCTAAAATCCCTCAAACTGGGTGGTTTTCACCCGTCCAGTCGAATTTCCCCGGGGTGGACGGCTTTCCATATCAGAACGCTATGCAAAGCCATCCATCCCGCCGGTCATCTGTTGGTAATACCAACAGATGAGCAGCGGTGGCGGAGCACGCATCATTGATCTCCGCTCTTCCCCGGGCTGTACACTGGCCAGTTTTTGAGCTGAAATAAGTTCAAACGTTTAAAGTGAGCTGCTTTCAGTTCAAAATAGCCCAGTGTGTATGGGCCTTTAGAATTCTCTAAGCACCAAAGCATCACTACAACTCAATAAGCCAACATCCCCTGACCCTGTGCTGTTTGGCAAAACTCCCAGCATGCATCTTTCTGTATCCTGGCGGAGATTCAAGAGACACAGTAATCAAATGCATCATTTATGTGGTGAATAAATAGCCAGGTACTGTATTTAGTAGAATAAATTATACTTAGTTTTTCTTGGTTTCTATTTACTATACTAATGTAGCCGTTCTGTTTGATAAATGCTTTAATGTTAAGTTATCAGCCAGTATAACAGAATCATGAAACAGAACATTTATCTGACAGTTGCACAACCCTTCCAGAGCCGGAGGCCTGAGTTATTTATAGAGAAAATGTATTTGCAAGTTTAAATAAATGTAAAATGAATCAGCAAGAGAATATTCCCTGCTAAATCATGTTGTCTGGTAAAAGTACGGCCAAACATCTCCAACTATTTATAATTCATGTTGGGAGCTTGTTATGTTTAAAAAACAAATTAAAGGATATTTATAAAACCCTTTATTAGGTTGCTGTGGGATAAAAAGCGCTATAGCCTATGGGGTTGTGGATTAAAGGAGCGACAGTGTGTAAGTCAGCATGCACTATATTGACATGGAAAATGTCGACAAGAGATTTTCACCTTTTTTGCCAATGTCTATACCTGAGCACTTGCAGCACTACCGTGCAGCGCGTATCCTCACATGCCCTTTTTTACACTTGCACTGCTGGCTGGGGGTGCATTGTTTATGCATTGTGTATCTGGCATTACTGTGGGTATTGGGGGCATTGAGTAACTGGCACTGCTGGTGGCATATGTATATATGGCATTACTGGTGGCATTATGTGTATATATGGCACTGCTGTGGGCATTGTGCATATATATATGGCACTGCTTAGGGCATTATGTGTTAAAAAAATAGTTTATGCAACAATTGATGCCCCATCCCTTTGGTAGCTCCACCCACATCACCGCCCACTTCTGCCCCACCCACAGTTCCTAAACCTATGTTCATACAAAAATAGCACTGGTGTCTACCTTTTGTCAATGTCGACCTAGTGCACGCTGAAATGGGATGCCGCAGGTGGACACTTTTCTTCTCGCAGCCTTCTGAGGTGGCTAGCAGAAATGGCTGAATAGAACTTGGTTTGGGCGCTTAAATCGGGATGTGGGATGAGTTTAGATGTTTCATATGGCTAACCCGGTCTATTTGAGCACATCATGGGCGGGATGTACTAACGGGAAAATGCGGTAAAACCCCCGTTTTACCGCATTTTCCTATGTATCATCACCGGTTCGCCCCGTTTTCGCAGGCCAGGGGGTGGCGATACCCTATAGAAGTCTATGGGCTTCTTTCGCCGCCCGACGTACGCCGTCCGCGCGCCCACCCACTCCCGTCCTCCTATGATCATCTCCTTCCCCTGGTGTGACAGCCGGCAGGACATCCGGCTTCAGGGGGGAGGAGGAGACACAGGGGGACGCTGGCAGCCGCCGGGAGGTGACGGAGAACCCCGCAGCCCACATCACAGGTATCGCTGGGGTCTCCGTTACCGCAGCCCTATGCTGGCCGCATATGTTAGTACATATGCGGTAGCATCGCGGCGGCTGCCGTGCGAAGGGCGGGGATGTATGTTGATACATCCCGCCCCATGTGTGATAATTGATGGGCACCAGTGACAATTGAAGTCCATTTGGTAGGGTTCTGGGTGACCTCCTGACAGTCGGGATTCTGATGGTCAGTATACCAACATTGGAATCCCAACTGCTAAATGCCCGACAGTCAGGATCCTGACTTACAGCGGCTATTCTCCCTTGTGGGGGTCCGTAACCCCCATAGAAGGAGAATAGAACCTATGGAGAGCGGAGCGTGCCACCGAGCCCGCAAGGGGCTTCTTTGGACTCGCCCCCCTTTTGGAGTACTGGCAGTCCACTTTCTAATGTCAGTATATTGGGTGCCCATTAATTATCGTGCCGCTAAAAACAATTGTATTGCTTCCTTCTACTCTGATGATCCAGGTAATGATGCTAGTTATAGCGATACTGAAATGGAAGAGACTAATACAATGCATGCTCACAATCTGCTCCCTGCAGGATTTCTGGAGACACTGCTTTGGAAAGAGACATCCATGGGTCAGTCAGCGAGCAAATCCAGAAAAATTTTGCCCGAAGCCAGTGGAAGGTGAGATTAGTAGATGGTTACCATAGTGATGCCAAAGGATATTAGCATGAATTCCAAGTGAGCCATTCTTCTGCAGTTACACATATATATTAATTTGTGATGCTAGTTACGAGTTCACGGGAATGGCAGAGGTTAAGTCATATAAACATTTCCATGTCATTTCTGTGAGTCATTCTTGGAAGGAGAAAGTATGCCGATAGGTCAGCCTTAATTGTTGGCATCGGAAATGTAAAACAGAACCAGTACAGAGAATGCAGAGTAAATACACAGAAGGGCCTTTCTGAGCAATTTCTTTTTACTTTCCTGTCTAGTGTGTACTCTTAATGGGTGGGATGTACCAAGCATTTGCGGTATATCCCACCACAATTCGCATTGATACAAATCGCATATGTACTAACATATACAATTAGTATCATAAAGGGGAGCTCTTGCAAGAAGAGCTGCCTTTTGCGAAGCAGCCGGTGTAGGGTGAGTGGGTCCCCGCGGCTCTTCTACTCCTGCTGTGCCCGGCAACCTCCTGCTTATAGAGGAGGAGGTCACTGGTCCAGGCAGCACAGCAGGAGGCTGCCCGGACATCAGGTAAGGGGGGGCAGCGCGTGTAGTGCAGGGCATCGGGGGCCAGTGCGGAGCAACTAGAGCTGGCATAATCCCCCATGGTGAAGCTTTAAACCCAGATTACGGGTTTTAACCGCATTTTCAGTTTAGTACTGTATATCCCACCCAATATCTTTAAAGATTTCCGTCATCTGTAGCATGTCCCTGCTCCCACCCCCACCATCATTTCCACATTGGACTGTCCCCACTGCTGCCTATATCAGAGGCAGTGTGGAACTTTAAGTGTGTAGTATGTATGTGGATAAAGAAAATGTATATTTCTGGACTCCTAGTGGTAAAATGTAATAGCCTGCCACTTACAGGCATTAGTGGGATCCGAAGATGTAGGACAATTTTTGCTGGGATTTAAATTCTGGGACAAGAGGAATGAACGTTGCATCCCTTTCTGCTGGGCAGCGCTGAGCACCAGCAGCGCTCATCTCAGGCCTTGCCCAGAAAATATGTTGTGTGGCTGTACAGCGTAATGTTAGAGGTTACGCTGTGCAGTAACGCACCGGCTGTCCCCACTGCTGCCTCTGCCCTCCCTTTCCAATGCATCTGCCCACCATGTCCTCCCACTCTCCTCACTGCTTCCGCCTGCTCTCCCCTCTGCGTGCCTGTCCTATTTGCCCCCTGCTGACTTAACCCCTTACCGACACAGCCTGTTTTTGCCTTCCTGACAGAGCCCTTTTTTTCAAATCTGACATGTATCACTTAAGTGGGGATAACTTTTTTTTGCTTTTACTTATCCCAGTGATTTTGAGATTGTTTTCTCGTGACACATTGTACTTCAAGTTAGTGGTAAATTTTGGTCGATACAGTCTGTGTTTTTTTGTGAAAAATACCAAAATGTCGTAAAAAAAATAGAAAATTTAGCAATTTGCAAAATGTTAAATTTTCTGCTTGTGAGACAAATAATCATACCACTCAAAATAGTTCATAACTAACATAGACCATATGTATACTTTATGTTTCCATCATTATTTCAACCTCCTTTTAATTTTTTTGGACACTAGGAGGCTTAAAATATGAATAGCAAATTCTCAAATTTTCAAGAAAATTTCAAACACTGATTTTTTTAGGGACCAGTTCAGTTCTGATGTGACTTTGAGGGACTTGTATGTGAGACACCCCCATAAATGATGCCATTTCAAAAACTGCACCCCTCACAGTATTCAAAACAGCATTTTGGAAGTTTGTTAACCCTTTAGGTGTTTCACAGGAATTAAAACAAAGTGTAGGTAAAATTTCAAAATTTCATTTTTTTTGCAGATTTTCAATTTTAATACATTTTTCTAAGGAACACAGTAGATTTTACTAGAGAAATGTGACTAAAAATTGATTCCTCCAATTCTTTTGTTTTCATAAATATCCTATATGTGGCCCTAGTGTGCACGTTGACCAAACCACAGGCTTCATAATAGAAGGAGCACCTACTTGATTTTGGAGCCTCCTTTTTATGAGATTATTTTTTAGGCACCATGTAGGTTTCTAGGCACAATAAGATGCTAAAAGTTAGGAACCCCCCCACAAGTGACCCCATTTTGCAAACTACACCCCTCAGGGAATTCATCTAGGGGTATAGTGTACATTTCAAACCCCCAGGGGTTTCACCAATTGTGGTACAACTGGGCTGTGAAAATGAAAAATTACATTTTTTACACAAAAATGCAGTTCTGGCTCAAAATTTTTCATTTTCACAAGGAATGAAGGAGACAAAGCACCCCAAAATCTGTGCCCCAATTTCTCCCGAGTACGGCAATGCCTCATATGTGACCAAAAAATACCATTTGGGTGCATGGCAGGACTCAGAAGGGAAGGAGTGATATTTGGATTTTGCAGCACACATTCTGGTGGAATGAATGGTGGGTGCTATGTCCCATTAGCAAGACCCCCGAAGCACCAATACAGTGGAACCCCCCCACAAATGACCCCATTTTGCAAACTACACCCCTCAGGGAATTCATCTAGGGGTATAGTGTACATTTCAAACCCCCAGGGGTTTCACCAATTTTGGTACAACTGGGCTGTGAAAATGAAAAATTTAATTTTTTTACACAAAAATGCAGTTCTGGCTCAAAATTTTTCATTTTCACAAGGAATGAAGGAGACAAAGCACCCCAAAATCTGTGCCCCAATTTCTCCCGAGTACGGCAATGCCTCATATGTGACCAAAAAATACCATTTGGGTGCATGGCAGGACTCAGAAGGGAAGGAGTGATATTTGGATTTTGCCGCACAGATTCTGGTGGAATGAATGGTGGGTTCTATGTCGCATTAGCAAGACCCCCGAAGCACCAATAAAGTGGAACCCCCCCACAAGTGACCCCATTTTGCAAACTACACCCCTCAGGGAATTCATTTAGGGGTATAGTGTACATTTCAAACCCCCAGGGGTTTCACCAATTGTGGTACAACTGGGCTGTGAAAATGAAAAATTACATTTTTTTACACAAAAATGCAATTCTGGCTCAAAATTTTTCATTTTCACAAGGAATGAAGAAGACAAAGCACCCCAAAATCTGTGCCCCAATTTCTCCAGAGTATGGCAATGCCTCATATGTGACCAAAAAATGGCAGGACTCATAAGGGAAGGAGTGATATTTGGATTTTGCAGCACAGATTCTGGTGGAATGAATGGTGGGTGCTATGTCGCATTAGCAAGACCCCCGAAGCACCAATACAGTGGAACCCCCCACAAGTGACCCCATTTTGCAAACTACACCCCTCAGGGAATTCATCTAGGGGTATAGTGTACATTTCAAACCCCCAGGGGTTTCACCAATTGTGGTACAACTGGGCTGTGAAAATGAAAAATTACATTTTTTACACAAAAATGCAGTTCTGGCTCAAAATTTTTAATTTTCACAAGGAATGAAGGAGACAAAGCACCCCAAAATCTATGCCCCAATTTCTCCCGAGTACGGCAATGCCTCATATGTGACCAAAAAATACCATTTGGGTGCATGGCAGGACTCAGAAGGGAAGGAGTGATATTTGGATTTTGCCGCACAGATTCTGGTGGAATGAATGGTGGGTGCTATGTCGCATTAGCAAGACCCCCGAAGCACGGTGAAATGATGAACCTAATAATCCATAGATGTGTGGTATATTTTAAAGCACTCCTTCATACATAGGCCGGGTTTGTCGGGGCAAGTTTCACAGTGGAAAATAGTTTGCTTTCGTATTCCCTTTTTATAGCAAACTTTGCACCTTTTTTGTGTCCTGCCCTTTTTTCCAGTGGAGGGGATTTCGTTAGGAAAATGCTGCCCTGATACAATACGGGGGCCAGTACTAGAAGTACTGGGGCCAGTACTAGAAGTACTGGGGCCCTCTGCCTGCTGGTTCCCAAATATTAGGCCCTTTATGACTTCCTCTTGAAAGTGCATAAATGTCCCCGTCTGGCTGGTAGAACGGAATAGTACGTAAGCGTTATACAGTGCCATCTGGATGATATACACGGCCAGCTTCTTATACCAGATTTTTGTTTTCCGCAGGGCACTGTACGGCTTCAGTACCTGATCTGAAAGATCCACTCCGCCCATGTACTTATTGTAATCAAGGATACAAATAGGTTTTGAGGTGTGGGTACTGGTACCTCGTACAGGGACGGAGGTGGTACTGTCTCCGTGAATTGTTGTCAGTATAAGGACATCCCTCTTGTCCTTATATTTGACCAACAACATATTTTCGGTGCATATTCCCCTGCTTTCACCCTTTCTCAGTAATTGGGCAACGTGCGTTTTTGGGAGGCCTCTTTGGTTCTTGCGCACAGTACCGCAAGCTGCTGTACCTCTTGAACCAAGGGCCTTGAACAGGGGGATGCTGGTGTAAAAGTTATCCACATAGAGGTGATAACCCTTATCCAGGAAGGGGTGCACTAAATCCCAGACAATCTTTCCACTAACACCTACGAGGGAGGGGGGGCATTCTGGCGGTTCAATTCTTGTGTCCTTCCCTTCATATACCCTAAACCTGTGGGTGTACCCTGAGGTGCTTTCGCACAGCTTATACATTTTTATGCCATACCTTGCCCTCTTATTGGGAAGCCATATCTTGCCCTCTTATTGTACATCTCAGCAAATTTGGTGCTGAAATGATCAATGACCGGCCTGACTTTAAATAGCCGGTCAAAGGTGGGATCATCTCTGGGTGGGCACTGTGCATTATCGTTGTAGTGCAAAAATTTAAGGATCGTCTCAAAACGAGTCCGGGCCATGGCCATACGGTAAAGTGGGGTGCTGTACAGAACATCTGTACTCCAATATTGCCTAATTTCTGGCTTTTTAACTATGCCCATATGTAACACCAGACTCCAAAACGTCATCATCTCTACTGCATCTACAGGGGTCCACCTAGCAAATGATGACGTGGGGTTTTGGGCAATAAACTGCTGGGCATATAAATTACTTTGGTCCACCATTAAATTTATAAAATCATCAGAGAAAAAGACTTTGAAAAAGTCAATTTCTTTGAGGCCTGTACTATCAAATTGGATTCCTGGGTTGGCCAAAAACTCAGGAACCTGGGGCTACCTGGGGCTCAAAATTGTCTGGTGGTGGGGTCCATACGAGATCAATCATTGGGGGGGGGGGTCTCAGCTGCTCTACGGGTGCGTCTTTGAGGGGGTCCCTCATCACTAGAGGAGGAAGAGGAGCTTAAGACAAATGCCAATTCATCGCTTACTTCACTGGCTGTGTCAGTGTCAGAGGCAAGAAGGGCATATGCCTCCTCCGCTGAAAACAGTCTTTGCGATGATTGGGACATTTTTATTATTTTTAAGTGTAGTGTATAGTGTAGGGGGGGTACAAACTTTATTTCAACACGGGGGGTATGTAGTGTGTATGTAGTGCTTTAACACGTGTAAGTTACAAGAAAAAAAAAAAGCTCCTGCGCCAAAAATTGAGCACAGTTGTTGGTCAGTAACGTGCGTCACTGATCAGCGCTCAGCGGGCACAGGACACCCACAAAAGCACCGTGGGTGTAAAAACAATAAAAAAAAAAAAAACCACAGCAGTCTCCAAAAAAAAAAAATGTTAAAAAACTGCTGATGAGGCAAAGGCAACAGAAATTTGATAAAAAAAAAAAAAAATCAGATCAGCCCTGTGCCAAAAATGCTGATCAGTGATGTACGTCACTGATCAGCGCTCAGCGGCCACAGGACACCCACAAAAGCACCGTGGGTGTAAAAACAATTTAAAAAAAAAACCCCACAGCAGTCTCCAAAAAAAAAAAAATATAAAAAAAAACTGCTGATGAGGCAAAGGCAACAGAAATTTGATCAAAAAAAAAAATAATAGATCAACCCTGTGCCAAAAATGCTGATCAGTGATGTACGACACTGATCAGCGCTCTGCGGCCACAGGACACCCACAAAATCACCGTGGGTGTAAAAAAATTTAAAAAAAAAAAACCCCACAACACCCTCAAAAAAAACAAACTGCTGATCAGTGATGCAACACTGATTAGCAGTGAGGGGCAGCAGGCACACAACTGTGGGTGCAACCTGACGGTATATATAAAAAAAAAACCCTACACCCCAAAAAAGGTGCTGATCAGTTAGTTTATACTAATCAGCACAAAAGGGGGGCAGCAGGGGGCAGCAGATACAAAATTATAACACACAATTTAAATCTCTGACACAATGACGCTGCTGCAGCAGCAGCAGCACCAACAGCACAAGCACCAGGAAGCAACCAGTAGCTGGCAGCACGGATGCCACCAACGCTGATCAGGTCAGTATAGGGCACAGATGGGCACGGAGACCGCTCTGCACGCTGTTCCTGACCGGAATGGCGGCTGCAGGGCTGTCTCCGTTATCTCATTTGAGGTGTAATGGCTGTGATTGGTCCGTCGGTCCGACGGACCAATCACAGCCTTTGGGGGCAGGTGGGGTGAGGTGGGGTGACCACCAGTGACACCCTTACACCCTGTGGTGATTGGTGCTGTACTTAACAGCACCAATCACCACCGATCCCTGTGTCACCGGCGAACGTTATTCGCCGGTACACAGAAAACGCTGTAATTGGCTGTTCACATTGAACAGCCAATCACAGCGATCGCCGATGGCGGGGGGCATCGCTGCCCCCCTGGGCAATGAGGGAAGATGTCTGCTGTCAGGGACAGCAGACATCGTCCCTCTGTCACCGCGTCTATAGACGTGGTGACAGTTAAATGGCATGACGTACATTTATGCCATGTGTCGGGAAGTACATCCCGACCATGACGTAAATGTACGTCAAATGTCGGGAAGGGGTTAAGGACTACTTCTAAGTAGTTCCCAGCACAGTGCTACATCAGTAAGCCAATGAGAGTTTTTAAATTTTGGGATATTGAAAAAAATGTCCCGAGATTGGGCTCCCTAATTAGCAGATTCCCGTGGAGTCTGCCGGATATTTTAAAGGGGCAAATATTTAAGACAAAACAAAGTTTTTGCCTTTTTAATGATTACCCCTTTAAAACATTATCCAGGTCCTCACAAGGACTGTACATTCATTAAATGCCTACTGCTTAATCTCAACATTGATCTTCAGACGCTAATGTCTCCGTTCTGCAAAGATCAGAATCAGCTTTATTGGCCAGGTATACTTGTGAGCTGCCTCTCCCGCCTCTTGCCCTGTCTCCCTGTCAGGAGCACCTGCTAGACTCGTCCTGCTACCGCTGCTCGATTCCTGCTCCGCCTCCTCAGGTCATGGGCTCCTGCTGTCCCCTCCGCATGGTCAATCAATGCATAGGCGCTGTGTATAGCCCTATTCAAAGGAAGTGCTAGCCAAATGGCTGCTGTCTTTCTTCTCCCTCCTGCGGCAACAATTCTGGATTTTTTTTACTTTTCCAAGCCACCGCAGGGTCTGCAGCAGCATTGCTATGCCACTGGTTACAAGGCTCCAATGGAGCAATTCAATAACTAGTCCATTCAAGCACGCACAGCCGCTAGCACTGACAATATGCCATCATTTTGACGGGTTGGTAACTAATATAATGGTAATTGCACGTATTATGTATGTTAACTGCTGTTAAGAGGACGCTTGTGTGACAAATTTGAGACATCTTGATATCTTGATCCTGAAGAGTGATTCATTATTGAGAGGTGTAGATCCAGCAACTCATAATGTAATCCCTGTTCTCCTGATGATCCTATCTGTTCAAGGAGCTGTCCCATGAGCATCTGCAGAATTTAGCGGCTTTAGTAAGAACAAATGGTTTAGTAATGAGATAAGGACAGCGGAGTGCGGAGAAGGACAGACTGTAGGTATTTAGAGAAAGTCTGTACTTCAAAGAACAGGCAAATCAATAAGCATTACATGCAGTGTTTGATGGCAGGTAATTGTAGTGGGTGATTAAGACTGCATATAAAGTACACACAGCAGGGATGTAGAGGGCCTATGCATTTCATTTATTTATAGACATACTGTATGGCTTCCTGGAACCAGTGGTCTGTATGCACCAGAGTTGGACTGGCCTACAGGGGAACCCCACGCAGGGCAAGCGACAGGGGGGGTCAAGGGGGACAGGTGTGACGGGCCCCAGAGATATAAAGGGCCCCAGAGCTTCCATGCCTGGGTACGGCCACTGCCTCTACTAGCTGACTTGTCAGTGACCCTTGCGGGCTGGCCGTCTACTGTGCACCATCTGTTTTTGGCTGAGTCTTACTGAATCAATGTGTGCCACTGCCATCTCCTGTGTGTGGGCCCTGCCACTTGGCGCTCAGAGCAATCTACTCTGTGTGTGCGCACGGCCTGGTGCCGCAGGCGCACAGCCTTACCCACCGCTGGTGCTGTAGCCTCAGTCTCTGGCTCCTGTACTTTTACTGCGCGGGTCGTCTGTTCCGCACTCTGTGAAAGACCTGCCCTGCCTGCTCGTGGTGCTCAGCATTCTTTTGTTAAAGTGACAGGCCAGCAGCAGTCGGAGCCAGCAGGACTGAGAAAGAGAGAAGTCCGCACCTGAAAGCAGGATCTGGAGCAGCGAAAGGTTAAGGCTCATGCAGAAGAGCGTTGTGTGGATTTGGGATTAGGTGGGGGGCCCCAGAAATATCATTGTACAGGGCCCCAAGATTTCTGTTGCCGGCCCTGACCCCACGGTGGGGGGCCCCACATTCTCCGGCCCCACCTCCTCCTGCCCCACCTCCTCCTCTAGAGATCAGGTTCTCTAGAGGAGGAGGCAATTCAATCATACATTATGGGCCTTATTCTGATTAATTTAATCATGTTTTCTGTCTGCACATGTGCAAAAGCTGTGTGCGAGCGGGCACAGCGCACCTAGCAGTGCGGGTCGGTAGGCATGGGCGGCGGCGACTGGGTGATCCCATGGAAATTATGCAGTGACGCGGTTGCGGGTGCGGGCAGCTGACATCAGCAGATTAACATATTTACAAAGTAATTTAATTGTTTTTGATCTCATCCCATACAGAAACTATCTCACCATATTCCACTGAAAATATTCCATTTGTAAGTGATACATTTCACAGCCGTTAGATTATATTTACCCCGGAGTGACTCTCTGTAATGCAAGAGCCCACCGTAAACACTGCCGACGTATTATACACAGTCACCAACATTGCCGACATTGCTGCCATATACTGTATCCTGCTATACTATGCTATTGCTGTATGTCTTCTGAAATAACAGGAGACTCTGATGTATTAGTATTTATTACCTGTTATGTATATAACGGGCCACGTTCTGATGGCTGGTAGACCCTGCATGGGCATGGTCTTTTGTGTGCATCTGCAGGTCCACTGTGCGAACTACTGCATCGATTTACAATGTTGCTGGGCCGTTTGCATGGGGCTGTGCAGGAGGGGGGCCTGTGGCCGGGTCCTTGGGTGTCGCCCATGGGAACGCCCAGCGTTTCATGGGTGTCCCCATGAAAATACTGGGTGTTCCCATAGGATTGTGGGTGAGACGAGGTGTGCCAGCGCAGGCGGCTGATGTTGCATGACGTCAGCTGCTCGCCTGGTCTTTGTCCCGTTGCCCGCAAATATGTCAGTCCACTGATTTATATTTGGTCGGTGACCATCAAATGATTTCCCCTGCTGCGGGCATATGTGAAATTCACAGCTTACCAAGGCAATCAGAATCAGAGCCATATTCCTGAACATTCACATCAGTCCCTGCCCCAGTGGAGCTTACAATCTATATTCCCTACCACATGTACACGCACACACACAGACATTCTAGGGTTCATTTTTGTTGGGAGCCAACTAGCATACAGTATATTTTTGGATGAAACTGTGTTTTCCATCTGTATGGTAAATATAATGCAGGCAAATGAGGAATTTTTCTCCATTTCCATTCCAGAGAGCATTTAACGCCACGTCATTTTTGCGCCATATCACCAAGATGGGTCAAAGCGCAGAGGTGGAGACTGACGAAAACACAGAAGAGGCTGTCCCCAAGGGGAAGGATTAAGTGATCATTTGAGGTGAGAGCCCAAAGACAGTGACAAAACTGCATGCGTAGCCTATAGAACCGGTTGTACACACGGATAGATTTTATCAAAAGATCAAATCATTCCATGTGTATGAACAATATAGATGATGATGCGCATACCCACCGGTCATTGTGAGAAGTCTATGATCTTTCCTGCATGCAGAAAGATCATAGACCAATTGTTACTGATGTGTACCAATCATTGCATGTGTATGCACGATGAACGATTTGGTAGAGCTGATTGACTGGCTCCCACTCCCCTCCACCATCGTTAAAATTCAATCGTTTACGTGTAATTTTTTGCTCAATCGTGTGTGCTGGAGTTCAGAGGAAATTGATAAGTCAACACCTTAAGTCAACATGCACTAGGTCGACATGGTCATAAGGTCAACATGCACTAGGGCGACATTGACAAAATGGTCCACAGTGCACATACAAGAGCCTTTTTTGTGGGCACAGGCTCCAAACGCCTGTGCTAGCCACTCGCTGTTTGATTGACAGCGGTTGGCCATTTGGGGGCGTGCCATCAGGGTTTCTGGCTGTTCCCCAGAAAACGCAGACGTTCCCCGGCTGTCGGGAGGGAGGTCCGCTGATGTCATCAGCGGCCTCCTTCTTCCTGCGGCCTTCGCAGCTCCGTGAGTCCTGCCTCACTCAGCGCTGTGAGCAGGGGGGAAATTATTTGATGGTGAATGTTTTTTTTCCATGTGTACATAGGGCTGGGGACAGCGGCTACCTGATCCCTGGGCTCCGAGCACTTGCAGCCCAGCGAGCATGGTCTGAATCGGGCCCATTCTTCTGTGATAAGGACATTAGACAGCAGACTCTTCTGGGTCAGACATCAGTGTAAATGAAAATAAAACATTTTTTTATACTACAGTGCTGCATAATATGCTGTAATCTAAAATATTTATATGATAAATTCGCTTTTATAATATAGCGAGCAACATTGACAGTTATGCGGTCTATGCACTAACCTTTGGGGAGAGCTAAATTGTAAAGAAATAAAGTACCGCCGAATCAGCTCCTAACTGCCATGTTACAGGCTGTGTTTGAAAAATTACATTTAGGAGCTGATTGGTTGATATCTCTCTCCACATTATTACTCTCCATGGCTTAGTACATCTGCCCCTGAGAATGTACATAGCTTTGTACAGATCCCAGTCACGGGTACACTTTTGGCGCATCAAGTCGCATCCACACACCCGTGCTGGGCTGCCGACTAATATATATTTACAATAAGTTGCAACATAATGTAGAAAAAATGAGCATGGCTACATCTATATGTTGCTGGGTAACTTCAACCAGCAAATACAATACTATTCGGTCTCTGGGATGTGCCATATAAAGTACATTATTAATGGGGCAGCATTGATTAAACTGATTGTTTAGATTTAGTGGTCCTTTAACGGGGAGGAAGAATGTCATTGGATTTTACTATGTCCATGGGGGGTAATTCACTACCGCTCGCTAAGCAGTGGTCGTTCGCTGCTTAGCGAATGGCTTATTGCCACCTGGACTAACGCTCCCCTGCCTCCAAATCCCCTTGGCTCCGTGCGAGGGAATGTACATGAACACACCCGCTTGCATGTGGCCGAAGGGGAGTGAAATCATTCAATGGTTTCTCTCCCCTTCCAAAATAAAAGTCAGTCTAATCTGACTTTTATTTCTGTCGGAGTCCGCCGAAGATGGGGCGAGCGTTGTAGGGCGGGGTGGCTGAAATCATGTGACGTCAGCCACCCGCCCCCGGCAGGCATCAGCCCACCTGCGTTACCATGGGATTGCCCAGTGTTTTCATGGGAATTCTCAGAAAATGCTGGGCATTCCCTTTCGCTGGGCCGATGTCTGTGTCCGCCCACCCCCGTCCCTACCCGTGCGAATGCCTTGGCGAGTGTGATATTTGCCGAAGGCCTTCGCACAGGAGGCCTGCACATGCACAAATAAACTCATGCGCAGACCCCCACAATTGGACTCATACGATCCATGTTGAATCGGGTGTAGTATGACAATCGGGATCCCGACAGTCAGTATATCGAGATCAGAATCCAGACTGCCAGTGCTCCGACAGGGGGGCGAGCGCAAAGAAGCCCCACGCTACGCTCACCACACTGCGGGCTCAGTGGCTCCCTTCGTTCACCTCAGTTTCTATTCTCCCTCTATGGGGGTTGTGAACCCCCACAAGGGAGAATAGTCCCTGTCAGGCAGGATCACCCCAGTCGAGATTCCGATGTCGGTATACTGACTGTGGGGATCCCGATTGTCAGGCAATCTTTAGGCACCCTGTTGAATCGCCCGCATGGTGTGTTTTGTGTTATCCTTTATGTTATTTGATTCTTCTCTCTTTCACAGCTGGAAAGTGAAGACTTGACGTCTGGAGTACTCCCATTCCAGGGATCTCCATGTCAGGCACTACACCCTTGCATGAGCTTGTGGTGACACCTGTCTGCATGAGGCCTTCAGCGGCCAATGGCTGTTCTTCCTTAGCCCACCACGGCCCCCTTAATCACCATCCCTCCAGCTGGCCCCAGTTTACTGAGAGTTTAATGAGATGGAGTACAGACACTGCTGTAGTATTATTGGTTCCCATTGTCTACTCATCCAAAGGACCATAGCAGAAAGAGACTTACAGGATTCGCTTGCTCGGGGTCCTCTACTTTAGTCCTTCAACGCAGTGAACATTGTTGAAGATGATCATAGACCAGAAGTAATGCACTTTGTTGCTGGAAATATACAGTGGTCTTTTTCACATGTTTACATACAGTATTTAGTTACCCTTTTGTTAAGATTTTAATATATTCAGATGACAAAGGAGCTAAGAATCTTCCTTGAATTTATATTGCTCTGATTTTTATTTCAATGCTGACAACTTAATGATCTTCATTAAAGGGTTCTAATATTATTTGCAGCTTATGGTACAGGTACGAAACATATGAGCCATATCTGGCACATGAATTATCAGGGTTCACCACTAGCCCCCCTCGACCATAGTGCCATTGTGCCATCAGCGCCCAAACCTTTTAAGAGCTGCAGACCAAGCATACATTGACAAGTCAATACACCAATAACCATATAACAGTTATCTTAGTTATTAAACCAAATGCAGATCCCCATCAGCCAACACAGTATACCACCAGAAAGCTGGGACAATGCACAGGATGTCTTAGTGTCTAGGTCCAATCTACAGCTGAGATGCAAGACTAGAGAAGATGGAAGTTGAAACATAAGATACCGTAAGAACAAAGGACCGGGACCTGTGAGGCTGGGAAGATTGTGAGCTGAATTTTATTTGGGTTTGGATGTCTTGGCTGTTTAACATCTAGTGGAAACCTACCTTACGTCTTTGTGAACCCTGAGGTCTTTATGCCAAATCATAGACCTTGCGTTGCCCTCCACCCTCCGATTCCACTATGCTCTGTCCCCGTGATGCTACATCTCTGTTAATGCACAGCTGAGGGATGTATTGTCATATGATATAAATCACAGGATACTCTGTGGACTCACCCACGTTACCCCCTATCCCCAGTGAAGATGTGCCAAACATGTGGAAAGTGTGCTTAGGCTTCTGTTGTCTCTTTGAAACAAAATAAATGTGGTGTAATAAGACTGTGGTTTAGTCTCTGGAAAAGTGTACTCTTGTGATTTGGTTGTAATACATTAAATACTGACCTGTAAATCATGATTTGAAATGTGTTGAGCTTTCCTGTGAGTCCTACTGGTCCTGAGGTTCTGTCTTTGCGCACATAGAGGTGGACACTATTGCACTGCCGGCTCCAACTTCACTCTGCTCATGGTTGAGAACTTGGAAGTCAAGGGGCCGGTGGCCATAGCAGAGGGCAAGTACAGAGTACAGTGGGAGAACTGTATGTTACTAATCGCATATGTTAGTACATATGAAATTATTATCATTGCAGTGGCATATACAGCAAGAGATTGGTACATCCAACCCATTGTTTTGTACCCTGCAGCTCAGCAACTCTAGATTTCCCTTCTCCATCCTGAGTGCCAGTTGCAGTGGCGTAACTTGAAATTGCTCCTCTGCCAAAAAGTTTTTGAAACTGCCCCCATATATTAATTACATTATATACGTTTTTATATACATGCTCATTGACCAAGGTTCCTTGCTTGTTGCCAAAGGTTATAACCTCGTTACCAGGTGTTTCATGCTTATTGCCAGGGGTAACATGCTTATTGAAAGGGGGTATGCTCATTGCCAGGGGTTCCTTGCTCTTAGCCAGGAGTTACATGCTCATTGCCAGGGGTCTGTCTCCTGTATCTGTCTGCAGATTTTATGTGGACAAAGACCCTGCAACACCGGCTCCCTCCATCAGTGCTTGGCTGTGGTGGCGTTGTTACGCCACTGGGAAAGCTGAGGACTGTAAGGGGGTATTTGTGCAATTGGGAACATATGCAGACCTCCACAAAGAAGCCTAAATGCCTGTGATACCAGAAGATGTGCAGATGGTCAGGGTCGGTGCAAAATAATAATGATGAAGATGACAGATGCCAGTACTGTTGAACTGGTACTGATCAGCTGATTGTGAATGCACAGCTGGCACTAATCTTATATAGGCTATCTTCACTACTTGGGCATATACTGTGCTTGTGTGCAGGTTTTAATAATATACAATTGCACCATCAAACATAACAGTATTCCTATGGTTGCTCAGAATGTCTGATGGAACATGGGCGCCTGTGCCAACGCAATTGTAAAAAATAATGCAGTTGTTGGCCGCAACAAACCCCTACCTGGAAAGCCACCCTGTTGCCACCCAAAACTCCCAGTAAAAT
Organism: Crinia signifera; assembly: GCF_055691185.1. Taxonomy (NCBI): domain Eukaryota; kingdom Metazoa; phylum Chordata; class Amphibia; order Anura; family Myobatrachidae; genus Crinia; species Crinia signifera. Next base: position 43,943,713 of record NC_139225.1, on the reverse strand, counting down.
ACCAAGTCTCTGCGTCCAGGATGACACTGCGTCCCCCAGCAGGAATCATCGGGATGCATGTGCGGTTTGACCCAGATGCTTTTACAGTACCGGACAACTGCGCAAACTTTGGCATAGCATCCACTGTTATGCATGATGCTATCGGCATACTACCACATTGCACACAGGACCAAACTGCATTTGTCTGTGGGATGTCCTTGCTTGATAATTAGCTTGGCTTAGTAAAGAGCCAATCAGATTATGAGAATTCAGCAGCAGAAGATGAGTGGGTTTATTTTGTGAAAAGTAGCAACTGGAGATTATTAAAAATTTGGACCTAAATATGTTCAACTCAATAGACCCCAATTTGAAATATATTATTGAGCGCTTTCTGTGTGTAAAATAATGGTGTGCGATATAAACCAAAAGAGAAGACAGTAATAAAAAAGAAGAAAATAGAAAAATAGGCACCTGTTAAAAATAATTAGGGGTTATTAAACTGTTAAGTTTTGTTTTTTTTTGGAGAAATTATGGAGTCCCTTGAGGGGTGGGGGTGCCTCTTCCCTACCTCTAAGTGGTGTATTATTTGAAATCGTTTTTTTTTTAGATTTCTTTGAAAGTAAATCAAACAATATTTGATCATTATTATTTTTAAAAAGTTTCTAAACAGGGGACACCAACATTTTTAAAATTTAGCTCAAAATTGTTTAAGCAGCCAGGCCGGCAGGGAAATTTATTCCAAAGTACACAAACTGGCTCCAACATTATCTTGAGTCTATAGCCCTGTACACACGCTTAGATTTGCTTTAGATTTGATGTTAGATTCGATTTTCTATTAGATCTAGCATTAGATCATCCCATTCGATTTGGCATTAGATCTGTACTTTTGCATTTGATTCAATTTCACAATGTAGGCACAATGTATTCATTCGATTTACTGGATCGAATTCGAGATTTCCTTGGCTGCACAGTAGATTTTTCTATTAGATTTTGAGAAAACGGGAGCGCGCATCGAATTGAATGCAGATGGAAAGTGTCCTAAAAACCATTTGATGTGGATTCGATTTTGCTTCTATAAGCAATATCGAATTGGAAACAGGGAAAAATCTAAGCATGTGTACACAGCTTGAGATTGATGTTTATGCACAGCAGATGGGAGTGGGGCACTTCTGCAAAATGTAACTATTTCCTTCTGGCTTGTTGCCAATTAGTTTAAAATCAACTGAGCTCAGGTTACAGCCTGAGCAGGTGCTATGAGTGTAGGTGAGCTGCCATTTTGGATTTGTGCTGTATAAAGAATATGTTTAGAACTGGTGAATAATGAATTTGTCACCTATAATTGGTCTGATTTTATCACTGATATATTATGACCCATTCCAGGACGGATAAATTCCTGGATCCTGGACTTCTACTATTATGATTGCTGTCAGAACCAGTTATTAAGAATGGTGATGGCAAGCATAAATTAAAAGCCAAGAATGTTTTAGACAAATGATGAGGTGAGGGAGCTTCTAGACATTAGAGGGGAAGAGGAGATCTCGTGCCAGATTACAAGCACTGTTAAGGATGCCCAGATAAACCATAACATAGTGAAGATCCTGGCATCGCGGGGCATTCTCCTCTCCCCCTCTCCCCTCCTGCTCTCTAATGACCTAATTTTAAAGGCCATTTCTAATGACTTTCTTTAGAAATGCAGGGCCATCCCGGGTTCAGTATAAAAGGTGTCGACCCTGGATGTCCCTGCTTCAAAAGCATGTGTAAATGGGGCCCTTTAGTTCCTGCATTTCTGGTGTGAAAAGGGTATTAGTAGTCCTGTATTCCGAAATGACAATCAATATTTTGGCCAGTGATCTCTGGAAGGGTGAATCTCTTACCCACATAAATCCTCTTTAATATTTTCACTCTGAACTTGATCCCAGGTTCAACTGGGTCCAACCCTTTCACACTAAACCTAGGTCACCCTACATAGGGAGATCTGGGTTTAAACCTTCTTATAATCAGGGTTGAATTGCTGGGCTGGTCAACCCAGGGTAATTAGTTTGGTGCTTTTAAACCCCACCTCCACCTGTTGTTGGCAACAACCCAGCAATAACCCGGGTTATTGCCACGATGTGAAAGGGGTATTACCAGTTTTTAGTTATTCAATAAAAAAAAAGCTGTAAACATAATGTAGTAATTAAAGTTTATAAATAAAATAGCCTTTCCCTGTAGCCCTATAATGTTAATACAATATGAAAGCATAGGGAGACTATAGTTTTATTGTCGGTTCAATAAATAGTTATAAATGAGAAATATTTATGTATAATTAATTTTATTTTTTCATCTTTTTTTTTTTTAATCCTGTTCATACCACATTTTTTACTTTTATGTACAGTATAGCAAATTTTATTTATTACAGATGTCTTTGCAAATGTTGTGGGTACAAATAAAGCAAACGGCTGCCCAAGTGGGAAATGATTTGAAATGATTGATATGGGCTTATCGACATTGGGCCTAATTCAGATTGATCGCTAATGTGAGAACTCGCAGTGGCCTGTGAGGAGAAAGCCGCCACCCAGACTGAAAGAGAAAACACCCCTTGCTAAATTGTAAGAGAAATGTGTATGGGTCACTAATCGCTATCAACTCATAAATCCATACGCAATTCCCACACCATCAGGGGCGGATTGGGATTTTAAACCAGCCCGGGAAATTGCTCAAAGCAGCCCTAATGGGGGTGGGATCTTGGGAGGGGGCGTGCTCAGCCAAGGGGGGGGGGGGGGGCTACTCCCGCCTCATATATCACTCCTTCCCATCCTGGCTGACCACGCCCCCTCACCAGATTTCCCCACCACAGCTATGCTGCATATCAGGGTGTTTGAAAGATTAGGGTTAAGCTGTGTACACACGGGGGCAATAGGGGCTGAAATCGCTGGAAATATGGTCGCTGGCGACCATATTGCCAGTGATGGGAGTGTGCCCCGGCGATGAATCGCTGGGTGCGCGCTCACGTTTTCTGCCCCATTCTAAATCGCTGGTCGCCGGAGCTTGCTCCGGTGACCAGCTGATTACCTCTGCAGCACCGCCAGCTGAGGTTCCCTTTCATCAGCGACCATCTCTGGTCGCTGATGAAAAGGAGAAACTGAGCAATATATCTCCCCCGAGTGTACGGGGCTTTAGACTTTGGGAGGGAAGGGTGAATGGATAGGGTTAGGCCAATGGTTCTCAAACTCTGTCCTCAGGACCCCAAACAGTTCACTTTTGCAGATCACCTGACAGGTGCACTCATTACTGACTGACACATTTTTAAAAGATCCATAGGTGGAGCTAATTATTTCACTTGATTCTGTGAGGAGACCTGGAAAACCTGCACTGTGTGGGGCCCTGAGGACTGACTGTGTGTGTATAGATAGGGTTATGCTGTGTACACACGGGGGAGATAGGGGCTATAATCGCGGGGAATATGGTCGCAGGCGACCATATTGCCAGTGATTGGGAGTGTGCCACGGCGATAAATCGCCGGGTGCGCGCTCCCGTTTTCTGCAGCTCCTGCGACCAGCTAATTACCTCTGCGGCACCCCCAGCAGAGGTTCGTTTTCAACAGCGACCATCTCTGGTCGCTTGTTGAAAAGGAGACACTGAGCAATATATTGCTCAGCAATATATTGCAAGCAATATATTGCTAGCAATATATCTCCCCCCGTGTGTACGCACCTTAATGCTGTGTACACACGGGGGAGATAGGTGCTATAATCGCTGGGAATATGGTCGCAGGCGACCATATTGCCAGTGATTGGGAGTGTGCCCCGGCGATAAATCTCCGGGTGCGCGCTCCCGTTTTCTGCCCCATTGTAATCACTGGTCGCAGGAGCTTGCTCCTGCGACCAGCTAATTACCTCTGCGGCTCCCCCAGCAGAGGTTCGTTTTCAACAGCGACCATCTCTGGTCGCTTGTTGAAAAAGAGACACTGAGCAATATATGGCTGAGCAATATATGGCTGAGCAATATATTGCTCAGTTTCTCTTTTACATCAGCGACCAGAGATGGTCGCTGATGTAAAAGAAACTGCCGGGGGGAGCCCGGCAGTGGTAATCAGCTGGTCGCAGGAGCATGTTCCTGCGACCAGCGATCATCACAGGGGCAAAAACGGGAGCGCGCACCCGGCGATATATCGCCGGTGCACACTCCCATTGCAGGCAATATGGTCTCTCAGCGACCATATTTCCCGCGATATTGCCCTAAATCGCCCCCGTGTGTACGCACCTTAAGACTCATACTTGCCTACCTGACCCTCTCCTTCAGGGAGAAAATGCTCTGTTCCTGGAATTCCCTGGTAATGTAGGATTGCCATCACCTGTGGTGAGCTAGTTAATTGATGATAAAAAAAAGGTGTTTCACCACAGGTGATGACAATCCTACATTACCAGGGAAGTTCAGGAACAGAGCATTGTGTCCTTTATGGAGAGGGTCAGGTAGGAAAGTATGGTTAGGCTATGGGTGTGTGTGTATAGATAGGGTTAGGCTACCTGTGTGTGTGTGTGTGAATAGATAGGGTTAGGCTAGGTGTGTATGTGTATAGATAGGGTTAGGCTATGTGTGTGTGTGTGTGTGTGTGTGTGTGTGTGTGTGTGTGTGTGTGTGTGTGAATAGATAGGGTTAGGCTAGGTGTGTATGTGTATAGATAGGGTTAGGCTATGTGTGTGTGGGTGTGTGTATAGATAGGGTTAGGATACCTGTGTGTGTGTGTATCAATAGGGTTAGGCTATGTGTGTGTGTATAGATAGGGTTAGGCTAGGTGTGTGTGTATAGATAGGGTTAGGATACCTGTGTGTGTATAGATAGAGTTACGCTACTGGTGTGTTTATATGGATAAGGTTCGGCTTCATGGTGGTGTGTATTAGCTACTAACCTGGCCTTCTTCTGGATAAAAGGAGCGTTCTTGTTAGGGAGCCAGATTTACCTCATGTCATCACACTCTGGCTCTGAATTCCTCCAGACGTACACACTCTGTAGGGCAAATAAGCTGTCATTACAAGCTGTCATTACCTCATGTACAGTGCTTGCCACCTGTATGTAGCTGGGCTGGTAAGTTCTGCTGCTTTGGAAGCACAGTGTACACTGACAGTAGTAGCATCATAGCCCCCATTAGTCAGCAGGGCCGGCAACAGAAATCTTGGGGCCTCATACATGATATTTCTGGGGGGCCCCACCTCCTCAAGCACTAGTAGTTATGTGGAGCAGGTATGGATGGTGGGAGTATTGGTGGCAAGAAGTCCCATATAATGGCTGCCTCCTGAACAGACAGTCTCACTTCTGAACTGATAGCTACTACACATTATGCTACACATTATACCACAAACCGTAATGCCCATTAAGACATTATGCCACATGCCAAAATGCCCATTAGGCATTATGCCACACACACCGTAACATCCATTACATATTATACCACACATCATAATGCCCATTACACATTAGGCTACATGCCATAATGCCCACTACATATATCACACATCGTAATGCCCATTACATATTATGCCACACACACACAATGTTCGTGAAAACCCCCAAAAAATAGTGGGTCCTACCCGACCTTTTCTGGGTCCCACTGGAATAAAGCCTCCTCTCTCCTTCCCACAGCATGATACATGGGGGTCCTGGGGGGGGGGGGGGGGGGGGGGGGGGGGGAGTGTGCATTGGCCCACTCATATAAAGCAGAATACATAGAAAGCTAGAAAATGCATAATCCTGAAACCAGGGACAGTGCGTGCCTAAGGCGCGCACCAAAAATTTAGGACATGGCTTTGTAGGGAAGGGGTGAGGCCACATAATAATACCAATTCACATTACACCACACACTGTAATGCCCCAGTACACATTATAGCACACACCATTATGCCCAGTACACATTAAAGCACCCACCGTTATGCCCAATACACATTATAGCACCCGCCGTTATGCCCAATACACATTATAGCACCCGCCGTTATGCCCAGTACACATTATAGCACCCGCCGTTATGCCCAGTACACATTATAGCACCAGCCGTTATGCCCAGTACACATTATAGCACCCGCCGTTATGCCCAGTACACATTATAGCACCCGCCGTTATGCCCAGTACACATTATAGCACCCGCCGTTATGCCCAGTACACATTACAGCACCCGCCGTTATGCCCAGTACACATTACAGCACCCGCCGTTATGCCCAGTACACATTACAGCACCCGCCGTTATGCCCAGTACACATTACAGCACCCGCCGTTATGCCCAGTACACATTACAGCACCCGCCGTTATGCCCAGTACACATTACAGCACCCGCCGTTATGCCCAGTACACATTACAGCACCCGCCGTTATGCCCAGTACACATTACAGCACCCGCCGTTATTCCCAGTACACATTACAGCACCCGCCGTTATTCCCAGTACACATTACAGCACCCGCCGTTATTCCCAGTACACATTACAGCACCCGCCGTTATTCCCAGTACACATTACAGCACCCGCCGTTATTCCCAGTACACATTACAGCACCCGCCGTTATTCCCAGTACACATTACAGCACCCGCCGTTATGCTCAGTACACATTACAGCACCCGCCGTTATGCTCAGTACACATTACAGCACCCGCCGTTATGCTCAGTACACATTACAGCACCCGCCGTTATTCCCAGTACACATTACAGCACCCGCCGTTATTCCCAGTACACATTACAGCACCCGCCGTTATTCCCAGTACACATTACAGCACCCGCCGTTATTCCCAGTACACATTACAGCACCCGCCGTTATGCTCAGTACACATTACAGCACCCGCCGTTATGCTCAGTACACATTACAGCACCCGCCGTTATGCTCAGTACACATTACAGCACCCGCCGTTATGCTCAGTACACATTACAGCACCCGCCGTTATGCTCAGTACACATTACAGCACCCGCCGTTATGCTCAGTACACATTACAGCACCCGCCGTTATGCTCAGTACACATTACAGCACCCGCCGTTATGCTCAGTACACATTACAGCACCCGCCGTTATGCTCAGTACACATTACAGCACCCGCCGTTATGCTCAGTACACATTACAGCACCCGCCGTTATGCTCAGTACACATTACAGCACCCGCCGTTATGCTCAGTACACATTACAGCACCCGCCGTTATGCTCAGTACACATTACAGCACCCGCCGTTATGCTCAGTACACATTACAGCACCCGCCGTTATGCTCAGTACACATTACAGCACCCGCCGTTATGCTCAGTACACATTACAGCACCCGCCGTTATGCTCAGTACACATTACAGCACCCGCCGTTATGCTCAGTACACATTACAGCACCCGCCGTTATGCTCAGTACACATTACAGCACCCGCCGTTATGCTCAGTACACATTACAGCACCCGCCGTTATGCTCAGTACACATTACAGCACCCGCCGTTATGCTCAGTACACATTACAGCACCCGCCGTTATGCTCAGTACACATTACAGCACCCGCCGTTATGCTCAGTACACATTACAGCACCCGCCGTTATGCTCAGTACACATTACAGCACCCGCCGTTATGCTCAGTACACATTACAGCACCCGCCGTTATGCTCAGTACACATTACAGCACCCGCCGTTATGCTCAGTACACATTACAGCACCCGCCGTTATGCTCAGTACACATTACAGCACCCGCCGTTATGCCCAGTACACATTACAGCACCCGCCGTTATGCCCAGTACACATTACAGCACCCGCCGTTATGCCCAGTACACATTACAGCACCCGCCGTTATGACCAGTACACATTACAGCACCCGCCGTTATGCCCAGTACACATTACGGCACCCGCCGTTATGCCCAGTACACATTACGGCACCCGCCGTTATGCTCAGTACACATTATGGCACCCGCCGTTATGCCCAGTACACATTATGGCACCCGCCGTTATGCCCAGTACACATTATGGCACCCGCCGTTATGCCCAGTACACATTATGGCACCCGCCGTTATGCCCAGTACACATTATTTCACATAAGTGCTGCTTACCTAAATGCTTATTGCAGGGGTTACATGCTGGTTGCTACAGAGGGGGTTGTGTATGCATGCTGGTTGCCCAGGTGGCTGGAAAAGCTGTTCCAATGCCACTGGACTTACTCATTGTGGCATGGGGCAGCAGGAGGACATGCGGCTTTTGAAATGTGAGTGATTGGTTGCAGTGCTGGGTGGCCACTGGGTTCCTGCGGCAACTACAGTGATTGCCCCCCACCCCCCAGAAGAAGACATTAACACCCCTCCCCCAGAAGAAGACATTAACACCCCTCCCAGCACACATGACATACCGTACCTGTGTGCTGTTGTGGCTCGCTGTAGGGCTGGCTCCTCTCTCCATTCCTACTGGTAAGGATTGCACTCCAGTCTGTATACTCGGGAGGGACCAGTCTGTATACTCGGGAGGGCGGGCGGGGGTCGATGCTGCTGCTGCTGCTGCCAGCGCCGCTCTGTCAAACAGTGTGACAGACGCAGGCAGCGGCTGCGGGCAGAAAGGAGCGGTGTGCGGGGATTAGAAGGCGGAGCCGTGAGCCGACACTCACGAGCTCCGCAAAGCACCATGGGAGGGGCTTCGCGCGGCCGGGCTTCCGCAGCAGCCCGGCCGCCGCCATTTTGGATTAGGGCAAAACCGCGGCCCAGCCAGGGTAGGAGAGTGGCCTGGCCAGCCCAATACGAATGTTATATGGTCCGGCCCACCGGGAAATGTCCCGGTTTCCCGGTGGGCCAATCCGCCCCTGCACACCATCAAAGTGTTTTGCCATCTGTGCAATTGTGAGTAGGTCTGAGGCATCCACTGCAACTGAGACAGGGGGAAGTGGCCATTGCTGATGTCACAGACCCTCCTCAAAAACACCTGGGCACATCTGTGGTTTTTAAAACACACCCAGAAATGTCAGGTTTCCATTTCCAAATGTAAAGCGTTGTGAGTCCCTGGGCCGTACGGGATGCCGGTCGAACTCTGAGGTTTTTTTTTAAAGGGGCAGTCATTTATAAGGCATGGTTTTGCTTTGCAAATAAATGCCCCTTTTAAAAAAAACTCATAATTCTGCCGGCCTCAGCACTGCCGCCAGACTCGAAATGCTTTACATCCCGCACAGAGAAAAGAGTACAGATGAAGACCCTTCATGGACCACAAGAAGGAATCTGGGGCATTTAATCTCAAACAAATAGGGTATCCAGATAATAAGTCAACAATGTTATGGTTGGCAGTTAATAGGTCGATGCTAAAAGATCGACATGCAATAGGTCAGCAGTTACAAAAGGCAGACATATACAGTAGATGACTCACAAATGATTGACACGTGTTTTTTAGTGTTTGAACATGTCTTCTCAACATCTGCTAGATTTAATGTACATGGAAACCTCTAATGGGAATAGCAACCTGTGGCGAGTGAAGTGAGCACGCGATGGTATACATTTGTGCTGATGGTGGTCTTGGAAGATCATAGAAATTTCCATGTAGAATTCCAGCCTTGTAAACTAGTGAACTAACAATAGCCTCCGTAACAATACATTTAGATCATGCACTGTAGGTTCCTGAGCCCCTTTAACCCTTTACAGTCCAATTTTTTTTTTTCCGCAATTCAAACCGTCTGGTTTAAATGTTTAAATCATACTTGCCTACTTTTGAAAACTAGTTTCATGGAGATTATAGTTAGTAATAAAATTTTGCAAAGCGCCCCATTGAGGATGTGTGTCATGCCCCAACCAAAGGGTGTGTCTAGTTCCATATATGGAGAGATTGTGAAAAGATATTGTGAACGTGGCACCTAGAAGTGTGGGTTTATAGTGCTACATCTGAGAGGAATCTTTAAAAATAACTTATGTGCAAATGTAGATGAGCCCCAAAGTAGTAAGAGATACTATACTTGGTAAAGTGCTGGGAAATGGTGCTGATGATTCAATGTAAATGTATCTATCTCTCATTCCTTTTTTCCCCAAAATGTAACAGTGTAATGTGGGCTAGGTGAAATGAGGGAGATTGCTAGACTAATGAGGGAGAGAGGGAGATTGCTCTTATTTCAGGGAGTCTCCTGCAGAATGCAGGAGGGTAGGCAGCTATGGTTTAAATCAGGCATGTGCAAAGTCAGGCCCAGGGGCCAAATGCGGCCCGTGCTGTCATTTCAAGCGGCCCACAGCCTCCAGCTGGAAGCGGGCAGAGCATCAGATGTGGGAAGCACAGGACACTAAAGGTGGGGCCTCGGTGAGCGCGCCTTTACCTTGCTGTCTGCTGCAGTGAGGAGGTGCCGGCCGCCACAGTCAGAGGTGTTTGGCGTTCTACCCCTGCTGCTGCAATCATATATCACCCTACTCCACAATCACAGTGACAGCAGTGTTTGGGGAGGGGGGCTTGCTCCCGTAACATGCACAGCGGAGGAGGGCAGCAGCGGGAGCCCAAGCATCTCCTGTCCTTGCAGTGCCTGCTTTGCCTCTCCTTCCTCTGGCTCACACAAGGGGCTGGGAAACATACAGAGGAGGGAGGGGGCAGAGTGGGGGACATACAGTGAAGGAGGGTCAGGCTGGAGGACATACAGTGAATGGAGGCAGTGATGGCCATTCAGAGAAGGGGGTGCAGGGGCAGGCTGGGGGACATACAGTGAATGGGGGCAGAGTGGGGTCCATAGTGAATGGGGGTCATACAGTGAATGGGAGTCATACAGTGAAGGAGAGTCAGGCTTGGGGACATACAATGAATGGATGCACTGATGGATATTAAGAGAAGGGGGGCAGGCTGGGGGATAGAGTGAATGGGTGCAGAGTGGGGAACATATAGTGAATGGGGGACATACAGTGAAGGAGGGGCAGGCTGGGGGACATACAGTGAATAGGGGCAGGCTGGGGGACATACAGTGAATAGGGGCAGGCTGGGGGAAATACAGTGAATAGGGGCAGGCTGGGGGACATAGAGTGAATGGGGGCAGAGTGGGGGACCATTCTGATGTGATTAATGATTCAAAGAATGTCAGGATGAATGGTCGGCCCCCACACATTTATACTGGCCCTCGTCGCAAAAAGTTTGGACACCCCCTGGTTTAAATGAATTGTGATTTTTTTTTTTATTCAAAAATGGTCTACATTGAATGTTGAATGATGTTAATGTTCTTATTTTAAAGTGGCTCACCATTAGATCTGCTACTAGCGCTAGGGCTTTTGAGCCTGACTAGGCTTTTTGGACCTGAAAGGGTTAAACCATGTACAGGTGGATAGAGTGCTAGCAAAGTGGTACAGTCCTGCTAATTGGACACTGTCCCGCTGTCCCACCTGTTGCAGTGTCCTGCGGGTTGAGGGCAGGATGGGAGAGCCGGTGATTGCCGAATAGTAGTGCAGGGAGGGGAGCTCTGGTCACACCCCCAACATAGCGGAAATGAGGGTTGTGGCACCTGACCAAGCCCATCCAACCAAGGTCAAGCACACCATTCCCATGGCTCTGGCGTGGCAGGTCCCGATTCTTAAAAAGTTGGGAGGTATGCAGACAGTTCTGCAGTTAGGAGACATTTAATGAATGTAAAATGATGCTACACAGATGATCAGTGAGGAATACATGGAAAGTTATTACAGCCTTAATAGGTTTATATGGGGTAGAGAAGACTCCCTTAGAGTACATGGACACATTCTCTAGCTGCTCTGTCTGCAGCATACCATGCAACCCGAACATAAACACTTACAATGTGAAGTGCATCACTTGGAAAGGAAAGTCACGAGTTGTTAAGCCTCTGGTCTATGCTAAGTTTGGAGTTGTCATAACAGCATCCGGATCTAAATGCCATTCTCACCCAGACCACATTAACACACTGTGTTATGGCAGTTGTGGTCTATACTCTCTCCTCCCCCCCCCCCCCCCCCAGTCTCCAGGTATCTTCTATACACTGCAGCCTGTCACATTCAGCTCAGAGCTTTGTCCCATACACAGCATGCACAGCAGCCATTTAAGTAGTCTTCTTTCTTTGCCAGATATTGGCCCTTATTCTGATCTGTGCGGAAATTCCCGCATTCTTACGGAGCGGTCCGCACGCCACAGTGTTTTTCCGCATGCGGCCATCGTCCGTAGAAACGCCCACGTGTCCTCCGCATTCGGACGGACTCACTCTTTAAGAACAGGGCGTGTTTACGGACGACATACAAACCATGCGTGTGCGGGAGAAACACTCCGATTCGGCACGGTATTACAGAGTATTACAGAGTATGCTCGGGAATACCGCATCCGAACGGGAGCCAAGCGGTGCTACCGCACGTAAGCGGAGGATTTCCGCCAAACAACCCACTATGAAGTATCTTCTGCAATACATCACATGACCCACTTAATTAATTACCTACCCTCATAAAAAACAGCTTATTTGGAATTGGAATCAATTAGATTCCAATATATCCTTACAAGCATGCCTAACACATGCATAGCACACATTAACCCTTACAGCAATGTAAGTGCAATGGTTTCTATTAAAGCACTGACAAGCGGCCTATTAGTGAGTAATGAGTAAAGGAGTAGATTCTATTGGGTTCAGGTGTTAATGGTTGTAGTCATTAGGCGTACGTTCGCCTACCGCATGAACGAGTGGTGTCCGCAAAGCAATAGTACACTTGTGGACACCGCACATTTCTGCCCTTTTTGATCGCGTGCATTCGGAGTGGTTTCCGAATGTACGCCCCCCAACATAAGTGTACTCCCCCGTGTCCGCCCATGTTTCCGCCCCGTTTTGCCCACTTTGAAACTACGCCCATGTGTCATTCCGCATGACGCCCATAATACGCCCCTATTTCCCGAATGATAGCGGTGAACAGTTCTGGACGGTCTTTGTCCGAACTGGTACCGAGTCAAGGCGTGGCACATGCGCGTAGCGTTCTCCACGCATGCGCAGACGCCGTAAAGACGCAATCCGTAAGAACGCGGTAAAGTCCGCATCAATCAGAATAAGGGCCATTATTCTGGCAAAGAAAGATATTTATACAGATATTATAATTTAGTGGCATCTACAATAGCCTACTTACTAAGTTATGCAAATGCCAGTAGGCACCCGTCTATCAGAGCTTGCAGAGCCGGGCGGTGAAAGAGGGGGCCCCACAATCAGTCCCGGGCCCCACAATTTCTAATGGCAGTCCTGAGTAACAGACTGCAATCATGGACATGGTCAAGATGCATTGTGACCATTCCAGGTATGGAAGAGATATATAAGCAGGAGACATCATACAGGAAGTCTATTTTGCAAACAAAGTAAGGGGCAAACTCAGGATTTTTATGGGAGGGGGTTCCCAAAAGCCCCACCCCCTTGCTATAAAATGCAGTGATTTGTGGGTCTATTGGGAGCGGGGTTAGAAGGACACTTTTCTTATGAAATCTCTCATTCTAGCTTCTTTATGGGGATTTCTGGGTACTCAGGAGTGTCACTCCACTTACAGTACATTGGAACAAGCACCCCCACAAGTCTGCTTGACCATCCAATCAGCTCCAAACTGTGTTATTGCAGGCTGTGTTTGAAAAATACAGTTAGGAGCTGATTAACAGGAACTTTACCTCCGTCCACTTTATTTCTCTCCAAGGTTTAGTACCAATGTCTGAACTTGTGTGTGTTTGGCCCAGGTGCAAAAATATAATTTGGACCCCCTCCCTACACTCCAAACCTAGTTCACAATATGCTACACACATAGGCGAATCTAGGGGGGTGGTCCGGGGGTGCACCGGATCACACATTAGCCCATTTTGTAGCTGAGGGATGGGGCTTTCCAACGAGCCCAGTACCGTGCCTTTAGCCCCCTGGGACCTGGAGATACTGCCAGGCAAAGCTGGAACGTTTTCCCTATAGGATAACATGGGGCCCGCTAATTCCGACCCCCACCCAGTTCAACGGCTGCCAGTTCCCCCTTCGGCATCACTGAAGCTTGAGGTTGATCTCAGTCAACCCAAATTGCTGGGCCTTCAATCTGATACCAGGCTGGATCCATATGGGTTGATTGGTTCCAGGGATATTGAGGTTAAACCTTTTTTCATTTCTTAAATATAATTTCATGACTGTTTATGTTCTTTGAGGGCAGATTTCTCTGGAACCAAACAGCCCAGTTTCACGGGACCAAAATCATTCGAAGCCAACTCAAAAGTTCTTCAATATGATACTGGTCTCATGTAAATGGGTCAGTTGGTTCAGAAGATATAGCTGGTTGGTTAAAGGGGGGTAGGGAGAGGGGAGTGGTTGTCTCTCCCCCTCACACCAGAAAATGCAGGGACTAGGCTGGTGTATAATACCACTTTTACACCAGAATACCGGGTAGGACCCGGGAAATCGAACACGGGAAATTGCCAGGGCATGCCCTGCCTCAGACCCCATTTACACTGCAATTAAAACCGGGTTATTCCCGGGTAAGGCCCTTTCACACTGAAAACTGATCAGCCATGTCTTTCCTTGCTGGTGTCATTAAAAATGGACCTTTGGACTGTTTGAGATGAGGTCACAAGAAAGGGAAAAGGGAGGGAGTGGGTTCTGCTCCCAGCATTGCAGCAAAGATGGCAGACGGAGTAGCTGTGTTGCAGTTTGTGCTGTACTTTTCAGCAATTGAGAGTTTGAAGCAGCTTCTCACCCTGTGCTACTTGCTTCACACTTGGAGGAGGAGAGCACAATTCTTGGCTGAGAGGTCTAGATCTCGACACCAATATTTGTGCCGAAGGAGAGAGCGTGGTAACGCTGCTGCTGCGCTGCTACATGCGCCCTGTGCGGGTCTCTAGCAGATGACATCATCTGCCAGAGCCGCAGAAGCAACAATCAGCTCTTCGCACCCCTCTACCCACCAAATAACCCGGATAATGACCATTTACACCACCCTGAGCCCCGGATAAGCCCCGTGTCCGACCCTGAACATTTGCCGGGTCAGATTCCCGGGGAACAGTACCCGTGTTATTATTTTCAGCCCATTTACACCATGCCGTGCCCCGGACTGGAGCGGCAATATCCCGGGTCCAACCTCTGGTGTAAAAGGGGTATAAGGGGTCAGCCTGGGAATGTCCCTGCATGATCCTGGGACCATATGCCCGGGTAAATCCCTGCATTTTTTGTTGTGAAAGGGGTATTATTCCAAACAGCCGTGACCTGCAGTGCTCTGAATACAGCCGGGCCAGTGGCGTAGCTATGCTGTGGCAGCCCCCGCCATGGCTTGGAGGAGCCAGCGCCTGCTGGGTGCACTGAGAACTGAAGAAAGAAGGTCACCGTCTGCACACAGAGCTGGAGCTGGCTGCTCAGCACGCTCTGCAGTGAAGGAAGGCACCGACCTGGACAAGCGCTCTCCCTGCTGCTCCTGTCAAACAGCAGACAGGCAGCAGCAAGCTACAGCAGTGGAGAAGAAAGCTCTGCAGCCCGATCCCCCTGGCCGGTCTTCTCTCTCCTCAGGTAGAACACACAGGCTCCCAGTCCCCACTGCTGCTGCGTAACCTGCTTCTCACAGGCAGATGTCTGCCTGTGAGGAGGAAACTCGAGGCTGTTATAATCAGTTCCCAGGGCCCCCTCTCTGGCAGGTTGTATACCCTCCCTCCCCCACCACTATGGAGTCTCAGGATACACCAGGGTTGCCGACTTTAAGATTCTCCTCTCCGGGAGAAGCCCGGAGAGGAGAGTTTCAGCAGCCGCTCAGGGGGCGGGGCTTACAATTGACATCACTAAGCCCCGCCCCATGCTGTTAAAGCATCGAATTCACGTATCTATGTTGAGGGGGCAGGGCTAAAATGACGCGATTGTGCCGTTTTAACTCCGCCCCCTTCTCTGAGACCCGAGGATTGCGGCATTTTAATGCTGCGATCCGGGGGTCAGCGGGGGTCCCCCCTGAATCCGGGAGGGTTGCCCACCCTTCCGGGGGCCGGGAGGGGGTACCCGATTTTCGGGAGACTCCCGGAAATTCCGGGAGGGTCGGAAACCCTGGGATACACAGTCAGCAACCTCCAGTCCCAGCAGCAGCTGAGAAGCTTCCTCTATGCATTGCATTTCCTCCTGACCGACGTGTTGCTCCGCCCCCAGATCTCCTGCTACAGCTTCTCAGTTCTGCTGTCCTCCCCTGCTTACTGTGAGTCTAGATTCTATCACCAGCTGTGCCACTGCCTCTACCTACCCAATGTGTGCCCCTGCCCACCCCATGTGTGCCCCTGCCCACCCCATGTGTGCCGCTGCCCACCCCATGTGTGCCCCTGCCCACCACATGTGTGTCCCTACCCACCCCATGTGTGTCCCTCTCCATCATATGTGTGCCTTTGCTCCTGCCCACCCCATGTGTGCCCCTGCTGTACGACGTGTTGCTCCGCCCCCAGATCTCCTGCTACAGCTTCTCAGTTCTGCTGTCCTCCCCTGCTTACTGTGAGTCTAGATTCTATCACCAGCTGTGCCACTGCCTCTACCTACCCCATGTGTGCCCCTGCCCACCCCATGTGTGCCCCTGCCCAACCCATGTGTGCCCCTGCCCACCCCATGTGTGCCGCTGCCCACCCCATGTGTGCCCCTACCCACCCCATGTGTGTCCCTACCCACCCCATGTGTGTTCCTCTCCATCATATGTGTGCCCTTGCTCCTGCCCACCCCATGTGTGCCCCTGCCTATCATATGTGTGCCCTTCCCACCCCATGTGTGTCCCTGTCCATCATATGTGTGCCCTTGCTGCTGCCCACCCCATGTGTGCCCCTACCCATCCCATGTGTGTCCCTGTCCATCATATGTGTGCCCCTGCCCACCCCATGTGTGCCCCTGTCCACCATATGTGTGCCCCTACCCACCCCATGTGTGTCCCTGTCCATCATATGTGTGCCCTTGCTCCTGCCCACCCCATTTGTGCCCCTGCCTATCATATGTGTGCCCTTGCTCCTGCCCACCCTATGTGTGTCCATCCCAGCCCATGTGTGCCCCTACCCACCTCATGTGTGTCCCTGTCCATCATATGTGTGCCCTTGCTCCTTTTCTCCATGGTGTCTTACTGGCTGACATCTATTGAATGTTACCTTATGTCTAGCGTACAGTGTAAGGTGCATTACAGTGTGTGGTGTGTAGTGTAAGTGGCATTATGTGTGTGGTGTACAGTGTAAGTGGCATTATGGTGTGTGGCATACAGTGTAAGTGGCATTATGGTGTGTGGCGTACAGTGTAAGTGGCATTATGTTGTGTGGCGTACAGTGTAAGTGGCATTGTGTGTGGTGTGTAGTGTAAGTGGCATTATGTGTGTGGTGTACAGTGTAAGTGGCATTATGGTGTGTGGCGTACAGTGTAAGTGGCATTACGGTGTGTGGTGTACAGTGTAAGTGGCATTACGGTGTGTGTGGTGTACAATGTAAGTGGCATTATGTGTGTGGTGTACAGTGTAAGTGGCATTATGGTGTGTGGCGTACAGTTTAAATGGTATTACGGTGTGTAGTATACAGTGTAAGTGGCATTATGTGTGTGGTGTACAGTGTAAGTGGCATTACGGTGTGTGGCGTACAGTGTAAGTGGCATTATGTGTGTGGCGTACAGTGTAAGTGGCATTACAGTGTGTGGCGTACAGTTTAAGTGGCATTACAGTGTGTGGCGTACAGTGCAAGTGTCATTACGGTGTGTGGCATACAGTGTACGTGAAATTATGGTGTAAGCAGCATTATGGGGGGGGGGGGGGCACCAGGTACTATTTTGGCAGGGGAGAGCAAAATTTATAGTTACGCCACTGAGCCGGGCAGCCCCCTGCTCTCTGCCCAGCTGTCAATGTCTGTCACCCCTGCAGCTTCCGCTCCAATTCTTCTCCCCGCTTTCACCTCAGCCCGCCCCCCCTTTAACGTCACGCACAACAACAGCGCGCACAATATTTCAAATGTCCACTCGGCTAGAGGGGACACCAGGAGGGGAGTGGGAGCGTGCTCTGCGCTGCGCTCTGCTCCTCTCCCCATAGAAGCAGCTGCACCGCTCTCCATCTCTCCCTGCAGCAGCAGCGAAGGCTCATATAAAAAGTTACAGTAAGTGGCACTTTTGGGGGCATTGCTTAAGGGACGCTACAAGTGGCGGTATGTGGGGGCATTACGCATAATGTATGGCTTAATGTGTAAGGGGCATTACGGTGTGCAGCATCATGTGTAAGGGGCATTATGTGTGCAGCATCATGTGTAAGGGACATTATGTGTGCAGCATCATGTGTAATGGGTACTATGGTGTGCGGCATCATGTGTAATGGGTACTATGGTGTGTGGCATCATGTGTAATGGGTACTATGGTGTGCGGCATCATGTGTAATGGGTTCTATGGTGCCAACAAGCAAGAACCCCCTAGCAATGAGCACGTAGGTAAGCAGCACTTATGTGGCACAATGTGTAATGGGCATTATGGTGTGTGGCCTTATGTGTAATTGGCATTACGGCGTGTGGCTTTATGTGTAATGGGCATTACTGTGTATGGTCTAAAGTGTAATACCACACCCCTTTTTGTGAAGCCACGCCTCCTTCTCATGAGGCCATGCCCCTTTTTGGCGCGCGGCTGCACCGCGCAAAGGTCCCCCTGCTGTTATGTCTAGATCTGGGACCACCCAATACCATAATTCTAGATTCGCCTATGGCTACACAGCAGTGGGTGATAGGAAGAGGCAGAGGGTGACAGTATAAGGCAGGGTGAGGCTGATGGTGACAGTGGAAAGCAGGGGTATATAGAGGGCAGGGGAAACCAGTAGGTGACAGTGAGAGGCAGATGGTGACAGCGTAAGGCAGAGGTTGACAGCAGAAGACAGGGGAGCAAGGAGGCACTGGGTGACAGGGAGAGACAGAGTGTGCCAGCTTATAACAGGGAGAGGTTGACATATAGAGGAAGACAATGACAACAAAGCATACCTCCCAACAGTCCCGATTTCAGCGGGACAGTCCTGATTATCAGGGCCTGTCCCGCTGTCCCTCCCGCGGTCGGCAGTGTCCCGCGGTGAGGGGGGGCTGTTGGGAGTCCCCCCTGGCGTCTATTCCCGCAGCCAGGGGGCTGGAGGCATGGCTAGAGGCTCATAGAGCCTCTGGGTCATGCCCCCATAGCGGCAAAATGGGGGCGTGGCCTAACGGAGGAGCCGCGAGTATAGGCCACGCCCTGAAATTAGGCCACAAACCCCCCCGAAATTTCCGGCGCGCCTCAGGCGCGCAGGAGATGCGTCCCGAGTCGCCGTCGACAAATTTTGGGAGGTATGACAAAGGGTAAGGGGAGGCAGAGGGTGACAGTGGCAGGCAGAGGGGGCCATGGAGCAGTGGATGATAGGGAGAGGATGACAGGGAGCGGCAGGGGTACAAGCACAATGTCCTGCATAATGCAAAGAACAGGGAGCATGTACCTTGGATAGGGCAGGAACACAGTGGTCTCTAGTCTGTCTGTGGTAGGAGAACCTGCCTTTGTGCTTTCCGGGTGTAAGCTGCCTCACAGACAGCAGTGAATGGGAAAAATGTACGGAGGTCTATTAACTAGAGGCAGTATATGGCTGTGATCAATAGTGCTGATAGGTGGTAGGATCTTCTATCAGCTGGTCAGAGCTGTAAGGTCTGGTCAGAGCTGTAAGGTCCCACAGGCAGTGGTGGCCACCTTGCACTCTGCACTGAGCCATTCATCTGACATTGTTCTAAGTGGTCTGTGGGAGAGACAGGTGATGACTCATTGCTGGTCTCTGCAGAAGTTGGCCCCCTAGTCCTCAGGGTGCCCAATGCTGGTCTCTGCAGAAGTGGGCCCCTTAGTCCTCTATGGAAATTCCACCTCTGCTTAGTACATACGGTATACCAATTTGACTTTGGCATTATTTTTAAAGCAACAATCATTTTAGACTCCCTGGATTGCTGCCCATATCTCCGAGGCTATTGCATAAGCCCATAGGGGGAGATGTATCAAACCTTTGAAAGAATGGAGACGTGGGCAAATGTAGAAGTTTAATCAATCAGTTTATTCCAATCATTTTATTGAATATACTTGATAAATGCCAACCACTGTAGAAGCTGATTGGTTACCACTGTCCACATCTCCACTCTTTAGAAAGTTTGATACATTTCCCCCTTTGTGTGCATTTTACAATAGCATTGTTAATTTTTGTACAGTTCTTTAATTAAAAACAGGGAATCCTGGGAATTTATTTCCATGCTCATCTTATTCCAAATAGTCTCTCTCCCTATTGCTGGGTGGTGTCGCCATCTGCTGGTGTATCAATGTCATGAACATTTTAAATGAAACTCCTAGTTAAAGTCAAATTTCTAATTATGTATTGGAAATGTACCGGGTTTTCCTGAGCAGTGACTGTGATTGGGCAATTCAAAGACACAAATGGTGCATGTTATGAGCATGTTGCATATGTAGACACTTGCTAACATTGGAAGCCGTACCACAGTGGAAAACCTGCACCTGCCATAGGGCCTGTGCAAGCTTTGATGGTGCAACCAATGCTGGTGTCTAAGGGCCGTTTCAGAGTGAACACAGTTTTTTTATATATATCTACAGTATTTAAAGTTTCTTATATATCGGAGCAGATTCCGTTGCGCTTTACAATAGTAGATAGTGATAAAAAAAACTAGGTAACAACAGACAGACTTGGAGGTAAGAGAGCCCTGCTGTAAGCTTACAATCTATAGGACACAGTTGCAGCATCTTTGTGCACTGAGAGACCAGCTGACTGTGGTGCTAATCCGATGCTGTACATACAAAGGCCCACCATCGGTCTCACCACTGCACAGACATAAAACATTCACAGCTTGCGCCACCAGCCCCAAATTTGTACACCAGAGTAAGGGCTGATACTGGTTGGCATTAACATATAGTTCAGGGTTGCCGACCCTCCCGGAATCCCCCCGGAAGTCTCCCGAAAATCGGGTCCCCCTCCCGGCCCCCCCGGAAGGGTGGGCAACCCTCCCGGAATCTGGGGGACCCCCCTGAACCGCGGGTCTCAGAGGAGGGGGCGGAGCTAAAATGGCACAATCGCGTCATTTTAGCCCCGCCCCCTCCATGGATATCAGTAATTTCTACTATTTCCCGTAGTGGGGGCGGGGCTTAATGACGTCACCGTCAAGCCCCGCCCCCGATCGGGTAAGGAAAGTCTCCTCTCCGGGCTTCTCCCAGAGAGGAGCATTAAAAAGTCGGCAACCCTGATATAGTTACAGCAGAATGACAGCAAAAGTGCTACGTAGTCTAAGCAGTGGTAACTGGAAACCCCTCCCACTTAGCACACACATAGAGCCTGATTCAGAGTTGGTCACAATATCAATATTGTGCGCAGTGGAGAGATTTGTTTGCTACTACACATATGCCGCCATAGGCAACTGTGGGAGGGGGTTTGCAGTTGACCAGGATACCCCCTTCTCCGGATAGCGGGCACTCCATGCAGTATAAACAGAGGAGTAGCTAGGTGACATGGTGACCGGAGAAACTATACATGACGACCCACACAGGCCGTAATGTTTAAGTAACATTATGCCACACGCCGTAATGCCCCTTGCACATGCCACACATCATAATGCTTAATTCACTTTTATGCCATACCATAATGCTCATTACATATTATGCCACACACCGTAATGCTTTCGGGTACTGCTATACAATGCAATGGTGTAATTATAAATTTTGCACACCCCAATGGCATTTCAGTGCCATTTACACATAATGCAACCTGTAGTGCTGCTTACACGCATAATGCCTTCTGTAGTGTCACATACACATATTAGGGCCCCCAGCAGTGCCCCATTACACACATAATGGTCCCAGTAGTGCCGTTTTCACATATAATGCCCCCTTGTAGTGCCACTACACACATAATTCCCATTGTAGTGCTGCTTAAAAGCATAAAGCCCCCCCCCCTCCCCATGTGGTGCCGCTGCCTTACACACATAATGCCCCCACTAGTGCTGCTTACACATATAATGCCCCCACTAGTGCTGCTTACACATATAATACCTCCACTAGTGCTGCTTAAACGCATAATGCCTCTGAAATGCCGCTTACCTATATTCTTGTTGCCAAGGGTTTCATGCTCATTGCCGGGGGGAATGACATGCCTGTTGTCAAGGGGGATTACATGCCCATTGCCATAGGGTGATTACATGCTTGTTGCCAAGGGGATTACATGCTTGTTGCCACAGGGGGTTACATTCTTGTGGCCAGAGATGATTACATGGTTGTTACCAAGGGGGATTACATGCTCATTGCCCAGGGGGAGTTAAATGGTCATTGCCCAGGGGGAGTTAAATTCTCGTTGCCCAGGGGAAATTAAATTGCCCGCCCGCTTGCCTACCCATCCACCTGCCTGTCTACTGTGAGAACAGGAGGGAAGAGGGCCCTGCTCCAAGGAGCTTACAATATAGAGGGAGACGGAGCCAGACAGGTGACATGAGGTACAGGCCAAAACATGAGGCGGCAGAGAGCGGCTTGGTCTTAGGCTATGTGGAAGGGTATGCTTTTGATGCGGTTTTGACAGGTGAGTTTTCAGTGCCCCTTTGAAGCATTACAAAGAAGAGGAGAGTGTAATAAAGTGAGGGAGCACGTTCCAGTGAAGGTGCGGGCAAAATCTTGGATACGCACATGGGATGCAGTGACCAGGAAACATGATTGTCATTGGCCAATTGGAGGGGATGGGAAGGATTATTTAGGGAAATGAGGTTAGAGGTAGGGAGCTGTGGAGTTAGAAAGGGACATATGAGGGTGAGGAGTTTGCAGAGAATTTTGTAGGGGAATGGGAACCAATGAAGAATTTGTTGAAGGGGCTTGGCATAGGTGGAGCGGTGGGAGAGGAAGATAAGTCTGGCTGTAGTGTTGAGAAGAGATGGTAGGAGAGTGAGCTGGGAGTATGGGAGGCCAATGTATGGATGGCCAGCAGTGCAGTTGCCATCAATGGTTAAAATTGATGGTGAGAATGCAACCAGCCATCAAAAGTAATAAAAAATGTAAAGGATGACCATCAATTGTTTTACCTATCGATGGTTATCCATATTTTTGGGTTGCGGGATATGATTCAACTCTATTACATAGATTTGTGTGGCGGGATGCATTCAGTTGGTCGACCTAATGGTGGTCGACAGTCAGTAGGTCGACACCATTGGGTCGACATACTGCAAGGTCAACAGGTGTCTAGGTCGACATGGCTCAAGGCCTACAGGTGTCTAGGTCGACATGAGACAAGGTCGACAGGTGTCTAGGTCGACATGAGACAAGGTCGACAGGTGTCTAGGTCAATACATGCATTAGGTCGACATGGGTTAGGTCGACAGTCAATAGGTCAACATGGGGTTTTTCACTGTTTTTTTTAGCCGACATGTGCCGACAGGTGGTATTTCATGCCCTATCATCCACTAGGGCACGGTGGGAGAATAAAATAGTGTGCCGAGCGCAGCGAGGCACCGTGCCCAAAGACACCTATCGACTTGCAGTATGTCGACCCAACAGTGTTGACCATCATTAGGTTGCCCAATGATCCCAACCCTGTGTGGGTCCCCTGAGATTATATAAACTACCAAAATATAGACTTTTTTTTACCAGCAGAGCTACTGTATATAGCGTTATAATTCAGCTGGTAGAGTATATAAATACACTTTATTCACCAGGTAATGATAATCATGGATCCGCTGTAACTGTATTAAACATCACTATTTTAGTTAGCTTCTCCTTAAATTAAAATATATTCAACCAGCAGAAGCACAATCCATTTAATTGTTTTCAAAGTGAATTGCTACAAATGTTCCAATTTATTAGAACCATTGATGTGACATTACCAGGAGAATCTTTCTATTGTTACATATACTTTGAGCCTCAACTCTAATGTTCTCATGCAGATTAGTACAAACGGGATTATTTAAATTATTCATAGAAACTGAGCTCATAAAATAGTTATATTGCCAGCAGCCACTGGTATATGTTATAAATATACATATATACAGTACCTGTAGTTCCCCCTGATGGTGGCCCTGGTGAAAGGTCCTGCCTAAGCAGTAGTAATAATTATAATACACTTATACCTCTTTCACATTGTAAATGATGGGTCTCACCCAAGATTTGGACACAGGTCCATCCCGGGAGCATTTGCTATGTTTAGCCCCCACAGTGTCCCGACAATAAGCCGGGTCACTGACATCAGCCAGGGGCAGGGCAGAGCATTAGTGCATCATCGGGGGTGGCGGAGGAGGCCACACTTTGAGCTGACACTGTCTCCAAGCATTGCCTCCTCCATAGTGTGAATTAAATCTGGGTACCCATTCACACTGCACAGCAACCTGGGTATGACCTGGGATTAATCCTTATTTTTACCCGGGGCGGATTGCTGGGTTGCTGGACCAGGGAAATTTAAAATGGTGCTTTCACACCGCACCTCGACCTGGGTTGATACGCCATCAAACCGGCAATAACCTGGGTCAATGCTAAGCCATTGGGTCTAATCCATTGCCCATCGATGTGTTATTGCAATTTCAGTAAGAGATGTATGTAGTGAATGCTATAATGGTAAGGGGGCACTATAATTGGGCATCTTTCAAACTGGAGTCCGCTGTTATGTGGAACAATATGAACAGGACGGCACTGTAATGTGCCATAATCTGATCTTCTCATAGTAATGTGGAGGGCTCTATAATGGTACATAATAAGAACTGGGTAATTCTAATGTGGTACAAAATGAAATGGAGGCACTAGAGTGTAGCATATTATGAACTGGGGGCACTGTATGTCATAATGTGATTTGGCCATACTGTGTGGCATAATGTGTGCTGGCAGCCCTATTATGTGACATTGGACCTTATTCTAATCATACGCTCCCCTGCGCATTTGCAGGTTTGGGACTGCGCATGTGCATACACATGTATGCGCATGTGGGTACTTGTGTAATAGCACGGCGCACGGCTACGCTACGTTTTCAGCGTAGGCTAGGCTACACTGCAGGGACACACACAGGCTGGCGATAATCACTGAGCTGCAAAAGAAATCAGGTTTGCGTTCATCTACAAATCAGTGTCTGTGCCAGAGAACCCTAGTTTCGCTTTTTCTATGTTTTAATATGCTTTTCATCGCTTCAAAAAGTTATGCCCTAACAAATCATTTTCCCTGTCTCCAACAACGCTTTACCACAAGGTGGCAACATTGTACTGTTTCCACTGTGAGGTCATGTTTGTTTTGCTCTTCCATTTTCCATTGAGGAAACATAAAGTCTTGTCATTTCCTTACACAGCATCTGCTGCAAATCAAAAACTTCACTGTACAAGGAGATTTAGTGGCCTCAGCCATAAAGAAGCATATGCAAGATAAGTACTACGCCAGTTTGTGTAGCGCAACTTGCGTCAGTTTGCTTTGTATGTGTAAACCATGGTGGCGGGGAGGCACTTGGAAGGTGAGGGCGCCGAGGGGCTGTGGGGCTATTGTTACCCGTCCCGCTGCGTCTGCCATGGGACCTTTCGCCGGCTCTCCGTCTCCCTGCTCTCCCGGCTCCTGCTGTCATAAAAAAACATGTCACTCAGAAAATGGCTGCCCCCGTACAGCAGACCGTTTTTAAGGATGCTAGAGGAGGCCTCCGCCTCCTCTAGCATCCTCAAAAACGGTCTGCATTCAGGGGGCAGCCATTTTCTGTGTTTCCCATTTTTTATTGCAGACGGAGCCGGGAGAGCAGGGAGACGGAGAGCCGGCGAAAGGTCCCATGGCAGACGCAGCGGGACGGGTAACAATAGCCCCACAGCCCCTCGGCGCCCTCACCTTCCAAGTGCCTCCCCGCCACCGTGGGGGCTGCGGGGCGATAGCTACGCCACTGAGTATTAAGTCTAATATTGTAAATATTAAGTCTAAGATGATCATGGTTAGGCCACAGGGAAGGAAGGATAAGGTTGTAGAGGGGAAGATGGTCATGGTTATGCTTCAGGGAAGGATGAATAAGGTTGCAGAGGGGAAGATGATCATGGTTAGGCTGCAGGGAAGGAAGAGTCAGGCTGTAGAGGGGAAGATGATCATGGTTATGCTGCAGGGAAGGATGGATAAGGTTGTAGAGGGGAAGATGATCATGGTTATGCTGCAGGGAAGGAAATGTTAGGCTGCAGCGGGGGAGGTAGTCATGGTTATGCTGCAGGGAAGGAAGTGTCAGGCTGCAGAAGGGGAGGTGATCATGGTTATTCTGCAGGAAAGGAAGGGTTAGGCTGCAGAGGGGGAGGTGATCATGGTTATGCTGCAGGGAAGGAAGGGTTAAGCTGCAGAGGGGAAGATGATCATGGTTATGCTGCAGGGAAGGAAGGGTCAGGCTGCAGAGGGGAAGATGATCATGGTTAGGCTGCAGGGTAGGAAGGGTCATGCTGCAGAGGGGAAGATGATCATGGTTAGGCTGCAGGGAAGGAAGGGTCAGGCTGCAGAGGGGAAGATGATCATGGTTATGCTGCAGGGAAGGAAGGGTCAGGCTGCAGAGGGGAAGATGATCATGGTTAGGCTGCAGAGAAGGAAGGGTCAGGCTGCAGAAGGGAAGATGATCAGGGTTAGGCTGCAGGGAAGGAAGGATCAGGCTGCAGAGGGGAAGATGATAATGGGTAGGCTGCAGGGAAGGAAGGGCCAGGCTGCAGAGGGGAAGATGATCATGGTTATGCTGCAGGGTAGGAAGGGTCAGGCTGCAGAAGGGGAGGTAGTCATGGTTATGCTGCAGGGAAGGAAGGGTCAGGCTGCAGAGGGGAAGATGATCATGGTTAGGCTGCAGAGAAGGAATGGTCAGGGTGCAGAGGGGAAGATGATCATGGCTATGCTGCAGGGAAGGAAGGGTTAGGCTGCAGAGGGGAAGATGATCATGGTTATGCTGCAGGGAAGGAAGGGTTAGGCTGCAGGGTAGGAAGGGTCAGGCTGCAGAGGGGGAGGTGATCATGGTTATGCTGCAGGGAAGGAAGGGTTAAGCTGCAGAGGGGAAGATGATCATGGTTATGCTGCAGGGAAGGAAGGGTCAGGCTGCAGAGGGGAAGATGATCATGGTTAGGCTGCAGGGAAGGAAGGGTCAGGCTGCAGAGGGGAAGATGATCATGGTTAGGCTTCAGGGAAGGAAGGATCAGGCTGCAGAGGGGAAGATGATAATGGGTAGGCTGCAGGGAAGGAAGGGCCAGGCTGCAGAGGGGAAGATGATCATGGTTATGCTGCAGGGTAGGAAGGGTCAGGCTGCAGAAGGGGAGGTAGTCATGGTTATGCTGCAGGGAAGGAAGGGTCAGGCTGCAGAGGGGAAGATGATCATGGTTAGGCTGCAGAGAAGGAATGGTCAGGGTGCAGAGGGGAAGATGATCATGGCTATGCGGCAGGGAAGGAAGGGTTAGGCTGCAGAGGGGAAGATGATCATGGTTATGCTGCAGGGTAGGAAGGGTCAGGCTGCAGAGGGGGAGGTGATCATGGTTATGCTGCAGGGAAGGAAGGGTTAAGCAGCAGAGGGGAAGATGATCATGGTTATGCTGCAGGGAAGGAAGGGTCAGGCTGCAGAGGGGAAGATGATCATGGTTAGGCTGCAGGGAAGGAAGGGTCAGGCTGCAGAGGGGAAGATGATCATGGTTATGCTGCAGGGAAGGAAGGGTCAGGCTGCAGAGGGGAAGATGATCATGGTTAGGCTGCAGAGAAGGAAGGGTCAGGCTGCAGAAAGGAAGATGATCAGGGTTAGGCTGCAGGGAAGGAAGGATCAGGCTGCAGAGGGGAAGATGATAATGGGTAGGCTGCAGGGAAGGAAGGGCCAGGCTGCAGAGGGGAAGATGATCATGGTTATGATGCAGGGTAGGAAGGGTCAGCTGCAGAAGGGGAGGTAGTCATGGTTATGCTGCAGGGAAGGAAGGGTCAGGGTGCAGAGGGGAAGATGATCATGGCTATGCTGCAGGGAAGGAAGGGTTAGGCTGCAGAGGGGAAGATGATCATGGTTATGCTGCAGGGTAGGAAGGGTCAGGCTGCAGAAGGGAAGATGATCAGGGTTAGGCTGCAGGGAAGGAAGGATCAGGCTCCAGAGGGGAAGATGATAATGGGTAGGCTGCAGGGAAGGAAGGGCCAGGCTGCAGAGGGGAAGGTGATCATGGTTATGATGCAGGGTAGGAAGGGTCAGGCTGCAGAAGGGGAGGTAGTCATGGTTATGCTGCAGGGAAGGAAGGGTCAGGCTGCAGAGGGGAAGATGATCATGGTTAGGCTGCAGGGAAGGAAGGGTCAGGGTGGAGAGGGGAAGATGATCATGGCTATGCTGCAGGGAAGAAAGGGTTAGGCTGCAGAGGGGAAGATGATCATGGTTATGCTGCAGGGAAGGAAGGGTCAGGCTGCAGAAGGGAAGATGATCAGGGTTAGGCTGCAGGGAAGGAAGGATCAGGCTGCAGAGGGGAAGATGATTATGGGTAGGCTGCAGGGAAGGAAGGGCCAGGCTGCAGAGGGGAAGATGATCATGGTTAGGCTGCAGGGAAGGAAGGGTCAGGCTGCTGAGGGGAAGATGATCATGGTTAGGCTGCAGGGAAGGAAGGGTTAGGCTGCAGAGGGGAAGATGATCATGGTTAGGCTGCAGGGAAGAAAGGGTCAGGCTGAAGACGGGGAGGTGATCATGGTTATTCTGCAGGGTAGGAAGGGTCAGGCTGCAGAGGGGGAGATGATCATAGTTATTCTGCAGGGAAGGAAGGGTTAGGCTGTGGAGGGGAGATGGTTAGGGTTATGCTGGAGAAGTAGGGAGGATCATTGGTGGATGGTAACAATGATGGATAACCTTAATGGTATGAAACCATCTGTAAGAGATCCCTCAATGGTCTCAACCGCCAATGGTCACCCATGCTTGAGTGTCGAATGAGCTATGGGTCAATAATAGCCTGGGGGAGGGGCTTTGTGGGTGTCAGGGGGTGGAGCTAGGCTCAGTGCTCTGACACCTTGGAGGAAAAAAATTCAGTAGCCATGTATTACAGGACTGCCGCCTTCGGCAATCGATGGCCGCTCAGACAGAGTGGGGCTTACAATCACGTAATTGTGGCTACATCCATGTTATACAATACTGACATTACAATCATTTTATAGCAACAGCTGGACTACAAAAATGCGATCCATCAATGGTGAAAAACAATCTGGTTTTCCCTTATCGATGGCAAAGTGGTCACCATGGATCATAGACCATCGAGGATTTTTATAAACATCAATGTCAATGGCCATCCCTAAGGGTAAAATAGGAAACAATTGTTATACATGGAATGCCAGTGTTTAATATGAGGATATCTGAGGATATCTGTATGTCACAGACATTATCCGCCCTTATTACATTATTCATCACGTGTGTGCTATATGGCAGTTGGGTTTAATGGAAGTAACAGAGTCTGTAAGTATCATTTTCAATCTGATCGGTAGAGCTGATAATCTGGAACATTTACAGCTTCGTGTACTTTCCCCTCCCCGGGGCTTTGCTGGCTGGTGAGATCACCAGAACGAACACAGGATAGACTCATCTGAAACATGCATTTACAGTCATTCTCCACACGCCCACTCACCCCCTCCTCAGTAATCCCCCAGCGGGATCAGTCACTGCTGCTCCTGATGTAATGGGGCTGGGGAACTTGCTGGGAGCACTTAACAACATATTCGCACCCAGAAGGAAGCCGAAATCTCATGCAGCCCCACTGGGGATCTTTAACGTTTTAAAATCCCAAAGACACAGACAGACTTATCACCTAGTACATATTACAGCCTATATGCAGCTGATGGCTTTTGTCGAACGCATAGGGCAAGATTGATCAAAACTTGGAGGCAGATATACCAATTTCAATTTGCCAAAATAACCCGGGTAATTGACGGGTTGCTGACATGTCGACCCAGGTCGAGGTGTGATGTGAAATAACCACACCTAATAACCCAGGTCGACCAACCCGACAATTTGACTCAGGTTATAAGAAGGGATAAACCTGGGTCACCCTCTGTATAATGGGCGACACTGGTTTACTGTTACCGGACCTGGGTCAGAGCCAGGTTGGACCCGGAATCAAGATCCTGGGTCTGACCCGGCATAGCGATGTGAAAGAGGTAATAAAGTGTAGAGGAATAAATGTCCAACCAATCAACCCCTAACTGTAAATTTTCAAACACAGCCTATAACATTGTAGTTAGGAGCAGATTGGCAGGTGCTCTCTACAGGTGTTCTCAGCACTTTATTTCTTACAAAAGGCCCCCATACACTTATACGATTTGGGCACTTTTCACCCAATTTCGAAGCATCGGGATGAGAAATCAGGTAAAAATGACAAATCGTGTATGCCCAACTTCCGATTCGATGCACAGATCAGAGCCGAAGATCACATGAGCTGCAATGAGTACCAACCAATCAGCTTCTAACTGCAATGCTACAGGCCATGGGGTCTATGCACTTAAGGTGCCCATACACGCACCGATCCCGGCGTGCGTTCTGGGCTAAAATAGCATCGCATTGCATGCCTTGTGCATGCCTTGTGCATGCAATGCGATGAAAAGCAAGTACAAAAAGTATGTGCAGCACATACTTTTTTTACTGTGCGATGAGGTGCCACAGGAGCGCGCACCTCAAAGCACAGATCGCACCGCCGGGATCTGTGCGTGTATGGACACCTTAAGTCTTGGAGAGAGATAAAGTATTACCCAGTCCGTTCCTAACTGTCACATTACAAGCGGTGTTTGGGAAAACAATGTCAGTTAGGGGCTGTCATTATCTCTCTACATTTTCTCCCTTTGATAAATCTCCCCCTAAGAATATCAGATTACTTTTTTCAAAGGAGGTCACCAGGCACGCTGCTGTCATCCATGGCGGACAATTGGAGCTGTAGTGAATTGCCAGCAGGGCCGGTTTGTACGCTGTAGCTTTATTGTTCCCGTTCGCATTCAGCTGACAGCCGTTTGCTTGCCAAGTATGGAAAGATTAATGCTTTGATAAGTGCATTGATGCCAGTTAGCAGATTGACTGGTACCCAAAATTAGATAGAAGATGACACAAATAAATGATCGTATTTGGCTATGAATTTTGAGTCATGTAAATAGGAAAGCAGAAAGCTTTCCTTGCTGAGTAAGTGAGGACAATCCATGTGTAGAGAATGCCTCATTTGGAATTTACAACATTGCAGGGCTTTACTTTTACATTAAGAGGATAGCTTGGGGTATATAAGCAGTATATAAGCAGTGGTGTTTTCCTGGCATATAATAATCAGAGCAAGAACCTTGGGAAAGGAGAAGCTGCTGGCTGTTACAGACCAATATGTCTTCAACATGCCCAAGAAGCAGAGGAGTACATGCTGCCCATAGCAACCAATCAGATTCTGTTGATTATCATCTAGAATTTGCTAAATAAATAAGTACAGTAAAATCTGATTGGTTGCTATGGGCAAATTCCCATCTTCAATAGAACTCCCATCTTAGTAAATTTACACCTGAGTGACTGGAATTAAAGAGAGATTAGCACCAATGGGCAGTTTAGCACCCAAGAGAGGCAGGAAGGAGGCAAAGTCATTTCATGGACCCTGGACTGACTGAGCGTAGCCCCAAGAGGATGTAAAATCAGGCGTTACAGGGCCTACACACGGGGTGACTGTGCTGAGCGGTCTGAGCGATGCTAGATTGCTCAGCACACAGCGCTGCACAGTGATGTGTGCTAAGCAATCTGTCAGGGGCAGTGTTCTACGGTGAGAACACTGGCCCTGACTGGCGATTAACTAGATTTATCCAGCATGCAGGGTCTTAATCGCCCAGCGATAGCGATGCTCGGGATGCGCATCGCTATGGCTAGTCAGATTGCTTAGAAAATGGGCTGACATCGCCCCATGTGTAGGCCTCATAGGAGAGTATGCCAGTCAGTGAGCAGAGAATTGACTAGGAGAGTATTGGAAAGGGAGAAGCTACAGAGTGGGGCACAGTCAGAGAGGGCAGTGCCAGTTCACAGAGGCTAAATGCAATGAGCTGGACTACCATTCCCTTATTTATTATTTATTTATTAACAATAATGCAGCTATATTGCAGTGCACTGCAGGTGGGGCAGATGTTACTTGTGCAGAGAGAATTAGATATGGGTGGGGTTTTACTTCAAAGTGAGATCTATATTGCAGTGTAACAATAAAGCAGCCAGTATATACCCTGCACATAAACAAAATAACTCACCCAAATCTAATTCTATCTGCACATTTTACATCTGCCCCCTGCAGTGCACATGGTTTTGTCCATCTAAGAAGGATTTTGTCAGAAAGAGTGAACTAGAATAAGGACCAAAGTTCAGATCTGGTCAAGAATTAGTCCAGCATCAGGTCAGCATGTATCATGTGGTCATGATATTGTTGACATGATTCCAATGTCTTAGTAAGCTGACTGTGACCATGTTGACATTAATCATGTCTACATGGATGCTATGCTAACATAATAGAAGATCAAAATTATGAACCTAATGGCACAGCAATTACTTACCTGTTCCTAGCTGTAGAGCTCTCCCCTTTCGGGTCTGGTTGGACCTTCTCACACACATACAGCATATCCTTGACCCTCACCGGGGTAACTGTCAGCATTCTAACATGGTGCATATCCACAGGCTGTTCCCATGTCAAAATTCTTTATTCAACACTGTGACTGTGTCATTATGAATGTTGGCATGGTCACTGCCAACATTCATAATGATAGATGTAGATCAGTATCCTCCCTGATCTACATCTACCTTTTCATCTAGTGAGGATAGTCATTGTGGAACCACAAGTCCTTAAAAACGACTTCGAGTGTCCAACAGGTATTTTTGCGATGGGTCAGTGTCTAAGACACGTGATTGAGTGTCAATACAGCAGCTCATCTGAATTAGAGGTCCAGTTGAGAATTGTCTAACATTGTAGAAGCTACTCTTGCCATCATCTTCTACATCAAAGGTTCTCATTCCCAAACCTGGTCTTCAAGGCACCCAATGGTCCAGGTTTCCGGACTATCCATAACTCAGCATAGATGATTAAATCAAATTGACTGAAGAGCTAATTATGTCTCCTGTGAGCAAGCATGGATATATGTAAAACCTAGACCAATGGGGTGCCTGGAGGACTGCATTTGAGAACCTCTGTTTTACACACATTTGTGGCTATTACTTTTGTTAGGACTAACATTTTCATCTTCTTCTTCATCTTATTAATAGCCATTTCCATTTTAAGGACTATTCCTCTTATAATCTTCTTCAAAAGAGTCATTTACTTCATGATTCTTTTTTAGTAAGAGGCTCAATAACAGGCATTGTCTTTGTGTTACCATTTCCGTTGTTGTATACAAACCTACATGCTGCTACATCATCATGTTCTAACTGAGATCACAATTGGAGATGGCCATCAACAATCGATTTTAAATCATAGATGGTCTATGACTAATGGTAACTACTCTTACCATTGATGGGAGAGAACAAGATTTTTAATTCCAACAAGTTATCGGGATGCAGAGCCTTGTCATACACACAGAGCCTCACCCCAAGGCTTAGATAGGTCCTCACCCCCAGGCTTAGATAGGCCCTCACCCCATTGCACACTAAAGCAGGGATGACCATTGGTGAGGGCATCCATTCATAGTTATGGTGCAGATGGTTTCATACCATCAAGGTTATCAATGGTGACCATCGATGGGTAAACCACTGATCGCCATCCCCAAGCAAAAGGTGGGTGGAGCTTAATTCTTATGACCCTCCCAGTGTTTTCCCATTTAGGAGGTTATTCTGATCGGAGCGGCCAAACGTGCGTACGTTCACTATTAACGTACGCTAGGCGTACGCGGCCGTTGGGGTTAAGTCCACCCACAAATCAGCCGCTTACGTACGGGCAGAAATAACGTAGAAGGGGAGTGGCGTACAAATGAGCGTACGGCAACGTACGCGGACGGCCCAGCCCTTGCACTCCGACAACAGGCGTACAACTGAGCGTACGGCGCCGTTTACGGACGTCTTTCGTCCGTCTTCCCACCGACTTCTTGCGGAGATCTGAGCGTACGCCAGCTTGCACGGACGGGTCCCTATTGTTTTCAATGGAAAACACAGCTTATGTCACCGCTCGTGAGAGTGAGCGTACGTCCGTGTACGCTGCCATACCCTTCACATATATGGACCTGCAAATCTTGCCTTTCAACTACAATTCTGACAATTGATTAATTAATCTATTTGTTAATCTATTATTGTTTTCTATTAACTCAATTGTCTACCTTAATAAAGACCTAATAAAACAACATTTGAACCCTCATTACATGTATATTTGTTATGTTCTAATGTGGCATTTTAATCACTATCTATGTGTCCCCATATTGCTGTTACTTTTAAATCAAGTTATGTTGGTGTTTCAGTATATGTACTAAATTATGTCCATAATTACTTTGTCCACAATGTGTAACATGTATACCTACCCATAGGCGTGCGCAGCACATTTTATTAGGGGGTGCACTGTCAAAGCGGTGTGCATAGCACCACCTATTGGGCATGTCTAACACCGCCATTGGGTCTTACTAACACCGCCAATCAGGCGTACACCATTATATCCTGCCTATTTCAGTTTTAATCTTCTAATTACTCTGTATAAAGGTGGGTATACACGGATAGATTTTGCAAAAGATGTGGGCGTTCCCGATCGATCGTAAAGACCAATCGTTCAAATCGTTCCGTGTTTTGGAACGATATTGCCAGCGATGCGCGCACCCGCCAGTCGTTAGTAGAGGTCGCTGATCTTCCCTGCATGCAGAAAGATCAGCGACCAATCGCTAACGATGTGCACAATCGTTTTGGTAATCGTTTCTTCACTGTCCAATTTGGGTTTGGCTGACGACTAGGAAACCACTCCCCTCCTCCATTACGTCAACCTGTCCCACCCTGGCTGCGTGGAGAGGAGCACCGCATGGTGAAGGAGGGAGCAGCGCGTAAAAAACTGTTTGCCACCGCGATGTAAGTAGCTTTCTGCCCACCAATGTTGTACACACAATGCACCCCTTGTGTATGTAGCTGCCGCTGCCCACCAATGTTGTACACACAATGCACCCCTTGTGTATGTAGCTGCCGCTGCCCACCAATGTTGTACACACTGCACCCCTTGTGTATGTAGCTGCTGCTGCCCACCAATGTTGTACACACTGCACCCCTTGTGTATGTAGCTGCCGCTGCCCACCAATGTTGTACACACTGCACCCCTTGTGTATGTAGCTGCCGCTGCCCACCAATGTTGTACACACTGCACCCCTTGTGTATGTAGCTGCTGCCCACCAAACACCTCATTTATTGCGAACAATCCAAAATACTAAAACTGAACTGAAGTAACAGCAAAATAACATTTATTTAGTAAGCAAAAGCATGATATGGTGTACAACTACATATTTTTGGGAAAACTAACCAGAAAACATAACTTTTTAATTACAGAGACATGACCAGTGAACGGGAGCGGGAGTTCCTTACAGGCTTTTTTGCGATCTATCAGGAACACGAATGCCTATGGAAGGTCAAATCCCGCGACTATGCAAACAAAAATAAGAAAGACCTCGCTATAAAGCACCTCGTGACCTACAGCCTCCAATTCCACGAGGAAGCCTGCCCAAAATGGGTGCGCCGTAAAATCCAGAATGTGCGCACAGTCTTTCTAAAGGAGCACAAGAAAATTGCTGCATCGAGGTCTTCAGGTGCTGGTGCCCAGGACGTGTACCTAACCAATCTGTGGTACTACGACCAATTAAAATTCGTCCTAGAACAGGATCCAGAGCGCCCATCAAGAATGCTTTTGGTCGAGGAGGTGCCAACAGATGATACAGAAGATAATGGGGATAATTCAGCCAGTGATTTGGTAAGTTGACTGCAACAAAAGCCCACAATTCACAACTCTATTAGTGTAGGCACTCCTCCTGCCATGGCACTGCACCAACACCATTAAAATATGCCAAGTACTGCTCGCGGACAGCTTTAGCCCGTGCACTCCCTGTCTCATGGAGGGCAGGTGCTCCAACAGAGGCAATATTCGACACTTCCTCTGGTTGATTGGGATCATCGACCATGTTGATGGCAGTTTGTTGTTGCATTGCTTTGCGTCGCAAGTAGTTGTGCAACACACAACATGCCAGCACAACCCAGTCGATTTTATCAATCCGCAAGTTAATTGCCGTGTGTAGCACACGGAAGCGGTTGCTCAGAATCCCAAAAGTGTTCTCAACAACACGCCTAGCCCTCGACAGTCTATAATTAAAGATTCGCTGTTGAGGTGTCAGCCCCCTTTGAGCATATGGCTTCAACAGATGTTCGTGTAGAGCAAATGCTTCATCAGCCACAAAAACATAAT
The DNA here is from genome assembly GCF_055691185.1 of Crinia signifera. NCBI lineage: Eukaryota > Metazoa > Chordata > Amphibia > Anura > Myobatrachidae > Crinia > Crinia signifera. The sequence continues at coordinate 43,907,549 of NC_139225.1, read as the reverse complement.
TTAAGCCATGTTTGGTATCAGGCACAGTTGGCAACCTTAGCCTATTAGACATCATGCGCTCATAAAACTCAGTTCTTTTAAAGGATCCCCCATCCGAAGCGCGTCCATTTTTCCCAACATCCACAAAAATAAATTCATAGTTTGCATTTACCACCGCCATCAGTACAATACTGAAGTATCCTTTATAATTGAAATAATAAGATCCTGAGTGTGCAGGCGGTGTGATGCGAATGTGCTTCCCATCTATTGCTCCCCCGCAGTTTGGAAAGTTCCAACGCCGATCAAACTCGTTGGCAATTAAAGTCCAGTCCTCTGTGCTGGATGGAAACTGTGAACACATCAAAAAATGAAAAAGAGATTAATATAATTTTTGTACTTTCAACAGGCTTCCACACCGGATCTGGAACAACTCGCATCCCCTGTTCTCTCCAGCCCTACCGAAACATCCACAGGCGTCGCCTCCAATGCTGGAAGTGATAGCTCAACTACCAGAAGAAGGTACAGACGTCAGGATGCAACGGCCAAATCGACTACTGATCAAAATGCAGTTCTACTACAGAAAGTCGAGCAAGTTTTAAACAAGGAACCCGATTATTTTGCGAATTTTGCAACTCATGTTGGTGGTGCATTACGCAAGATGGATCCTGACCAACAGGTTGAATTCGAACGAATTGTATATGATTTGCTGTACCGTGGCAGGAACAAACGCCTCAAACCAGAAACAGGTGTTTGCGATTACACTATGCCTCCCCCTAGTGTAGGCCAGCCAAGGTCATACCTAACCCCTCCAAACATTGGTGAACCTCCATGTGCGGTGCTGAACGCCACGCCTGTTCACCATGACCCCAGTATAACATACCAAGCCAGTGCTGGAATGGTCGCCTCCAGATTACACATAAGTAGCCCACCCCCCACCTATCCCCGTACAGTGACGCCCACCGGCCCAGACCTGCATGAACCAGGTAGAACATACCAGTCCAATGCAGGAATGGTCAATGCCCCATTCCACATGACTAGCCCACCCCCCACCTATCCCCGTACAGTGACGCCCACCGGCCCAGACCTGCATGACCCAGGTAAAACATACCAGTCCAATGCAGGAATGGTCACTGCTCCATTCCACATGACTAGCCCACCCCCCACCTATCCCCGCACAGTGATGGCCAGGCCAGAGCAGAATCAACCTGCAAACTCATTTCCCTCGACCTCATTTGACGTCATCTATAGTGCATTGCAGGACTGCAATGATGACGGCAAAAATGTGGTTCAACTGTAACATTTTTGTGGTTTCCACTAATGGCTTCAATATGATACTTCATGGGTCCTCAAACTGCGGCCCTCCTGATGTTGTGAAACTTCAAATCCCAGCATGCCTTGTCACAGTTTTAACACTCCCTTAAAGCAAAACTGTGGCAAGGCATGCTGGGATTTGTAGTTTCACAACATCTGAAGGGCTGCAGTTTGATGACCCATGTGATACTTGAATACCACCATCCATCTTTGATTAAACATTCAGCTTCCCTTTCATAGTTAATGATGTGTGATGCAGTGCTTGTTGCACTGGTGGTCTATTGTTTTGTCTCTCGTGTTTGGGACACATTTGTCTCGGTTGCTTGCTACGCACCACACTATTTAACATCAACTCCATACCTTCTTCGATAGTGTGTGAATGAAAATGGAGGTCCTTAACATTTTTCACATACATGGCTCTCTTTTAATTTATTTTGCCACTTAAAAATCATGTGACATGTTTTATTTTATTCTTGATAATCCAAAAGCAGCAATATGTTTTGCGTAATGTGCACCGGTGTACAAATTAAAATAAAAAAAAAGTTTGGCACCTGAGTATATTGTATGTGTTATTTACGCTTACCTTAAAGTACTGAGACTTCAGGACTTCCACAATAGCCTGGCAAGTTTCAGGGATAATCCTCCCCAATGCCTGAGGTGAGATCAGGGAGCCAAACTTCAGATCAGCCAGGGATCTTCCTGTGGCAAGGTACCTCAGGGTGACGACCAGTCTCTCCTCCGCAGAAATTGCCGCCCTCATATTAGTGCTCTCTTTCTGGATGATCGGAGTGACCAGACGTAGCAATTCCTGAAACGTGTCCTCATCCATTCGCAGAAAATTCCGGTAGTCACAGGGGTGGGTACCTCGGATCTCCACCAGGAGAGACATGTGGGACTGAGTGTCCCTCCTCAGTAGCCATTCCTTGGTCCAACAGGATCTCGCCTGCCTCCTCCTTCGGGCTGGATCCCTACGTTTCAGCATGAGATATGCGTAGCACAACGCAAGCTGGTATTGATAGGAATCCATAATGTGAGCAAAACAGGCCAAAATCACACTTTGCTAACAAAAGCAAAAGCACTGCAGTAGCTGGATAAATCCAGTCTCTCCAACAACAATACTGCTGTGAGGTAGAATGGAGGATGCTTGTCTACCCTGTTAAGTCACACCCATTATTCCGCCCATTATTTATAATTCAAAGGACACTAGATCAATCGTCTGTGTTTTAAGAGAAACGACCAACGATATCGACTCGCTAACGATCGGTCGTTTGTCCCAAATCGTTAGGTGAATCGTTTCACTTTGTCATGAAATCGTTGGTTCAGGAGTTCAGACCGAATCGTTAGCGAGATCGAATCGTTGGACACATCTATCCATGTATACCCACCTTAACAGTACATGCAAATAAAGTCAAAATCATATCTGGATGACACAGGTATGTAGTGATATGACAATGGTGTAATACAATTAATAATGCAAAACACACATAATTGATTGATGGGCGCTTATTTTAATGGAATACAGGTCTAAAAAGCAAAAGTCTTTGGTAAAAGGTATTGCTGGTATTACTAGCAGCATTAAGTGTGGGAGTGGGGGCACAGCATTAGGGGGTGCCTGTGCACCCTTAACACTCAATGTGCGCACGCCTATGTACCTACCCTGATGTTATGTGTGATGTTTTAATCTAACAACATTAAACATTCATGCATTTTCACTATGTGTTATTTTACTCAAAAACACACACATTCACACATCAATCATTACCCCTCACCTCAAATTACAAGTATAACTTACAGTACACATCTGTATGTACCTACCCTTACAAGCCCTCTAACATATTTCTGATTAAAAACACAGGCAATTTCGAACTGTACATAAACTTTTATTTATAACAAAAATAATAAGGGGGGGATAAAAAAAAATTAAATGCGGGCCTCCAGAAGGCCAAACAGGATCTGGAGGTACAGGAGGGTGAGGACGATCTCCCGCATTAGGGCTGCCACCTCCTCCTGCTGCTGTTCAGTGTCTGTAGTGAAGGGATAAAAAAAAAAAAATAATATATAACATACACAGAGGGGGTGGGGGAAGGGGATGGGGAAATTGTGTGGGCCCCAGCTTGAGCCATTGTCTCGGCCTCCTCTTCCTCCTCCTCCTCTTCCTCCTCCTCTTCTTCCTCCTCCTCTTCCTCCTCCTCCTCTTCCTCCTCCTCTTCCTCCTCCTCCTCTTCTTCCTCCTTCTCTTCTTCCTCCTCCTCTTCTTCCTCCTCCTCCTCTTCCTCCTCCTCGTCTGGCTGCTCCAGGGCTGCCTGCTCGTGGGCTGCCTGGTCCCGGGCTGCCTGCTCCCGGGCTTCCATGCGTGCCCTTGCCCGTGCTGAAATGTTCATGTTGATGGCAAAGAAATCGAAGATTGGGTTTCATAAAAAAGGGGGAAAGAAAAATTCACATTAGTCATGCTCATAACCTTCCAAATTATCATTGCTGTTATATTTCAGACATTTATCATGCAAACTAATTGATATGCTACACCCAAAAACTGAGCAAATACTTAACCCCCCCCTATACACCCCATATACCCCCCATATACCCCCCCTATACACCCCATATACACCCATATACCCCCCCCTATATACACCCATATACCCCCCCTATACACCCCATATCCCCCCCATATACCCCCCCCTATACACCCCATATCCCCCCATATACACATCATATACACCCATATACCCCCCCTATACACCCCATATCCCCCCCATATACACCCATATACCCCCCCTATACACCCCATATCCCCCACATATCCCCCCCATATACACCCATATACCCCCATATACACCCATATACCCCCCCTATACACCCCATATCCCCCCCATATACACCCATATACCCCCCTATACACCCCATATCCCCCACATATCCCCCCCATATACACCCATATACCCCCCATATACACCCCATATACACCCATATACCCCCCCTATACACCCCATATCCCCCCCATATACACCCCATATCCCCCCCATATACACCCATATACCCCCCCTATACACCCCCTATACACCCCCTATACACCCATATACACCCACATACTCAGGAACATATTTATAAAAAGTACAGAAAACATTAGCTAAAAAACGCAGACATACTAGTAATCAAAACTTACATCGGGCAATATGGCGGCGAAGGGTGCAGAGCAAAACTGGCTGCCGCCGGCGCAGGTCAGACCAGCGCCGCTCAACTTGCCCCAGGCTTCTGCGGACGCCGGTCGTCGAGTATATTAGGCGGCGGGCAGCAGTATACGCCCGCCGCTTGTCCATATTGGTGACATATGGGCCCCTGGGCCCCAGGTGACGGTCCATTACGTCAACCAGGGCCAACAGCTCCTGGGTCGTAAACGGCCTAGCCCTGGTAGTAGTCATAGTGCCAATGGCGCAGTTAATAATTGCAGGTACATATATCACTTTTGGTGCTTGCTGATTGGTGTAAAAAATTGTTTGTTTGGTATTAACTTTATTAATCCCTCTTACATTAACAAACTGGATGCGAATAGAAACTTACGCGGACCGTTCCGATATACACACACCATAACCAACAGCATGCATTCAATGTATAGAGAGGAACTGTATATACAGTGTGCGGAAAATAATACACGCAACCATCTACTTATAACTACGCTGCTTAAAGGGGGCACGATACACCGATTTCCATGGAGAGGAGTACTGTATTTACAGTGTGCGGAAAATAATACACGCAACCATCTACTTATAACTACGCTGCTTAAAGGGCCACAATGCAACATGTTGCTGTATGACAATTTCATACACATTACATATGTAAGGAAAGCATTGTAACGTGATGTTTTGAAATGTGACTCACAAAGCATACACGAACTCCAACAGATACCAGCTGACAACACTCATCATTGGAATGATAGGTGCACACATTTCACGATGTAGCCCACAATGCTCCACAACCTGTGTATGTGCATATACAGGTGATTGATCAGGTGCGTTGAGACCTGCGTAATTTAAGCGGGAATTATCGGCGGGAAATATCGGCGTAAATGAGCAAATACATTGCGGAGAAAAATATACGCCCCCTTGTTCATGGCGGGAGATTAACATATAAATATTCAGTCAGATGCAGGCCACAATTGCTGCAAACATGTCTAGTTCAGACGATTCCGCAGCTGAGGACGCTCTCCAGAGAGCAAGAGCAGAATCCTTGCTGGAAAGGTTGAGGCAGAGGGAGCAGGAGAGGACAAGGAGGAGCCAAGACCAAGCGGGCCCCTCAGTAACAGGCCCTGTTCAACCTCCACCAGCTCCACAAGGGCCAAGCAACCAGCCAGAACAAGAGGTTGCATCTCTCCAAACAGGTGTGACCCAGCAGGTGCATGGTGAGAGAACTGGGGCCACCAGAAAACGAGCTGCAACATCTAGGGTGAGGACTGAGCAGGATACCACCACCAGAAAGAGAAACCCTGCATTTGTAGAGGCCGAAATGCGAATTCTAGTGCCCAGGGCACGCGAATGGATTGAATTGCCAACCAGGAAGCCGGGTGCCAGTGCAAGGAGAAACCTTTGGGAGAAGATCACAGAGAAAGTGAACCAGGTGGCACCAGTGGTCAGAAATTGGGACGCGGTGAAGAAAAGGTTAGTGTGTTTGTCAGGGCTATTTTTCAGCAGGCTCCAGCAGGAACTGAGGCCCTTATTCTAGTTCACTCTTTCTGGCCAAATATTTATTAGATGGACAAAACCATGTGCACTGCAGGTGAGGCAGGTGTTACTTGTGCAGAGATAATCAGATTTGGGTGGGGTTTTACACCTGCCTCACCTGCAGTGCACATGGTTTTGTCCATCAAAGAAATATTTGGGCAGAAAGAGTGAACTAGAATAAGGGCCTCAGTTCCTGCTGGAGACTGCTGAAAAATTGCCCTGGTCTTTGTCCCCCTGATGTCATATGTGTGTACATATGTTACATGTATGTTTTGAGACTAATAGAAAGGTGTGTTTGTAGATAGTGCTACACTTCAATGTCACATGTGAACACAACCATGTCTAATAACCCACATTGATATATGAAACATGCACCATTGGTGTGATGTGAGGTTATGGGCACAGTTCTGCTCATGTGAAGTATGTGATGGGACAAGAGAAAGTGTGTTTTTGAAAGAGTTGTTGTAACATGTTCCATATGATGCTACTGAAACAAGAATGACCAAACTGTGCACATGTAGCTGGTGAGAAACTACACATCCCAGTATGCCATTCCATAGTTAAATTACTCCATAATAACCACATTGTCAAGCTATGGTGGAATGTGTAGTTTCACACCAGGTGGAGGTGCATAATTTGGCCATGGATGATGTCATTTCTGCATAGTGATGTATGTATGTGCATTTAGTGGCCTAATGAATGAGATGAGACACTGAAATGCCTCCTAATTGAGACATGAATGTGTGTGTGGGACACATATGGCAAAAAAACATAAGATCACCCACACTAGGAAATGTCACGTAGCTAGGGGTACCACATAGTCCCTTTAATTCCGGACACATATTAATTACACAGGTTCTGTGGCTGGCTGACTTCAAGACTCCACTTCACCTAATTTTAAACTGCCACAGAACCTGTGTAATTAACATGTGTCCGGAATTTAAGGGACTAGGTGGTAACCCTACACGTAGCACAGTGGTGCACATATCTCATGGTGATATTTGTATTTTTAAACTTGTAGGTGGACTGACTTCAAAACGGCAATGAAGAGGAAGATGACTGACCGGTACAACCACAGCATGTCCACCGGGAGAGGTCCTATGCCCGACCATTTGGAGTATACCCCCCTGTAACAGGACTCCTTGGACGTGATTGATGTGGGGGAGGTCAGGGGGATCTCCAATATGGACAGTGAGCTCCCGGCGGAGGTCTTTGCTGCTGCTTTTGATGGTAAGTCACAGTAATGCATTGTATTTAGAAAGATATTTTTTATTGCGTATGTGATGGTGACATTGTTTTCAATTCTTATCCTAGAAGAAGCAGAAACCCAGGATGTACCGGCAGCATCTTCCTCTGCAGAGCCACAGGTGGAGCAAGTGGTCCAGCCTCCACCAAGACGTCGCCCCCAGCACCAGCCACAGGAGACATGGGATGAGAGCGTCATGGTGATGCTGGAGAGGATCGAGCAGCAAGGGGTGGATGCTGCGATCCGTCAGCAGCAGGTGGGGGAATTTCTGGCGGAGTGGAAGGCCACAAACAGGCTGCAGTGTGAGGCCTTGAACCGCATTAACGACACTCTGGCGGCTGGCATAGTAAGCATTGGCCAACACCTCAGCCGCCAGAATGAACTTCTTGCGGAGCAGCTGTCCACCGCCAGGTCCCTAAGGGACAATCCCCCATCTGCTGCCCCACCCCAAGCTGCTCCCCAACCTTCCACCTCTGCTGACCCTCCTGTGTCGACTAGGGGAAGACGCCGCAAGGCAGCTGAGCCAAAGGCCCCTGTCCCCAAGGCCCCATCTAAAAGGGGGAAAAAAGGGCCCAAATAATGAGACCTGGTTCACTTCCTCTGTGGTTGGACCCCAAATGTTTAAATTGCACTGGACATCCGCTTCCTGAGTTGGCCATCTATCCATTTGCGTGCCATGGGCATGAAAGTTCGTATTTTGACCTCTACAAATGCAGGATAAATTTGTGGTGGTGTGTATCTTGCTTAGTATTCACCCTGGTTGTTGCAGTACGTATTCTGGTGTCCCCATTTCTTTCACCATTGCATTTGCAGGGTAACACATGTTTGGAGATATGCAACCTCTTGTTCTGGCTGTTTTATTATTTGTGTGTCTATTTTATTTGTTTATTTGATTTCTCACATTAAAGTGTGAAATAAGCTGTGATGCTGAACAGCAAATAAATTTATTTTACAAATTAAATCAAAATTGTGGTATGTGTCATTTCTTGTGTGAAAAAAATACTAGATTTATGTGTACTTACTGACCAGGGTATTTTTGAACATTTGTTGAAGTGTGGTAGAAGTTTCCCATGTGTAACCCTTTCCATGGCCATTCCCATGTTCCTATCCAACTTTTCCCTGCTAATTAGTTTGTGTCAGCACATGTGCAGAGCAACTTAATAGGTGAGAAAGCAGTTTGTGTGCAGGTGAGGTAGCTCCTACAGTAGTAGGTAAAAGCAGGTCCAGAACAATGCTTTCCTCATGGAGTGGGTGAGGCAGACAAACAAGGGTGAAAAGGTACATTTGTGTAGGAATGCATATGTGTCCTCCCTAAAAAAAGATGTGTGAATGGGCCAAACATGATAAAATAGCTTGTGAACAAACATGCATAACTTTTTAAATATATATGATTTTACAGTGTCATAAGCAGATGTAGGAATCCTTTGTAAAGGTGCATACACACGTATAGATTTTCTGTCTGATTTATCTGGTGGGAACAAAAACCTGGAAATGTATGGGAGCAACTGACAATCAAAAAATTGGTCCCAAACACTTGAAAACAGACAGTGATCAGTCAGACAAATTGTTTAAATCATTCTGATATAACAAATTTATCAAAGCATATTTTTTTTTTCCCTGCATTTGGGTAGAAATTTTTGATTGTCATATGCTCCCATACATTTCCAGGATTTTGTTCCCACCAGATAGATCGGACAGAAAATCTGTACATGTGTACGCACCTTTAGAGAGATGAGAGTGCAATAATGTGATTGGTGGCATCTTACATCCAGAGTGTAGTCAAATCCAAATCATAGCAGATGAGATAGTGGTACAGGTCATTATTTTGGGTACTATACAAAGATTGTGTGCAAAATAGTGGTCATGGGCTTAAAACATTGCTGAAACATCCTTTGTAGGTGTTAGATGTGGTTTATGTTATTGTATCCTAAATACAAAACCTATGTTAGTATTAGAGTGAACACGTTGACACATGTCGACTTGTGTAGATTGAGTGTGCTACTGTGTAAAGTCTATGAAAGCACGTAGTGAATGTGTCTAACTGTTTAGCAAATACCTACCTTAGCGTATATAAGCAGGTCTTAAAAAGATTCTTACCTTAAATTAAACAAACCTTTAAATGTGGAGAAGTATAGAAAGATATGCTTCCAATGTGTTTGCGTGCTGTGTGTGGCTTGCAGGCAGTGAAATAATAGTTTGGACTTAATAGACTGCAGCATTGCTTATTACATTCAGGTGTATGTGTTTGAGTAGTAATCAGCGTTAATTAGCAAACTCAGGCGCACGCTGGCATGCGGTATCTGTAGGGGTGGTCTGAGCTGGCGGTTGGCGGGCGCTTGTCTGGTGTCCGAAATGAACGGTGCTTTAGGCGATCGTGCGGTAGTAGCACCGCTCATTTTTGGTGCACACCCCCGTGTACGCCCATATTTACGCCCATTTTCCCTCATTATTTCGGCCGCTCCCCTCAACACGCCCCTATGCCGCCCCCAATACCCGTACACTCGCGTACAGGTTTTTTCGCACGTTGAGACCCGTCCGTAAGCGTTGTTCAGTGGTCGCGCCTGCGCATTAGCGAATCTGCACATGCGCAGATCATGAAAAACCCCAGAACGTACGCGTACGGCCCGGCCGCACCAACCAGAATAAGGCCCTTAATGTGGTGAAAGGTAAATACTACCTGCACTAGGCCCACAATGAGTTTAATTGGATACATATAAAGGGGGAGATGTACCAAACCTTGGCAGAGATGAAGTGGAAAGATATGAAGTACTAAACAACCAGCATCTAAGTAATTTTCAAGCACAGCCTGTACAATTTCAGATAGCTGAATGACTATTACTTATCTTTCTCCACTTTATCTCTTTCCAAGGCTTGATACATCTCCCCATGAGATCCTTTAACCGATTATTACTATAAATTACTTAAATGACATACTTAAATTCAGAACCATTGTTATGGCTACTATTGTGAGCTGACTCATCAAAGTTTCTGCCAATTCCAAGAAAATGTACTTAATGCATGTCATGTTTATGCTAATCAGAATTTATATGCTTCTCTTGAATACACTACTGATTTCATGGTTACAGTCACTTAAGCTGCTTTACTTCATTTGAGTTTCTCTTCCCATATTCATCACCCATTGATATTATTATTGCCATGCCAGTTGTCAGGCCATTTACAAAAAAACAAGTGGCTTTTCCCTTTTATCCTGGTGTGGGTAAGTCATTGGTGATTTACGGTAAGTTGTGCAGGGTTTCCACAGCTAACTACTGGTAAACATTTTCTGGGCCTCAAATCCCGAATAGAACACTTGTTTGATAGCACTGCTTTTGAGATGGTGATATTGTAAGCGAATGGCTGCATACTTTGAAATAGATGACTGTTGATGGTTTCACCAATCAATGGTCATCCCTTTTCTTTAACTAACTGGCCAGTGGGCCAATCAGAACCTGGGAGCAGGGGATCACCTACAAAGGCGATGGACCTACAAAGTCCCTTATTCTAGTTGATTCGGACGGATGCGTATTTCAGACAGGAACCGAGTGTTCTTAGGCCCGCCTATCATACGGATCGCTCACACCGCCCGAATGCGGTAAAACGCAGACTGAACGGACCGCGAGTGGATGTTTCTTGTGAACACCTCCTCCATCTGTGGAAACCTCCCCCATCCTTCGATGGTCGCCGACCATCGAATGATGGACAAAGTGGTCAGACAGCACCGAATGCTCCAGACCACTCGGATATTTTTCCGTATGAAAGCAGGGATATGGGCGGGCAGCAGACATCCAGCTGTGTCAGCTGTCCGCCCCTCACATGTGCGTCACGGCCACATTACTATACGTACGCCCAGCGTTTTCATGGGAACGCCAATGAAATTCGGGGTGTACGCATATGGTAATGAGCCCAAACAGCCCTTCACGCCCCTCTCCACCCCCTTCTCGGATGTTTCCGTACGATCATTTTCTGCACGGACCTCACGCCATGTTCGTACGTGTGAGGCGTGAGCTAGGGGTTTTCTCAGTTTCAGTTTCTGCCTAGATATGGGCCCCTACACAGTCCATACAGCAATGTTTATGCTAGCATAAGCTAGTTTGCAGACTGATGCTGAGTGGAGGTTTCTGTGCACATAGGTGAGGTTCACTTCCCCTGTCAGACAGAAGAAGCGGCCATACAGGAACGGAAGGATGCAGACGGAAGCGCCCCGGCCCAGGCCGGATGGCTCTCATTGCTGTCACCATGGATAGCAGGTGCAGCTACAAGACAAAATAAGTCATCACGGCCTATACAAATAACACAGCTTGCTGGGGTGGTGATGCATTGGAGGATGTAACAGAGCTGAGTATTTATGTGTATGCCGAGGGGTCAGCAAGTGGAAATCCAGCAGGAAATAATGGGATTTAACCTTTATAATATGTATGTAGTAACAGGGAGGAAATAAAGTTGTTGCCCAGATCATGTTCACATATTGGATAGAGGATGTGTATTACATGGACAATAACATATTGTACTTAGCCTCAGGGCCGTAACTAGGTACAAGCAACCTGTGCGCCGCTGTGGGTGCACCACTGCCCGCTCCATTGCCTGCACTTCGGACTTGCAGGGTGCATGGAACAGCACCCTGCAACTGGTAGTGCCCTCGCAGTGTCCCACTACTGTATAGGGCAGCGGCCCCGCCGCCAACCTGCCCAATGTACGTGACATCACACATAAAGGAGGCAGGGCTAGTACTCTTGTTACGGTAATGCTTAGCCTGAAGAATGACAAGATGAAAGCATCACAAAAGGAAATGTATTTTATACATAGTCGCACACACTCCAACATGACTCCTTCCACCGTTGGATTTCTCACTTCATTTTCGATTTGCTTTCAACTGTGCTGAAACATCTTTCTAAACTAGTTTGACACAGGGGGGCCGAAACCAGGGTCAGAGCATGTTGGAGGGGTGTGTGTTCTTACCAAGCTATCGGATACAAAATAGGATTTTAGGCAGGTGCAAACACTCCCTGTAGAAATAACCCAGGTCGTGATACCCGGCATTTCTACCCAGGTAGCGACCTGGGTCACTGTGTAGTGTAAACGGGTAACCGGGGTTGATGCAATGGTCCTGTTCACTACAGTGCAAAAGTTGGCACTGGGAGATGCTCTCATCTCTCAGTGCCACCCCAACTCCACCTCCTGATGATGTAACCCGCCCGGCATAATGCTGGACAGGGAGTGTGAATGGGTTTGCAAGCCCGGTCGCACCCAGGTTGTAGCCGGGTACAAAATCCTGGGTGTGACCCGGCTTACAGATGGAAAAGGGGTATTGCTAATAGCCTTCAAACTTTGCACACTACCTTGAAGATGGATTTAATAAGATGAGCCCTTAAGGGTGCTGTCATAAGGATCCATGCTATTTCTGTTGTTTTTATGCATTGCGATATGACGTTGGAATGCTTATGACTTTCTGAAAAGTAAAAGTGCAGCCGGGCCCTGGTAAAAAAAAAAAAAGGCATGGCCAATGAAGGGCGTGGCCAGTGGGAGGGACAATTGCAGGGGGTGTGGGCTCTGAGCGGGGGAGAGAGGCTTTTCTCCCTACTCCCACTGCCCAGTCTCTGCAGTGGGGGAGAGGGGCACAGCACCTCCGCCCCTCCAACAGACCCGGGTTAAAAGTACCTGCTCCACCCCCCTCTCGCCGGCACTTAATACAACACAATAAACAGAATCCCTTAAATGGATCCTTAACCCCTTGAGTGGTGGTTTTCTTGGGGCAGGACAAACCTACCAGGGCAGATTTCTCCTGCCCCAGAAATACTCACAACAGAAGGGGCATCCACTGCCTTATGCAGCACACCCTGCTCCCCTGGGGCTGTTTGCCACCGCTTGGATAAGTTCAGGGCCACTTGGGGGGGGGGGGGGAGCTTGGGAGTGCTTGAGTGATAAGCCATTCAACTGTTCGTGTGTTTGAGCATCCAAACACAGGAACGACGAACGACCTCCCCAAGGGGCCCGATCCTCCCCGAGTGGCGACGGGGAGGATTGGCGATGGGGGCGGTGACTATCGGCAACAGGGGGGACCAGTAACAGTGGGAACCACCGCTGGAGGCATCACTGGTGTACCCTTTACAGTGGCGTGGCCAGATATTTCTCGGGAGAGCCCGCTCCTGCAGCGCAGCTCAGCCTGAGAAATTTCCGCCCATACCACGGAAGGGGTTAAAAGCCTACTGTATAAAGGTCCATTAAATGAAAAACATTTTCACTTTACAAAACCTTTGAGAATTGTATAAGCATAAACTTTCACCCGTCCGTCGGACGGGCCTTAAGACTAGTAATATATAATATATGCATACTTGCCTACTTTTGAAAAGCAAAATGAGGGAAATTTTAGATGCTAGCAAAATGCACCAAGCGCAACGTCGCGCAACTGTTAAGGGGTGTGTCATGTTTCAACCAAAGGGCATGTCTAGTGACACATATGGGCGTATCTATTTCCACCCAGGGGTGTGTCCTGCAGTGGCTGGTGAATAAAAATATGAAGAGCCGAATACCACCAGAGCAAGTATGTATATGGACAAAACCCCCCCCCCCCCCCGCCCCGTGAACCTGCAGGCTTTTAGATCACATCTAGCTCTTGGGAATCCCATATGAGAGGTCACAATTATGATCATCTGCAATTATGATTATGATATCCACATCTGATTGTGGAATTGTCAAGTCATCTGGGGTCACAATAGGTTTATCCCTTTAAATTATGACAATTTTAAATTATAAAGGTTCTGTGGCTGGCTGACTTTAAGCCTGCATTTCCCCTGGTTTCAATCATCTGCTTACACTAAAAAGCATATTTCTCATTCTTATCTATATTATATAATACAAGGGGGTGTTGGCACAGCGCAGGGAAGCCTAGGCTAAGGGTTAGTCACAGGGCAGTGAAAGCTGGACTATAGGGGCACAGGGAGGGCAGGGCTAGGGGGGCACAGGGCAGGGAAACCAGGGCTAGGGGGGAATACGCACAGAAAAGGGAAGGCAGGGCTAGGGGGCACAGGGCAAAGAAGGCAGGGCTAGGGGGGCACAGAGAAGGGAAGGCAGGGCTATGGAGCACAGGGAAGGCAGGGTTAGGGGTGCACAGAGAAGAGAAGGCAGCGCTAGGGGGCACAGGGCAGGGGGTGTTTGGCACAGCGCAGGGAAGCCTAGACTAAGGGTTAGTCACAGGGCAGTGAACGCTGGACTATAGGGGCACAGGGCAGGAAACCAGGGCTAGGGGGCACAGGGAAGGGAGGATAGGGCAAGGGGGGGCATAGAGCAGGGAAAGCAGGGCTAGGAGAGCACAGGGAAGGGCGGAAAGGACTAGGGGGGCACAGGAAAGGGAAGGCAGGGCTAGGGGGGCACAGAGAAGAGAAGGCAGGGCTAGGGTGCCCTGGGCAGGGAAGGCAGGGCTAGGGGGGCACAGAGAAGAGAAAGCAGGGCTAGGGTGCCCTGGGCAGGGAAGGCAGGGCTAGGGGGGCACACGCACAGAGAAGGGAAGGCAGGGCTAGGGGAGCACAGGAAAGGGAGGAAAGAGCTAGGGGCACAGGGAAGGCAGGGTAAGGTCATACAGAGAAGAGAAGGCAGGGCTAGGGGGCACAGGGCAGGCAAGGCAGGGCTAGGGGGGGCACAGAGAAGGGAAGGCAGGGCTATGGGCCACAGGGCAGGGACGGCAGGGCTAGGGGAGCACAGAGAAGGGAAGGCAGGGCTATGGGCCACAGGGCAGGGAAGGCAGGTTAGGGGGGCACAGAGAAGAGAAGGCAGGCCGGGCTAGGGGGGCACAGAGAAGGGAAGGCAGGGCTATGGGCCACAGGGCAGGGAAGGCAGGGTTAGGGGGGCACAGAGAAGAGAAGGCAGGCCGGGCTAGGGGGGCACAAGGTATGGAAGGCAGGGCTAGGGGGGTACAGAGAAGGGAAGGCAGGGCTATGGGGGCACGGAGAAGGGAAGGAAGGGCTATGGGCCACAGGGCAGGGAAGGCAGGGTTAGGGGGGCACAGAGAAGAGAATGCAGGCCGGGCTAGGGGGCACAGGGTATAGAAGGCAAGGCTAGGGGGGCACAGGACAGGGAACTCTGGAGTAGTAAAGTAAGGCTGTAAGAAGGTATGGCATTGAAGTGCTAGTTCAGCCAACTTACTTATTTCTCATGTTGCCATGGGGGTTCCTCCTGCAGCAGAGATCAAGGAACCTGCAGGCACACACGGAGACACCTCCTCCCTGCTCCCAGTAATGCTTTGCAGGAGGCGGGTCTCACAGCAGCACTCAGGGGTAGATTTATTAAGCTCGGTGAAGTGATAAACTGTCTGTTTTTTATCACCTTCCAATCAGCTCCTACCTATCATGTTTCAGACCAAGCCTATAACTTCACAGGTAGGAGCTGATTGGCCGGTGATAAAAACCAGACCGTTTATCACTTCACCGAGCTTAATAAATCTGCCCCCGAGTGCCTTATGAAGAGGCAGCTGAGCTCTCTCCTGCCACTACAATCTGCTGCTGTCTCTCCCCGGCGGTGTCTCACACAGGGAATAATCGCTAGTAACACATAGCTCCCTGATGCTGCTGTGCACTGCAGTGAGAGAAGGAAGTTCATCTCACACTGCACACAGCAGCATCAGGGAGCTGTGTCTTAGTAACGATCTTCCTGCCTCCTCCTCCCCCGGGACATGGCAGCCCGACAGCCCCCCTGGTTTACTTTCTGCTGGTCCAGGCTCCCGCTGCCATGCACAGTCACAGCTGCTCCTCTCCGCGCTGCCCCCCTACTCCGTGCGCTTCCTGGCTCCCGCTTACCCTGCTGCCGCTCGTTGAAGGCAGCTGCCGCACCACGGCTACCCACACAGCCCCGCGTGGTACCCGGCACAATCAATGATGTCGCGCACTAGGGCCCCGCCCCCGAAACATGACGCTCGCGCATGCGCAGTCCATTTTGGGGGGGGGGGGAAATGGGACAAAAAAACGGGAGGAACGGAGGGATTTGCGGGAGAGCGGGAGGAGGATTGAAAAAAACGGGAGACTCCCGCTAAATGCGGGAGGGTAGGCAAGTATGAATATATGAGGTTCTTGGCCTTGTAATGGCCAATACTAGGCCAGGAACCTCATACAATATTATATTTTATAAATTAAAATTTGAATGGTGTATGGTGCACCTGCTATCGTGTTTCTGTGTTGCCTTTAGTGATATGCCTAAAATATATTGTGATATCAGACATTGGGCCAGATGCACTAAGCTTAAAAAGTGAAAATGGAGAGTAAATAAATAGCCAGCCAATCAGCTTCTACCTGCCATGTCACAGGAGCTGATTGGTTGGTTGTTTATCACTCTCCATTTTATCACTTTTGAAGCTTACTGCATCTGGCCCATTATCTTTGAAGAATTATAAAGAATTTTATTTTTAATGTGTTCCATACCGGCATGCATAACTGTGAGTGAAGGGAAAATACACCCAGAAACATTGTTTTCATTGAAAGAAAGTGTTGTCTGGAAACAGTTAACATAATCAAGTCCTGTGTTAGGCAATCCACTAACCCTCCTTATCAGTGCCATGTCCGGAAACATAATTTCCTCTTTCTGTGCTGGAAGGCCAGCCCTGGGAGAAGCTTGCAGGATGTTGGTGAGTGCTGAGGAAAAGTAGCCGATGGGAACGGAAGTCTAAAGCCTTTACAGCTTTTTTCTGTGTGTCATCGCAGTGATTTTGCTTCTTGTCCTTGCAGTTTCAGAGGCATGAGGTCATACATAAACTCTGTACACTTTATCACTCATCGCTATTATAATTGCCGGTTTTATGTTTCTCCTCTACGTCAGAATTCCATAGTGGAGATACAGTTGACCACCTCAGGGGTGGGGCTGGGCTCTTCATGTCATTGGCATTATTTTAGTCCTGCCCCCTCCAACTTAGTTTTGCCTTATAAATGTGTGCCCCCTTAAAATATCAGATAGATTTACAGGATCTTGTCTATACTACATTCCCTCCAAAGCAATGTATTCTAAATGTATCAGGGCATGAAGAATGTTGCATGTAACTATGTATAACTATGTATGTATGTATGTATGCAGGTGGGCGGGGTGGATTTAGGGATGAGGACGCTCCTAGACACAACAGCAATCCCTCCTTGCCTAATTTTATTATGTTCATCGATTGGTCATAAACCTTATGAGATTTTTTTTTACATTTTTAAATAAGCCTACTGTGAAAAGTATGGCAGTTTACAAGGGCAGTATGTGCATGTACATACTGTTCACACTCCATTCATGGCCGGTTCAAGGCACCTGAGCGCCCCAGGCGGGAGGGGGGCACCCCGGCGCTCACGCAACATGAGGGGGGTGGTGTGAGGTGATGCGGCCGCTGCCACTGGCCAGCACAGGGGGCGGTGGGAGCCAGCTACGGATTACCATGCGCACGCTGACCAGCATGGGGGGGTTTGAGGCAGGAACTACCCACAGCAGATTTCCGCTGTTGATCAGTGGGGGGGAGCGGGCGCCACCCACACAATAGCACTGACTGATCCATGGGTGGGCTCCAGTGGGGGGGGGGGGGGGGTATGGCTTACCTGCTGCTCCCTGCTGGGAGGATAAACTTAGGCAGGCTTGGAAGCTGCTTTCTTCTTCCTGCTCTCCTCTGGTGGGAGCTTTCCTGCTGCTGCTTCTGCTGCTGCTGCTCCTCCAGCAGCTCAGTACTGCCCTCCAGTGGCCGGTGCCGTAGGCAAATGCCTAAAGCTGCCTAGTGGTGGCTCTGACTCCATTCAGTACAAAGGTCTTTAAGTTACTGGAACACTAATGAATGACAGAAAAAAACACAGATATCCAAGCGTGCCGCCCCAAAAACAAGTGCTGCTTAATGCCTCAAATGCCTAATCCAAGAGTGCCACCCCCAAAAAAGTGCCACAAATATCTAATCCAAGTGTCCCACCCCAAAATAAGTGTCACCATGTGCCACAAATATCTAATCCAAGTGTGCCTCCCCAAACAAGTGCCACAAATGTCTAATCCAAGTGTACTACCCCAAAATAAGTGTCCCCATGTGCCACAAATATCTAATCCAAGTGTGCTGCCCCCCAAACTAGTGCCACTTAATGCTTCAAATGCCTTATCCACATGTGCCTCCCCAAACAAGTGACACAAATGTCTAATCCAAGTGTCCCTCCCCAAACAAGTGCTGTCACGTGCCACAAATATATAATCCAAGTGTTTCACCCCCAAACAAGTGCTGCTTTATGCTTCAAATGCCTAATCCAAGTGTGCCAACGTATGTGAGATGCCCACATTTCGCCCAGTCTGCAGTGTGGATCATCCTCCAATAACACATTTACAGTACCTTTCTTATGAATACCCGGTGTCACTTCTGGTTCTGTCTGCAGCATCATCAGCGTCTCCTCGTGCTTTTGCCTGACCAGCAATCCATTGGAAGCTACCCGCTCTGCCCACAGACATCAGTGTTCATCTGCCCCACGCTGGCACAGGTGAAAGAAGCAGTGGAATTAATCCTACAGGCGTCAGGGGGAACCTGGAGACGGTACACAGCCAGCGGCCAGACACAGAGGGACCCGATTCCTGACCGCACACTGCTCCAACGCTACTCCATAATAGAAGGACGCGCATAAGGATACACATACCGCTAACTTCCACTTCACTTGTTAGTACTGCGGATACTTCAAATTGAGAGGAGGATGTACTCATAAATGAGAAGCCTAATCAAGGGTACAGGAGAGAAAAAAGGTTGGGGACCGCTGCACTACAATGACATGTTCTGATTTGCAGATTTGGTCATTTAAAAGGACAATTGTTTTTTTATTATTTTCTGATGCTATAATTAGAGAAAGGAAGATTTGACATCCATAGATACAAAAAGAAGACAAATGCTGATATGCTTCCGGCTAAAGATTAGGATAACATTACAAACAAATGGCACAGTGGAAAAAATAAACTAAATACAATATTAAGGATGTAATCTCCTGTTCCTAGTATTAAAAATCACACAGTATTGTCCGTTGGCTATATATATTTTGAATACGGTCATGTCTAAGCACCAGGTAAGGCCATTAACCATCAATGTTTGTTTTTTATGATCACAAGTTCACATTATACAACACGGCAGTGGGTGAAAGAGAGTGACAGGGAGGGCAAAGTGTGACAAAGAAAAACAGTGGATGACAGGGGCATCAGTGGGTCCTTTAGTCCTCACTGCCCAGGTGCACTGCACCGGCTGCACCAATGTCAGTGCAAGGTCTTTCATCAATGATGTTGTGTAACTACAAAATTTGTGCCCCCGCTGAAAAATTTTGGCAGCACCCACCCTCCGTCCTAAAACACTAAAGACTCCCCAACCCTGCCTTATCCCTCCGCCTGCCACTGTGTCTGTGGCAGGGACTCACAGATCTACTTGTCTGTGGTCCTGGCGCTCTTCCTGGGCCCTGGCTCCCTGCTAATGAAAAATGACCCTCACAAAATGACTGACCCAGCAGATGCCCGCAGCCTCTAGCAGCCTCCTCTAGCAGCCTCAAGAACTGTCTGCTGTAAGGAGGCGTACATTTTGTGAGGGACATTTTTCATTAGCACGGAGCCAGGAGGAGAGCCAGGACCGCAAACAAGTAGATTTGTAGGTCCCGGCTACAGGCGCAGAGGGGGGGGGGGGGGGTAAGGTAGGTCTCGGCAGGCGGCAGCGCAGTGATAGCCCCTGCAGACCCCTGGCGCCCACACTTACTCAGCGCCACCCCACCACCGCGATGTCTGCGAGGTTATTGTTATGCCACTTCATCAATAGTACCATCAGTGGGTACCCAAACAATGACCATTCCTACTAAGCAGCCTTCTAGTTTAGGTCTGTCGTGCTGCCCATTCACCTATTTCTATCCGAACTGATGAATGCATTTTCAAGGACAATAATAAGTCATTGCACATGTTTAGAAAAAAGGTGCATTTTATTTTATTTAAAAATCGTACAACAAAAAATTCATATACAAGTCTTTAATGAAAAAGGCAAATCCCCATACCTGCATAATGCATTTCTCTCCTCTTTCCAATGTAGACAGTTATTTTGACAAGTAAAAGACAGACCCTCCTCTGTTCCTAACTTAATCAGAGGCAAAGTAATATTAGTTAGGATAACAGGTTGTGGGATGACAAATGCAGACAATAGCAACCCCTTCCTGCCGGACCACCAGAATGGGAGTTTAATACTGTGTGTTCCAGGAAGCATACTGTATATTACAGAAAAACACTTGGCACAATAATATTAACCCTATTTCTTTGAAGGACACAGAAGGACACGCAGTACCGATGTTCGCACAGTTGAGTGATTTTCACGGACATTAGTGTGCGATGGCAAGCAAGTACAGTTGTGCGGCTACAGTGACCCATGGGCGAGTTCAGGGCAAATTTACCTACTCTCCCGGAACTTGTTTTTGCACCATGTTTTTGCCATGCACCCCCTGAAGAGTGGATAGATCTCTCAGCAAAATCGCTCAGCACACATCGATGTACCGCAATGTGTGCTGAGCGATCTGTCAGGGCCAGTGTTCTCCGGTGAGAACACTGGCCCTGAATGGCGATCTGACTAGATTTATCCAGCATGCTGGATGATAAACGACGGGCAGTGCCACACATCGCTATCACTATGGCCCCTACACACGTAGCAATGTAGGGGCATTTTCTAAGCGATCTTGTGAGATCTCTTAGAAAATGCCCTGAAATCGCCTCGTGTGTAGGACCCATTAGTAGGGCACCCCATAATCGCTCTTGTTACAATTTAATCACTTTCACAGCTCACATCTACACTGAATTTGTCCAATGTTACACAAGACTGGTTATCCAGCACACCCAATGTATACATCATACTCTCTTGGAAATGTCTGGTTGAGTCCTTCAGACCCCTAAACAAAGTGGGAAGGTCTCCCACATCCCACCCATTTCCTAGTGAAAGTGAGCAGAATGGGGAGAATAATACTGGGAATAGCGGGTCTGTGAGGAGGGGCTGGGGACAATATGAGTTGGGATTATGTCATGGAGGGGAGGAATTTAATGACACCCTCCCACACAGTATCAGCTGCATCTCCTCTCCTGGTATACAGGTGTAATATAGAGCAGTGATTGATTTAAATTCAGTACGTAGAAATCTTTATTAAGATCCTAACGGGGAACCCAGGGCAACATTTCTACATCCTTGTTATGTTCAATCTGAGCTGCTTTCAGCCCAGTGTAGTTAATACAACAGATGAAATCAAGATCAGTAATGGCTAACTCTACTAGTGTAGACCCAAAAACCTCATTCGCAACACTTGAATCTTTTCCTATCTTTTACCAATTTCTATAATGAACTGTGCCAATGCTCTAGCCAATCTTCAGAACAGAAGAGTGAAGGCGAAGGGGGAGGACAGGGAATGAGGACTCCCTTTATTCCAACCCCCCCAAAGTTTACTAGAGCTTTAAGACATGGATATACTATATACACCCTATATACAGAAAATTACTAAATATAGGATAGGGATTACATTTGTACATGCTTTTCCATATAGACTGTAAAACCTGCAAACAGGGCCAGATTAAGGTGTGTATGGGACCTGGACACCAAACTTGTGTGGGCCCTTATCAATGAAAGTGTAGCATAGACCCTCCCTGATCACTAACTCATTACATCTACATCCTCTCTGCAGCAGCAGCCAGCAGGAATTAATGGCAATTACACATCAGCATTGCTGTCAGGAGAGCCAGCTGAGCTCCGGGTGTAACTAGCAACTGCAGCAGCACGGGCCCCCATCCATGCCTGCTCATCTCGCTACGCTCCGCACCAGTCCCCTGAAGAGCCAGCTGGAAGGGAAGGTCCCTGAGGGAAAGTGTCCTTCCTGTCTCTGTGATCTCAGAAGACAGGTTGCTTCCAGCCCCTGCTGCAAATAATAATAATAATTATATTTATATAGAGCTCTTTCTCCAATAGGACTCAAGGCGCTTAACAGAATAAATGGAATACAGTACAAGACAATGAAGTACAGAAAAGCTTTTCAAAATGATACTTAAGGGAATTATGGAAATGCTTGAGTAAACAGGAAAGTCTTGAGTCAATGGCTGTAGGAGAGAATTGACAATGTGCGCCACTGTTTGGCTGCTCCTTGGCAGGGGAGGTGCGGAGAGAGCTAGATATGCAGTAGGGTAAATGAGGATCTGCTCTGTGACAGAGGAGACGTTACAGTATGTGGGGGCCACTAATGTGTGGGGACCCAGGAAGGCCGCCCATATTGCCTCTCCCTTAATCCAGCCCAGAATGCAAACAGGACCATATTACAGTTTTGCTGCCTGTCTGTTAATACTCGGGCTCATTACATTACAGTCTGTCTCCAACTGTAAAGCACTTCAGAGATTACTGGCATAGAAATAAATCTCGTTTTTATTTGCAAGAAAAGCTCCAAAATCTGAAATTATCCTTCTCACCCATTGGACGAGTACAGTGCAGTTTGAATGATATTTTCATGACAGTTAAGGTGCCCATACACGGTGCTATAGCACCATGCGATGCGTACTCCCGCTGGCATTACATCGCACGCAAAACGCATGCGTTGCGATACGATCTATAACAGGTATAATCATCGCACCGTGTATAAGCACATTTATATAATAACCAGTGGAGGCTCCAGAGGTAGGGATCCACACCCGCTGTCAGTAAATCAGTTTGGAATGTCAGTTAATGGCAGTGGGTGGGGCTCCCCTGTTCTGATTTTGAACTGTGCTGCAGCCCCACCTGGAACCACCACTGATAATAATATAAAAAAATAAAAGCTTACCATCAAGTTTATACTTTTTTTTTTAAGTTACCATGTAATAAACAGCTGGATCTGTAGCAAGGGTATCATAGGCCGACAATGTCTAGATCGATGACATCGATGTCTATGTCTTCGTGTCTATGACAGTCAATAAGTGAACAAGAAAGGTCGACATGACCATGGTTAACATTGCCAAAAGGTTGACACAAGCAGCATGTCAATATGGCGATGGTCAACACATAGAAATGTTGACATGAGTTTTTCACAATTTTGTTTCTTAATTTTTGGGACTTTTTCATACTTTATCATCCAAGTGGATTCCAGTTGGGAATGGTCAAGTTTGCTGAGCAAAGTGTGACACCTGGCCTGAAGCATGGTGAGCGACACAAGCCAAGTGAGGGTACGCACTACAATATTTGGGTTCCAGGTGCTCAGGTGTCGACATTGGCACCAACAAAAGTGACAAACTCATATTGACCTTTTCACGCATAGACTGTTTCCATGTTGACATTTTGCTTTTGCCAATGTCGACCTTGTGCATGTCGGGATCCTTATGGCAGCCATGATGATCTCCGGATCAGATCTGATGCGCACGGGACAAGATTGGAATCGGAGGTAAGGTAACGCACATACGATACGGCACTTTTCACACGATTTATCGGGATGCAGTTAAAATCCCGGCGGTCGGGATCCCGGCGTTCAGAATCCCGACGCCGGAATCCCGACCGCCGAAAGCCTGACCGCCGAAAGCCCGACACATTCTCCCTCCGTGGGTGTCCACGACACCCCTGGAGGGAGAATAAATTAGTGTGCCGAGCGTAGCGAGGCACCGGGCCCGCTGCGTGGCGAGCGCAGCGAGCCCGCAAGGGAGGGCGATCCACGTCCCCCCCTTGTCGGCATTTTGGCTGTCGGGATTCCGGCGTCGGGATTCTGAACGCCGGGATCCCGACCGCCGGGATTCAGTACTGAATCCGATTTATCTGCCCAATGGGGGATATCGTTTGAAACCGTCCATATCGTACTAGAGTATGTGCACCTTATGATCCATACTTTATATGGGAAGCGGTCATCTATTAGAATGAACTTAGGTCTACAGTCATTAGGTCGACCCCACTAGGTCGACTGGCAGGAAGGTCGACCTGACTTAAGGTCGACATGGGCCAAGGTCGACATGAGTTAAGATCGAATTTGCATAAAGGTCGACATGAGGAAGGTCGACTGGTCATAAGGTCGACATGGGTTTTTCACTGTTTTTTGAGCCGACATGTGCCGACAGGCGGTATTTCATGCCCTACCATCCACTAGGGCGTGGTGGGAGAATAAAATAGTGTGCCCGAAGCATTGCCAGCGAAGCGAGGGTCCGATTCTCATTGCCAACTGTGTCCATGTCGACGGTGTCGACATTCGGATAAAAAAACAGTGAAAAACCCATGTCGACCTTATGACCAGTCGACCTTCCTTATGTCGACCTTTATGCAAATTCGACCTTAAGTCATGTCGACCTTGGCCCATGTCGACCTTCCTGCCAGTCGACCTAGTGGGGTCGACCTAATGACTGTAGACCTAAGTTCATTCTGACAGATGTACCGATTCCCTTTATATAAAGTGCCACTCTACTCTATACTTAGCCGAAAAGATTTATGTATAGCCCGGGTTACCTGTAAAAGTCAGGATATTTATGTGAACAGGTTACACAGAGATATTAAAGACTACCTAGTTACTGTGTAAGTCATTTGCATAGATACTGTATAATGAACTTACATACTGTATGCTAACTGACATCTTAGGTTAATGACCTTGATCACAGACACAGAGAGATTCCTTTAACATGTTTGAATTCTTTTTACTATTAAATTCCCCCAAATAAGTTTGTGCTGACCAATCACTTTTTGTTCTTTGTATGTTACTCCCCACAGCTGCACACTGTGCTAATTGTACATCATTTTCATAATAAGGGGTACATTTACTAAGATGAGAGTTCTATTGAAGATGGTTTGCTGCCCATAGCAACCATATTCTATTTATTATCTTCTAGAAGGTTCTAAATAAATCAAAAGTAGAATCTGATTGGTTGGTATGGACGGCATTCCATCTTCAATAGAACTTCTATATTACTAAATTTACCATTAATTTCTTAAAAATACAGTGAACTATGCACGGGTTCACTGTACTCTTTTACACATTAAATTGAATTTGCCTGGTGGAGTCAATACTGTATTAGAGCCACGGCTGTCATAATATACCAATGACGGCATCCCGTCTACCTCCGGGCGACCGGCACTGGAATCCCAACATCAGTTAGGATGCTGGCACCAAAATCCCTATTGCTAACAGAGCTGATTCAGGCCATGTGTCTAATTTGACCACATATGTCAGTTGCAAAGGACCAACTCTTTGGTGCTCAGTCCAAATGGCTCGACCTATGAAGACCAAAGACTGTCATCGCCCAACAACATTTTCCGCCGACCAAGTCACACCATCAATCTCTACCAGGAGCGGACTGGGATAGAACTATAACAACAGATAAGAACCACTTGACCCGTCTAGTCTGGCCTAAACACATGTACATGCACACACACTAGGGTGCTTTTTTTTCCAGGAGCCAGTAAACCTACAGTACCAGTATATTTTTGAAGTGTGTGAGGAAATGTGAGTACCCAGAAGAAACCCACGCGAGCACAGGGAGAATATACAAACTCCACACAGTTAAGCCATGGTGGTCAACCTCCTCAGTGCTGTGAGACAGTAATGCTAACCATTACACCATCCATTCAGCCCTAAACCACCCTTATGTCGGTAGAGGTCATCTTCTGACATTTACAACATATCTGAAGATGATCCTAATGATTATCATAGAATCATTATTGGGCACAATCGATGCTTGAAGGCCACATCTGTTTAGCACCTATGACCTTTTGTGCGGCCAATATCAGAGATAAAGTTTTGCAAGCTAAAACGGAACCATTGAAAATCTTAGCTAGACAAGTAGCATCCTTGAAGTCAAACATCTTGTTAATCTATGAAATAATTTCTGCACAACAGCAGACAATGTTACAATGGCTGTCTCAAGTAATTAAGAGAAACAATGACAGCTCACCACAACATACTAAATCATCCTAAAGAAAATAGATCAGGAGTATGAGGCAAACTTTCTATACTGTTTACAAGGACAGATTTGTTCAGGTATGGTGGGCGGAGAAAGAATTGAAATGTTTTTCTTTCATTCCTGCCAACAATAAACGAGGTTTATATAAGTGACGGTCAACCAAAACAGGGCTTGACTCATGGAGACATCGGCAGTGCTGTCAGGTTACACAGTAACACAGGCGGCTAACTGTCGGCACTGCCTGTCTCACTTTTTGGGTGTGGGATTAGAACATTCAGCCCGTGTAAAAGGCTCATTTATTTTCCATTATATGAAATTCAATTAAACAAAGTTTGGCTGCAATGTCCATGTGCCAGCGAGTGCTTCTGACCATTAAATGTCAGGTATGGAAAGGACGGCCACAGCCTTGAAATAAAAAATATTTTTTTTTTTATATTTAGTCGTTGAATAACATTTTACCCTTCGCTCTGAAAAGTAAGTCTATATTTACTTTTCAGAAGGCCACTATCTGCCGAATTGGGGGTAGGCGCCGATGTCATGTGACATCAGCTGCCCGCCCCGAGGATGCATGGGCACGCCTGCATTCACAGGGGTACGCCCAGCGCTTCTATGGCCCACCCATAATGCACTGGCGTGGTCCCCTGCAACTGCCCCCTGCCCACCCATCGGTGAGCAAACACCCCGGCGAGAGTGAAACTCGCCAAAGGGCCTTCGCACCAGGGGGAACATGCGCGAATCCCTACAATCGGCTAGGGGAGCAAATTCGGACCTCACCGATCGGTCTGAATCACCCCCTTAGTCATACGGCTTTCACATCGCAGTGCTGGATAAGACCCAGGATCATGACATTATACACAGGCCGATCTGGGTGTACCGGTTCTTATAAGTTAACCCAGGTCGAATTGTCGGGTTGGCCAACTTGGGTTATTAGGCTTGGAGCTTTCATACCTGAACCCAGGTCGGCCAGTCAGCAAACCGGCAATAACGGAGTTTTAACTACGGTTTGAAAGGGTATCAGTGACCAATCCTAAGCATCAAAATATTGTAATTTTTAGGTGTTAAAAAAAAAAACATTGGGAATACTGCAATATATATAATACTCTGTAAAACAGATGAAACTAGTCATGTAACACAGTATAACTTCTATATAAAAACACTACAGCACCTGTGCATATTTATTGCAGTTTTCAAGAATCTATAATATATGAATATATTGCACTGGTAATACAAGAAGACAGAATGCAGACATAAGGGGGTGAAATGCGAAATTGTTGGGGAAAGCTGCTGTTTTTAAAAGGGCCTTTTGCATTGTGGAGGTGTGGGGGGGGTAGGTATATGAGCACAGTAATTGATGAGACAATGAAATAATGAATTTAATCATTACATAAATTATACTTTCAAACCCTCCAAAAGTCTGGGGTAAAAAAAAATCTAATGTAACATTTCATATCTACCAATATATTTTTATATATGAAACCTTTGGGTTTTTTGAAGCACTTGTATTCATTTTTTTTCTTTGGTACTTGAACTAGAAATTCAAACTGGACTTCTAGATAGATCTATGTGTGCAGTGGGCCCCTCATATGCCCAAGAGGGCAAAGCGGGGGCTCTCTATTACTCTGGACGGTGGCAGCTGAGTATCGCTAATAATGTTAAATTACAGCAATAAGTCACTTTTTACCGCCATGATAAGTGGGAGCTTAGTAAATAGGCTTCAAAGAAAGTGGAGGGGTAACTTTCACTATAGCTCCGCTATGATAAAATAAAATGTAGCAAAAATATCTGTTAATCGTTGAACCGTCCATATTAGTGTTTTAGCCAAATCTGAGAAAATCACATGCAACCGTATTTTTAAGAGCAAAATTTCTTGAAGAAGTGCTAAATTTCAGGCCTATTTGGTGAATACCAAAAGAGTTTCCACATAATCCTGTTTCCCACAAGCCTTTAACCCTTTGAATGCCAAGTGAATTTGTCAAAATAGGTGTATAATAGGTATATTAATCACAATGACCTGTATGTTTACCTTATATAGGAAATATAATCTTTTTTTTTTTACACATTTATATTTGAGTTTATAAATAACAAATGTGAGCGATGCTGGAATATTTGAATGGATATTTTGCGGATCTCTCACAGAGATCTTGGCACGCAAAGGGTTAAGGGCTGTATTGTAGTTCACTCCTGGCAAATTCTTTCTTAGATGGACAAAACCATGTGCACTGCAGGGGGGCAGATGCAAAATGTGCAGAGAGAATTAGATTTGGGTGAGTTATTTTGTGTCTGTGCAGGGAAAATAAAGACTGCTTTATTTTTACACTGCAATATAGATCTCACTTTGAAGTAAAACGTCACCCAAATCTAATTCTCTCTGCACAAGTAACATCTACCCCACCTGTAGTGCACATGGTTTTGTCCATCTAAGAAGGAATTTGCCAAAAGGAGTGAATCAAAATAAGGCCCTTAGACAGGCCTGGACAACCTGTTGCTCTCCAGCTGTGGTAAAACTACACATCCCAGCATGCTTGCTCACAGTTTTAGCATTCCCTAGTATCAAAACTGTGGCAATACATGCTGGGATTTGTAGTTTCACAACAGCTGGCGAGCCACAGGTTGACCAGACCTGCTTTAAAACCTTGAGGTTGAGTATCTGTGGGATATAGATAAAAGAATATACAGCTTAAAGTGCAATCCATTTTTAGGACTAGTGGAAATACACTAATACTCCTTTATATGGAACCAACCCTAATACTGTACACACTAGTCGGATTTCACATTTCAGGAGCCGTCGGAGTATTTCACCCCGTTTTAAGGCCGCTGAGAAGAAAAACAACATTTTTTTCTGGTCATCTGCAGTGATGAGGTGTTTTAATTGTTTTTTTTTTTTTATAAAAAGGAGCAAAAAATAATTACAAGATCCCGATTTGTAATTATCCAGAACATCTACATCTACCACATGAGTTATCCCACCTAGAAGCCATTTATGTGTATGTTTGTCTTTTCTAGACCAGATATGGTTGCAGGTCTGTTCTAAGCTTACTAACGTGGACCTTATAAAAATCCATGATCTTAGGCAGTAATAATTCCCATCCTGCACCGCAGGGCTGCGTAGTTTATGTAATACTTTTCTAAGAGCTGTATATTAACACTTAAACTTGACAACTGCACTTCTGCCCATAGGAGCTGTGCCCGAGAGGGGTCTTTAAATGCCAGAAGTAATCCTGAGTTCTTTGTGTACATTATTATAGCCTTGGGCCTGAGAAGAGCGATATCATAGAAAAGTCACCTATAGTAATGTGCCAAGGATACACAATCGAATTTCAAATGCAAAGCTAGCAAAACGTTAGAAAAAAAAAAACCAACACTGTACAAAATTCATGGCTTTGTACTTGATTTCCCCACCAGACTGGCCTGGAAGCGTACTGTGCAGTAGAGAAGTGGACGTCGATCACTGTACGCGTGGACTCCAGATGGAATTTGTATACCCACCACCTGCTTCTTCCCTGTGTAAACTTTTAAGATTCCGCTCGCAGGATTGATCACACCAGTTCAAGCAAAACAAATGAGTCAGTCCTTGTCGTGTTCCATTTAAAAAAGGAGTTTGTTCCTGATTTTAGTTTATTCCCAGTTGACTACATTTCATTTAGAGCATCTGATGCCTCTGCTTTGAAATTCAATAAAATAATAATAATCCGATCATAGAAGAATACTAACCCATTTGATGCTGGAAGGGATAGCAATGTAATACTAGCTTACTGGCTTCCGTGTTCAGACGAAGGCTACAATGCTTTGCTCCATGTAAACTGCTGCTGGTCTTCTCAACAAGAGTCTACTGTAAGGTCATCTTTTTGGCTAAAATGTTTTGGTTCTCACTTGTGATCATCACATCATCCTCTTTGAAGAACGGGATCATTCATTTTAATTCACACCAGACTGGAACCGCCGGTAGCGAGAATAGGTCTTGGTAATACCTGCTCAATACTGTATGCCTCCTTTCTGTTTACCATAGAGTCCGTATTTGATCTCCCCAGCCCTGAAGGAGTGGGCATTTTTTTCTCTTATAGCCCATCGATAGCTGTTCCCTTATATCTGAGCCGGTTAGGCTCACAAAAGGAATGAAAAGATAATATATGAAAATACTCATAGTGAAGGTCTGAAAGAACTGTCCTACGTGGAGTCTAATGAGTCCAGTTCAAAAACATCATCGCTGGATGGGCTGGTAAAGAAAGAGTGTCCAGGTGGTCGATTGTCATCTGGGCTACTGAGGCCCAAACTTTTTTCAAAATCCAGCAACTGGCCCATGAAGTTGAAATTGGGGGAGATGTTGGTCTTCTTGCGCTTGACAAAATCGTAGGCATCGTTAAGGGACAGGTTGAGCTTCTGCATGAGGTAGGCGACAGTGACAGTGACAGATCGGCTGATGCCAGCCAGACAATGCACAAGTACCCCACAATTGTGGGAAGCTGCCTCATCTGTAAGAGAAATGGAAGAAAGACAGTTACAATCATGAAAGAGGGAAGGGTTCCACTGGCTACCGTTTTGCTACTATTGAAATCTTAAAAAAAGTTTAGGGAATTGCCCCCCCCCCCCAATCAAAATAAGGACAGTACGCACCGAAGGACGTAGTGCCATATACATAATGTCCCCTGTACTACCATATACATACTGCCCCCTCCCAATAGTGCCATGTGTTTACTGCCTTACCCCCGTAGTGCCATATACATACTGCCCCAATAGTGCCATACACATTCTGCCCACCCCCCATAGTGCCACATACATGCTACCCCCCATAGTGCCATATAAATACTGCCCCCATAGTGCCATATACATAATGCACCCCCATATGGCCATATCCGTACTTCCACCATAGTGCCATATACATACTGTCCCACTGTAGTGCCATATGCATAATGCCCCTGTAGTGCCATATACATTCTGCCCCTTCCTAGTAGTGCCATGTACGTACTGCCTCTCCCCTATAGTGCCATATACATATTGCCCCTCCCGTAGTTCCATATACATACTGCCCCATACCTCCCAACTTTCATGTCCCCGGACACTGCTGATGAAATTTCGGGGCGTGGCCTAATTTAGGGGGCGTGGTCTATACCCACGGCTCTCCCGCGTGGCCACGCCCCCATTTTGCAGCTATGGGGGCATGACCCAGAGTCTCTGTGAGCCTCTAGCCATGCCCCCAGCCCCCTGGCTGCAGGAATAGACACTGTGCGCATGCGCACAGCGTTTATTCCCCGCTGCTTAGCAGCCGAAAGGGGGGACTCCCAACAGCCCCCCCTCACCGCGGGACACTGCCGTCCGCGGGTGGGACAGCGGGACAGGCCCTAATAATCGGGACTGTCCTGCTAAAATAGGGACTGTTGGGAGGTATGCTGCCCCCATAGTGCCATATACATACTGCCGCTTCTGCCCACGCTGGCTCCTTCCATCTCTGAGGGAAGGAGAGGGGAAAATACCCATCTCCATTTCCTCTCAGCCAATTAAAATTTGGTGCCAGCTTGTGAGCCAATCAGCCAATCAGAGCTCCAGCTTGTGAGCCAATCAGCCAATAACAGCTTTCAATTCGGCAGCCAATCACTAACTGCAGCTGCCGGTCAGTGAAAGACTGATGGCTGGCCCCACATTTGAAATGCGTGTCAACCAGAGCTAAGTGGCTTGGAGAGGCAGA
Source organism: Crinia signifera (assembly GCF_055691185.1). Lineage (NCBI taxonomy): Eukaryota > Metazoa > Chordata > Amphibia > Anura > Myobatrachidae > Crinia > Crinia signifera. The sequence goes on along the minus strand of NC_139225.1, from coordinate 43,875,772 downwards.
TAGGCATTTGGCATATCAAAAGCCATGCAGGTGGTGCTGCCAGATGGCACGCCTATAGTACAAATGCGCTGTGGGCAAGACACCACTGGCACACACCCGGTTACGGCCCTGATTGGGGCTGTTGCAATGTGTGCACTGTGCCAGCAGCTGCCACACATTTAGTGAACTTTCCACAGCACATGTTCAGACAATAGAAACACGCACAAATGCCGCTGCAAAGTTGGACACATTAAGGCTGCAACAAGCCCTACAAACGAAGGGGTAAAATAGGGTGTACAGGTGCTTTCTCATGTAATTTACCCCTATTTTGCAGCCCACTCAGCACCAGAACCTTAAAGACTGAGGGGTCTATCTATTTACTAAACCTTGGAAAGAGATCAAGTGGAGGGATATAAAGTACCAGCCAACCACCTACTAGCTTTCATTTTTCAAACACAGCCTGTAACAATTAGAAGCAGATTGGCTGGTACTTTATATCTGCCACCTTTATCTCTCTCCAAGTGGTAGATGTATGAAGCAGTGATAATGGAGGAGAAGTGGCCCATGGCAACCAATCAGCTGCTCTGTATAATGTTATATTATGCAAATTACAGATGTTACTTCTGTGCTGATTGGCTGCCAAGGGACTCTTCTCAGCTGGCTCACTTCTCACTTATCACTGCTTCATACATCTGCCCCCCAAGGCTTAGCAAATAGACCTCTGAAATCATCAGCATATTAGATGGTCACGATCTTAGCAGCAGCATATCTTTGCTTATACAATTACAATGCTTTGGTTCAAGGAGAAAACGCATTGTAAGGATTTAACCCGTTGCCAGTAGAAGGCACTCTGTCATTACCTAACGATATGGGTGCTTTCAGTAAACCACTCTCCAGATAACACCACTGAGAGGAGTAATTTAAAAATAGCTCTTAGACAAAGACAATAAGTGGCAGAGAACAAGGGAGGAGGGATGTCCATTAAGGTAACCCTATCCGGGAGGCTGCAAACTGCCAGTCTGAAGGACAGTCTCAAAGACATGCAGACACAAACATGTCCTTATAGCTCCGCGCTGAGGTCCACTTACTGCGTAATATTTATTGCCACCATTGTGTGATCAATAGTTTATCTCAGAGCGGATTGTTAGAGCTCAGGTAGACAAATAAAACATAGCAATATGCGTCGGCACACAGCCTGCACCCCCTTGTTACAGGGGCGTCACCACGACCTCCTGTTGGCCATGCCCCTCCCATTGACCAAGCCCCCTTTTTACTGGGGCCCAGCTGGGCTTTTATTGGTCCTGGTTATATTCATAAAGTCATAAGCTTTCCAACGACATATCACAATGCATGAAAACAACAGATATAGCATGGACCCTTATGACAGCACCCTTAAGGGGTCTTCCGAGTATACCCATCTTTGAACTAAGATTGTCCCTTAAGATAGTGTGCAAAGTTTGAAGACGATTAGTTAAAGCGTTCGAGAGTTATCGAGGAACATCCATGCAAAGACGCACACACAGACACACACACACAGACACACACACACAAACATCATCCAAAAACGGTGGGCATGCCCATGGAAATGCTGGGCGGACACCTGAAATTGCAGGCATGCCCATGCCTGCTCGGGGCAGGCGTTTGATGTCACATGACGTCAGTCCCCGCCCCCATTTTGACCATCACTGTGCAGAATAAAAGTAAGTATAGGCTTAATTTTATCTGCGAAGGGAGGAAAAAAATCATTTGATGACGAGTAACCATTGAATGATTTTTTCCTGTAAGCGTACACATCTGCTCACATCATGTCAGGGAGATTCGGTCGGTGGAGTGGGCCTGCGTTCAGTGGGACTGCAGGGCAGCGTTTACCTGCTCCCCAGGCAACGTATATACGCAGCCTAGCAAACAGGTCTGAATTACCCCTGTTCTGCGTTCAACATTCGATTAAATACACCACATCGATCTAAAAACAGAAATGAAACTAAGATATGTGGCAGGTCCACTAGGGTCCGAATTTCTATAATATTCACATAACAAACGACTTCCCGTGTTTACAGTTCGGCTTGCATAAGCAGTCCACACCAATTACCCATGCTCTTCTCCAGTGAACTCTCCATTCCCAGACCAATAAGTGTAGAAAGGCATGTGGCATTGGACTGCTAGAGCCATTGGGGACCTGGGGGAATCCAACAAACTTCACGTCTTATATTAACTCACAGCTAGTACTGTAAGAACCACTGTGAGAAATAGATCTGAAATGCTACTTTATCAAACAGGTATAAAAATGAATATATGTACTCACCAATAAACTCGATGGCTTCTGGGAAAAACTGAGATAGGTTTTGACTCCAGTGGTCAGATATAGGAATCTGCTTGTAGTGGAATTCGCCATCTTTCTCAAAAATATTGGGTAGATTTGGGGTGACATTAAGGATGTAACGGATGCCTAGCTTGGCCAGAGTGTCCATGTTCCCAGAATCCCTTGCACTTCCCAGATACAAATGGGGCAGAATTTGCACAGGGAATGATGGGGGCTGGTTGCGAGGACTCATGCCTTCGGAGTCCACCCCACTTAGCGGCTCCCGGTCAAGGTCAGACTCAACATCAGAGCAGTCCGAGGCAATGCACAGGCCTCCTAGTCCTAGCACTGGGGTTGGTGGAAGTGGTGAGCTACTGGCACAACTGGTGGAGTCTAGGTTGGTTTCACAATGGTGAGGAAACTCAGCCTGAAACTTGCTGAAGCCACCTGCGGAAGTGAGAAATAAATGATAAATAAATATATTATTTCCATTTTTAGGCGCGGGGGCAGACGTTATGCTAAACCAATAGTTATAAGAATTTAGTTAAAAGACTTCATCCTCCCATTTGAAAACCATGCATCAGAATCAACTTATGTCACCCTACTTATACTGTTTGTTCAAGTACCTAAAGTTTAAAGCCGAAATTGAGGGCAATATTGGAGTTTTCATTTTTTGACCAAAACAGAGGGGCCGGGGCTTAGGGACATTTTGATAGAATAACTGTTGAAAAACCATGCACCAGAATCAACTTTTCTCAGTGAAGTGATACAGTTCATTTGCATTTACTCTCTTGCAAAAGTAACTATATTGTAACTACAGTATATAGTTCAAATCAGTGGTTCTACAGCCAGTGGCCCCAGGGGACCTAGGCCCCGTGGGGTGCCTCAAGACACATGCAGTGGTGTCTCTGGCTGGTGGGCCCAGACCACAACAAATCATTTATGGTCAAGATTATCACCTTGACCAAAGCAATACTGTGGCTGCCAGTTATAAAATATGTGGACAGTTAGAACCACAACTATGTCCAATAACTGAAACGAAGGGTTACAGTTAAGCATAATTTACTTAAATGAATACAAACTTTTGGACTGGGGTGCCTTGATGAAAATTTTGATACTCTAGGGTGCCTTGATTCAAGTAAGTTTGGGAATCATTGGTATAGACAATTTATAAATGTAAAAATAAATAAAAATAGTATAGTAATAATAATAATAAAGTTAATTATATAGCACTATTCTCCTAATAGGACTCAAAGTGCTTTACGTTTGCATTTACAGCACAAAATACAAAGTTACGGACAATAAGTAAATGCTGAGTAAACAGGAAAGTCTTCTGTGTTTTTGAAGGATTCTAGAATGGAGGACTCTCGAAGTGTGTGGGGAAGTGAGTACCATAGAGTACGATACACTTGGCCATAGGCTTGACCGCCAAATGAATTATGGGAGATTCTAGTTACTGTTAACAGCACTTTATCTATAGATTGCAGTAAACAAGCAGGGCAGCATGGAATCAGTAGCTGCTTCAGGTACCTTTGTTGCCTGGTCATGTAGGGCTTTGACAGTCAGCAAGCTAATCTTGAAAACAATTCACCACAGGCAGCCAATGAAGGGAGTATAAAATGGGTGGTATGTGGAGGGTGTAGTAGAATGGAGCAGGTTGGTTAATGGCCTGGCAGCTGCATTAATGTACCAGATGTAAGTAGTACAACTCTTTTTCTGGGAGACCAAGGTTGAGGGTAATGCAGTAGTCCAGGCATGATGATATAAATGTATGTGTTACTTCACGTAAATCTTTTGAGGGAACTAAGGGGCCTGCTTCTGGTTTACCGAGCACCTGAAACGCCGCCCACTGCCCTACCGGGATGTGCAGGGATGAGCAGGCAGCAGCCTTGGAGTCCCTTGTGACAGACTGAGGTGATGTTGTGTCTTCAGTAGATTGAAGGTATGTGTATTTCATCACTCTCAACCAATTGAAGACTAGAGATGGCCACCAGTTTGGTTGCCATTGATGGCAATTAGATAAGTGGTCATTGATGGTTGATAACTATTCACTGGATAAGCGTCAATGGTTTCACCAACCAATGGTAATCCCTGTCTTTTGAATGACTGGCCCTTGGGCCAATCAGAGCCTAGCATGGGGGTTTAGTCAGTGTCAAGGAGTGGAGCTATGTTCTATGTCCCAGCATCTTGTATAAAACCAAAAACATTTGGATATGCTGTACCATCGATGGAAGGAAACCACCAGGACTCCCCCCCCCCCCCCCCTCACTGACTTGAGGTTTACATTCAACCAACTCTATAGCAGATGGAAGATTAAATAACAGAGGTATTAAGAGTTGCACCCAAGCCTGTTTTGTGGATGTTGGTATGGTGCCCTGAATTGTATTCTATGCAAAGTTGGTCAAATTCAGACAGATTGCTTGTGCCTAGTATAGGCTGGAACATATTTGTTGTGATGATGACTATTTAACCCTGGGGTTCCCAAACTCATTCTTCAGGGACCCCAACAGTTCACATTCCCGAGGTCAGCCAGCAGGTACATGGGTCTACTTATTACTTAATGACACGTATATAAAAAATCCACAGGTGGAGTTAATTATTTGACATATGAGTCTGCATGGAGACCTGGAAAACCTGTGTTGTTGCGGGTCCTTGCGGAACCAGTGACTTACAGTAACTAATCAGGCGCATATGGGTGATTATCCTCATTTATTTCCGTACACACAATAAAAATGCAATTGCATCCACATTGCGTGCATCCCTGATCCAGGACTGTATTATTTTAGATGGGATTTATTGTAAAATAATGCTACAACAGATGTCCTCATTCTATAATTAATCATTCTATAATTAGCCCTTATTGTCTATGTTTCGGATCCCCCCCCCCCCCATGTTGCGTTCCCATGGTTGGACTGTTTCCTGGTAACTGAAAATAATTGTTACGGTCTTCAATACAACATAACACAATGCGCATGAATGGGATATAATTGAAATGTCTAAATGTATTTTGTTTCTGTATCTTTCTAGCCTGTTTTCAAATTTCGCAAATAAAAATTATAAATCAACACATACAAAAATGACCGACTGCCATGGAAAGAACAAAAATAAAACGAGCTGGTTTCGTAAGGCTTGGAACAGTCTTTGATGACCTGTTGAGTTACCGTCCTCGACAATGAATCATTTGCAGTAAATAAAGAATTACACATGATGGATTACAAAAGATTCTGATTTAGACAACAAAGTCAATAAGTGAACTATTGACAGCCGACTTGCAGAACAGCTATAAATAGGTGATGTTCTCATAAGTCCCCGGTGAAGGTCTGGCCATCGACAGGAAGGTTCTATAAAAGGAGATAGTTTATCCTTCACTTAGCTTGTGCATGTGTGTAGGTTACTTAACAGGAAAACCGGAGGACATAATTCATAGTAAAAGCATCACTTTGTTTCATGTATTCAAATAAATGGCCATCTGAAATGTCCAAGCCCTAACCAAGGTTTTTAAGGTTCATTCCTGAAAAAGTTTTTGAAAAAATATGTGAATTATTGACCATCTCCATAATACCGCTTATGTTGATCTGCTTACTGACTACAATTCCTAACAATTATTGTTCCATATAATATTAGGTCTGTTGAAGAGAATCATTTAAAACAGACAGCGGGCATAAATGCCACAGTGGAGCCTCAGACCCTGGCTCCTCCAGCCTCCAGTATTTGGCTCCCAGTAAAGTCACAATAACCACTTGCAGACGAGACAGCCACCGGTTCTCCTGGGAGAGGCATTCAAATGTCCGTCACTGTGACATTAAAGCAGCGACTAACCAGCTGTTAGATGCAAATGCCCATCTTGCATTAACTAATTGAATATCGATGCCTCAAAGCCACCAAGGCAGCCCCAACTTTAACCCTTACCATCTCCTGCACCACAATTTACTCTCCATCGCCATCTCTCCACCAGTTGCAAAATAAATACATAAGCCGTAATGAAAGCGGCCTAGCAAGACTCTCATGTTGCCCACCCCTACAAAATTGGCGCCCTAGGCATGTGTCTCAGATGCTTAATGGGAATCCACCAGTGGCCTGGATGCATGCAGTTCCTTAGACTGTCTACTACTCTACGTGTTCCCAGAACCAAATGGTTCTAAGTTCTATTGAAGATGGAATGTTCTCATAGCAACCAATCAGATTCTATGAATTATCTTCTAGAAGGTGCTAAATAGATTTGAAGTAGAATCTTATTGGTTGCTATGGGCAACATCCCATCTTCAATAGAACTCCCAAATTAACCAGTGTGAGTGTGTGTGTGTGTGTGTGTGTGGTAATTGCCTAAGTAGCAGAGGTTGTCCAAAAGCTTCTATATCCCCTTGCCAGCTGTCCCATGTCTGAAGGGGTGTGGATCGTATTATCGACCCGACTTAGGTCGACAGTCATTACGTCGACACTGTTGGGTCAACAGGCAACTAGGTCGACAGGGTTCTAGGTTAACATGGGTGAAGGTCGACAGGTGTCTAGGTCGACATGGGACAAGGTCGACATGGGTTTAGGTGGACAAATGCATTAGGTTGACATGGGTTAGGTCGACAGGTTTTGAGGTCGACATGGTTTTTTGTTTTTTTTACCCGAATGTCGACACAGTCGATGTGGACACAGTTGGAAGTCAACCGCAGACCCTCACATGGCTCGTTTAGCTTTGTATGCTTCGGCCAGGTGCCTTGCTGCGCTCGGCACACTATTTTATTCCACCACCATGCCCTAGTGGATGGTAGGGCATGAAATACCGCCTGTCGGCACATGTCGGCTCAAAAAGACTGTGAAAAAACCCATGTCGACCTCGCGACCTGTCGACCTTACCTATGCCGACCTAACACATTTGTCGACCTTGTCCCATGTCGACCTAGACACCTGTCAACCTTCATCCATGTCGACCTAGAACCCTGTCAACGGTGTCGACCTAATGACTGTCGACCTAAGTCGGATTAACAATACGACCATATCCCGTCTGAAGTATAAACATACTTTTATATAAAAAAGTATTTATTGACTTAAAAATGGCAAACAGAAAAAAATTAGCTTATGTGGCAGATTAATGAGAACACTTACAATGGAAAACTATAATTAACATGCCTTGTAATATGTTGTGTAAAATGAAATTTGATTGAGACCTGCAATGTGTTTTCATTAGCCAAAATATTAGGTTTCCGGGAAATGTGATATTTTGGTTTATCATCTCCCTTCTTCAGTACTTTGCTTAGTTTGCGTTTCTAAGTTGCAGGTGTCGCTGCTGCCTTAGGCTAGTATTTGTGAGAAGGACAGAGGGCAGTAGCAGAAAATGTCCCCATCTGTGCAGATGCACTTTGTACATATACAAGCTGTACAGAACTGGCATTACGGAGCAGTGTGTGTGAGGTGCAGGATTAGCCGGTGCTATCAGTGGTTTTACTAGAAATGTTGCACCCTCTTGTCAAAAATGTTTCTGGGGCTAACCCACCCATCCCCTACATTAATTATATATATTTATTATTTACCTACATGCTAGTTTCATTGTTGCCAGGGGTTACATGCTCATTGCCAGGCATTTCATGTTCATTGCCAGGGGTTACATGCTCATTGCCAGGGGTTACGTGCTCATTGCCAAGGGTTTAATGCTCATTGCCAAGGGTTTAATGCTCATTGCCCAGATTTCACGATCGTTGCCAGGGCTTACATGCACATTGCCAGCAGTTTATTTTATGCTCGCTGTCAAGGAGATACATGCTCGTTCCTAGGGGGGAGGAGCACACAGTGTAAAAGCACTGCTCTCCCCTGACAGATGCTAGAGGTCCAGTAGGACCTCTAGCGTCTGCCTCCTCCAAGGTGGTGGCCATTTTTGGAGGGGTGCAGGGTCTCTATCTGTAGATTCCATGCAGACAGATACCCTGCACCCCCTGGCGCCTGCTCCCCGATATCAGTGCTTGGGTTGCAGTGGTGTTGTTACGCCACTGGGTGCTATAACTGGAGCAATAGGGACTCTATTATTAATGACAACGCACCCATTTGTGATATATACATGGTACAGTATATCATTGGTGAAGTGGTTACTGTTGTGTGCCACTTGGCAGGCGGGCAAGGAAAGAGAGCAGAAGTCACAACTAGACATGTTCAGATCTCGCCTGGTTGCCGGATGGGGTGTAGAGTTTTTCGCACTAGCCACCAAGATTGGGATCTGATTTTTAAATTACTGTAGCAATCCTATAGATATTTTTATCACACTAGCCACTGGGACTAGAGATCTACTTTTAACACCAGCCACCTGGACTGCGGGTTTGCTTTTTATACTAGCCACATGACTGGGGAGGAGCAGATTCTGAATTTGGTACTTGTGAACCAGTATTGGAGGGTCTGCTGTCTAAACTAGCCATAATGCCGTGGGTCTATTTTTATTATATTACCCAGTCAAAGAATTTTTGAATTTATACTAGTCACCAGAACTCGCATCAAAATATTTTTTTTACACCAGCCACCAAAACCTGGTTCTGGTTTTTTTTTTTCAACAGCCATTAGGACTGAGATCAAATATCGACACTAGCCAATTTGTTGGGCTAAAGAGAGAATACAGCATTAGCCATGGATAATACATACTGGGACTGATGGTTTGGGAATTGCGTATGGATTTGTGAGTGGATTACAATTAGCAATTCATTCGCAATTCTCTCGCAATTTAGCAAGGGCCGGCGTAATTCAGAATCAGGCCCACTGAGTGGATCGGAAAACAGGGTTAATCAAAATACCTCTGCAAAACTTTTCTGTTTCAAAAAGATTGAATGCATGTAACTTTTTGTATTCCTTTAACTAGTCTGGATTGAATTCATAACATAAGAATTACTATGGGCAACATCCCATCTTCAACAGAACTCTTAGTAAATTTACCCCACAGTATGCAGTTTATTTGAATACTAAAAAAAGAGGGGAAAAACCCAATGAATAGCTCTATTTGAGCCGGTGTATGTGTCATTGTGGCAATCACTAGAATAGGAAATAAAGGCTGGAGAAAGTTTCTCCATAGATAAAAGTTGCCGCCACAAGTATAAAACGCCTATCTAACACACCTGTCTATATCATATGATTGATTAACTGAATGAAATATAAAGGCATTGGGGGTCCCACGTTGTAGGGATAGAAATATCCCGTTTTAACCACATGTCTGTATATGTTATATGTCGGTGTTTTATTTTGCTTTTTAGTATGCAATTAATAAAAGTTACATTTCATTGTTAAATTCTCCTTGGTGCGCCACATAGCGACATTCTTCCTGTTCTTCTTTGCCTTATTTGAATACTAGGTGATTCCTCGCGTCCTACGGGTGCTCTTCACATCGTCGTAAGCGGCTCCGCCCACTTAACATGTGAACGCCTTTAGTGTGTGAAATCAGGTTTGTATTATATGGAGGATTACCTGTATTGGTACTATAGTTAGAGGTTTAATTTTTAAGATGAAAAGGGCATTTGATTGTGAAGAAGGTGTAGGTTATTTTGTTGGTATGAACAGTGTTTACAGACGATTGGTGTGGCTGGTTGCAGGGGTAATACGGAATGTAGAGGGGCAGGTGGATGTGGAGGTGCTGTGTGTGGTGAAAGAGGGGTCTTGGTGTCACTGGAGGGGAGGTTTTTTTTGCGAGTGGTGGAGTTGGAGGTGCATGTGGGTGTGTGAGGTGCAGGGGTGAGGGTGCTGTAGGGTGGGGGTGGTTGACACCAGTGTTGGGGGGGGGCGGTTGTGGGGTCTGGGGGTGGGTTAGGGAAGGGGTTTGGGCATGTTGTGGATGTGTGAAAGGCCGGTGTAGCGTTGGTGGGGGAGGGGTGGTGTGGGAGGGGCGGTTGTCGTGTTTGCACAAGTGGATGGCGGGGTGCTGTGGGTCGTGGTGGAGGAGCGGGTGCGGTGGTGTGGTGTGTGTTGTAGCATGGTGTATGGCAGAGGTGTGCGCGTGTTTGGCGGTTGGGTGCTTGTGGGTGGTGTGGGTGAGCTAGTGTGAGGTGCGAGATAGTGTGGATGGTGGAGTTACACATGTGGTGGTGGTCCGTGTGGGTGGTGTGTGTAGGTGTGGTGCGTGGGTGGGTACTTGTGTACTTTCACGGCTCCCATCACATGCCAAATGTAGTGGCATGCGATGGCATGCGATTTTTGCATTTTTAGTATTTTTGAAAAATCGCATGCGATCACATGCTATTTTTAACAGAAATGCATCCAAATGTATTGAAATTAGTATCAAACATGTTCAATGGCCCCCAAATGTCATTTTTGAGGCTGTACCACCCCCAATATCAACGCAAACCCGAAGCGTGGCGAGCGAGCCCGCGAGGGGCGGCGGTACGCGTCCTACAACCTTTTCATACCCCCACTATCCACGTCGGCGTGGAGTTGAGAATAGAAAGTGTGGCGAGCGCAGTGAGCCACCGAGCCCAAAGAGTGGCGAGCGCAGCGAGCCCCGCGAGGGGACGCGGACACCTGTGAAGCCCGCGAGGGGACGCATATACCTATGAAGGTATCAGTGTCCCCTCGCGGGGCTCACCACGCTTCGGGCTCGGTGGCTTGCTGCACTCGCCACACTTTCTATTCTCAACTCTACGCCGACGTGGATAGTGGGGGTATGAAAAGGTCGTAGGACGCGTACCGCCGCCCCTCGTGGGCTCGCTGCGCTCGCCAAGCTTCGGGTTCGCGTTGATAGTGGGGGTGGTACAGCCTCAAAAATGACATTTGGGGGCCATTGAACATGTTTGATACTAATTTCAATGCATTTGGATGCATTTCTGTTAAAAATCGCATGCGATCACATTCGATCGAATCGCATGCGATGCGATTTTTTTCCTATACGATGGACATCGTGGGAGCCGTGAATGTACACAAGTACCCGTGAGTGCACCGGTTGCAAAACATGCATTTGCGGGTGTGCTGTGGGAAGTGTGTGGTGTGGTTGGGAGACAGATGGGTGCGTGGGTAATGCGGGAGGGGGATAGGGCGGGTGCAGTGTTTGTGCTGCTTGTTGTGGGGGTACTGCGGGATGGAGAGGGGCAGGTGCAGTGTTTTTGCAGGTGGATGTGGGGGTGCTGCTAGTGTTGGGGGGGGTTATGTTGTTGTAGGTAGGGGTGTGGTGGGTGTGTGAAGGTTGGGTGCAAGGGTGCTATGGGTGTGAAAAGGCATTTTAGGGGTGGTGTGTGTTGTGAAGTGGGGGATGGGGGGAAATTGTGTGTGGTGGAGTGTATGTGGGGTGGTTGGCCATGTGGGTGGTGTGGGTTGGTTAGGTGTGGTGGTGCACGGTTTTAGTGCGGTGCATTTGCGGTGGTGCTGTGGGTGTAGTAGCAAGGGTAGTGTGTTAGAGTGAGGCATGGGTGTGTCGGCAGTGTAGGTAGGGGATGGGCGGGTATGGTGTTGCCATGGGTGGGTGCATGGATACTTTAAGTTAAGGAATTTGGGGTGGAGGTGTGGTGTGTGTTGGTATATTCGTACCAGGAGGGGCAGGTGAAGTGTTTTGGCAGGTAGATGGGGGAGTGTAGTGTAGGTGTGGGAGGGGCAGTTGTCGTGGTTGTGCAAGTGGATGCGGGGTTCCTGTGGGTGCTGGAGGGGTGGTTGTTGTTGCGTGCGTATTGTAGTGGTGTGGGTGGGGGAGGGTGCTTATTGGTGTGGGGGCGGTGGTGGTGTGGGACGGGTGGGCCTGTTGTTAATGCGGTAGGGTTATGGGCAGGTAGAGTGTTGTGGTGGTCTAGGGGGGTTAGGAGGTTTGGGTGTTGGGGTGGTGAGGGTTAGTGCATTTGTAGTGCGGTTGGAGAAGTGGGGTACGTGGCATGGCTGGAAGGTGGGTGACAGTGTACAGTGGTAGGGGTGGGTGTTCTGCAAGATAGTTAGGCTGCTGGGAGGGGGATGTGTATACACTGTATTTAGGCTTGCAGGGGTGTACTGTATAAATAGAGTTAGGCTTGCGGAGGGAGAGGGTGTATAGGTAGAGTTGGGGTGTGTGTGTGATTACTAACCTGGGCTTAAAAGGAGGCAGCTTTTGGGGGACACGCCAGACCAATGAACTATTGCATCCTATGGGGACCTCCGCTTCCAGGTTCACTGCAGTCTAGGGATGGCCATCGACCATCAATGAGTCAAAATCATTAATGGTTTATGGCCGATGTGGAAAACTTTTGCCATTGATGGGGAGAACCAGATGGTTTCCCTACATCGATGGCACAGCAGAGAGCAGACACATGTGCGGGGAGGGAGAGACACTCTATGAATCCCTCTGCCAGCCTGCACACACATACTGGCACTGTGCCAGTTAAGTTAAAGCTTGAAGGGGGGGTGAGGCTGTGAGCAGCGTGTGCGGGGAGGGGGGGCAGCTGGGAGTCCCCCCAGCATGAGGAATAGACTCTGTGCACATGCGCACAGTGTCTATTCAGCGACACAGTGGACTAAAAGGGTGGGTGACCCGGCGGGACATAATTTGCATATGCCCCACCTTCATTTGCATAGGTCACGCCCCTTTTTCCGCGAGGGTCCCGCTTCATACACTGAAGAAGTTGGGAGGTATGTGGCTGTGCCGGTGATTCCCAATCACTGCATAATGTGTGTGGGCTGTGGGGATGTGTGCACATGATGGGGAACTTTTTCGGTTCCCTGCAGCAGCTGAGCTATAGTGTTTGTGAGGACTGGAGTCTGTGACTGTGTGTATAACTCTGCCCATGACTCCGCCCAGCGTTATACACACAGTCACAGACTGACAGTTCTGGCTAAATATATAAGAGATATCTGCACATTTATTTCACTTTTGGTCTAGCCAAGATCGATAGGGTTGTGCAACTGTCATAGTAATATGGGTCAATCCTATTAAACTAATCTTAAGGCCTGGGCGAAAGTTTATGCTTATGCAATTCTCAAAAGTTTTGTACAGTGAAAATGTTCAGGTGCATCACTGGTGTACCACCACGATCCCTGTTGCTGAATTTAATTGTTTGCAGTGATATCCTCAATAAACATTTTTTTCCCAGATTTGGTCTCGTTACTTTTTCTACAAACCCTGTAGATGTGTAAGATGATAGGTGTCATTGATGCAGCGTTTAAACACCCTTCATATATGGGGCAGTGAGCACTTATGTGCAAACTGTTGCATCAACGATTCTCACCTACGAAATCATTGCAGCTTATAGGATTGACCCCATTGTCTCAAAATAAAGTTTCCTTACCTTGCAAGTAGTAGGCTTGGCACCCCTCCTTCCGAAGCTTATGAAGAAGAGTCACAAGGATGGGCTCCTGTTCCTCTGTTTGGCGCCCTGGGAGGCTGGCAGTGCACTCATCATACAACAATGCCACCTCTCTCACTGCTGGTGGTGATCCTGGGAGCAAGGAGTGGGCAGAGAGATTGCCCTTGCGTAGCCTGCGAAGCATCAGGCCTGGCAGCGCTACATGTAGTGCTTTCTCCACGTGGGAAGAGTCATACAGCTCCCTGCTACGGCAGTCCAGGATGCGAACGTTCTGGGCAGGAGAGTCCAGCTCATCCCGCAGCCAAATGGTCGATTTACCCAGAGACTCCATCTGCTCAGCTCACTTAGGGAAAACCATGGGAGGGAAGGGGCAGCAGAGTCTGTGCAACGATTTAATTTATCCTAATAGTTTGGGCGTACGTCCTCAAAGTATGGAGGTGTTATCAACACCAGTGCGACATTTTTCTTTCTTGTTTCAGGGCATTTCCCTGGAGGACAGAAAAATAAAAAAATAAATTAAATAAAAATTTTAAGTAATCACAGATGAGAAAATTTTCTGAAACTATTGTGTTTATGTTCAGATATATTATTTGTCTAGTTTTCAGAAATATTTTACAAACATATTTCTCCACCTCTGCAAACTTCTTTACATTTGGAAACAATGATGTGGACAGTGGCTCTGTGGAGGATAGGGGCTGCCTCGATGCCAGCTTCGGCAGCAGTCCATAGAAGCATAATAACATTCCCGGATCCTTCGCAGAACCTGTTTTTATGGGCTGACACCGCAGCAGGCCGTAGATGCATCCCAGAAGAAGGGTACACCTACCATTGGGAGTGCCTTGGGTGACTGGCAGGTCGTACTTCCAATAAGAAGCCACTGCCAGTCATAGTGAAGCCAGTGCAGTCCCACAGACAGCATCTTGCTTCATTACAGTGGCGGTTTTACCTAGGGGGGAGTTGCATCCAATAGGTAAAAACCTCCACTGGATGTGGATATTGTTATTCAGGCTATTTTTGATCACCTTGAAGCCTGCTTATGGTTAGGGAGGAGTACCTAATACCCTGATTATTCCAAGTTTGCTGATGCCAGCTCATCAATACATTTTGCATTAGGTTTCAGTAAATTGATGCCAGTAGATCACCACTAAATAAGAGAACAAAAAGTAGACCCCGGGTCACAAAAGTTCGGCACCCCTTCTCTACATCTAATACAGGAGAGCAGGTGAAGCATAAAAATACATAAAGAACTATATCGCCAAGTCTGTACACCGCACACCATTAACGATCCTTTTCCTCGCCTGAAATGGATGCCCTCGTTTACAACGGCCATGTTGCAGCTGCAGCAAGGCTGTCACCCTCAAGTTATCTGGCCATTATAAGCTGCCAGTCCCAGCTATTTGGGCATGACAAGAACTTAAACTCAGCTACCAGGGCATGGTAAACAGCCACAGCAAGCTACACTTGTAAGATAAGAAGACAGCCCTAGCACCTTGGGCATGATAATAAATCATATAATGCAGCTAGCCCTAGCTACCCGGGCATAATAAGCTGACTGAGCACTTACATTGGCACTGCATGGTCCATTCAGTCTATTCAAGGCCCCATATCACTGGTCCCCTCATACTCTTCTGATTGTGAACCAGCCTGTGCATGGTAAGACATACATACAGCCCTAGTACATGGGCATGATAAACAACCAGACTGAGCTAGCAGCCAGCCCATCTGTCCAGGTATGAGAAGCAGACAGATTCATCTACTTGAGCATTAGGGCCATCCTCAGTTACCTGGACATTAGAAGCAGTCAGCCTCAGCTGCTTGGGCATTAGAAGCAGCCACTCACAGATACCCAGGCATTAAAAGCAGCCAGCCTCAGATATCCGGGCATTATAAGAAGCCACCCACAGCTAACCAGACATTAGAAGCAGCCAGCCTCAGCTACCTGGACACTAGAAGCAGCCAGCGTCAGCTACCTGGGCATTAGAAGCAGCCAGCCTCAGCTACCTGGACACTAGAAGCAGCCAGCCTCAAGTGCTTGGGCATTCGAAGCAGCCACTCACAGCTACCAAGGCATTAGAATAAGCCAGTCTCAGATACCCGGGCATTAGAAGCAGCCAGCCTCAGCTACCCGGGCACTAGAAGCATCCAGCCTCAGCTACCCGGGTATTACAAGTGGCCAGTCTCATCTACTGTACCTGGGCACTAGAAGCAGCCAGCCTCAGCTACCTGGGCCTTAGAAGCAGCCAGCCTCAGCTACCTGGGCATTAGAAGCAGCCAGCCTCAGCTACCTGGGCACTAGAAGCAGCCAGCCTCAGATACCCGGGCACTAGAATCAGCCAGCCTCAGCTACCTGGGCATTAGAAGCAGCCAGCCTCAACTACCTGGGCATTAGAAGCAGCCAGCCTAAGCTACACGGGCATTAGATGCAGCCAGCCTCAGCTACCCAGGCATTAGAAGCAGCCTGCCTCAGATACCCGGGCACTAGAAGCAGCCAGCCTCAGCTACCCAGGCATTAGAAGCAGCCACCCTCAGCTACCCGGGCAGTAGAAGCAGCCACCCTCAGCTACCCGGGCATTAGAAGCAGCCAGCCTCAGCTACCCGGGCATTAGAAGCAGCCAGCCTCAGCTACCCAGGCAGTAGAAGCAGCCAGCCTCAGCTACCCAGGCATTAGAAGCAGCCACCCTCAGCTACCCGGGCAGTAGAAGCAGCCACCCTCAGCTACCTGGGCCTTAGAAGCAGCCTGCCTCAGCTACCTGGGCATTAGAAGCAGCCAGCCTCAGCTACCCAGGCAGTAGAAGCAGCCAGCCTCAGCTACCCAGGCAGAAGAAGCAGCCAGCCTCCGCTACCTAGGCAATAGAAGCAGCCAGCCTCAGCTACCCGGGCTTTAGAAGCAGCTACTGTACCAGGAGTTTAAGAGTCCCCTGCTGTTTTATCCTAATCTTTTCCCTGAGATATAAATAATAACTGATATTTAACATGCTATGCTACTGGTCATTTTATCAGCGTCCTGACACAGACAAGATAGCTGTATCAATAACATCTGTCCATTTATTTGTCCACTTAGAATGACAATAAAAGTGCTTGATGCTGGACAAACACATTAATTATCAACAGACAACTGGTTTAAAGGTTTCTCATAAATCATGACCGGATACAAGGATGTCAGCTGATAAGGCAACAAGCCTCATAAATGAGAAAAAAACAGCTTGCTGCAGCCCTGAGGATAGAAGTGTCTGGTACACATATGACATAAAATACCATAAATACAAGGTACGGACAGGTACAACTGATATTAATGTGGTTCTAATTTTTACAGTTTAAGACCTTACACAATGGGCCTAATTTAGGATTGCTCAAAGCGATCCGAATTCGGCTCTAGCCACAGAGTCGCAACACTTTATTGTGGTAAAAATAAACATCAAAATCTATATACAGGTAGTTCCTCCAGTATTTGTTCTCAAAGTGAGTAACAGGTAGCCAGTGTTGGGAGCATTAACAAAATCACAGGTCAGTCTGGACTATCGTCTTCCACAACGGTATAGGGTATCTTAGGTGAGTCGCAAGCAGGAGGAGGAGTTTGCAGGTGCACACTAAATATATATGCTAGACCTTTTAATATCTTGCTATATTGCAATTTCAATCACCCCTTTAGTTTGTTAAAAAAAAAAAAAAAATGCAATATAGCAAGATATTAAAAGGTCTAGCATATATATTTAGTGTGCACCTGCAAACTCCTCCTCCTGCTTGCTGCACTACAAGTCTCAGCAGGTAGCACCTCATGTCCAGGGTGAGCAGTTTAGGGCCCCTCCCCCTATATCTTAGGTGAGTCACTCGTGTCACTTGCACAGAGGTCCTATGTCCGATGTTTTCGCTTTTGTACGGCTGTGAGGCATTATGTGCAGCTGCTATGGGGCCCAGAGCTGAAGGGGGGCCATCTTTACTGTGTAAGTTATATGTGCTATATTCATTCATCACCATTTGTTTGTACATTTGGGCCCTTACACACTCTTGCTATGTGGCCTACTAATATCTATTTATGCCCCTGTCGTTGGCCGCCTCTATACACAAGACAGAGGCTGATACATTAGCATATTTTCTTATTTGCATTGCAAATGTGAATGCAGTAGCACATGTAACGACGTGGACCTCTGTATCCGTCTCACTGTGCTGGCATACATGGACTGGCAGAAATTCTGGGCAATACTCCGGTGAGCCAGTCTGACTCTGTTGGCAGCAAAATGTGTTGTTTATTTGGAGCAACTATATTAAACAAGCATTGCCATAAATTATACCCTCTGGCATCAATACTGTTTACTGCAAATGGTTAACGAATTAGGCAAAATCAGAAAAATACAATCATATACAGTTCTAAAGGCCATCGTGCACTCTCCTACGAGAGGAGTCACATCCAATTCCCCTTGAGCCGCCCGGGATTCTCCTGATGTATTGCATGCGATCGATCGCATTTCCTGCAGCTGGGAGGGGGTCCAACCCAGAGATCATACGTGTGGCACATATGATCTCCGGACATCAGACACATGCTATTCGGACCAATTTCACCCGATTTCTCGGCCCGATCCGCCGGAAGCAGCACGGACACGCTAGCGTTTGCAAATTTAGTGTTCGGGCACTGGTGCAAGCGCCGCATGTGCAGATCTTAAAAAATTTTGGAGATTTGCTAACAGGTGTGAATTAGCCTTTAATGTAAAGTTTTTATGTTTTGTTTTTATTAATTTTTTTCTATCTTCTAAAAATTAAGAAAGCTTGATTGTACATTTCTTTCAAGATTAAATCAATATTATTTTGATCCGTTGTAGCGGGGCCCCTAAAAGGTGAAGGGCCCATAGGTGCCTACTCTGGTAATTCGGCAATGATCTTCCAACGAAGCACTGAGATCGCAAATGCAGTTTTCACTTCCCCACTTTCGCATCCGAGTTAATACTTCTCAGTGCTGCGGCTTCCTGTTACGATGGCGAAGCAGGAAACACTATATCAGTTCGTAGCGTGCAGGTATAATACAGTTACCAAAGGTGGTCTCCTAAGGGATGGACAGGCGCTGGTATTAGGTTCAGATCCCAGCTGCTGTGCAGAAGTGGGGTAGTTAGTCCCACAAACAGGAAAGAAAAAAGAATGGTGGCACAGCGCTGATTTGAGGAGGAATAATCACCATGGGATATAAATTAAATTTGAATAAAAACACACATAAATTCAATACATAAAAAGGTACTTATGTATTATCTGGGCTCCCATGTTAAATGCACCCCATTTTTTCATATCCCTACTATCCAACTACGCATGGAGTTGATTTTATATAGTGTGGCGAGCGCAGCGAGCCACCGTGCCCGAAGCGTGGCGAGCGCAGCGAGGGGATGCGGTCTCATAAGAAAAACAGGAGCCCAGATATTACATAAGTACCCATAAAAAATACCATATCTTATATGTAATAGTTTTAATAAAGTGGTCTCACTGTCAGGATGGATATTGAAGCCACTATATCCATCCTGACAGTGAGACCACTTTATCAAAACTATTACATATAAGATATGGTATTTTTGATTATTATTATTATTTGATTATTTTTGATTATTCCTCCTCAAATCAGCGCTGTGCCACCATTCTTTTTTATTTTTTTTATAATACAGTTACCCCCAGGTATAGTGCATATTGGCTCTGTTCTAATTTTTGGGTCCGTTTCAGACCTGCTCGTTGAGCAGTGATTTCAGTCCCGTCTCCCATGGTGGAGTTTGGGCATGCGCCTAGGCTATAATGCGCATGTGCAGACCCCCGCAGTGAGCGCCTTCAGTGGAGGTTTTTTCGCATAGTGATTGGCAGCCTGGGTGCGTTCTGGGGTGGACACCCAGCGTTTCATGGGCGTGCCCACAAAACCGGTGGGCGTGCACATAGAAATGCCTGGCAGGCCCCATTGAATGCAGACGTTCCCTTCCCTGCTTAGGGTGGTCGGATTATATCACATGAAGTCAGCACCCGCCCCCAATTCGGAGAAAAGTAAGTCCTGGGCTACAAACAGAGGAGAAGTCATTTGATGGTGGTGAGCAACCATCGAATGATTTCACTTCTGTGCGGGTGCTTGCAAGCAAATTTGTAAGCATACACATCTGCCCGCAGCATAGCGAAGGGATCCGGCCGGCAAGTGGGGGTGTTCGCCGTGGGTTGGGATCATTTGGTCTACAGCATGATGGTCGACAGTCATTAGGTCGACACCATTAGGCCGACATGGTTCTAGGTCGACATGGGAAAAGGTCAACATGGTTCTAGGTCGACATGGTTCTAGGTCGAAGGGTCATTAGTTTGACAGGTCGTTAGTTCGACAATGTCTATGTCGACAGTCAAAAGGTCGACATGGGGTTTTTCAGGGTTTTTTAACTGAATGTCAACACAGTCGACATGGACACAGTTCCAAGTGCACCGCATCCCCTCGCATCGCTCTCTGCGCTCGGCACACGATTTTATTCTCCCACCACGCCCTAGTGGATGGTAGGGCGTGAAATACCACCTGTCGGCACATGTCGGCTCATAAAACAGTGAAAAACCCCATGTCGACCTTTTGACTGTCGACTTAGACATTGTCGAACTAACGACCTGTTGAACTAATGACCTTTCGACCTAGAACCATGTCGACCTTTTCCTATGTTGACCTAGACCCATGTCGACCTTTTCCCATGTCGACCTAATGGAGTCGACCTAATGACTGTCGACCATCATGCTGTAGACCAAATGACCGTATCCCGTTCGCCGTGGCGGCATTAACCTGCTCGCTAGGATCTGTATGTACACAGCCGAGCGAGCAGGTCTGAATCAGGCCCTTTAGTTGTTTTTTTTAAAACATTTTCTAAACTTGTACCATCCAAATGCCTTGTAGTTGCTCTTTGCATTGCAAATGAATAACATGCCCCTTTGTAGCACCACTGATTGAATGGAATTCTTACTGACAGTAATCACATATAGACATATAGAAGCCAACTTTTTAAAATGATTGGTGGGCTCACTTTAACACCCCCCCCCCACCCTCTCCTTCCCGCACAACCCCCCGCCCCCACCCTCCTTCCCATATGACAGGAATATGCCCTGCATAGACCCATATATTGGCTGCAGCAGCACCAATATTAGGACTCCCCCCTACACCCACAAAGCTGTGTAGACAGACACTCACCTCTTCATCCAATTCCTTATCCTGCTCCCAGATTGTGCCAGACAGCAGGTACTGTATCCTCACAATGCAGAATTACTATTTGGTCTGAGCCCCTTGGAAAACATAATGATCCACTGTGATTTAACTGGATGTTATTTAATTACTGTGTGTTGCTTTCAGGAAATACTTAAATGGCGTTAGGCAGATTGTTAATCCAGATCAGTAACGTCAATGTCCCAGATGCAAGCCCGCATACAGTATGTGACTGTTCCTGTTCTGCAAACTGTGCCTTTCTCTTCATTCAGAAAAATGTAGCTTGGCTTTCTGCGACTGGCCTGTGGCTGTGTGCGGGCTCAGTGATAGCAGGCATGTCCTCGTGGCACGATTACAGGAGGTGAGCGCATTCCAGGTGTCTATCCAAAGCCACAAGACATTCCAAGCTGCAATTCAGTTAAAACAGCCGCCCTCCTCTTTACCATACGTCTTTGGCGAGAAGGCATCCAGGTGTGTTCCAGTGTGGAAAATGAGATAAACACACACGCGCTTGCACGCAGAACCTGCTTTCCCGGTTCTCTTCAGTCCAGCGGAGAAAGTCCTGAAGTGTCACTGTGTGGAGTCTGGTTAAAGCTTTATCCTAGAGATCTGTAAAGATGAAAAAAAAGAGCAGAGAGTTTGCAAGACTGCGTTCACATGTGGGGAATAATGGACAAAACAGAGGGAGAGGCTTTTACTGCCCCTTTTCCTGGAAATCCACCCCCAATTTCCTCCCCCAAACCCCTCGCGTGTCTCCATGCTGCTAGCAGGTTTCCTATTGACATGACCTCAGCAGTGGAAGAGGATGTGACACAATCTCCTTCATCACACATCCAGCAGTGTTAAAGGAGCACACATGTGTGTGACAATGTACACTCGGAGTATCAGTAGAAGGGAGAACAGGGCATCAGAGAATTGGGGTCCTTCTACATTCAGGATCTACCTGCTGTGAATGAAAGTTTCAACCAATTAGTCAACAACTCAGATCATCTTCCACCTACTGGGAGTTGTAGTTCTGCCTTAGAACTATAAGGAAACACAGTATATGCATGGCTTTAACTGCCAGGCAAATAATCTCTGTTTAACTAAAAGCATTTTATTTGTAGTAAGTTATTCTGGAGTCGAAACGGTAAATCATTAGATTATTTATTTCTGACTGTAATATTATAATGCTCAATCCTTAATAAAAAATATTTGGGAAAAAAAAGATTATTTATTTCTGTTTAGTCTTTTATTTCCTCTCATACAAGGGGCAGATGTACTAAGCCTTGGCAGGTGAAAAGTGTTGCAGGCTGTTATGTGGAGTTGTAATAAGCAGTGCCATAACTAGACATTTTGTTGCCCTGTGCCAGAAAGGGAATTGGTACTCAGTGCTGCCGAGAGGACTGCTGGGTCCCGGTAACAACAACATTTAGGGCGTGGCCTAATAGCGGAAGGCATGGCCACACCCCCTTAGGAAAAAAAAAACAGGTACAAAAATATATTGCTGCAGCCGTGGTAGAGGAGGGGCAATTTGAGGGGGGTGGAGTTATTACACTAAGGCAGCGGCTCAGCAGCCTCTCATTTCAGAACACTGCAGCATGTGTTGTACTGCAGGTACTGCGCCCTGGGAGGGGGGGTGGCGGACCAGAGCCCCTGCCAGGCCCAGGCCTGTATAGTTAGTACTCTCCCCCCCCCAGTCCGCGAATATTTGTGGGAAAAGGGCTCTGATTAGTACTTGAATGTGTTCCCAACTTTCTCACACCCATCTGTACTGCTCCCATGAGACCAGGACATTTATAATTTTATCCAAATCATGATGCTTACATTTCCCCCCTTCTGTTGATTCCGTGCAATGTGCGTTTTTTCCCATCAGTATACTTCAACCCCACCGTGTGCTAATCCTGTAATGTGGATCTCCACTAACAGCTGTGACCCCAGATGGTTGCCTCAGATGGTTCCTTTGCGGGGAAGGATGTGCTTCAAGTGGATCTTTTCATACCAGGTATATTATACTGCCACACAAGTGTCCATTTTCCCAAATGTGTTGGCCCCTTATATGGCTGACCTCCTACAGTGTAACCTTTGTAGTGTGACCAACATAGCTGCCTCATCTGGTACACTTGTGGATAGAATGAGAAATACATGGACCTGATGTTTTTTGTTGGGATGCTACTTTATGCTGCATATCACCCCATTATGAATCACTTCATCTAGGGGTAACCTATTCCACCCAGAGTAATCCTACGAAGTGCACCCAAGATGGCTGCCTAACCTGGTATCTTGTTAGAGTGGAATACACAACCCTTGGAAGTTATTATACAAAATTCTTACACCAATCCTACATTATACTGTATTATTATTATTATTATTACTACCAATTCACATTATACTGCACAGTAGTGTCCATTGTGCACATTACACCACACAGTAATGTCTGTTATTCACATTACACAGCACAGTAGTGTCTGTTATTCACATATACCAAACAGTAATGACCAATATTCACATTACACTGCAGAGTAGTGTCCGCTGTTCACATTACACAACATAGTACGGTCCGTTATATATATATTACACCACACAGTAGTGCCCGATAGTCACCTTACACCACACAGTTGTGTCCTTTACTCATATTACACCGCATAGTATTGTATCTTATTCCCATTACACCGCACAGCAGTGTCCATTATTCACCGTACATAGCACAATAGTGTCCGTTATTCACATTGCATCACAGAGTAGTGTCCATTATTCACATTACACAGCACAGTAGTTTCTGTTATTCACATTATACCACACAGTAACACCCAATAGTCACATTACACAGCACAGTAGTTTCTGTTATTCCTATTATGCCACACAGTAACACCCAATAGTCACATTACACAGCACAGTAGTACTCATTATTCGTTATTATTGAATATTGATATTATCGTTATCAATATTGATACATCGAGCAGCATCGCATCCCCCATAGATGCGGCAATGGAGGGATTGCAGCAGGTATCGGAGGTATCAGGTATCTTAGCTAATCCCGAACATGGTTGTTTTTGGGGAATAAGCCACAAATGTTCAATGGTAAATGGTCCCCTTGGTCTTCTGCCCCCAGCCCAAACTTGACTAAAACTGGTCCTTCATTTTAGCATACTGTACTAAATGTGTTTTGCAGGCTGACAATCATAAAGTATATGAATAGAAGAGAACTACACCTTATTCAGATCCTTTATCACAAGAGTGAGGGAGAATGTCTGATTCATAAGCAGAAGCCCTAGGACCACACAACAAGTACATTGGGGCAGATGTATTAAGCCTTAACAAGAGATAAATGCAAGTGTGATAAAGGGGGAGATTCTCTATGCAAAAAATGCGGTAAAAACCCCGTTATCGGGTTTTTACCGCATTTTGGGATGCTGTAGGCGGGGGGCATCGCCAGAAAAATCTGGCGATGCCCCATAGAAGCCAATGGGCTTCTACCGCAACCCTCTGCCGCGCCGACCCCCCGCCGCCCCGCATCGCCCCCTCCCCCCTCACCTGTGTCCGGGCAGCACAGAGCTGTGCTGCCCGGACCTGTGACCTCCTCCCTGCACTGATCCTCTTCCGGGTGCAGGGAGGAGGAGAGCCAGGCGCAGCAGCAGCAGCGCCGGGTGTGTGAGGGGGGAGCCGCCGGGACCTGCTGGGACCCGGCGACTCTCACTGCAAAGGACAGCTCTTAACGCAAGAGCTGTCCTTTGCCTTAATTATCGCATATGGTACAACATATGCGATAATTAAATATGCGATGGGCGGCGAAGGGGGGCGGAGATTCTTAGAGAATCTCCCCCAAAGAGAGATAAACGTCCAGCCAATCACCTGCTAACTGCCATGTTACAGGCTGTGTTTGAAAAAAGTCAGTAAGGAGCTGATTGGCTGGACGATTATCTCTCCTTATCACACTTGCATTTATCTCTCGTTAAGGCTGAATACATCTGCCCCAATATGTCAGGAAAAACTACTTAGCTGGTGGGATATTGAGGGCTAATGGGATAAAAACAAACCAAAACCCACATGACCCCCTGAAATTGTCATTTAGCCATTACTGTCTCCATTGGAATCTTCCACCAATAATGGACACTCTGGACATTAGTGAGTTATCCCACTCCAGAGACCGTCTATGTATCACTGTCGTACAGCACTTACATACTGTAGTACATTATTTAGTGCACACAGCCATGTCACCAGGGAACTAGAGCAACATTTTCTTAATGCAACATACCAAATAATGCTTATAGGTCAATAGTTGCTTCAGAATTCCACCATTCCGATGCTCCTGTCCCGTGAGTCATTCTGTAATGGTGGCATGAGAAGTACAAACACACACTGCAGACTGCAATGTGGCAGTGACGGACATCACACATTTATCATGCCCAAGTTACACATCACTGACTTAAAGCACGTACACACTATACGCTACCCTCCACGTTAACGATTTCCATGGTACTCCTGGGCAAACGATATAATGCATACACACTGAACGCTAACAATATCTTTTATACCCCTTTAACACCAGCCAATATTCCCAAGTTGTCCCCTGGAATAAGCCGCGACTTGCGCTGGTGTGAAAGGCTCCTGGGCCAAAATCCCAGGAACGATGTGCCGGGATTTCAACTCCGCTAGCTATCAGGGATTAGGGATACAGGCGGTGTGAAAGGTACTTACCCAGCTTCATGGTTTATTGTCGCCAGGGCTATTTTTGTGCAGGCTCCAGCAGGAACTGAGGCCCATATTCTAGTTCACTCTTTCAGACAAAATATTTCTTAGATGGACAAAACCATGTGCACTGCAGGTGAGGCAGGTGTAACTTGTGCAGAGATAATTAGATTTGGGTGGTATTTTACACCTGCCTCACCTGCAGTGCACATGGTTTTGTCCATCTAAGAAATATTTTGTCAGAAAGAGTGAACTAGAATAAGGGCCTCAGTTCCTGCTGGAGCCTGCACAAAAATAGCCCTGATTGTCGCTGGCCACAGTGCTGGGGAAGCCACCGGTCTCTGCCTCCCAATGATGCGATCGCCAGCTCAGGCTCCTCTGACTGCGACAAAGAAGTGTGCAGTGCAGTGTCAGAAGCCGCTTCTCTCCACAGTCACTACGTCGATTATCGATATCCCCATAACCATCTGCTACACTACTGAAGGGTTAATCAGCCATCTTGTTTTCATTGAAGGGTTAATCAGCCATCTTGTTTCTCTGTGTCTATCCCTGCTGATTTCAAGGTGGTTATATCCTGGCTCTTTTCCAGTACTCGCTGCTATCATACACTTTGTTACTTTCCTTAGACACTGTACATTCTGTGCTTTCTCATAACTAACGAATACTACACAAGGCGATGTATAAGCCACCCCACAAAGACACTGCTATTTCCCTACCTCTGCACCAAATATTAACCAATCATGTAATTGAACCAGCGTCGTTTGTTGTGTATAAATATGTTGTTTTCGTCATCATTAAATCAGAGTTCAACCTTGTATCTGTGGTCCTCGTTACTGGTCATATCATATGAGGTTGCACTCTCACGGAGCTCTAAGGGGTCTTCACACTGAGGTCAGATAAGGTAATTAATAGATTAGACAATCGATACATCGGCGTATGATCGATTCTCTTCAAGTGGGGGCTCGTCCGGGATGCGAGGTCCATTCCTACACAGATGTCATAAAGATTTTACAGTCTGCCTGAATCTGTTGTGAGGTTACGGACATACTCGATCCTGAACCTGTGACACCATGCCTGGGGTATGTTGAATGTCTTATATAGAAGTTAGAGTCTTCTATCATAGAAGTTAAAGTCTTCTATTTTTGTGCACATAACCTGATCTAGGATCAGATGCCGTACTTGGAGTACGAAGGAGACCTGGGGTCTTTAGTCTAAATAGTACCTCACTTTGAACGCCCATTCTTTATTGGCCAATTGTCTTTATTGTATTGTCTTAAAGTATAAGTTTTTCTTTCATTCAATATCCCTGTGTGATTGGTGAGTATACACACTCGTGATATCTGTATTTCCTTGTAAACCGTGCGGCTGGTAAGTTCACGCACAATAACTTCACCATTTGTCTAATCTGACTACTGTATGCCAACAGACTTGCGGACTTTATGCTCTCCTTCTCGGAGTAACGCAACGTGAGGCTTCACATACAGTTCTCAGCAACATAACAACAAGACTCTGTCCACCGTCACGTAGACGGTCTGTTGTTTCACTAACATTTTGTACTTTTATATTTAATGGGATGTATCTAGAGGAAATATAGTTCATATAATATTCAGATAAAGACCAACCCTCACAGTCTGCTGCCACAGGTCCCGACCTGCCTGACTGAAGACGGTGCCCCTGGTCTGAGTATTAAGAACTTTCCACGCTCCCATTCATAGTCAGAAATATTGATACACAATCATACCCCGACATGGGTGGAAATAATAGTAAGAATAAAACAGTCTATCCACCCCCATTACCTAGTGAAATATGTAAGGAGTATGTTGCCCACAAATTATTACCTTGTTAATCCATGAGGTGGACAATATAATAGATGGGACTGGAATCAAGTCCCCAGTATTAATACCCCGATCCCTGCAATATAGTAAACAGCTGCAGACTATCCCCTTAACAAAGCACAGGAGATAACTGACATGTGGAATGAAATCACCGTACACCAGTTCAGCTTTGAAAGATCTATTTTCTGTTGAGCTCTCAGGGTGTACGGCGGATTCCTGCTGGGCTTCTGTGTCTTTGCTGGAAGAGGGGGGTTTGAGGGGGAAGCTGCAGTATTGGTCTCTCTCTCCCTAACACTGAACATCGCTGCCTATTGCAGTTTCATGTAAATAGAAACCTACAGTCACTGAATTTTGGAAGAGATTTAAAAGATGCTGGACTGAGGAAACGGGACTATTTCTTGAAATACTCCCTTTACTCATTTCCACCTTTATCAATAACCTACACCCCTCCATTTCCACGCCAGTTAAACAAAGTGTCTCTTCCTGGACTTCAGACACCCTCCAGGAATTTGAGACCCACTTGTATGAGAAAGAATCAGCTGGTTGTTTTGACATGAGGAAAACTGCAGTTTCCTCTACTCACAACTTCCAGAACAGTAATAAGGGTCCGCACAATAGACCAAATAGGGGGATCCCACAAAATAACCAGAAAAGACCATATAGACCCCCTCAGGGTCCAACACCCCGTGCGCCTCCATACAACAGAGATTACAACAATACTGGTGCAGTACCAAGACAAACAACTTGTTTCAACTGTGGCCGGAATACACACTGGGCTAGGGACTGTCCACTCCCTCCCCAGAAACCACAACAACCTTACACTCCCAGACCCCAACAGGGACCATACAGACCACACTCAACATCAGTTCAAGACCATGTACGTTTCAGAGTGGACTGGTCTGACCCTGCACATTGACGGGGCCCGGAGGAGGGTATCCCATCTTTTGCACAGTTCACTACTCATTGGGAAGATTCACCCCTCATCACATTATATGTTGATGATAAAAAAAAACTGTCCTTTCTAGTAGACAGTGGGGCAACAACCAGTGTTTTGTGTTCTCTTAACTATGATGGTGAACTGCAAAAGACTACTCCTTCAATGGGAATCAACGGGATACCCACTGACACATACCTGACTGACCCAGTTATCATACGCTCTGACAAGGGAAAACACTTAGGGATACACCAATTCAGGATCATCCCAGAATGTCCTGTTAACTTACTGGGCCGTGACTTGTTTAGTAAATTCCACATCTCCATCTCACCCTCTCCACGAGGGAGTGGGCTCCAAGTCACCTCCCCACACTTTGTGTCACTACAAAATACTCTGGACAACTCACTTGATCAAATTGATGATAGAATTTGGGCCATTGGCCCTTATGACACTGGCTTCATACCCTGTACACCATACAAAGCCAAGCTCAAACCAGATACACAACCCGTGTTTTGCAGACAATATTCACTCTCACCAGAAAAGATTGAAGGTCTTAGACCTATGATACATGACTTCCTCGAACAAGGCATACTCAGGTACATTGTCTCACCTTACTCGACACCTATCAACCCTGTTGCTAAGGCCGATGGCTCTGTTAGATTCGTACAAGACTTGAGAAAAGTAAATGATCTCATTGTTCCTATTGCACCCATAGTACCTCAATTCACTCATCTCAGCAATCCCTGCAAACGCAACCCACTTTAATGTCATAGATTTAAAAAACGCGTTTTTCAAGTATTCCTATTGACACAGAGACCCAATTACTCTTTGCTTTTTCATTTAAAGGTAAACAATTAATGTGGTGTCGTTTACCCCAAGGCTATATTGACTCTCCCGTGGTCTATAGCATAGTCCTCCAAGCCACATTGGCTCCATGGCACCCCCCCCATAGTTCTGTCCTGCTACAGTATGCAGATGATCTGCTTCTCTGTAGTGTCACCGAGGAGACCAGCCGGTTAGATGGAATCTCATTGTTAAACTGGTTAGCAGAATGTGGACATAAAGTGTCAAAAGCAAAATTGCAATGGTGTAAAACGCATGTCAATTACCTGGGTTTTGTACTCTCTGAGGGAGAAAGGAAAATCAGTCCACAACGCATACAGTCTGTATTGGGCCTGGTCACCCCAACTACCCAGAAGGATATGTTGTCTTTCTTGGGTATGGTAAGTTACTGCAGACAGTGGATCTCTGATTGTTCCTACTATGATAATATCTTGAGACAATGCACACTCAAAGACAAACCCAAGGTTATACAATGGTCAGATGAAATGTATTCTGCATTTAAAAAATTGAAAGAAATGTTAGTACAGAGTCCCGCGCTTGGTCTCCCGGACTATATGTTATCATTTCACTTGTTTGCAAGGGACACATGTACAACTATGGCGGGTGTACTGACCCAACTTCATGGAGGCAAAATGCGCCCAGTCGCATTCTTCTCAAAGGTAATGCCTGTCACTGTGCAAGGAATGCCAGCTTGTCTTCGAGCACTGGCTGCATGTGCAATGGTTGTTGAGATGTCCACATCACTTACATTAGGACATCCCACTGTGTTACATACCACACATAATGTCCTCTCCATCCTCAAAGGTCTACACACACAACACATGTCTGCCCAAAGACTCAGCGGCTATGAAGTACTCCTACTAGGGAACCCTTCTCTCACTGTAAAATACGCAACAAACTCAGAAGGACCTGTCCCTGTACTAAACGCACTTTTAGGTCTTAAAGGACCTGACGACGAGGCGCCGCCTCAACATGACTGTACTCTGACAATTGACTCAGAAACTTCACCCAGACAAGACATGTCGACTGTGCCTATCCCTGATGCCGACATAATATTTGTTGACGGCTCCTGCAGCCGTCCCAATGACAACACGTACCAGGCAGGATATGCAGTGGTTAAACTTCCAAACACCACCCTTGAAGCAAAGACAGTCCCCTTACAGTCAGCACACGCTGCAGAACTCATTGCACTCACTCGAGCTTGTCACATTTACAAAGACAAACCTGTCACAATTTACACAGACTCCAAATACGCTTACGGAGTTGTTCATGATCATGGGATGATCTGGTAACGCCGAGGCTTCACTGGTGCTGATGGGAAAGGCATATCACATGCGCAACTCATCACAGATCTCTTACACGCAATTACATTACCATCTCAAATTGCCATCCTTCATTGTAAAGCACACACTGGAGGAAAGGATGATATCAGCAAAGGCAACGCTCTTGCTGATACCGCTGCTAAACGTGCTGCCACTATAGCAACAAATAACCTCACTCTTGCTGTCATCTCGCCTCCTTCGTTAGATGATACATACCTACTGACAGAATTACAGGCTGTTGCCTCTAATTCAGATCTATCAGATTGGACATATTCAATACTGCAGAAGAATCCACGGACTGGATTAATCTGCAAAGAGGGGAAACCATGTATACCCCAAACCAGTGCATCATTGTTTATAGTACATTACCACGGAGTAGGACACCATAGTATAGTAACAACTACTTTACTCCTCTCCAATGATTTCGAAGGAGACTTAGAAATAATAAGAGAAGAGTACGTCAGATCCCTAATACAGAAACTTAATGAAGTTGAACAAAATGTTATCTTTAAGAATCCTTCTCATCCACAGATACCCACTCACCCATTTAGGGTTGGAGACAAGGTCGTTGTAAAGATCCTACCCAGAAATAAGCATCCAGGAGATTTCACCTACGGTCCAGAAACAGAAGTGGTCGCGGTTACCAGGACGGCTGTCCTCACCGACGAAGGACCAACGTGGATCCATGCATCCAGAGTAAAGAAAATTCCACCTCCACCACACGTCAACACAGAGGTCGACACCGATCCCGAGACTGACACAGACGGGACGAGAGAGGTAATAACGGGAGCCAGTGGCTCTGACCTCCAACTTGGAGAAGACCTGCCGGCTGGAGGTGATGAGGAATCAGGGGTACAACATTCTGAAGCCGAGGACGACGCTACAGGATATGACTCCCCCCCACCTTAGCCCTAGTGATTTTATTCGGGCTTGTTCTTTATAACTGTTTTGCTGAAGTTGATATTACTCAGAATGATGGACGTTTTACCTTCTGGTATAATTCTTCTAGTACAACTGTTGCTACTTTCATATTTTCTTATTGTGATATTGTATCTTGTTCAAACAATCAAGGCGGGAATCGAGGAGAACCACCGCTGCCCTGGCTGTGTAACATCCAACACACACCACACGCTGTAAGTCACGTATATATCTGTGTCACTAGTACTTACTGGGGAGATTCTTGCAACTCATGGGGGGCTGTTGGGTGGAACACTAGAGCAGATACTACGGTCTTTGAGAGCAGCCAAGACTGGGGATATTGCCCCGATGTTGGCCTCCATAAATGGTCCCATGGTCGATCCTTACTAACCCGTATGTCCCTACGAAAAAAGGGCACTTGCAATAGCCAATTTATTATTAACCTAGAAAACCCAGCCCCGGCGATCCCGGACTATATGTCATGGGTAAACATCAATCAGGAGAAAGCGGGGGCCCAAGGGGAAGATTCCATTTAAAAGACATGTATGATAACCCAGAATACACCGCCCTCAAAATCACTGTAAAACCTAAAACACCATCATCATTCTTTAAACCACATGTCACTACTTTTAATGAAATGTTAGCCATTAACAACCCCACTTACGAAAACACTATATCCATAGAGACTGGATTATCTGACGTAAATTATTGGCTAGAATGGATGAAATATAATGCACGTAAAGTTAATCAAACTGATTGTTATGTGTGTGGAAAATCCAGACCCCACTTGGGTACGGTGCCCATACACATACCTTCAGACCAAGATAAATGTTTCTTTAGCCTGTATACTGATATTATTGTAGAAGAAACCAAATGTGAACAATGGAAGAAAGAATATCCCATAATGGTAAAGAATACCAATCCTGGTAGTACCATAACCATTTATCCTGGTAATTATACATGTTATTACTCAAACAGCACTGCACAAAACACTGTAGATCTGAAATTGTTTCCTGATGGGTATTGTGCTGAACGAAGACATATCAGTGTACCCACCATGAAAAAAAAAAATCATTAGGAGACATTTATTTTATTTGTGGAGACATGAGACTCAGGACAAAGCTGGACAATCCTTGGAAAGGAGAGTGTGCCCTGGCAAAGATCATTATGCCCATACACATTCTCCCAGCCGATTTGTTTGAGCCTCCTCCCACAAATAAACCTACCACAAACTCCAGAAACAAAAGAGAAGCTCCAAAGGAAAGCTTCGATCCACACATATACATAGACACTATTGGTGTTCCCCGGGGAGTTCCTAAAGAATTTAAGGCTCGTGATGAGGTCGCTGCCGGCTTCGAGTCCCTGCTTCCCCAGGTAACCATCAATAAAAATGTGAACTGGATAAATTACATATATTATAATCAACAGCGCTTCGTTAATGATACTAGGGACGCTTTGAAAGGTATTGCTGAACAGTTAGAAGCTACATCACAAATGACATTTCAGAATCGCATGGCTTTAGATATGATGCTTGCCGAGAAAGGAGGAACCTGTGTGTACATAGGTAAGGTTGATGATGCTGTACTTATATCCCAGACAACACAGGTCCTAATGGGAAAACTACCCTAGCTATTAAACATCTAGAAGATTTATCCATCGAACTCAAGAAGAACTCAGGTGTCACGGACCCCTGGAGTAGCTGGTTTGGATGGCTAAACGATTGGAAACACGCACTAACACAAATAGGCATGTTTATTCTCATTTGTACTTATGATAGTAGGATATTGTGTCTTTCCCATATGTAAGAAGATTGGTTCCAAGTACCTGGATAATGTAACACCTGCTATGTACACTGATCTCGCCAAAAGCCTTCCCTCACCAGAAGATTATAGTGAATATGTTAAAATCCATCATACCAAACAAGATGCCATCTACAAGAATCAAATTGTCTAAAAAGGACATTGATTCTAAGAGGGGATTGAAGGGTTAATCAGCCATCTTGTTTTCATTGAAGGGTTAATCAGCCATCTTGTTTCTCTGTGTCTATCCCTGCTGATTTCAAGGTGGTTATATCCTGGCTCTTTTCCAGTACTCGCTGCTATCATACACTTTGTTACTTTCCTTAGACACTGTACATTCTGTGCTTTCTCATAACTAACGAATACTACACAAGGCGATGTATAAGCCACCCCACAAAGACACTGCTATTTCCCTACCTCTGCACCAAATATTAACCAATCATGTAATTGAACCAGCGTCGTTTGTTGTGTATAAATATGTTGTTTTCGTCATCATTAAATCAGAGTTCAACCTTGTATCTGTGGTCCTCGTTACTGGTCATATCATATGAGGTTGCACTCTCACGGAGCTCTAAGGGGTCTTCACACTGAGGTCAGATAAGGTAATTAATAGATTAGACAATCGATACATCGGCGTATGATCGATTCTCTTCAACTACCTACTCTGCCGCACACGGAAGTCAAACACAAGGCTGTGTTTGAAAAATTACAGGTAGGAGCTGGTTGGCTAGTGGTTTATCACTCTCCCCTTTATCACTTTTCAGGACTTAGTAGCTGCAATCTGATTGGTTGCTAAGGACAACATCACACATGGCTTTCTAATGGTTATTGATGTAACCAATCATTGTAAATAAGTTGAATAAGTGTTAGCATCTAAAATAATGTTTGCATTAATAAATATACTTTACAGTATATCAGTGTACTGATATATTAAGCCTGGGGAAGGGATAAGGTAGAAGGTGGTAACGCAACTGTCAGTCATCTCCTATCATTTTTCAAATCCAGCCAATAACAAGGCAGTTAGGTGATGATTGGCCCATGCATTATCACCTTCTGCTTTAATACTTCTTCAGGCTGAATACATCTTTATCTCTGTCAACTATATCTCTCTCCAAGGCTTAGTAACTAGACCTCTAAAGATGCGCATACGCTCTGCAATATCATCTACGGAGAATTCTTCATCGATAGGGCAAACAATTCAGTGCACACACACTGAACAATATCGTTAACGATACCGTTCAGTGACATCACCCTGCCCCCCATGAACATGCTGTCACTGGTGGTATACTCAAATTGAGCTGCATATACAGACAACAGGAGGAGTTGTTAACGACCCGTGGGAGTGCGCATCGTCAACGATATTGAGCGTATTACAACCAATATCGTTCATTAGGCCCAAAATAAGCTATATAGTTCACTGGTTGCACAATCAGGGACAGAGAGTGGAAGCAAATGGCATACATTCCAGCTGGGGTAAGGTCCAAAGTGGATTCCTGCAAAGTTCAATATTGGGACCCACCTTGTTTAATATATTCATTAAGGATATTGGAAATTACATAGTGAGTAAAATTGCAATATCTGCAGACGACACGAAATTGAGTACGGAAATTAACTCCGGAGAGGATGTGGAAACACTACAATGTGATAGTGCCAATGTGATAGTGCCTCTTTACAAGGCATTGGTGAGACCACACTTGGCACCACACCTTAGGAAGGACATAAATTAATTGGAACAGGTACAGAGAAGGGCGACTAAGCTAGTAAAAGGTCTTCAATCACTAGAATACAAAGATAGGTTAACCAGGCTGAATATGAAAACATATTCAGCCAGGTTAACCTATCTTTGTATTCTAGTGATTGAAGACCTTTTACTAGCTTACTGGAGAAACGGAGGTTGAGAGGTGATATGATTAGTATGTTCAAATACCGGATTGGGAAACATATGGAACTGGGAGATGATTTGTCACTAACAGGCCTATACTTAGGACACGCAGGCATGTACTGAGGCTCGAGGAAAAGAAATTGAATTCTTCAACATTGGAGCAGTCAAATTCTGGAACTCATTGTCAGTGGGGGTGATCACAGCGACTACTGTTAATGAATTTAAATCAAAACTGGATGCATTTTTGCCCACTAAGGGAATCCTATAGATATGACTTATTCAAGTCAGTAGATACAATTTAGATGGACTAACGTCTTTTTTCAGCCTTAATTACTGTTACTATGTTACTATGGCCCTTATTCTGGTCGGTGCGGATATATCCGCGTGCGTTCGGGCCGCCGATGTTTTGTATCTGCGCATGTGCAGAGGCGTCTCTGCGCATGTGCGAGCGGGGCGTACGGCCAAATCCCGCATGATATGTGAACACTCCGAACAGGGGGTGGAGAGGGGCGTGAAGGGCTATTTGGTCTCATTACCATATGCATACGCCCCACGTTTCATGGGCGTTCCCATGCAAACGCTGGGCGTACGTATGGTAATGCGGCCGTGACGCACGTGTAGGGGGCGGACATATGACATCGGCGGATGTCAGCTGCCCGCCCAGATCCCTGCTTTTGCACGGAAAAATTTCCGTGTGGTCTGAGGTTGCGGGAGCTGGTGGAGCACTCGGTCCTGCATTCGATGGTCTGCGACCATCGAATGATGGGGGAGGTTCCCTTAGATGGAGGAGGCGTATTCCGTGAAAAATAGACGGAGTTGGCGATCCGTAGGGAAGGCGGGGTTTCGCACGCACGGTCCTGGCCGCATAATCGGATCCGGACGCTCTGATCAGAATAAGGGCCTATGTTACATCAGTTTCTATCTATCATCTTCTAGATGTTGCTAAGTAAATAAGAAGTAGAAAATGCGATTTGAGCTTCAAGGGAAATCGAAGCCGATATTGCGTAGAATGCATGGGTAGCATAAGAAAATGTCAAACAAAAAACACACAAGATTTTAGCAGCGCTCAAATGGATGAGTGAATCAATTTGATAAAAAAAGTAACAATTTATTGTTTAAAATACATGCGTGTTGGACACTCGGTTAGTAACACTAAAATTATAACACGTGTCATTGTGTACATTTAAAGAGTTTAAAATTGGTTAATGGCTAGATGATCAGATCTCACGTGAGTGGGTATGCCCCAATTGAAGGTGGAATTGTGTCCTGCACTGTCCACAAAGCAAAGGTCCAGATGAAAAGGGAGTCCTTGTAATACGGCAATTGATCCCCTGTGCGCCCACCGAGGGAGTGGTTGTTGTGGGTATAAGCCTACCTGCAACCTTGCGGCACTTTGTATCCAAATTGACAGGTAATAAGCCGGAGACTTCCACAGTTAGATGGACCCGTGGTCAGAAGAATAAGCAGGTATTTGGTCACACGTTCTCTCTGAATCAAAATAGCCAAGATCAGGTGGTGCTGATCTTGGCTATTCTGATTCGCCACACTATCTAAAATATACTCCGTGCCGACGTGGATAGTGGGGGTATGAAAAGGTCGGAGGACGCGTACCGCCGCCCCTCGCGGGGTCGCTGCGCTCGCCACGCTTCTGGTTGGCGTTTATATTGGGGGTGGGGTGGACAATGGGGGTACATTGTAAGCACCCATCAGGGTTGTACAATTAAAAATCGCATTGCATGCCATTTGCTGGCATGCGATGCTGTGTGATATTTAATTGTACAATCCGGCTCAATTACCCAATTATCGCATTGCATACCTTATGTAATGTATGCGATGGGCGCCGTGCTAGGAAACAAGTATCTTAATTCACTTTTTATTCTGTAAGGAGACCTGTAAAACATGCATGTGTGGGGTCGTGAGGACCGAGTTTGAGAACCTGTGGTGTAGACAGATAGATAAAGAGAAATTATCCTATGCCATAGCCGTACCTGATGGTAACTAGCGGGTACTGATATTACGGGCAGAATGTCATCATTGCAAGTGAGTGTACTCTATTTGTACTCATACCAACTCGTGACAGAGCACACACCAGCACACTGTGCCCACAGCTGCAAGCCTCCTTCCCCAACAATGGTACTACTATCAGCACACATCACAGGGGCCCAAAGCTGTGTGTCACAACCCCTTCTCTGCCACTGCCTAGAACCATGATACCCTGCCACGACTAACGATTAGTTAAGAGCACTGAAAACAATAATATTACTAATACTGCAAGGATTGATTGCCATATTAACAACAGTCTGGATTAACCCTTCTCTTCAGCTTGCAGTATTTCATGGCAGTGAAGGGGTTACAGGAGCTCATGTGCTTAGCTCCAAGGGAAGGAGGCCTGGAACATGCCCACCATCTCTCTGCTCTTTCCTGGATGTGTAATTGCAGGTTCCTGGAACAGCCTATGTGTGATTTCCAGCTGCTGGCCTTAGAAAACGACTTGGCAGTGAGAGCAGGCAGTGACTCGCAGAGCTGGGATGAGGGATGGTGTGAGGTGAGGAGAGGCACGAGGCTTCTACCTGAGCCTGTCGGGACATGCTGGGGATCGCTGCTGCGGGGTTGCTTTCTGTTAACCCTTGCCATACCACCGGAAATCGCAGAACTCTACACACATCTATGTGATGCCCTAAGCCAGCCATTTCCAGCCCCAGTCCTCAAGGCACACCACCAGTGCAGGTTTTAGTGATATCCAGGCTTCAGCACAGATGGTTAATTCAAAATAACACAGGTACTAATTAAGTCACCTGTGCTGTAGCCTGGATATCAATAAAACCTTCACTGTTAAGCCCCGTAAACACGGGGGGAGATATATTGCTCAGCCATATATTGCTAGCAATATATGGCTGAGCAATATATTGCTCAGTTGCTCCTTTTCATCAGCGACCAGAGATAGTCGCTGATGAGAAGGAACCTCTGCCAGGGGAGGCGCAGAGGTAATCAGCTGGTCGCAGGAGCAAGCTCCTGCGACCAGCGATTATAATGGGGCTGAAAACGGGAGCGCGCACCCGGCGATTTATAGCCAGTGATTGGGGCACACTCCAATCACTGGCTATATGGTCGCCAGCGACCATATTTCTAGCGATTTCAGCCCCTATCGCCCCCGTGTGTACACAGCATTAGTGTGCCTTGAGGACCAAGGTTGGTAATGCCTAGGCTGTCATGGTGCAATAAACTGTTTACACACCATTCACAGCTGCCCTACCTGTGCAAATTAGGAAACAGGTACTTCATTACGGCGGCAGTGTCTCAGTCACAGCAGCGTCTGTGTCCCCTTGCGGGGCTCGCTTCGCTCGCCCATGCTACGGGCTCGGTGGCTCGCTACGCTCGCCACGCTATCTAAAATCAACTCAATGCCAACATGGATAGTGGGGGTATGAACCAATTCACGTTGGCATGGACTTTATTTTAGATAGTTTTCCGAGCGCCGAACCCGGAAGTAGCGGGCGGCCATGCTGCCGTCATGAAACTAAACAAGAACCAATTTTCATTCACCGCCAATGGCAAGTGGTGCTGATTCTAACTTCTGACAATCACCACTGGAGGGGAAAGCCGCTCATACACACTGAACGGCTTTCCACCTGCCCGGCACCGACGGAGGGGGGAGGACTGCTTTGCATAGCACAGAGCTATGCAAAGCCATCCTCAAAGCCGCTCATCTGCTTGTCTGCAGATGAGCAGCTTTGAGGATGGCTTTGCATCGCTCTGGCTTTCCCAGCGGATGTTGCGGGAACGCGCAGCAGCGCTCACCGCCGGGGCATACACACTGGGCGGCTTTGAGCTGAAAGCTGCTCAAACAGGTTGTTTTGAGCGGCTTTCAGCTCAAAGTCGCCCAGTGTGTATGGGCCTTTAGTGTCTAGAACCAGCCTAATCTCAACTGTCATATCAATGCAATATTTTTTCAAAGTGTTTCGGCAGCCTTCCACCCTAAAGGCCCCCATACACTACGCGATTTGGCCCCGATTTCACCCGATTCTGGAGGATTGGGACGAGAAATCATGTCAAATTGGCCAAATTGCGTAGGGTATGACATCTGATCTGATCCGATGCGCGGTCCCGTGCACATCGGATCAGATACAGATGTCGGTCAGTCTGCACATAAGATTAATCATGTGCAGCCGTCTGGGGGAGCATCAGGAGCAGGCTGGCAGTGGGGACCTGTCCAGGGAGCGGCAGGAGCAGGGAGTGGTCCGGGGAGCGGCACGAGATGTACCTGCAGGCAGGGAGCGGGGACCGCGGCGCAGTGCAGACTGGGGGCGCGGCGGGAGAGTAGAAAGAAATCCTGTTCAAAAGACTGGCGGGCGCTGATTGGCTGGGAACTCAGCCAATCAGCGCCCGCCAGTCTTTTGATCAGGATTTCTTTCTACTCTCCCGCCGCGCCCCCGGTCTCTCTGCTCTGAGTCTGCACTGCGCCGCGCTCCCCGCTCCCTGCCTGCAGGTACATCTCGTGCCGCTCCCCTGACCACTCCCTGCTCCTGGCGCTCCCCGGACAGGTCCCCACTGCCAGCCTGCAGGTACATCTCGTGCCGCTCCCCTGACCACTCCCGTCCCCGATGCGTGGCGAGCCCCGTTAGGGGACGGGCAATACATGTGAAGTATTCCGCGCCACGCCTCGCCACGCTTCAGGCTCGGTGGCTCGCTGCGCTCACCACACTATATAAAATCAACTCCACGCCGACGTGGAAAGTGGGGGTATGAAAAGATCGGAGGACGAGTACCGCCGCCCCTCGCGGGCTTGCTGCGCTCGCCACGCTTCGGGTTGACGTTTATCGTGGTGTTGCGTTAACAAAGGGGGGGCATTTCACATAATAATTAACCATCATGTGGGTATACAATGTAATGGCATGCGATGCGACTGATTTTTAAATTGTATGGGAAGGTCCTTAAAACCCAAAAATCGGGTCTGATCGGGTCCCATCGCATACCTTAAGTTATGGTATGCGATGGGACCCAACGGGCGCCGTTCTAGGAAACAAGTACCGAATATAGATTGTAAGATCCACTTGGGCAGGAACTGATGTGAACATTCAAATATATTCTGTAAAGCGCTGCGGAATATGTGTGCGCTATATAAGAAACTGTTAATAATTAAAAAAATGTATCGGCTGGATCGTACATGGTATGAAGGGTTGCCCAAGTTGCAATATATCAGGCCAGGTCTACTTAGAAAACATCGTCTGGATGTGGTATCAGCCTCAAGCTGTGTACACACACTTCGATTTGCTTTAAGCCCTGTACACACACATCGATTTGCATTTGATTCGATGTTAGATTCGATTTTCTATTAGATCTGGCATTAGATCTTTTGGTACTGTTTACCTAGAACGGTGCCCACGATCTATATCGCGGGTATCTTGCCGCAAATCGCAGGCATCGCATGCATCTTATGTGTTTGTAATGTTAAATTACCTTCCAATCAACCAGATCAACCCAATGGACCCGATTTTACATAGGGAACAATGTTAAATTCCCTTCCAATCAACCAGATCAACCAATGGACCCAATTTTACATAGGGAACAATGTTAAATTCCCTTCCAATCAACCAGATCAACCCAATGGACACGATTTATGACCCCCCCCCTTCCCCCATTGTTAACGTCACCCCGCGGTCAACGTCATCCCGAAGCGTGGCGAGCGCAGCGAGCCCGCGAGGGGTGGCGGTACGCGTCCTCCGACCTATTCATACCCCCACTATCCACGTCGCCATGGAGTTGAGAATAGAAAGCGTGGTGAGCGCAGCGAGCCACCGAGCCCGAAGTGTGGCGAGCGTAGCGTGCCC
This sequence comes from Crinia signifera, assembly GCF_055691185.1. Lineage (NCBI taxonomy): Eukaryota > Metazoa > Chordata > Amphibia > Anura > Myobatrachidae > Crinia > Crinia signifera. The sequence continues at coordinate 43,835,075 of NC_139225.1, read as the reverse complement.
CTCTGGAGATTGGTCTGCAGTGCTGGCTCTTTGTGTGACCAGAGAGTATCATACTACAGCATCTGGGTCCTGACACTGCGGAAGAGCCGGCACTTTCGTGTCAGCCTTTTTGAGGGTGACACCCAGGTGTGTGCTGCTCCTGGCTAGTGATGTCACTGCCAGGACAGAGACTTAAATAACCTATTTCTATAAGGTCGCTTTTACTTTCGTCCTATGTTCTATCCCGACCTGTTCACTAAGCTTGATAAATTGGTGATGGATGTATTTCCCATTGAATATACTGCGTTATAACCCCATTTCCATTTGGCTTTATTCTTGATATATAATAGTCGCTATGACTGTTAAAGTCAATGCTGCATATATTTTCCTATAAATATCAATTACATGCCATTAGATGTTGTTACACAAGTCATTTTTCTCTAATGACAGTACCGCAGCTGCTGACACATTTAGCCTACCTGATACAAATTTACTAAAGCAATACAAGTGCTTTGCTTTGGTGCTGTGGCCATAGCAACCAATCAGAATATGTCTATAATTTTAAAGGATGTAATAGAGAAATAATAGCTAAAATCTGATTGGGTGTTATAGGTAACATCCCCACTTCAGATACCAAGCATTTTTAGATATGTGGCCATACGGATGGTGTAATGGTTAGCATTACTGCCTCACAGCGCTGAGGTCATGGGTTTGATTCCCACCATGGCTCTAACTGTGTGGAGTTTGTATATTCTCCCCCTACTTGCGTGGGTTTCTTCTGGGTCCTCCCACAATCCAAATATATACTGGTAGGCTAATTGGCTCCCAACAAAATTAACCCTAGATTGTCTGCATGCGTGTATATGTGGTAGGGAATATAGACTGTAAGCTCTACTGGGGCAGGGACTGATGTGAATGTTCAAATATTCTTATATGCGCTATATAAGAAACCGTTAATAAATAAATATGTGAGAATCAACCTGTATATATATATATGTAAGAATTTAAGAAAAATGGGTAAATGCATACCCCCAACTGTCCAAATTTCCATGGGCCAGTCCCATTTTTTGGGACTGTCCTGCATCCTACCAGGGCCCACAGTGTCCCGTAGTTGTGGGGGGCAGTTGGGAGTCTCTCTGCAACTCACTTTTCTGTCTAGCATCTTATCATTGTGAGAGACGGGCTGGGGGCATGGCTGGCAGTTCTCACAGCTCTGGCCATGCCCCCAGCGGCAAAATGGGGGTGTGGCCTCATGATCACAGGCATTCGACGCCTGGTAGTCCTAAGACTGCGGGCGAAAATGTAGGGCATATGGTAAATGGGTAAATCGTTCAATTTTGTCATTGCAATAAAGTGTACTACAGAATAGTGTTTTGGTTGGTTCCATTACTGTTCTAACTTTTCCCGTTGGGCAAAAAGATTTGCGTTATCACAGGATTTTCCTTTATACGGGTTACTGAGCCACACTGACCGCTTGTAAGAGCCAATGTTATGGTGTAGTCCAGGCAGCAGTGTCTGACAGGAAAGAACTGATGTATTAATACTTATTTATCTCTTTCAACTGTATAAACAGATGCATCTGACACAGTTTTAAAGTAAAGTATTTTTTATTAGCTCCACAAAAATATCTGAAGGCTGTCAAAGCTGCGACAGTCACTTAGAGGGAGGCAGGGAGTTTTATAAATGAGCTCTAGCTTGGCAGTAGGCTCAGAAGTGTTAATAAGAAGAGGATATAAGACAGTGTGACAGCAGGAGAAAGCCAGAACTGCTGGTGTAAGCTGCAAAGATATGTATATAAGTTCTAACTGTATAAAGGGTATACCGTCACTAGGTCGACCACAGGAAGGTCAACATACATTGGGTGGACCAATGTCAACACCCTCAAAACGTCGACATGGGTCTAGGTGGACAGTCATAAGGTTAACACAAGCATTAGGTCGCCATGGGGAACGTCCACAGTCAAAGGGTCGAAATGGTTTTTTTAGGGGGGTTTGAGCCAACATATGCCGACAGGTGGTATTTCATGCCCTACCAGCCACTAAGGCGTGGAGGGGAAATTACATAGTGTGCTGAGCGTAGTGAGTCACCGTGCCCAAAGCATGGCGAGGGGATGCGGTGCACTGATACGGTGGCCATGGCGACTGTGGCAACATTTGGGACAAAAGCATGATAAACCCATGTCGACCTAATGTTTGTGTTGACCTAATGACCCTGGCAACCTAAACCCATGTGTCAACATTTTGAGGGTGTCAACCTAAGGCCTGTCGACCTTCAGTGGTCGACAATATGATCCTGACCCTAGTGTTATGCACAAACTCTGACTAATGGGGCCTACACACCGGGTGATTTCAGGGTATTCTCTAAGTGATCTGATTTAATTTGACTAAATCGCTTAGATAATGTCCCTACATCACTCCGTGTGTCGGGGCCATATCGATGTGCGACGCTACCATCCGGCTAATTAAGATCCAGCATGCTGGATAAATTTAGCTAGATCGGCGGTCAAGGCTTTTGTTCTCACCGGAGAACACTGGCCCTGATGGGTCCCTTAGCACACATCGCTGTTCAGCGTTGTGCACAGAGTGAACTTGCTGAGCGATCTGAGCAGTCTATATTGCTCAGATCACTCAGCAAAATCTCTAAGTGTGTAGGCACCATCAGTTTAGAACGAACATCTGCTCTTCAACCCCAGGTCTAAAAATAGATACTAAAAAAAAATCATAGATAAATCTCCATTACAACAATATGCTGTAATTGAATGCAGATCTCCTAGGAAGCCAGTAGGACATCCAAACCTAAAATGCAGGATGAAAAAGATACTTAGAAAATGCATAATTGTGTATATAAAGCATCAGGAGTTTATTAGGACACAGGGACGCACTGGGGGGCAGAAGTCATCCCCTGACATTGTTTGTATAAGGGGTATTGTAGGGGCTCACGCACACAGACAAAGGCGGTGTGGTCATGTGTAACAGGAGCACTCAGAAAGTATCAGGACACAGCCTTGCAGCACTCCCCTTAGCATGTTTCTCCTCTTTCTTAGCATGTCTTCCAAGCAGAGCACTGGGAGGCAGAGCTGCTAGCCCAGGCCATCAAGGGGCCAGATTGGCCCAACAGGTTATTGGCCTTTCTGGAATTTGCCAAAAGTGCCAGGTGGCCAGTCAGCCCCTGTCAGGCAACTGGAGGCTTCCGAATTTCAGGTCTTTCTCCTGCATTTCAGGAGAGTAGCTCATCCTCCTGTATGCTGCCCACTTAACTGGTAAAGTGGGCAATAAGGGCCTTATTCTTGTTCACTCTTTCTGAAAAAATCCTTCTTAGATGGACAAAACCATGTGCACTGCAGGGGGGGGGGCGATGTAAAATGTGCAGGGAGAATTAGATTTGGGTGAGTTATTTTGTTTCTGTGCAGGGTAAATACTGGCTGCTTTATTTTTACACTGCAATATAGATCTCACTTTGAAGTAAAACCCGACCCAAATCTAATTCTGCCAGAGAGGGTCCATGGATAAGTCTACATGCACAGACTTATCATACATGTCAAGAGGTGTGTGGTCTGTGGGGGAAGATGTGGGCATGATTGCACTGCAATATAAATTTCGGTACTTGTTTCCTAGCACGGCGCCCACGATATTAAGTTGTATGACATCGCATCGCATCACATGCCATAAGCCCGCATGCGATGCGATTTTAAATTGTATAAGCCCCTATACGATTTTGAATTGTATAAGCACCCTAATTGGTGCTTACAATGTTAAATGCACCCCCCACTATCAACGCCAACCCGAAGTGTGGCGAGCGCAGCGAGCCCACGTGGGGCGGTAGTACGCGTCCTCCTACCTTTTCATACCCCCACTATCCATGTCGGCGTGGAGTTGATTTGAGACAGTGTGGTGAGCACAGCAAGCCACCGAGCTCAAAGCATGGCAAGGGGAAGCGGAATATATGTGAAGTCGCATTGCATGCCATCGTATGCCTTATGGTATGCGATTCGATGGGCGCCATGCTAGGAAACAAGTACCTAAATTTCTGTACTGTAACTGATAAGATATGGTCATAGCTTGGACAGATTAGGGGTTTTGTATGTTTTGTCTCACATTTCCTCTCAGAGGTCTGATATTTGAAAAACATTTTTATTATAAGGTAAAATCTCCAGTGTGTAGCAGACGTCTTTAATGTAATCCATCTGATGGTCTTTTTTTTTTTTTTTTACCATTGATGGGTCTCTGTTAACCAGATTGATCAAAAATGGGCAATGATATTGAGCATGAGTTCCCACTAGGGGCTGATTCAGACCTGTTGATAGAACAGCAAATTTGGCCCCTCTGTCGATGGTTGGGTTCTGCGCATGCCTGTGAGTGTATGTGGGGTGTCTTTAACTTCATAAAGTGTTAAGCTGCAGTCCTGGGCTTCCTATCGGCTGTGAGCCGGGGAAAGTCGTTCGATGGTAAGTAACCATCAAAGGATTTTTCCTCTGTGCGGGCGCCTCCGAGCGAAAATGTAAGTGTACACATCCGCTCGCAGTGTAGTTAGGGGAATTTGGGTGGCATGGGGGGTCGTGCGTTCCACGGGGCAGGGTTAACCTGCTCGCTAGGCTTCGAATAAATGCAGCGTATCAAGCAGGCCTGAATCAGGCCCTAAGTTCCATAACAAATGAAACCAGGCTCCATTTGTGAATATTGCTCTGTTTAAGCAAGGCAACCAGTGTTTTATGGTGAATAATTTAGGAGAGCTTGTAAAAATATGAGATAAAAATCTGCAATGACATCAATCCACTAATAATTTCAGATGAATCACAATTCCGAAGACTCCAAAGATATGTCATTGTCTTCTATTTATGGGAATTTGAGTTGGGAGAGGGCAGCGACAAAACCTGGTTTGTGATATCTGAGGCAGTCGGTTGTAGTGATGTTCCTGATTCCTCAGGCTGCTGAGACCACCTCAAGAACGCACACTCACAGACACACTGGCCCGCTTTCAAGTTCTGCTGTAAACAGATGTGTTGCTTTTTTTTAAACTATTTACGGTTCAATATTTTTTTCTGCAATATACAGTAAGTTTAGACTGATCTTGTAATGCTTTCGTGTTTTTGTTTGTTGCAATGTGGTATTAAGTACAGGAACAGCCCTGATTTACGAATAGAAAAAAACCTAAACATTTTCAATCGCCATCTTCCTGCAGCAAATACTTTATTGCTGCAATTGTCTTTGCCCTTCATGATTGGAATCTGTGAATTAGAGATTTTTAACATGTTGGGACTTGCAGATAATTGGCATAACAGATGGGTATGAGTCATTGGGTCAACCAAACTGAGGTCGTGAAAAAGGTCGACATGGCTTTAGGTCGAAAAGATCATTAGATTGACACAAGCATTAGGTGGACATTGGGAAGGTCAAAAGGTTGACCTGGGTTTTTCAAAGTTTTTTTGTCCCGAATGTTGACTTTTAGTCAACATGGACACCATATTGGTGCACCACGTCCACACGCATGACTCACCATGCTTCAGGCCTCCATGTCCTAGTGGATGGTAGGGCATGAAATACCGCCTGTCGGCACATGGCAGCTCATAAAAACTTGAAAAACCCACGTGGACCTTCCCAATGTCGACCTACTGAACCTGTTGACCTAAAGCCATGACCACCTTTTTCGTGTGCTGACCTAAGGCCTTTTCACCTTCAGTGGTCCACCTAATGCATGTCGACCTTTGTACTGTCAACCTAGTGACCGTATCCGCCTTGTGCACCTGCGTAGGAGTGACTAGGATTGCAGGATCATGAATGTTCATTGGAACTGGAATCAGTTCCAGGAATTGGAAGTAATGACCCATTCATGCATTGATTAACTGCCACGTGCTCTTGGCACTGGTGCTTGCAGTATAGAGAGAGTTGTCGGTGGAAACAAGAGAGGCATTAGGGGTAGCCTACCGCAGAAAACCCCATTCACGCATGCAGACCCCCTCCATGATGTAGACACACCCATCCATGATGCAGCTACGCCCCCTTAGTGATGTCGATGTGGACAGTTGTGGTGTAGATGTAGTATCCCAGCCAGGGTCATACATAGACACGCCCACACTGCCAATGACCTTACTCCTTAAAGGGGTGAATATTGATTCAGCATGCACCACAATTACTTAAACTACATCAGCTATAATTATAGCCTGAATGAAAATAATTGCCTGCACATGTAGACAGAAGAACAAATAACAGCAAGGGACAGTGATTAACAAGAAAACGGGGTAGGGAGAATCCTAACTTCTAAATACAAGTCTTTAAGGATTTAAATGATAAATATGTTTTGTTTCACATAGGCTCCCTTGAAAATCCCCCTTTGCTTATTCCAAGAAGTGACAAACAGGAAGCGCCATTTTCATTTCTATGTGTTTCCTAAAATATGCATCCGGAGTAGCCGACATACTTGGGCATTCCCGCCCTAAGGCATTTGGAGCTATTTTCGGGGATAACCATCCAAAACGTTGCTGCAGATTTTTGTAAAGCATGTACCATTGTTGACCCTCATAGGAAGTAAGAAAAACCGAATGATTGCTATAAGAAAGTAGGTAGTTTAAACCTCTAGAATGGGGGCTGGCATGAAGGAACATCATGTGCCTTAGCCTACCTATGGTGTGGCAGGGATTTCATGTGACTAAACCTGCCTATGGTGTGGCAGGGACATCACGTGACTTAGCCTGCCTATGGTGTGGCAGGGACATCATGTGACTTAGCCTGCAATTGGGTGGGTAGTCAAGTAGAGGGGTGCCAAGATGGGGGTACTAATTATCCAGGCCCAAGTCTAATGGGGCCCTAGTCCTCCCTCCCAATTACCTGGAAGCAGGAGCTGCAGCAGCTTTTCTCCTTAACCTAGCACATGCTGGTGTGTGTGTGGCCAGGGAAGCACTTAAAATACTATTCTTTTCAAACGAAGGGCGAGATTCTCTATTACAGAAATGCAGTAAAAACCCCGTTATCGGGGTTTTTACCGCATTTCTGTATTCTCTAACATCCCTCCGCAGTGTCACCGCTGCGAAGGGAATCGCCAGCAAAAGCTGGCGGTTCCCTGCAGAAGCCTATGGGCTTCTTACTGCAGCGGTGTGTGAGGGATCCGTCACGGATCCCTCCCAGCATGCCCCGCGGCCGGAGCGTCGGTCTGCGCATGCGCATATTTTAGAGAATATGCGGTCATTAGAAATGCGGTGGCCGGCGAAGAGGGCTGCGGATTTTAGAGAATCCCGCCCACAGTCTGTAACATAGCAATTAGGAGCTGATTGGCTGGTATCTCTCTCCAAATTCTAACTCTCTAATGCAAATGCTGGGTACACATTGGAGCAATTCCCGTGGATGCCGATATAGTTAACTATAGCTGGGGTGCCACAGGCAAACTATTTAGGGCATACACACTGTATCAATCGGTGACGTCAACCGCCCCCTGCTCCGTTCATGCAGTCTCTGGCGATATTGTTAGGTGGAGCTACATGTAGATATTGCCCATACACATTGAGCGATATGCAGGCAATAACATTAACAATATAGATATTTTCTATATTGTCAACGATATATCGCCCAGTTTATTCCCAGCTTTAGTAAATCTCCCCTATGTTTATACTGTAATGGTGTAATGTCAGCAAACGCATAGTAAAATGCTTTAAAAACTCATGACTAAATGTGCATGTGTGAGTGTGTGTGTATATATATCTGTATAACTTCTGTGAGAAAGGATAACGTCTGAATTGTAAGACGGGTACTATGCCTATATTGTCTTTCAAACTCCCAACACAACAAAAATGACATTGAAGAATCGCATACAAGAGGAATTTAAGAATGAGGGAGGGACAAACCAAATACTCACACAGAGCTTTATCTAGTCTGAGGCAACAGAACATCAGGTAAATGGTTAAACATGATTTTATTTTACAATTTTCTTTTTTTAGCATCCAATGTTAAAAAGCCATCCCTATCTAAAGAAATCACAGCAAGTAATTTGCCCCCAGCAATCCCCCCTAAAATTCCATTTAGTGGTTTCACCAGTGCATCACACAAAAGTCTCCTTTATAACATCAGCCTGGAAGCAGAGACTGGGCAGGGATTTGTGTGAATCAAAAGCCTTACAGTGCATTGATGCTCGCCTCCGTACTGGAGAGAGGGAGGAAAAGCAGAGACAGCGGGGAAAGGAAGAGAGGGAAGCGGGAGACAGTGATCTGAGATGGAAAAGAATGAGGAGGAAGAGAGGAGAGAACAGAGGGAGTCAGACATTTCCCACCCTATCTGCAATTTGCCTCATTGCCTGGGGCAGCTAAGTCTATGGTCTTTGTGTTCTTATGGCAGAAATGGGGATCCTTTGACCCTCCAGCTGTTGCTGAACTACACATCCCAGCATGCCCTGCAACAGTTTTAGCATGGCCAGATAACAAAACTGTAGCAGGGCAAGCTGGGATGTGTGGTTCAACAACTGCTGGCGGCCCAAAGGTTCCTCTTCCCTGTCTTGTGGAATAGTTCTAAGTTTTTAAAAATAGGATATGTAACACTAACAGGTAGAACAGCAAACATCAAAGCAACAAACAAATTTAAATAACAAGAAGTAAACATGGAAACAATGCTGAAAAACAGAAGCAGGCATATAACAAATCCAGGAAGACATTTCCCATCACCCGGGATAGCATTTGTGAAGCTGAAACTTAAAAACTGGCAGGCACAAGGAATGTTTGGTCCATCCAGCACCATATTGTCCTCATTTGCTTTGTATTCCTCTGCCCATATTCATTGTTTTCCCCAAACACCATCATGTTTTCCTGAACTCTTCCAATCCTGGACAGCAACATGTTTTCCATCCCCCCCTGTAGTATGTTTCTGTAGGAGAAACAGATTTTAACCCTAATAATTCCTACAACAGAGTGTATTTGATCCTACAGGGGGAGGGGGGGGGGGGGGGGTGCGTCGGTTGGAGGCTAATTGCCAGCAATCAGGCAACCGCTACACTTTATACCGCCTCTTCCCCTGTTGTCCCCTTGCTCTTTACTTGGTACTTAGTAACATGATATAGGGGGGGGGGGGGGGGGTATTTAATCCGGGATTCTGTCTGAACGTCCCGACAGTCAGAATCCAGGGCCAGTTTCGTTTGATCCAACAGGAACTCGACAGTCGGAATTTAATGTTCCGACTGTTGAGTGTCGGAAAGTCTGAATCGCGAATTGTTGAAAAACGGCCATGACAAATCGTGGCCATTTCCGACAAATCAGATCCGACTTTAAAAAAAGAATCTGACACCCTTCAATGTTGTCGTTAACGGCAGCATTGAATAGGTGAGTGCCGCTATTTCCCCTGCCGGGAAATGACAGCACAGATTCAACCAAACACTTCTGTTGCCCCCCCTTATTTGGGCAACAGAAGTGTTTGGTTGAATGTCACATAAGGAGGAAAAGAGTGCATGCTTGACATATATTGTATATGAATATAGTAATATTTTCTCATTTTAATCTTTGCATCTTATCATTACATTTAACGTAGGCATGGACATCGGTAGCCCACCATCAAAAATCGGCTAACCATCACATCAAAAGATGTGATAGCATTTACGCATAAGATATAAATCCTATTTGCGCATGGCCAAAAGCAAACCCTGTTCTATCCTGATGTTAAACAGCTGAATTCAGCAATATATATAAAAAATCGAATAGCCATTGAATCTACACCATTTAATGCCGACTACCTTTAGAAATCACTATCACATGGTAAAAACATTAACATTTATGTTTATGAACCATCGGATTCCAATGTCCATCCTTACTGTTAGGTTTAATCGCAGCTGTGTTGCATGCTTCCATCTATTCTGTAATTTCCCTACAAGTAACTTTTGGGATGACAGCTAAGGCCAAACTGAATGTACAACCATTCAGACAAATCTGTGTAAATGGATACAATTCCCAGGGAGAGGATAGCACAGCTTCCCAAGCACTTGGTACAGTAACACAGGCAACATCTGTACATCCTATTCCATTCCGTAGCTGAGCTTGCCTTCCCCCTACCTCTGCTGTATCCACAAATCCTCCACCCTTCCAGCAAAGAGGACTTCCTTGCAGTTCCCCAGAGCCCTACCGCCCACTCCAGATGCAGACAGTGAGTCCCAGTATTGCAATGTCTTACCTGGCAAGCTTGGATAAAGCGGACACATAGCCCTGTTGCAATGGGTACATGCAGGAAGGATTAGGGATGACCAAGGAAGAAGACAGAACCAGCCTCAGTCTTTAGCTCTTGTCTTTGCACGCTGGCAAGCAGGCAGGCAAGACTTTTAATGATTTCCAGCTCAGCTTGGCGGCTGTGTTTCCTCTTGCAAAAAAAAAATAATAATAAAAAAAAATAAAAAATAAAGGAACAAGCCTCTGCCCCTCCTTCCTTCCCTCCTTCCATCCTCCTCCTCCCAGTACACGTGCAGGCTGTGTACAACCTGAAGTACTGCCTGCTGCTCGGCACTGGCTGACAGAGGATTCTGGGAGGGATTTTTGCACAGTACCAGAGAGGTCTGGGTTGATGTCAGGTTACACAGGAAAGTGGGGGCCTGGGGATTTCTGAGTCATTTTCACAACTGAGCCTGTGTAATGATTATATTCAGGCATGAGGCATAATTAACTCTTGCAGGGGCCTTTTGGGTAATGGGGGAGATTAACCAATATCCCTGTATTGTAGCAACAATAAATGCATGACTTCATTGCAGGACGGGGGAAATTGAATAGGGTTTAAATACCAGTTCACATCTTTTTTTAAGCATTTTGATTAATTGGCGATAATGATAAAGGGACTGATTCAGACCTGTTCACTACGCTCAGCCTGGTGAACAGCTAAGCACCACCCAATACCCAGCCGAACGCCCACACACACACCCCACCTCCCTTTCACCGAATCTCGCATGCTAGGAGATGTGTCCCTGACCATTGAATGATTTCCTCCCCTTCGGTAATAAAAGTCAGTGTAAACTGACTTTTATTTCCGCCACTGATCACCGAATACGGGGTGGGTCTTGACATCATGTTGACGTCTTCCACCCACCAACGAGCAGACAACGCCACACCTGCATTTGGCCAGCGTTTTGATGGGGACGCACTTAAAATGCTGGGTGTTTCATCCTACTCCAGCATCTGTCGGCCCCCGCCCATCTGAATCGGCCCCAAAATGAAAAAGGGTAAAAAATAAATCCTAGGAATGGCTGGTAAATGATGGTAAATTGAAATGTAATTAAATTAAAGTGGCTACATTCTCAGACAAAAATCTGCAGACATAGGGGGTCAGATGGAGACACTGCATCTGTCATAGGATGGGTGAAAGCTCTGATGTTGACCGATGGTGGTATATAATCATTATTGCAGTGTGCATGGTTGCTCGTTCCTTGCACATTTGGGTGTGGATCATTAGCTATTATTGTCAACGTCAACCTAGATCATGTCCTCCTTTTTAGTAAGCAACCTTTTTACCCGCCACAGCACATTTGCAGATAGGTGCTCACCAATAGATGCTGATGCGTATACTTTTGCCTGCGGCTTAGAATCAGGCCCCATACCTCCCAACTGTCCTATTTCCCGCGGGAACATCACGGTTTTTGTGGACGTTCCCTCGTCCCGCCCGAGGCCAGCAGTGTCTTGCGGTGGGGGTGCTGTTAGGAGTCACCACTGCCACCCGCTGGGCAGCGATGAATAGTTGCTGTGCGCATGTTCATAGCATCTATTCCCCACAGGCAGAGGGGCAGCGCCTGCAAAACGGGGGCATGGCCTCGCATGAGTGATGTAATTTGAAGGCCACCCCCTCACTGCAAGGCCATGCCCCCAACATTTTGGGCGCGCTGCTGCGACTCGCGCAGAGATCCCACTGCGCCATCACTGAAAGTTGGGAGGTATGTGGTTCTGCAACATGACAATGTGAGCCGAAAAATGTAAATGAGTTTCAATACAACATCAAATAAATATCTGAGCTTCGAGTGTCTGACTCATTGTCCTGAATTACCTCCTTGCTGGAATATTACTGCATGATGAGAACTTACTGTTGTAAATGAGCTGCGCTCTATGAGGTTCTACTAATACTCTAGTACAGCCATAGGCGAATCTAGGGGGTGGTCCGGGGGTGCACAGGACCACCCATTAGCCCATTTTGTAGCTGAGGGATGGAGCTTTCCAACGAGCCCAGCCCCGTGTCTCTAGCCCCCTGGGAACCGGAGATACTGCCAGGCAAAGTTGGAACATTTTCCCTATAGGATAACATGGGACCCGCTAATTCCAACGCCCACCCAGTTCAACGGCTGCCAGTTCCCCCTTCGGCATCACTGAAGCTCAAGGTTGATCTCAGTCAAACCCAAATTGCTGGGCCTTCAATCTGATACCAGGCTGAATCCATATGGGTTAATTGGTTCCAGGGATATTGAGGTTAAACCGTTTGTTTTTTTCATTTCTTAAATGTAATTTCATGACTGTTTATGTTCTTTGAGGGCAGATTTCTCTGGAACCAAACAGCCCAGTTTCATGGGACCAAAATCTTTCGAAGCCAACTCAAAAGTTCTTCAATATGATACTGGTCTCATGTAAATGGGTCAGTTGGTTCTGAAGATATAGCTTGTTGGTTAAAGGGGGGTAGGGAGAGGGAAGTGGTTGTCTCTCCCCCTCACACCAGAAAATGCACTAGGCTGGTGTATAAGGTGTCAGCCTGGGAATGTCCCTGCATGATCCTGGGACCATATTCCCGGGTAAATCCCTGAATTTTCTGTTGTGAAAGGGGTATTATTTTAAACAGCCGTGATCTGCAGTGCTCTGAATACAGCCGGGCAGCCCCCTGCTCTCTGCCCAGCTGTCAATGACTGTCACCCCTGCAGCTTCCACTCCAATTCTTCTTCCCGCTTTCACCTCAGCCTCCCCCCCCCCCCTTTAATCATGTGGTGCCGGCGCCCGGCGTGCTCCCCCGCAGGGCTGCCAAGAGAAATCCTGGGCCCCGGTACAACAGCGTCACGGGGCCCCCCTGGAGTGGCGAGCAACAGAAAAGAGGTGTGTCCATTAAAGGATATAGGGGTGTGTACCACACCATATACCCTTTATGCAACACAATAGTAGACCCCTTATACTTGCCCCTTACACATTATGCTACACAAAATTCAAATCGATTACTTGCCGCCCCGTTCGTATGCAGCAGTGTGGACAGAAGCGTGGGGTGGTGGATATGGGTTGCGCCCATGGGAGTAAGGGGTCGTGGCCACGGATGGGCAGATAGCGGCAGGGTCCCTGCGGAGGATGGGAACTAGGTAATAGCTCTCATCCTCTGCAAGGACCCCACTGCTGTCTGCCCATCATTCACAGGGACCCTCTGCCCCCCTGCGCTGCCCAGACCCCTATGCCATGCTACAGCAGGGGTGGCCAGCCCACGGCTCCTCTCTCCAAGATCTGTGGCTGGCACGATCATCCCCATTTGAAGCGCCGCCTCTGGAGTATAAGGATCCCAAGCTCACACACGCAGCAGGGAAAGCGGCAACAGTTCTTTCAACCTGCTGGCAAGAAGCAGCAGATGCCACTACTTGCCGTATCGCCGAGCTGAGCTGCCGGTATCTGCTGTGTCCCCCAAAGCTACAGATCCGGCGCCAAGAGCAGATGCATTGTGATGGCCAGCGGTATGTGCGGCTGGAGGGAGAGGGGGGATTGTGTCCATTAAACCTCTTTCATCTCATGTGATCCTGCGCAGTATGGTCCCACCCAGATCGCACTCCATATATGATCCGTCATAAATGGGCCCCATGTAGCCTGTTCCCTTCACACACATTGGAGGTCATTCTGATTGACCACAAAGCTGCAAAATTTGCAGCTTTGCGGGTTATCTAAATACCTCAGATTTCACGCATGCGAACGGATGTTTTACATCATCATCGATTTGCAGCTTGTGTGCCGGGCAGTGCGGTCGCTGACCATCAAATGATTTCTCAAGCGCTCGCAGATCTGTCAGTCTCTGCTGTCTTAGATCTGTGGCGCTCCTGTACGAGAAGAGGGCGGGCAGCTGGCATCCGGTGACATCAGCTGCCCTCCCCCGGCACCCACGTCATGGGAGTTCCCATGGGCGCAACCCATATCCACCACCCCACGCTTCCGTCCACACTGCTGCATGCGATCGGGGCGGCAAATAATCGGTTTACTCACACAAAGTGGCTGCACATGCACAACATCGCTCCCCTGTGTGACCGTGCGGGGGGGCGAACCAACCTGAATGAGGGCCATAGCCTGTTACACACACACATAGCCTGTTACACAAACACACACATATATATATATACATACAAAGCCTGTTACACACACACACATATACAAAGCCTGTTACACACACACATATACATACATAGCCTGTTACACAAACACATATAGCCTGTTACTTACACACACACACACACACACACACACACACACACACATATATATACATACATACATAGCCTGTTCCTTCACACATACAGTACATAGCCTGTCACACACACATATACATACATAGCCTGTTACACACACACATACATAGCCTGTTATATACACACACACACACACACACACACATATATACACACACACATAGCCTGTTCCTTCACACATACAGTACATAGCCTGTCACACACACACACACACACACACATATACATACATAGCCTGTTACACACACATATACATACATAGCCTGTTACACACATATATACATACATACAAAGCCTGTTACACACACACACACACTCACACACATATACAAAGCCTGTTACACACCCACATATACATACATAGCCTGTTACACAAACACATATACATACATAGCCTGTTACACACACACACACACACACACACACACACACACACATAGCATGTTACACACACACACATAGCCTGTTACACACACACACACACACACACACACACACACACATATATACATACACAGCCTGTTCCTTCACACATACAGAACATAGCCTGTAACACACACATACATAGCCTGTTACACACACACATAGCCTGTTCCTTCACACATACAGTACATAGCCTGTCACACACACACACACATATACATACATAGCCTGTTACACACACATATACATACATAGCCTGTTACACACATATATACATACATACAAAGCCTGTTACACACACACACACACACACACACACACACACACATATACAAAGCCTGTTACACACCCACATATACATACATAGCCTGTTACACAAACACATATACATACATAGCCTGTTACACACACACACACACACACACACACACACACATAGCATGTTACACACACACACATAGCCTGTTACACACACACACACACACATATATACATACACAGCCTGTTCCTTCACACATACAGAACATAGCCTGTAACACACACACACATAGCCTGTTACACACACACATATATACAAAGCCTGTTACACACACACACACACATACATAGCCTGTTACACACACACATATAGACATACATACATACATAGCCTGTTACACACACACACACACATACATAGCCTGTCACACACACATATATACATACATACACAGCCTGTTACACACACACACACACACACACACACACACACACATACAAAGCCTGTTACACACACACACACACATACCCTGTGTTACACACACACACACACACACATATATATATATATACATATATACAAAGCCTGTTACACACACACACACACACACACACACACAGCCTGTCACACACACACACACACACACAGCCTGTTACACACACACACACACACACACACAGCCTGTTACACACACATATATCCATACATACACAGCCTGTTACACACACACACGCTTTTTGTCTGTTCCCCCTGTCCATAGCCATGCATTGCGGGCGGCATTACCTTTTGAACCAGGAACTTGGAGCATACTTGCCTACTTTTGAAAAGTAGTTTCAGGGAGATTATAGATCACACTGTAGGGCATCGTATGGAGTGCCGTTGAGGGGGGGAGTACCACATTTTACCCAAAGGGTTTGTCTATCTCCACCCATGGGCGTGTCTACTGTCACTCAGGGGTGTGCCCTGCAGTGGCAGGTAAAAAGTAAAGTACAAAGTGCAGTACTGGCTACACACACTGATATCTCAGCTACATGGTGACAGACATGGTGCTTGGGCTGGGGCCACATGCTGTGTCTCTTCCCACAGTACTACCAGCCTTCTTTTTGTGCATGCACAGTCCGGATTGTGAAAGGAGGCGGCTTAGGGTATTTCTGGAGCTGCGCTTCAATTTGCAGGCCACCGGGGTACTCAGCCACACATCATAGTACATTATACACAGCACCCCCCTCCCATATTACACCCTGTACACATATAATATATAACACTCTACAAAACACCATAATATATCACATGCAGCTTCCCCCCCATATTACAACCATTACATATACACAGCACCCCCCTCCCCCATATTCACCCTGTACAAAGCACATTGCACAAAACACTATAGTATATTACATGCAGATTCCCCCATTTTACCATATGCACAGCACCCCCTCCCCCATATTACACCCTGTACAGTACATAAAGCACATTGCACAAAACACTATAGTATATTACATGCAGATTCCCCCATATTACCATATGCACAGCACCCCCTCCCCCATATTACACCCTGTACAGTACATAAAGCACATTGCACAAAACACTATATATAGTATATTACATGCAGCTTCCCCCATATTACACCATACCCTCCAACTGTACCGAATTTGCCGGTACAGTACCGTTTTCTAAAGGTCTGTACCGGCAAATAAAAAGTGTACCGAATGTACCGGTTTTTTTTCTGTCTGGTTCCCTTCCCTGCAGAGCACCCGGGAGACATGCGCACTCTGGGGGACTTTGTCCTCTCGCGGCCGCCGTCTGCCTCTACAATCTAGCTCCGCTGCTGTCTCTATGGTAACCGGTGGACGCGGTGGACGCGGAGGACGGGGGGAGGGGGGGACTTGACCGGAGTTGCTTGCGAGTACAAGTGTGCAGCAGCGCCAGCGAAATACAGTGGTGGGTTGCTGCGCACTCGCTTCTCACTGGGACATAGCAGTCGGCAGGGAGAACAGAGGAGAGATGCGGTGCCACAGCGGCAGCGGCCTGACATTGTTCTGTGGGGAGGAGGAGAGGGGTATGTTACTGACAGCCTTCCTCCGTCATTGCTGCATCATAGGTGCTGCTGCTGGCCTCTGCATTAAAACACCAGCCAGCTACCCACCCCCTGCAAGGACCCTGCCTGCTGCTCCACCTCCTGCTGAGAACCGTTACCTGGACCTGGCATACACCAACCATGCTGCTCTTGCAGCAGCTGCTGCTGTACCAGGACTGAAATAATACTGGTGACTATGGTAGGGCTGAGCTTTGAAAGCGCATGTGTCTGTGTAAGGCAGGGCTTGTCATATATATATATATATATATATATATATATATATATATTTATATATACACACTATTATATACAGGGGTAACCTATAAATGTGTGTGGGGGGGACGACGACTGGTCAGTACACCCACTTTGCCCGTGACCACGCCCACTTTGCCCGTGGCCACGCCCCCCCCTAAATGAGTACCGATTTGTGCCCTTCAAATGTTGGAGGGTATGTTACACATATTTACATATACACAGCACCCCCCTCCCCCATATTACACCCTGTACAGTACACACAGCACATTGCACAAAACACTATAGTATTTTACCTGCAGATTCCCCCCCCCCCCATATTACCATATATACAGCACCCCCTCCCCCATATTACACCCTGCACAGTACACACAGCACATTGTACAAAACACTATAGTATATTACATGCAGATTCCCCCCCCATATTACACGTATTTACATATACACAGCACCCCCTCCCCCATATTACACCATAATACATTACACACAGCTAATACATGCAGCACATTGCACACAACATATTCAATTATACATAGCTGCCCCATATTACACGCAGTACACACACATGATACACCAGCCCCCATTTCCTCAGTGCACACAGCACTCACCTGGCTGAGGGCTCATGTCAGGGACTTGCAGGGAACCAGCCATGTGGTAAGGGAGGGAGGCGGAGAGGCAGGAAGAGCTGCTGGTCTGTGTAACACGGAGCTGAGTGAGCTTAGGCAAATTCGGGGGCGTGGCCTAATCGCGGACCCGTGGCCACGCCCCCTTTTTCAAAAAAGTTTTTTTTTTTTTTTTTTTTTTGTGTGTGTCGGGACCCGGGCCCCCCTGGCAGGCCCGGGCCCAGGTAAAATGTACCCGCCCCCCCTGCCTCTCGGCGGCCCTGCTCCCCCGACATCATGCACAACAACAGCGCGCACAATATTTCAAATGTCCACTCGGATAGAGGGGATACCAGGAGGGGAGTGTGAGCGTGCTCTGCGCTGCGCTCTGCTCCTCTCCCCATAGAAGCAGCAGCACCGCTCTCCATCTCTCCCTGCAGCAGCAGCGAAGGCTCATATAAACATTTACAGTAAGTGGCACTTTTGGGGGCATTGCTTAAGAGACGCTACAAGTAGCGGTATGTGGGGGCATTATGCATAATGTGTGGCTTAATGTGTAAGGGGCATGGCATCATGTGTAAGTGGCATTATGTGTACTGCATAATGTGTGGCTTAATGTGTAAGGGGCATGGCATCATGTGTAAGTGGCATTATGTGTACTGCATCATGTGTAAGGGACATTATGTGTGCAGCATCATGTGTAATGGGTACTATGGTGCGCGGCATCATGTGTAATAGGTACTATGGTGTGCGGCATCATGTGTTATGGGTACTATGGTGTGCGGCATCATGTGTAATGGGTACTATGGTGCCATCAAGCAAGAACCCCCTAGCAATGAGCACGTAGGTAAGCAGCACTTATGTGGCAAATATGTAATGGGCATAACGGTTTGTTATATAGTATGTAATGGGCATCATGATGTGTGGCACAATGTGTAATGGGCATTATGGTGTGTGGCCTTATGTGTAAGTGGCATTACGGCGTGTGGCTTTATGTGTAATGGGTATTACAGAGTTTGCTAAAATGTGTTATGGGCATTACTGTGTATGGTCTAAACACCACACCCCTTTTTGTGATGACACGCCTCCTTCACAGGAGGCCACGCCCCTTTTTGCCGCGCGGCTGCGCCGCGCTAAGGTCCCCCTACTGTTATGTCTAGATTTGGGACCACCCATTACCATAAATCTAGATTCGCCTATGAGTACAGCGGTTCTCAAACTGTGGGTCCTGACCCCAAAGTGCGTCTCGACCTTCTCAGCATGGGGTCACGACTCCATGTTGCTGACCATCAGGCTGATGACTTTTCTAATCTCAGTCAGTGATTCAAGGAGTCTGTTGGATTGTCTGTTATTTTAGACTCCTCCCATTAGTTTGTGCCTCCACAATGCTGCCATGTATGTGCTGTCTGCTGACTACACATGTCATGTGATGGCCTTCTGCAGTAACTTGCTGGGGTCCTGTCATTATTTGATTGTCTGATGGGGTCACAGAGCAAAATAGTTTGCGGACCCCTGCTCTAATACTTTTAGTTGTTTGGATCGACATATGAATATTAAACCAAAGCAGAAGTATGGCCAATGACTCGCTAGCTGCGGAAGGTCTGCAGGACCAGCATTCCCCACTTGCCTGATCTAAAGCATAGCATGTATTTACAAATATAAAATCCTATGTAATATTAAATATATTTGATCACTGTAATACCCTTTTACCACTGCCGCTAAAATGGGGACATGACTTGGGTAGAAAAGGCTCCCAAAAAAGCCCGGGTCTAGTGACCAGGGAATCCTACCCGGGTATCGACAGGTTTGGATTTGAGTTAAGGGGCAATACATTATATACA
Source organism: Crinia signifera (assembly GCF_055691185.1). Classification (NCBI taxonomy): domain Eukaryota; kingdom Metazoa; phylum Chordata; class Amphibia; order Anura; family Myobatrachidae; genus Crinia; species Crinia signifera. The sequence goes on along the minus strand of NC_139225.1, from coordinate 43,815,239 downwards.
GGTTACCTGGGTAATCTGCCGTGGTCTCGTTTACAGCATGGGGATTGGGTTGAAAATGGAACAGTCTCTATGACAGTTGTCACCGGTAAGAAAGAGATTATAATCTCCCTTTATGGTCCAAGCCATTTTGTTGTTTTACCCTATTTCCCCTTCATATGGGGAGGCTGTAATCTCTCTCTGTCCCTCCTCCTTTGCAGTTGTGAAGGTTGGAGCCATAGGGGTCGGTTCAGACCTGCTCGTTCATGTACAAAGTTGGCCTAATCTCCGATGGAACTCGCTGTATATGGCCCTAGAGTTCTATCTTATGGCCAAATTTACTGTCATTCAATACAAATGGATATACTGTACAGTAGATCTCATTTTCTATCTGTATTTTGCTTAAGCCTGCAGGGATCCGTCAGAGCCGTGTGATGCTTCTCTGTGTAAAAAGTAGAAAAAAATTATTAAATAATTTTTAAAAACTGCAGCGTCCCCCCTTCATGAGTATAACAAACTGGGGTACCCTTGTATTTCTATAGCCAGCACCAGACTCTTGGACCAGTCCTGGTTACAAAAATAAGGGGTACAAAAAGAATATGGGTCCCCCGTATTTTTATAACCAGCACCAGGCTCCAACAGCCAGCGGACCCCTCCAAAAAAGGCCACTCCAGAGCACCCCCAGCCTGGGCTAAAGTCCGGGGATGTCCCCTGCACCCCTAGGTGGTGGGCACTGGGCTGATGGCAGTAAAGTGGTTAAAAAAAGATTACACATGAGGTGTTGGGTTTGGTAGTAGAACTACAAGCTCCAGCAAGCCCCCGCATGCTGGGACTTGAAGAACCAACATGTGGGGCATTAATGAGCCTACCGGGACTTATAGTCCCACTACAGAACCAATACCCAAATAAATTACACACACACACACACACACACATAATAAAGTATAACTTTATTACACACTCCATACATACATACATACATACATACATACATACATACATACTCATCTATCTTGACACAGAGGTTCGGTCACAGCTTGTCCAGTAGAATTCCAAATGGGAACCTAAGAACAAAAATTATACTCACTACCCTTCTGGCATGGATCGCTTCCTCTTCCTTCCAATGTAGGCTTCCATGGGGTTAAAAAAACAATCAGCATAACCCAATCCAAGCATACTGAGGAGCCGCAAGTGTGTTTACACTAGCAGCTCTTCCCCTAGAATAAGATTTGAGGGAGTGCCACACCTGCTGTGTGTGGCTCCATAGCATTATGAATTTAATGTCTATAGCCGGTTTCCACCATAGAAGCCTATGTCAAACTTTTAACATAGGCGTCTATGGTGGGAACCGGCCACAGACACGCATTAACTTCAAAACATGGAGTCTATGATGGGAGCCGGCAATTCAGGCTGACTGTCTATGTTAATACTTTAACATAGGCTTCTATGGTGGGAACCAGCCACAGAAGCACATGTTAAATTCATAACATGCGCAGCACACAGCCTATAAGGTTCAGAGCTCCCCAGAAGTCCCAGTGACTGACTGAGAATTTCCTCATTCTGGGGGAGGACTGGAGCTGCAAGTGTACAAACTTTGAGCCTCCTCAGTCTGTTTTTATCGGGTTATGTGGATTGTTTTTTTGTTTTTTACTCCATGGATACCTACTTTGGAACAAAGAGGATGTGATCTACGCCAGAGGGGTGGTAAGTATATATTTTTTTCACAGGTACCCATTTGGAATTCTACTGGACAAGTGGACCGAACCTCTGTGTCAAGCTAGGTGAGTATTTATGGATGGAGTGTGTAATAAAGTTATACTTTATTATGTGTGTGTGTAATTTCTTTGAGTATTGGTTCTGTAGTGTCACTTAGGGTTACCACCTAGTCCCTTTAATTCCGGACACATGTTAATTACACAGGTTCTGTGGCAGTTTAGCACTACAAATCCCAGTGGGCCCATTAATGCATGCGGGGGAAGGCTTGCTGGGTATTGCAGTTATACTACAAAATCCAATATCTTAGGGGTGCCGGGGACAGCCCCCAGTGTTAGCCTGGGCCAGGGATTCCCAGAGGGGGGGCTTTATTGGGGGGCCCCCACTCCCCCAGGGACCCAACCAGGGCTCAGCAGCCAGGGTGCTCATTCTTTGGCTGGGGAGATGCTAGTAAAAAGTTTCCCCTGGCTGTGGCATGACCCTGCTGACATTTAGAGCCCGGTGCTGGTTATGAAAATATGTGGGACCCCAGTTTTTTGTTCCCCTAGATTTCTGCAACCATCACCAGCTCAAAGAGCCCAGGGCTGGTTATACTCATGAAGGGGTACCCCACGCAGTTTTTTTTTATTATTTAATTTTTCTTTTTACACAGAGAAGCATTTCATGGATCTGAGTGATCTGTGTGATGCTTCATGCTAGTCTGTATTTGGAAAATATGAACCCTGAGAACTCGTCAGCTTAGTAAATTAGCCGAGTACTCAGGCCGAGTTATCGGGCGATCCTCGTCATACCCGTTCGTACATGGGATCGGCCGGGATCAGCGATCTTAGTAAATTTCCTCCATAGTTACAATTAATTTTATTAAAACAATGATTGATTTAGAAATATGTAATTGACCAATCTCTGGCACTGCAAGGGTTAAATACTGACTTCCGCTTTCTCCTCTCACTATAAACCCATATATAAACCCAAAAGGTCTCTATTCCGTACAGCCAGCCTGCAGATTACTCACAGATGTAAAGAGGGCTAAAAGTAATCTAAACTAGCTGGATCCATCTAGCGCCCCAGTGTAATTACACACTGCATGCCTCGGAAGGGCTTTTGGCCTGACTTACTAGAAATGGTTACCTCTGTATACTCTTTGAAAATACAATGTTTAAGTGGTAAAACAATGTAACAATCCCAAGTAATCTGTCTCTCCGTAAATCTGACCACATAACACCAGCACTTCAATTAGCAAATCACAGGATGTATGATAAACCAACACAGATGAGATGGACATTTTTCGTTCCGTATTGAATCCTTGCTAGGTTTTCTGGGTAAGAACCTAGCAAGGAGTTTTATTATTCACGTGGTTCTGGGATTTGCAGATTACACAAGGATCCAGTAAAGTCTGAGGGATACATTTCTCTAGGAGGGGATGTGGACAAATTAGGGGCCTGCGTGGGGATGCGACCAGCTGATGTGTTATGTGTATACTATACTACTACATAAGCATAGGCAATTGCATAGCAACAGTGTAAGGAACTTTTCACAGGGGGCTCTCTGCAAAGATGAGGTGCCCAGGACTACTGGAAAGCAACTTGGGCTGTGACTTTTAGAGCAACTTCAGGCTCATCATGCATGTTCAGACTAGGGGGTGATTCAGGTTCATTCGCAAAGGACATTTGGGGGGTATTCTAGCTTAATCGGATGGCACCAAATTCGGGCCCGTTCCGATGCTTAAGAGTCTGTGCATGGTATTATATTATTATTATCCTTTATTTATATGGCGCCACAGGGGTTCCGCAGCGCCCAGTTACAGGTTCACATAGAGAGAGCGAGGGCTGCCTAGGCATGAGGGAATATAAGAGTCGGTGCAGTTTGAGATGGTATGACAAAGATAGAAATCAGAGTGTCACTTACCCATAGAAGTGCTGTGTAGATGGGGTAGCCAATCAGGTGTAGAAGGGGTGGTAGCTTAGGTGGAGGTATATAAGAGGTAGTCAGATGATCCATCTTCCTCTTGAGTCTGGATTCCCACCCTCCCTCCCTTGTGCTAACCTACCACATGGCCTTTGGCCTTCACCCAAATTTGGCTCTCATCAATTCTAACTTAATTGGCGGGAGGGCGCTCTCGATCAGCAGTCCAGTTTGAAGTACAGGTGGTCACTGTGAGGTATTGCCACCCTCTGCCAGGAAGGCTGGTGAGTTCTGCCCCCGAGGGGGGACGCAGGACACTTTTAGAACTGTCCTCATTAGGCCCTAGGAGGGGCGGCAAGACAGTCACAGCGCAGGCTGGCTTTGAATTCAATGGGGGCGGTTTCTTCGCCCCAGTTACAAGTTGGGGCGTTGCAGTCGCCGCCATTGCTAACTTTATGACTGGCTGGTTGTCAAGCGCTCTCTAGGCCATCCCTTTCAATAGGGTCATACCACAATAAATACCCTTTACCTTTTTAAACTTATGCAGTGGTTATCCGTGTCGTTATTTCAGGTCACGTGTCCGTGTGAGTTATTTCAGGTCATGTGTCCGTGTGATTTACTGCTAGGGGTAATCAAGGTTTAAGTTGAAAGAAAAGGTTCATCTCAATAATGCATTAGACGCCTTAATCAAACAGGAAAAATAGTGACTTACAGTTGAGAACAATACAGGACGAATACAGGGTAAATGGTTATAGTATATTATGTGCATGTGCAGCTATCATTTGGTCAGTGACTTGCATAGTTTCCAAGCCATTTTAACCCCTTCAGTGGTGGGGGGTTTTATTGAGAGCCCTCCCCACTGGGTGAGTTTTTTTATAGGGAGCGCTCCCTTAAAAAAAAACATCACTGCCTCCCTGGGTCCGGGCAGCGCCGCTTAACTGTTAACCAGCAGCTGCCCGGACCTGCGCCCCCGCACCCCGTCCCAGTCCCCGGCAGTCGGTTTGTCATAAGCCCGCGCCGGGGACTTCAATAGAAAACCCGGAGGGGAGGGGGTAGAAGGAGGGAGGAGGAGGCACAGCAGAGGGGAGGGAGCCGACGAAGCTGCCTGAGATCAGTGAGTGAACTCAGCAGCGCTGCCCGGCTCTAAACAGTGGCAATCCTGAGAAGTTTCCGGGCTTGCCAGACTGGACACAGAGGCACAGCCCGGAAAATTCTCGGGATTGCCACTGAAAGGGGTTAGTGGGCATCCCCATTAATATGCTGGGTGTTCCCATGGGCACATGGGCGGGCCAATGGGTGCCAGTGGTGGGTGGCTTAAGTCACAGGACATCAGCCACCTTCTTTGTCTTCGTCCCTGTGCATGCAAATAAAAGTCAGTTCCCACTGACTTATTTGTGAAGCTAGGAGAGATCATTCCTTGGTCGCACGAGGAAATGTATCTTCGTTATGCATCCCCTCGCATGTTAACGTAGGGATTCAGCAGCGGGGGGGATTCGGCGGAGCGGCGGGTGGTGTCTCTGGTGCTTGATAAGCTTACTAAACTAACCAGAATCAGGCCCTTGGTTTGCTGGTGCATAGCCTGCATGTCAGTGATGTGTACTTAGTAAACTGTGCTTAAGCACCTCCTGAATTTGCAGGCCCAGCGATAAAGGAATGACTGATGCGGGTACGGATCACAGTACTCATGTGCTAGGCCAACCAGCGATATCCATCGTCTTTTTTTAATCGCCAGCCATACACAAGTTGATTGACAGGAAACTGGAGATTGGGGGTGGTAACCGGACATTTTCTGGGTGTGTCAGGAAAAATGCAGGTGTGCCTAGGAGTTTCCAGGGAGGTTCTGTGATGTGATGTCAGCTCCGGCCCCGATCAGCCTATTTCTATAACGGCTAAATAGGTCCTAGGCTACGCACAGTTGATGACCTCTGTTTTCCTAAACAGAAATGTGTTGCCGCCATTTTGTTGTAGTGCCAAGGACAACATCTCTGTCTGCAGATGGAGATTTCCTCGCCTCTTTGTAGGAAGTTGAACTACAGCAGCTGGCTTCTGTGACCTCATGGGTGTTCAGGTGATTTGATGATGCATACCAGCAGCATCGGATCACTAAAGCAAGCAAGGGGCATCTACTTATATCAGACATCTCCTGCTCCTGCTGCATTACTATACCAGTGCATCGCCATGAAAGCAGTAGCGACTACACCTCCAACCACATCTGAGTTTCATCCACTGTGAGATAATTGTCTATGCTTCCGATGGTGAGTATAACCATTGTCAGCAGCGAATATTGCATTGTTCAGGCATGCTGAATGATTTTTCATGCTGAAAGTCAGAGCATAAATAGCTGTTCAGCGATAGCCATACACTGTACAATTATCAGACCAATGATTTGTCTCATAATTGCAGTGTATGGCCATGTTAAGCTAGAGTTTTCAAATTGATCTGATATTTCAGAAAATCTGTAAAATGTTCCAATCTCTTTGGACCGATTTTATGAACCAGGTCAATGAACGATTTACACAGTAAATAGTTGCTGTCCTCTAGTAGTTTATCAGCATTGCTTAGGGGAAGATCTATTAAATCTACCGCATCAATTTGTATGTGCAGTAAGTTACAGCAGCGATTAAAGAGATCATCTTTATTTGGCCAAATCTTCTATAGAAGCACAAATGGCCAAATACAATGAACAAGCCCCCTTACAATACAGTAGCTACACCTTTGCGTCGAGTTTGTATGCTTTGGGCGACAGTAAAAAGGGCTACCGTCAATAGGACGCCAGGCAAAAGGTCGACATATGAAAAATGTTGACAGGCTGTAGTCGACATGGTCAAAAAGTCGGCAAAAGATGGACAAGTTTTTTTTGGTGTTGCTGCACTTATACCCACTGAGATGGTATGAACAAGTTTTTTTTTTTAAACAATGAAAATCTCATGTCGACCTTTTTTCTTTGTTGACATGTTGCCTGTGTTGACCTAAAATGTGTCGGCTTTTATGTGTCGACTTTTTGTCGACCAATAGTTGCTGGTTTATTAACTGTCGAACTTTTTACTGCCGACCTAACGACTGCATGCCCTTTGTGTCCTTTCCTCGTGTGTTTGTGTACAGTAAAACTAAAGATGTATTACACCTAGGTACTGTAGCTAAAGTGCAACATTTATCAGGGCTTCTAAAGAGTAGGGTACTTGTTTCCTAGCACGGCGCCCACGATATTCAGTCGTATGGCATTGTATTCAATTTCAAATTGTATACCATTGTATATGGCATACAATGGCATACAATGCAATGCGATGCGATTTTAAATTGTATAAGCACCCTAATGGGTTTTTTCAATGTTAAATGGTCCCCCTATACGATTTTGAATTGTATAAGCACCTTAATTGGTGCTTACAATGTTAAATGCACCTCCACGCCACCGCCACTATCAACGCCAACCCGAAGCGTGGTGAGCGCAGTGAGCCCGCGAGGGGTGGCGGTACGCTTCGGGTTGGTGTTGATAGTACGGGTGGCGTGGGGGTGCTTTTAACATTGTAAGCACCTATTACGGTGCTTATACAATTATTTATCTTATAGGGGGCACATTTAACATTGAAAACACCCATTAGGGTGCTTATACAATTTAAAATCGTATACCATTGTATATGCCATACAATGGCATACAATTTGATGGTATACAATTTTAAATTGTATAACATCGGCTAACATCGCATCGCATACCATCGTATGCCTTATGGTATGCGATGCGATGGGCGCCGTGCTATGAAACAAGTACCAAGTATAGGTGTTGCCCATAGCAACCATTCATTTATCTAGTCCATATCACAAAATGAATAGCTAGACTCTCATTAGTTGCCAATTCTAGGGGCTGGTTTTCACTTTTCCCTGTGTCCGATGCATAATTACATGCATCTGTCCTGTATAATAATTTGTGTACATACTTTATTCTCCCACACTCCCGATTTTTTGGGGCAGTCCCCCAAAACCTACAGGAGAGGGGCCAGTTCTACCGCATCCCACACACTTCCTAATGACGCAGGCAGAATGAGGAGATTTTTGAGTAAAAACTGTGGAGAATGAGGATATTTTATGTGGAATCCCATTAACATACAAGGGGGAGGGGCTTAATGACACATGTCATTAAGCCCATCCCCCTCCCTGCAGATCCAAAACTCATGACATTTTGGGGGCCCTGTCTACTGGGCACTAACTGGCACTACAGAGAACCGGAAGTCCAAGCACCAGAGCCAATCTTGTGGGAAGAGCTGCCCTTGTGTTTGCCATTGCATTTGTTAATACATGTAAAATTCCCAATAGCATTTTGGGAAATGACATCATGTATGTACTAGCAGCAACAGGTTCCTTGTCTGACCATAACTTGGTGCTGTGCTTTAAAAATAGACCTATAAATTCTTCAGGCTACAAAACCTAATTTGGAGAAATGGTATAAGTGGAAAAAAGTGATGCTGTCTGCAGAGAGTTTTATATAACGCACAAACTTGATGATGTCCATGTCTAATGGAGACTCCATGCTGTAGATTAGACTCCATGCCATCTGAGACATGACAGCGCACTCCTACCAGGAGATGCAAAGTGGGGAAATTGCTCACAGCAACCAATGAGCTTTCATCCATCGTTTATCAACTACCATCTATAAAATAAAGTGGAAATAGATAAAGGGCCTGATTCAGACCTGATTGCAGCTTTCAGTGCAAGGCTGCGAATGGCTTGAGAAAATATCGCAGCTCGTTGCACAGCTGCAAATCCATACGCAACTCGCCATTAAATGATGCGTTTTTCCTGACAAACTGCAACTTTTTGCAAATCAAAATGTGTCTGGGTTGTGAAATTTGTTTTTGCTGACCTTTGTCGCCGGCTGGCACATTGCAGCCCAGAAACATGCACATGTTGTTCGATAATCAGCCGCCTTATTGCATTATTAGAGCTGGCTTCATTAATACCCCTTTTACACCAAAATCCCAGGGCCAGGTTATTTGGAATACAGGTGCATGGTCCTTAAGACCAGCAATTAGAGATGACATCATCTCCAAGCGCTGGGAAATTTGTCGATCAGGACCCCCAAGGCACCTAGTGTATGTCACACTGAGGGCTAGCCCAGCACTTAGGAAAGCTGCTGCTGGGCTTCCCTCAGCCTCCATCTCTGTGTGGTGAATGTGAATGGACACCTCACTCACACGCGCAGCATCCGTTTCCCTCCACCCAGACACCACTGCTGTCTGCATAGCAGGGCACATAGCAGTGGAGGCTACGTGCACCCTATCCCCTAACCTCCAGACTGGTTTGGGCTCTTCCATTGCTGTAAACGGGTCCTGGGTCAGATGACCCGGGTAACCCACTTACACTGCCACCGGAACACTGCTTATAACCCAGGTTGGATTGCCAGGTCTTTGGACTGTGGTTATATTTTTGGCTGCCGTTTACAATGAAGCCCAACCCGGGACGACCCAGCAATTACCAGTTATACCCCTTTCACACCAGCCACCCGGCAATTACCCCGCATTTTTAAGTGCCCGGTAATTTTACCAGGTGCAGCTGGACCCCATTCACACCACCCGCAAATTAGCGGGTTAAAGCTTTTCAACCCGGTAATTTGCAGCAAAACCCGGGATTTTTGGTGGTGTGAAAGGGTCAACACGGGTCTTAAATCCCGGCACTCCAACCCTGGTCAAGAGCAGGGTCAGAGTGCCTGGATTTAAGACCCGTGTTGACCCTTTCACACCACCAAAAAACCCGGGTTTCCCGGCAAATCACCGGGTTGAAAAGCTTTAACCCGGTAATTTGTTTTGTGGTGTGAATGGGATATTACTAGAGCAGTGTAAAAGGCTATAACCGTTTACTATGCAGTCCTAAAGCAAAGCCCCTTGAAATGCTTGAAGGAAGTAAACTAGCACAGACCAGAGAACAGTACCTAGTCATACATTTCTTGGAGTGATGATTCTTCTGTGTATTTGCTCTTCTTCCATAACATCCCCCTGTGCCCATCTGTCAGACTTGTTCCCAGAGGACCCAGCCGAGGAGCCGTCTGCTTTTAATTGTGAGGTAATAGCTGAGAGCAAACTTTAGTTATGGAATTCAGCTGGTCAGAGTCTATGTGCAAAATACAAAGAGATTCTTCCTGAGGATACTGTTATAGTCAGTATAATACCCTCAAGTTTGCCAAAGCTGATACAATTAACAAGCAGATTGGCCTTATGTTTTCTGGATAGGGTGACATTAACTTATCAGGTTGAACAGTTTCTGGGTCTTGCACAGTTTGTTGGACAGTCAGAGAACATTCCAGTGGTGCATCGCCGGCTGTGAGCAAGACTTCAGGGTAATGAGCTTATTTCCAAAGCAATCTGACAGTCATTTACAAATAGGCCCTTTGGAGGGCATGTTAATGTGTGGCAATAGTTATCAGTTTAATAGAAACTATGTACAGAGACTATAGTGAATTAGTGAATGAACAAACTCATTCATTTATTAATAAGTTTTTATAGAGAGCTTAAATATTGCACAGCCAGTGGCATAACTATAAACTAGATTTAATAAAATTCCAATTCAGACCTATTTGCAGGCTGTGAATTTGCATCCCTGCTAATTATCGAACGACCGTGCATGCAAACGGTACGCAGAACGTATGTGTGGGGTCCCCCTACGAACAAAGCCAGTGATGGTTTGTCATTGCTGACGGTTCGCAAGTGGATTGACCGGCGGGCGGCGTTTGTGGTCTGCACCCTGCATTCGCTGTGAATGCAAATGCATTCACAGAGGTGAATCGGGTCAGCATGTAACTGATTGCTGGGCTCCAGTGGCGGATTCAGGGGGGGGGGGCACCCGGGCACGTGCCCCCCCTGTCATTAATTTTGTAGATGAGGACCAGAGCTTTCCAACGAGCCCAGCCCCATGTCTCTAGCCCCTCGGGAACCGGAGATATCGCCTGGCAAAGCTGTAACATTTTTTCCCCATAGGATAATATGGGACCTGTCAATTCCGACCCCCACCCGGTTCCAACAGCTTCCAGTTCCCCCCCTGGCATCACAGGAGCTTGTGATTGATGTTATTCAATTCCAAATCGCTGGGCCTTCAATAGGATACCAGGATGGTCCATATCGGTCAATCAGTTCCAGAGATATAGCATGTAAATCGATTTTTTTTATTTTTGAAATGTAATTTCATGGCTGTTCATGTTCTTTGAGGGCAGATTACTCTGGAACCAAACGTTCCAGTTTTACTGGACCAAAATCATTCAAAGCCAACTCAAAAGTTCTTCAATATGATACTTGTCTCATGTAAATGGGTCAGTTAGTTCCGAAGATATAGCCGGTTAAATGAGATAACTGGTTAAAGGGGGGGAGGGGTGGTTTTCTCTCCCCCTCACACCAGAAAATGCAAGGACTAGGCTGGTGTAAAAGGGGCCAACCTGGGAATGCATTTTCTGGTGTGAAATGGGTATTATTTCAAATAGCTGGGACCTGCAGTGCTCGGAATACAGCCAGGCTCTGCCACTGTCAGTGGCTATCACTTCTGCCTGGTGGTGGCTGTCCCCCATTTACCACGAGCATGTATTCCCCGTTGGCAATGAGCATGTAATCCCACATGGCAACGAGCATGGAACCTCTGGCAATGAGCATGGAACCCTTGGCAATGAGCATGTAGATAAGTAGCACTTACTGTATGTAGCATAATTTTTAATAGGCATTATGGTGTTTGGCATAATACATAATGGACATCATGCCGTGTAACTTAACGTGCAATGGACATTATGGTGTAAATGTTTAATGCGCGCCTTTGGTGGACAATGTCCCTGTTTATGAAGTTTATTGTGAATTTTGTCTTAATCTGTGTGGCATTATGTGAATTTTGGCTCAATCCGTGTGGCATTATGTGAATTTTGTCTCAATCCGTGTGGCATTATGTGAATTTTGACTCAATCTGTGTGGCATTATGTGAATTTTGGCTCAATCCATGTGGCATTATGTGAATTTTGGCTCAATCCATATGGCATTTTATGAATTTGGCTCAATCCATATGGCATTTTTTGAATTTGGCTCAATCCGTGTGGCAGTATGTGAATTTTGGCTCAATCCATATGGCATCTTATGAATTTGGCTCAATCTGTGAGGCATTATGTGAATTTTGGCTCAATCCATTTGGCATTATGTGAATTTTGACACAATCCATGTGGCAGTATGTGAATTTTGACACAATCCATTTGGCATTATGTGAATTTTGGCTCAATCCATTTGGCATTATGTGAATTTTGGCTCAATCCGTGTGGCATTATGTGAATTTTGACACAATCCATGTAGCATGATGTGAATTTTGACACAATCCATGTGGCATTATGTGAATTTTGGCTCAATCCGTTTGGCATTATGTGAATTTTGGCTCAATCCGTGTGGCATTATATGAATTTTGACACAATCTATGTGGCATTATGTGAATTGTGACACAATCCATGTGGCATTATGTGAATTTTGGCTCAATCCATTTGGCATTATGTGAATTTTGGCTCAATCCGTGTGTTATTATGTAAATTTTGGCTCAATCCGTGTGGCATTATGTGAATTTTGACACAATCCGTGTGGCATTATGTGAATTTTGGCTCATTCCATTTGGCATCATGTGTAAGGGGCAAGTATAATGGGGTCTAGTATTTTGTTGCATAATGTGTAGAAGTTGTATATGGTGTTGTACACTACACTCAAGGACATGCCCCCTGTTGAGTGGCCACACCCCCTTTTCCAGAGCGCGCCTTCGGCGTGTGCACAACTACATCCTTTTGTTGCCATGGTGGGCCTGCGTACTTTAAATGCCAGGGCCTATTTTTAATCCCATTCCCACCCTCTCTCTGCCGCTCTCTTAGCATGTACACTGGCACCACTAACACTGGCCCTCCCCCACCTAAACCCTCTTTTATCATGGTGCCCCCCCTGTCATTTTATCCTGGATCCGCCCCTGCTGGGCTCCAAAGAGTCACAGCCAGGGCCGGATTTTCCCACTAGGCACGTGAGGCACGTGCCTATGGGCGCCACCTGCTGGGGGTGGCACGGCATCCCCCCTTCTCGCGGGGGTCCGTGAAACGCGGGAGCTCCACAAATCATGGGAGGGGGGCGCAAAGCGCGGGAGGGGGGTCGCGGGAGGGGGGTCAGCGAAACACACGAGGGGGGTGTCGCAGGGGGGGGCGCGAATTGCAGGGGGGGTCGGTATATGAATCGTTGCTCCATATCCCAGCGCCAGCTGAAGTGGCAGCACAGTGACATCCCCAGCACTAGGTAGGAGGAGAGGACAGGGCACCTCTTCCAGACCTGGGACTGTGACAGCTATACATGAGCAGGTACGGGGGGGGGGGGGCACATTGTTGTGCCTATGGGCAGCCTGTAACTTAAATCCATCCCTGGTCACAGCCCAGTGATCATGTCTAAATCGGGCCCCTCCCATGGTACCTGCTCGTTGTCAGGGGTCCCCCACCCCTTCCCTTTTGCCGTCGCTGCCAGGGTCTGCCCCCCTTAAAAATGTCCCTCCCAAAATGGCCACCACTTCCTCCAGCATCCATAATAACTGTCTCCTCTGCAGCAGTTGCCATTTCGTCAGAAACATTTTCACTAAGGCTAGGCGCGATTGGACTGCAGACAAGTAACGGCAGGTCCCGGAAGGGGGTGTAGAAATAGCTCAACAGACTCCCAAGTCCCAACACCTCCAAGCTACCTTGGGGGACTGTCAAGGATATTGCTATGCATAGATTAACACAAAGATATTAAGAATTATCCAAAATGATAGTTATAAGGCGCCTATTGAATTATTGCAATTGACATTTACCTTAACTTAACTCTAATTACCCCTAGAAATAAATCACACGGACACCTTATCCTAAAATAATCACATGGACAACAACTGCATAAGTTTAAAAGGTCAACAGTATTTATCAATGGTATGACCCTATTGAAAGGGATGGCCAGGAAAGCGCTTGGAGATCAGCTAAGTCACAAATGTTAACAATGGCGGCGACTACAACGCCCCAACTTGTAACCAGGGCGATGACCCGCCCCCATTGAATCTAAGACAGAGCCCGCACTGTGACGGCCTTACCGCCCCTCCTATTGCATGGTGAGGACAGTTCAAGGAAGTGGCCATCGCCCCCCCTTGGGGGCATGACTCACCAGCAGTCCTGGCAGAGGGTGGCAATACCGCACAGTGACCACCTGTACCTCAAAATTGACCGTTGGTCGAGAGCGCCCTCCCGCCAATTAGAAATTAATTTTTGTGAAGCCAATTTGTGTGAAGGCCAAAAGGCCAGGTGGTAATTGTAGAAAGCAAGGGAGGGAGGGTGGGAATCCAGACTCAATGAGGAAACAGAATCACCTGACTACCCTTTTTATACCCCTGCATAAGCTACCACCCATTCTACACCTGATTGGCTACACATAACATCACTGAATTCTATGGGTAAGAAACTTCTTCAACTAACTTTATTGGGACAATCACAAAAATTCCAAGGCTCTTAAATGCCCTCATGCCTATACAGCCCTCGCTTAATCTAAGTTATCTAAATATATTCTTTGTATTATTCTAATCATTTTTTTTTTATAGTCAAAACTCTGGAGTGTCCTGAAGTTAGTCAGGAGAGGCTCTGCTTACCCTGTCTACCCTGACCACACGTCATGACCTTTGCTTGTATTAATGATCCATGATATGACCTAACAATGGGACCCTATCAGCCGGCTGTATGACCTGTGGTGACCCAGGCTCCAATAGAAGTCCTGGTCTCTCTGCTACCCCACAGCGCTGGTGACATTCCTCTGTTTTGGGAAACGAAGGCTGCACCCTCCAAGACCCCAAACAACATCAGCCTATCATTTACTGACACTCTGCAGCCATACAGCGTCCTCCATCACACATGGTACTTTTGCCGCACTAGCGTTGGGACCTGAATGAGGCCCCTTGATTCAGCATTGACAGGATCTCCTTGGGGCTCGTTCATGTGTGGATGGAGTGACTATCACTGCTGCTTCCTTGGAAGTGTTTGAATACTTTTTACAAGTACAAATTCCTTGTTGTTGTCCTGGTCTCAGCACTGATGAAAGGAATATTTTCAGTCCTGTTTCGATGAATTCTGAGAAATGATGGGGATTTTGTGGGACAATCTGAGGAAGTCAGATTTCAGCCAAAAGTGACATTCTTTAAAGGTTACCATAAGGGCACAGTGTTTGTGTGGCGCAAATAGGAAAGGTACACAAACGGCATGCAATAGTCTACTAACACTATATTGGCACTACTTCCCTGCACATATAACACATACAGATGTCATACCAGGTGCAGTATTGAGAATCCTGAAAACCTTCAATTTCCTGTGACTTAATAAACTGTGTCCCCAGGCAACCTTAGAGATGCGAGTAATGTCAGTCCTGTAATAGTAACATACTATAATACCCTAACAAATCAGGTCAGACATGGCCATTGATGTCATTAAGTTCTCCAAAGACCCATGGCCATACCCTACAGCCAAGATCACCAATCTTACCATGCAAGTTTTCTGCTTAGTTACAGCAATACCAAACCGTTCTCTAGGCTGGTTTAATGGACGGGTTCCACAAGAGATTGGCGTAGTCCCATTGTGCTTGGCTTAAAGCAGAAGTACTCAGGTTTGCATGGTATGTCCACACTTGACATGTTTCCCATGTTGCTAATGGGCACAACAATCATGTACATCAGAGCAGACTTCATCATGAATCTCACAAAAGGAAATTTGGTTGAATGAGTTGAGAGAGGAGGTGAAAAACTACCACTACCATACTAATATTAAAGTCCATAAATGTGCATTTTGCGCTCCATGGTGCACTTGGTTCCTTCTTTTTCATCATTTCTTACTTCCAATTGGTCTTTTGTCATGGAGTACCTAAAAGGCATGGGGCCCAAGGCTGTGGCCTACTCTGCCTATTTGGTAACACAAACTGAGGGTTTGATTCAGAGTTGATCACAAATGCAAAATCTATCTTAAATGGGCAAATCCATGCTGCACTGCAGGTGGGGCAGTTCTAACATGTGCAGAGAGTTAGATTTGGGTGAGTTTGTTTCTGTGCAGAGTAAATACTGGCTGCTTTATTTTTACACTGCAATTTAGATTTCAGTTTGAACACACCCCAGCCAAAGCTAACTCTCTCTGCCCATGTTACATCTGCCCATGCAGCGGAGCATGGTTTTTGACCATTTGAGAAAGATTTTGCTTTTGCGATAAACTCTGAATCAGGCCCTGAGTCACATAATATAATAACCTTCCAAAACAGGTAAGAATATGTCAGGGGTGTTTTTAAGTTCCCCATGTCATAGTCCATCCCTATGGTTAAGGCAGTCCAGTTTCACAATCTGAGGGGGTAGAGCATCTGATGCTATGTTTAAAACAATTGTTGTATACAGTAGGTGCCAAACTACTGACCCATCCCCTTGAAGCTTGTAAATGTCGCCCTCTATGACATAACATTGGCATAAATAGATCAAATCAAGTAAATGCATACACAATCCCAATCCCAATATCTTTTCCTGCACATGCACTTTGATAAAGCTGCAGTTGGCAGTGAAACGCGTCAGGCAGACTTCCAGTTCTTCACTCCATGTGTGGGATAGTGTACCTAGATTGACTCCCCCACTGGTACACTTTGATCCACGGATCCACCTATTTCCTACTTCTTCAATTGTGTTTGGTGGTCACGATCTCTCCTGGAAACACCCAGCGGCATAATTCCAGCTTGCCATTCCAAAAAGGAGGACACTGTCTTACCATCTCTCCGAATTATTCCTGTCGACTTTTTGGCGGACACCGCTCATCGAAAAAGTGTTGGGGTAATCCATCTCCCCCCCCCCCCCCCACGAAAAATACCATCAAAAATTTACAGGGGGTTACATTATCAGCGGAAGCCAATCTACAGCACTTTCCAAAAAATCATCATCTACCCGGGTGAGGATTCCCACTACCACCCGTGGCTACTACACAGATCGTCCACCAAATGGTAACGTGCACTTACCTATAATCAATTCTTGACTCCCCTTCCCATTTCTATATTATCACGTGATACATATCCTTTGTCCTATACTGGACTCGATACAGTTATATTTACCGCAGCTTGTGATGTGAAGAATTGGTACCCATATTGTTTTTACTGTGAATTTTGTATTTTTTGTATTGTACCCCTATATATGCTTTTTAAAATTATCCAGTAAAATATTACTACATTTGTAATCTGGTGTGTGTCACCTTATTTAGCGCTGCTCACACGCTTCGGCGTGATTTGGTTTTGTGTCTCATTGTGGTGGGGACTGACTATCCCCCCTTGAGCAGCAGCTTACACCCCGAAAAAACACCTCCTGTCAAGCGCCTGTTAATTTCCCTTGGTCTTTTGATCCAGGGAATTTTCTTGTTTTTTCCTGCACATGTGTCTGTAGATTAATTGCCCTAAGTGCCCCAGTTCTCCATCAAAGCCATATCATTGACACCCTATAGTAAGTGATGGTCAGTCTAACCACTCTCCATGTGCTATGTTTCCCAGCACCATCAGAGTTAACTTTTCCAGATAGTGGCCCTTATTCTAAATCGGACGGTACGGCCCGCGTGCGGCCGTACCGCCGATGTTTTAGTTCTGCACATGCGCAGAGGTCATTCTGCGCATGTGCAGCCCCCTTCGCCGCAGACGGATTTCGTCCGCCGCAAAGGGGGCGTATAGGGGCGTGAGGGGCTTCAGCCCCTCATTACCCTATGTGTACGCCCCGCGTTTCATGGGCGTTCCCATGCAAACGCGGGGCGTGTGCATGGTAATGAGGGCATGACGCCCTCATTACCATGACATGGGGGCGGAAAGCTGACGTCGCCGGATGTCAGCTTTCAGCCCCCTTTCAAGCTCCCACACGGACGATTGTCCGTGTGGTCTGAGCTTGCGGGAGCTGCCGCGGCGTGCGGGCCTGCCTTCGATGGTCGTCGACCATCGAAGGCAGGGGGCAGCTCCCACCATGGTGGAGGCGTAGCCTCCACCATTTTTGTGCGGATCGCCAGCCGTCCGTGTACGGACGGCCGTGGCGATCCGTCGGGTGGGCGGCCCTTGGTTTGTGCGGTCGGAGCCCCGTGTGCGGCTCTGACCGCACCAACCAGAATAAGGGCCAGTGTCGGAATTTCTGGGCAATAAACGTCCAACTCTGGGAAGGGCTCAGGGGATGTAAAAAAGCGGAGTCAATTAGTTGAGGTCTCAATGTATCTGATTCATGTTGGAAGAATTGCCAATAGCTTCTAAACCAGTGGTAGCTTCTACGAGATCTAGGTTGGCCAACTGGTCTAGCTAAAAGAGAAGTGACCGCTGAGAACATTGCAGAAACACAATCCCTGTGAGATTCTCCATTAACCATCTTTTGAACCAAGATATACCCTCAGTTCCTGGGTCTAGTTAGGCCCTGGAGGGTAATCTAGAAGAAACTGTGCCTATGGGTAGTCCATTCCCCTTTGTATCACAGGGTCTTCAGTTTGATGCCATCACAGGCCATGGTGTCATTATATTTCATGCAGGTTGCCGATCCTTTCTTGTGGAGGTCACGATACCTGAGCCTCCAGTCCTTCTCTATTGACGTTTGTAATCATCCAGAACTCCTGCACCACAATGAGGCCCACCAGCTAAAGAATGAGCGTGTTTTCCTGTTCAG
This sequence comes from Crinia signifera, assembly GCF_055691185.1. Lineage (NCBI taxonomy): Eukaryota > Metazoa > Chordata > Amphibia > Anura > Myobatrachidae > Crinia > Crinia signifera. The sequence goes on along the minus strand of NC_139225.1, from coordinate 43,796,975 downwards.
CAAAAAAAAAAAGGAGGTACTAGAATATCACACACATATTTTCCTGAACTGCAACTTGGGCTGAGATTATAGAGATGTACATTGACACCAGCTTTATCCATTATTACCACAAAAATTCTCCTTGTTGACTCAATATAAATGTCACGTAAAATTCAAAGATTCTGCCTCTTTACCCTGATTTAAAGATTCTCCAATCCACACCTCTCATGTTGTACTACTGCCCCCAAAGATTTTATTTGACTGATTAGGCCGTGTCCAGGCCCCTTGGGGAAATAATAAAAAAAAAACTATTTGTTTACATTCAACATTGATGGTGGGAAACTATCTGGTTCTCCCCCATTGGCCATAAACCATTGATGATTTTGAATCATCGATGATCGTTGGCCATCCTGTAGCCCTACTTAACAGAGTAAGTTTTGTGCAGTTTGCAGCCCATCCGCAGAGTCTGCATGTACTAAGTCTATGTCATATCACAAGCCATCTGCTATGTTGATTCAGGACAGAAAAGACAAGCTTTTGTTCTGGAGCCATTAAGCGTTTCCTAGCATTATCAGCCCCGCATCCGGCCAAGTGCACTTCGGTTATAATCCCCTTCCTCCAGCGGGGAAGGATAAGAGGATGGGAGAGAGGGGGGGAGAAGAAAGCAAGAAGGGGATGTTTTCAAAACAGAGTTCAAGGCCATAGGAGAGATAAACAGGACAAGCTGAAGATGTTGGAATTCTCTGCATTGTACAAAGACCACAAGAGCATATATGAGTACGGTACCTGTCTTAAGGCCCCCATACACTAGCCGATTTTGGTCAGATTTCAGCCAGATCAGTCGGATCTGGCCGAAATCGGACCAAAATCGGCTAGTTTTGATGTCCCCTCAGATCCGATGCGCGGTCCCGTGCGCATCGGATCTGCGTCGGGTGGTCGGACCTGCTGCACGTCCGACCACCCGACTTGGGACCTAGTGGGGCGGCGCGGCGGTAGAGGGAGCAGGGGGGGCTGGGGACGCTGCGGGGGACACAGGCGGCATAGAGCCGGGCAGGGGGAGCCGGCGGGAGCTGTCAGTACGGAATAAAAAAAAAAAGCCCATACAATGAATAGGCGGCCTGTGATTGGCTGAGCGCTCTCTCAGCCAGTCAGCAATTGGCTGAGAGAGCGCTCAGCCAATCACAGGCTGCCCATTCATACATAGCAGCAGCGGGGACGGGCAGCGCAGTGGCGGCTATTATATTTTTAAAATACTTGTCAAATGACCGGCCGCTCTCTGATTGGCTGAGAGCTCTCCGGCCAATCAGAGAGCGGCCGGTCATTTGACAAATATTTTAAAAATCTAATAGCCGCCACTACGCGTCCCGTCCCCGCTGCTGCTATGTGTAAGTACACTGCCCGGCCAGGTCAGCAGTGCTCACCGCACCCGCCGCCCTGCAGCTCCCCGGGTTTTTTTTTTACATGGGATAAATCGCATGCGATTTATCCCATGTAAAAAATGGCACATCAAGTGCCAAATTGTATGTGAGCCTCCCGGGGAGCTGCCGGGCGGCTCGCAGGTAAATTGGGTCCGACTTGTCCCTAGGACAAGTCGGCCTAATGTATGGGGGCCTACACAGTAAACAAGAAAACAACTTAAACAGGACACAAAAGTGGACTGATAAGCCTGCTGAAGTCTTTATAGTACATGTTTTTAAATGTCACAATGAAAGTTTTACATAAGCCTTATCCAAATATCCGTTATCCAAATTATTCCGAAAATCATATATTCCAGATAGTGAGAAAAAAATATTCTTGCTAAAAGCACTACTGGGGATACTGGGGACATCTGTAACAGCACTACAGAGGACATGATATGTAACTGGCACTACTGGGGACATCTGTAACAGCACTACTGAGGACATTATATGTACAGTAACTGGCACTACTGGGGACATCTCTAACAGCACTACAGAGGACATGATATGTAACTGGCACTACTGGGGACATCTGTAACAGCACTACAGAGGACATGATATGTAACTGGCACTACTGGGGACATCTGTAACAGCACTACAGAGGACATGATATGTAACTGGCATTACTGGAGACATTTGTAACAGCACTACTGAGGACATGATATGTAACTGGCACTACTGGAGACATTTGTAACAGCACTACAGAGGACATGATATGTAACTGGCACTACTGGAGACATTTGTAACAGCACTACTGAGGACATGATATGTAACTGGCAGTACTGGGGACATTTGTAACAGCACTACTGAGGACAGGTTATGTAACTGGCACTAAATACATGCAAGAAAATTATTGCTTGGCATTAAAATTCAGTACCTGAGAAAGCACACAAACTTTGTTTCATATTTTGAAACCTTGTTTTATGCACAAATAACATATTTGTGTGTATTTCATGTATTTGTACAACATAAATGCAAGATACCCCCACTTTTAATATTTCTACTGGATCAGGTCAGTCGACACGGTACCGTCGGCACTGGAGTCATATCCTTAGACATACACACAAATTTAACTGTATACGATATACCACTAATAACAATTATAATAGTAATGAGAAATGGGACAACCGGTGTACCCTGTACAACTAAATAACGGTGGTGACGTCACCTTGCGTGGGGCCCAGTCCTACCCAACCTGTGCACAGGGGTCTGGAGAGATCAGTTCCAATAAGGGGTCCAATGTTTGTAGTAATTCCGGCAACACTGGATGATAGAGGGGTAATACCCCAATAAATCCACAAGATGGCGGTGTTTCCCAAAGGTGTATCAGCTCAACCACCGGCAAATGGGGTTCCTAACTTAGAAAGTTCCCCCAACTGTAGTCCCGGGTAGATGGGGTTATTTCCCAATTGTGGGGGGGCTGGAAGAGCTCCCGGAAGGCTGCAGGGGTGCAAATGGGTGAGGCAGTCGGTAGCACAGTTCCGTAGGGTTAATGGGGCCTTTTGTCCTTTCCCCGATTACTCAAGTTATGTTGGTGGCAGGGAGTGCGGTTAGGGAGCTCAGCTGGGGCTGTTATATACGCATCGGTGGGTGGCAGTAGTCTGCGTTGGTGGCAGGGAGTGGGTCTTGGGACAGTTGGCAGGGGAGTACCTGTATACCGCAGCAAGGTGCAGGCTCCTGCCCGTCTCGACCCGTGCTCCGGCTGTCGGTCAGGTTGATCCGGCTCTCCGTCTTCTGCAGGGGCACTCTAGTGTGGGCGCTGCTACCGCAGCGTTGCCACACTCAGATACGCCGCACCTGCTCTGGGCTGCTCCGCGCTGGGGTCCTCAACGTCTCCCCACGCACCTTCGGCTCCTGCCACAGCTTCCCCGGATCCGGATGACGCAATGCCCGGCTTTTTCTCTCCTCTGCAACTAGCGGGGGTCAGTCGGCGGTCGGCGCTTCGTTCTCCCTCTCCTCCGGTCACAGGCGCGCACTTCTCTCCCTCCAGGATACACGCCACACGCCGTCCTCCTTCTCCGCTCACCGTTCCCTCTCACGTGAGTTGGATCTCCGCCCCCCTTCCTCTTCTCACCCTGCGTCCAATCCCCTCACAGCAATCACCTGTCAGTCTCCCACAGAGGCACGAAATCCCAGGGGACATTAACCCCTTAGTGTCTAAACAGGAACGTGGGCATTACACAGTCTTGGGACACCACATTCACCCCCACTTTCACGGATGCGTGTCCCCGCGCATCGTAATGAGACAAATAATTGTCTTTTTTTTTCAAATTTCGGTCTCAGCGGTGATTATGGCAACACTTCACAGGCACAACATATACATATATTACAGGTTATAACCAGATATCTAATCTTGGTACCGCCGGGGAAGTGTACCCCGAGTACTCCTTTCGGAGCGCCTTAGCTCAGACTCGGGGGCCACCTCCACGGCTGTGCGAGGCGGGGGTAATTCAACTAGCGGCCTAGATCGGGCCCGCTGTGGCGTAGTGGGCCAGCTGGCCGCCATCAGCAGTTAAAGCGGGTCAGTGGGCAACGGAGGCAAGAGGGCGGCTTCATCATCTGGCTCTTCGCCCCAATCATCCTTGGATGCGGATTCTGACGCTTGGTTCGGCTTCGGGTGGAGCTTGAGCTGGTTTCGGTGAACCCAGTGCGAACGGGTGCCATCTAACTTCGCAATTTGGTACACACGGCCATGGTGGACACTGGCTCTGTTATTACCACATATGGGTCGGACTCCCACTTGGAATCCAGCTTGCTCCTGGGTCGATTATTCTTCTTGAGGACGAAGCTGCCTGCCGGCAGTCGGCAGGCTTGAGCGTTCCGGTCATAGTCTTTCTGTTGGCGCTCATGCACAGCTCCCCTGCGCTGTTGGACAACTCGGTTAGCCTCCCTCATCCGGTCTTGGTGTTCGCTCATCCAGGAGGACTGCGGAGACAGTTGGGGCTCTTGGGTTGGGAGATCAAGCTGTATATCGGCTGACAGCTTCCCGGCTCTCCCGAAGAGCAGGTAATAGGGTGTATATCCCGTCGAGGCGTGACAGGTATTATTGTAGAGAAAGGTCAATTCGGCCAACAGTCTAGGCCATTCGGGTTGCTGACTCGGGGACAGCGCGCGGAGCATGTGGAGGAGCGTCTGGTTCATGCGTTCACAGGCGCCGTTCCCCTGGGGGTGATAGGGGGTGGTGTGCAGTTTGTTGCACCCGTAGTAGGCGCAGAGTTCCTTGAAAAGTTGGGATTCAAAGGCGGGGCCTTGATCGGACAGGACTTTCTGTGGGAACCCGTAGGGTCGAAATAACGCCCTCCAGAATATTTCGGCCGTGGTGCGGGCTGTCAGGTCCTTCACTGGCACCGCCACCGCAAACTTGGTGTAGTGGTCCACTATAGTGAGGGCGTAGGTGTATCCCATTGGGCTGGGTTCCATCTTCACGTGGTCGAGTGACACTAGTTCCAAGGGCCTACTGGTGCAGATTGGGTGGAGTGGTGCCTTTTCGTTAGTGGTAGCCGGCCTCCGGGTCGCGCAAACCAGGCAGGTCTTACACCACGTCTCGACATCCTGACGTAGATTGTGCCAGTGAAACCGATTCCGCAGGGTGGCTTCTGTCTTCTTGTTTCCGAAGTGCCCCGATTCATCGTGGTAGGCTCGCAAAACTGTGTCGATTGCGGCTCTGGGCAGTAGGAGCTGTTCTCGGGCTAGGTGGGTCCTCGGGTCGATCCACCCGCGGTACACTAGCCCGTCTCGCACCACCATTCGATCCCACTGTCGCCACAACTGCAGGAACTCGGCGGGGGCTTCATCCCTCTCTGACGGTGAAGGTTCATACTGGTCCACTAAGTAGCGTTTGACCCGTTGAATATGTGGACCCGTTGCCACTTCGCCCAGTCTTCCCCGTCGCCACTTACGGCCTGCTCGACGGTAGCCCTATTTGCGTGCTGTTGACTAGTTTTCGGCGGCCGTGCAGTGAAGTGCGGCAACTCCACCGCCTCTCTCGGATCTGTCTCTTCTTCTTCCTGTTCTGGATTCGGCAGGCGGGACAGGGCGTCAGCGTTGGCGTTACTGTGACCGCTTCTGTACTCAATCTGGTAGTTGTAGTTCGCCAAACGCGAGGCCCACCTCTGCTCCAGAGCGCCCAGGCGGGCTGTTGCTTGATGCGCTAGAGGGTTACAGTTGGTGACGGCCACAAACGGGGTAACTGCCAGGTAGTCTCGGAATTTTTCAGTCACCGCCCACACCAGCGCCAGGAACTCCAGCTTAAAGGCGCTATAGTTAACGTCGTTCCGTTCGGTGGGTCGGAGGCTGCGACTGGCGTAGGCGGTGACCCTCTCTTGGCCCCCTTGCTTCTGGGCTAGGACCGCACCTAGCCCCTGCTTGCTGGCGTCTGTGTAGAGCCGGAAAGGGAGGCTGTAGTCAGAGTATGCCAGCAGTGGGGCAGTGACTAGGGCCCTCTTGAGGCTGTCGAAGGCTTGCTGACGGGCTTCTGTCCATTCTATTGGGGTCTTCTTATGATACCCTTCCTTCGGGATTCCGCGGAGTAACTCAGCAAGGGGGCTGGCTAACTTCGCAAAGCCTTGGACGAAGCGCCTGTAGTAGCCCACAAACCCCAGGAAGCGCCGGATATCTTTCACCGTCTGGGGTACGGGCCATTCCAGCACTACTCTGGTCTTTTCCGGATCGGGTGCGACCCCTTCGGCGTTCACGACATGGCCCAGGTATCTGACTTCCGGCTTCAAGAGATGGCATTTCTCCGGCTTGAGCTTGAGCCCATACTTGGTCAACTGTTGGAAGACTTTTCCCAAATGCTGGAGATGTTCACTGTAGGACTCTGAGAAGATAATGATGTTGTCGAGGTACAGCAGTACGATCTCGAAATTCATGTGGCCCAGGCAATGCTCCATCACCCGTTGGAAGGTGGCCGGAGCATTGCATAGGCCAAACGGCATCCGGTTAAACTCATAAAGGCCCATGGGGGTCACAAAGGCTGTCTTCTCTCTGTCCTCTGACCTGCCAGTATCCGCTGGTCAGGTCCAAGGTGGAGAAGTACCTAGCGGCCTTGAGGGCCGCCAGGGACTCCTCTATACGGGAAGGGGGTAGGCGTCCTTGTGGGTGACGCTGTTGAGTCTCCTGTAGTCCACGCAAAAGCGTAACTGTCCGTCTTTCTTGCGGACTAGGACCATCGGGGCCGCCCATGGGCTGTGGCTTTCCTGGATCACGCCACTGGACTTCATTTCTTCTAGCATCTGGCGGACCGGTTGGTAGAGGGGTGGTGCCACCGGTCGGTGTCGCTCCTTCACGGGGTGCGCCCCGCCTGTCGGAATGTGGTGGCGGATATCCCTCACGACTCCGATATCGGTCGGGTGTTTGCTAAAAGCGGCGGCGTGCTCTCGTACCACTTCCATGACTCCTTCCTTTTCCGTCAGCGGCGTGTTCTCGTCCCCGACTTGGAGGCCCCTCCACCAAGCGGTTGGCTGTTCTAGACCAGCGTTCACACTGTTCTGCTGTCCCACGGACGGTGGGGGCACGACATCTTGGAACGTGGTCCACCTCAGTGTTGCTATGGGTTGGTTACGGTACACTTTCACTACCCGGCTGTGGGGGTTCAGTACTCTCACGGGGACACGGCCACCCCTGACGGTTACCAGGGCGCTTGCCACGACGACGTCGTACCGCGCCGGAATCAGCCCTGCCTCGACTAACGCATCGTAGTCGCCACCATTGGGTCCGCATCGGGCCTTGCCCCACAGGATTGTCTCAGAGTTCGGTTGGAGCTTCATCGGCTTCCCATCCGTTAACCGGACTTTTCCGACCTCGCCTGTCTCGGGTACGAACCGTTGGTGCCCCTGTAGCACTTTGATGGTTTTCTGCAGGGCTTGGTCCCCGGCCGTCGCGCCCCTTGTCAGCTTGGCCTTCAAGGTGGTCACTAATTCGTCGGGACACCGGTGCAGCACATTCATCCCTAGGATGACGGGGGCGAACTGATCCCCTTCCACGTCAGTGACCAGGCACCCCTGTTTGGGCAGCAGCGTGTCTCCAATTCTGATGTCAGCTTCCCAGTAGCCTACGCAGGGTATGGTGGGGCCGTTGCTGGCTATTAACTGTAACCATGATGGGGGCGGCAAGATCACCCGCTCCTCGTCCCAGTGCTGTCGAAGGGTCGAAAGCTGGATCATGGTGATCTGGGACCCGGTGTCCATTGCTGGGATCTCTATTCCCTCGACGGCCACTGGCAAGATGGGGCATTGTCCGATGAATTCTGGCCGCCACTGATTTGGGTCTTGTTCTACTCCCGGTACTCGCCCTGAGGTCCGGCCCTCGACCTCGGGGTGTTGGAGTTTAAATGTTCCTCCTGTCCGCAATTCCTTTCCACATGCCCGACTTCCTGGCATCGGCGGCATATGGGGCGCCCTTGGCCATCAAATTGGTCGGATGACCGCCGCCCGTATTCGCGGGGCAGTTCCCACCTGCTTCGGGCTGGCCTTTGCCGTTCGGCCCTCCATCTCAGCTCGGTGTGGCTCGGTGCCGGTGAACTCGCCATTCGGCGCATCTCCCTCTGCATTTCCGCCATTCCGACGGTGAGTTCCTCCATTTGTTTCTGGAGTGTCTGCATCGCGTCTCTGTCTGGTTGTTGGCCACCCTGTACTGCCAGGTCTGGGGTCCGTTTAGCCCTGTCGGTACTACTGGTCGTAGCTCCGGCTGAGCTCGCTCCTTCGTTAAAGCCGATCAGCTCTGGGTAGCCTTCTTCCTTGTTTTTGGGGTTACCGACGATGGCAAGGGCAGCCGTCTTGAAGTCCCGGAAGGTCTTGCCCGGCATCTGTGCCCTCAGCAGCCGCAGTTGGATCCTAACATTTTCTTGGGCCACCCCTTCGACAAATTGGACCTCTTCCGGGTCCACCGCTATAATGGCCTTTAGCATCTCCTGTAGACTCAGAGCATAGTCCCATAGCGTCTCATTTGGCCATTGTTTGCGTGTGTACAGTTTCATCTTTAGTTCGGGGATGGTCTTTGTTTCGAACGTGGTGAAGATTTTCTTCAGCATGTCTGTCGCATTTTTTCTATCTTCCATTGACCATGAGGCCACTTCTCTGCGCGCCGATCCCTTCAGCTGCCCCATCAGGATTTCCACCTTCTGCTGCTCACTCGGTTTGTACATCCGGTAGGTGGATTCTATGTTGTTTCTGAACTCTGCGAATGGGGTCTTCTGTGGTTGGTCATCGTCTCCGCTATAGGTCGGGAGCCACGGGGCCCCGAAGTAGTACGGCATGGTTATAGCCGCAGCCAGTGTTGCGTCTTCAGCGTCCTGCTGTTCTTGATTTTGCGGATTCGCCTGCTGCGCCGCTCCTCCGCCTTGTTGCTGCTCCATTTTTCACAGATTTGTCCCTCTCCTAGTGCACGCGGATCCTGTTCGTGACAGAATTTGTATTTAGTTGTACCGGGTACACCGGTTGTCCCATTTCTCATTACTATTATAATTGTTATTAGTGGTATATCGTATACAGTTAAATTTGTGTGTATGTCTAAAGATATGACTCCAGTGCCGACGGTACCGTGTCGACTGACCTGATCCAGTAGAAATATTAAAAGTGGGGGTGTTTGACCCCGAGTGTCGCTACGGTACTTTGGGCACGTGGAGTTCGTAGGCCCACGTGGGCATGTGCGTAACCCGGTTGGGTCACTTGTCGATGTTATTAAGCCTGCTGGTTAACTGACTGTCTCTGGCCAGGGTTCCTGCGCCCGATTAGCCCCTGGTATAGGACCCACGGTCAAAGTGTATGTTACTCAATGTACTGCTGTTTGCCGCCGGTCGGGAAGCGCTGCAGATTTTGGAAAGACTGGCTGGGCACTACATCGAGTTCTCCGCTTCCCGGACGGACCCCGCCACATGCCGCTGCCCGGGTCCCCTGCACACGTCGCCCGATGCCCAGGTCCCCTGCACACGACGCCCGCTGCCCCGGTTCCCTGCACACACCGCTGCCCGGGTCCCCTGCACACGCTGCTGCCTGGGGCCCCTCCACCCGCCACTGCCTGGATCCCCTCCACCCACCGCTGCCCAGATCCCCGCCACACACCACCCGCCGCCTTTCCCTAGGACAGTGCCATCTTCCCCTACTATCCTTGGGCCCCTGGGCAACTGCCCATTAAGCCCAATGGGAAAGCTGGCCCTGGGAGGGAGTGGTGTGAGGGTTTGCAGTGAATAGTTATTGGCGAGGTTTTCGCAAGCCATTTATGACTTGCACTGGGCGGGATCTCACTCTGTCTGGCCGCGGCAGGGGTTATCTGATTGCAGGGCTCTGCAAAATTGCACATCAGCAATCAGTTCTGAATCAGGCTCCAGAGAGATGTGCAAAATATCCATTAAAAAAGCCAGTGTCGCTCCCATTTGTTATATAAATTCAAATAAAAAATGTTGTGTAAAAAATAGATGATATTTCCTATATAAGGTAAACATTTCAGGTCATTATGATGAATTAAAATGTTTGCTTGGCAATTTTCACACCAATTTTGACAAATTTCCTTGGCACTCAAAAGGATAATAGCTAAAATTGCTTCTAAACATATATACTGTATGTGTGCAAATAATATGCAGTGAGTTTATCACAGATGGATGCAAATAGTGTCGCAATGGCTTTCTGAAAATGTGGAAAGGTTGCAGCTGATGGGTTTTGTACTGTGACTCCCACTGGGGGCACCTCAAATGCACTGCTTGAGTATGACGACCGTGCAGGATGACCAATAGCACGGAGATCAGGGGTGTATTTATAATGGGTGCACATGGGACACTGAGTCCCAGGGGGACCCACACAGCACACGCTGCACCTATTTTTTTAATACTTACCCAGTCCAGAGATGGTGGAAGAAAATCTGCACATGCACAATGGAGTCTGAGAGCTCTAGTGCTCAGAATCCACAATACAGCGATGTGGAAATCGCCAAAGAAATAGCCGCCATGCCATTTTTATATAGATCTGTGCTCAGACTCTCCTGCGCTCCACTATCCCGGTGGAGAGGAGGGGGCTCTTATGGAGGAGCCAGCATGCAAGTCTCCTACTCTCTTAAAACCCCCTGGGAATGCAGGCGTGGCAGTGCCAGACCCATATTTTGCAATCAGCAGCGTAAATAAAAGTCAGTTCAGATTTTCTTTTATTCTGAAGGGAAGAAACATCAGTAGATGGTGGGGAACCATCTAATGAGTTCTCGACCGTTTGGCCGCATAAGATGGTAAGTGTTCTCGTAAACATCCACTCACATCTTAGCAAGGGGATGCAGGGGGTGGGGCTGACCTGTTAGCTAGGTTGCGAGTATACGATGCCTAGCAAGCAGGTCTGAATCGGGCCCTTTGTTCACTCTTGATGACTTTTTTGATGGGGCTTTATGTACTGTTGTTGCCCCTGCTGGTAAAAGTCAAGATTCATGCAAATTGTATAGTTTACTCCAGTAGAGAGCAGGGCTATGATGATGTCATTCATAGCAAATTGAATCATCTAACCCCAGTGCATACCGCCCAACATTGGCTTGACACCAGGAGGGACACTTCACCTGCCTTCGGAGCGCGCCCAAAATTTTATGGGCGCGCAAGGGGGCATGGCCTATTCCTGCCCATTTTTTTGCCACTGTAGGGGCATGGCTAGCAGCTCTGTGAGCTGCCAGCTATGTCCCCAGCCCCTCAGGAATAGACGCTGTGCACACAGCATCTATTTACGGGAGACAGAGGTGGACTCCCAACTCCCCCCCCCCCCCCCACCGAGGGACACTGCCGGCCCTGGGCTGGAAGAGGGAACATACCCAAAACCCAGAATATTCCCACAAAAAGGGGGACAGTTGGGAGGTGTGCACAATGCCATTCGCTTCAGTTTGAGGGGTCATTCTAATTGACTTGCAGCTTACCGCCCAGCTGTGCCACCCAGCAGTGGAGACTGACTTTTATTTGTGGATGCCGGGACGAAGACATGGCAGATGGCTGATGGCTTGTGATGTCTGCCGCCCGCCTCCGGCAACCATCGGCCCACCCGGATTACAATGGGAGTGCCCAGTGTTTTCATGTGGATACCCATGGCCCAGCGCCGCCACCACCCCTGACCACCCCGTTCCCTCCCCTCTGCGATCGGCTCGGGGAGTGAGGCGACCGTTCGCAGTCGGAGTTTGCACATACACATCCCATTGGGGCAGGGGCCAAATTGAGTTCACTATGTGTGAACCAGAATCGGCCCCCAACTCTGTTGGGAGGCTGGAGAGTCCCCCTATTTTTGAGACTGTCCCGAACATTAGGGGGCAATTGGCAAGCACAAGTTAGGTGCATATGAAAATATTGTTAAACTGTGACATCTGGGGGTATAAGTGAGGGTCTGAGGGGTAGATTTATTAAGCTCGGTGAAGTGATAAAGTGTCTGGTTTTTTATCACCAGCCAATCAGATCCTACCTGTTATTATTCAAACCAAGCCTGTAACTTCACAGGTAGGAGCTGATTGGCCGGTGATAAAAAACACTTTATCACATCACCAGGCTTAATAGATCTGCCCCTCAGTTTCAAAGGTAAAAAAATTGAGAATACAACATATTACATTGTTTTGGTAAAAAACATTTTTATTTTTTAAACAATTTGGACACATTTTAACATTTTAAACAGCTCTTCCATTTCATAGCTTCTTCACTTGGAACATATGTAATTCATCTGTTACAAATTATTATTTTTAGAGAATTTGGCTTCATTCTTATTTCAGCCCAAAAAAGGTTTTTACTATTTTTTTCTATTATTTCCACAGATTAATTCCGACAAGATGTCCTGCAAATTGAACAATGTTGGTGCAAGACAACAACACTCTGCCGACATTGAGTTCAATTTAAAAGAAAAGTGATACTATTGTGTTATCATGGTTTTGTGATTTATAGAAACTGAAAGCATATGTCCCAACCTTTGCAGGTAGTGAAGAGGGATAAAATTAGGGGGCGTGGCCTTGGGGGTAGGGAACGTGGCCTGTGAGTGTGCATGGCAAATTAGGCCACACCCCCATTATTGGCACTATGGAGGCATGACCAGTGCTCTGAACATAATGCCGTTGTTAGGTAGACAGTCCATAGGTCAGCACCAAATGGTCGACATTTCCCCCACCCCCACGGGACACTACTACCTGTGGCTGGGACAGCAGGACATTCCCAAAAATGGGATTGTCCTGCAAAAATCAGGACAGTTGGGAAGTATGCGATAGTTATTCCCAGTGGTGATCTATTGGAGGGGGGTAAGCCATAGTGCTGGGACGGTCCATGGAATTTTGTTGCACATCCAGCATGTGTAACCACAACAATAACAACAACAACAACAACAACATAAGGGACCCTAGAAACATGTCTAAAAGGAATATATCATTAGTCATATGTGTGTCAGTTTCCTCATTATGCACAGAATAATGACTATGTATACACAAGTATACCAGTGGCTTATAACCATTGTTATACATAGATAAATCCGGCACTGGGACTGTGGCGGAAATGCTCTGCATATTTCATTAAATGCCCAGCGGTGACGTGTCTCTTATGATTCCTGCTGACTGTGAGTCTCTTTAGGGCCTGTTGGAAACCTGACCTTAAAGGACAATTCAAGGTCACAAGATACTGAAGGAGAACATCGATTGCCTGCACAGCTGGCAGTGTGCTTTGTAATTGCACTAAGGGCTTGATTCAGACCTGCTTGCTGGGCTGTGAGTGCTTGGAGCCCAGCAAGCAGGTAGCTGCCGCCCCACCAAGCGCACTTCCCTGGCACGGCCCCCCACGTATACAGCCGTCCACACAGGGAAAAAATCCTTCACCATCAAAAGCGTTTTCCCCTGCACGCAGCACAGAGTAAGCCATGACTCACACAGCACTGCGAAGGCTTTGAGGAGAAGGAGGTTGCTGATGATGCCCTCTCAACAGCTGGGGAACACCTGCGGTTTTTGGGGATGCCCAGAAAACGCAGATGGCATGCACGAAACACCTGCAGGTTGTCAATCACTCTGCGAGCAGTGAGCGAGCCTTCCCTTGCTGCCTTCGGGCAGATGGCTCACGCATGTGCACTGCATTCCGTACGCATGTGCAGACGATAATAGCTTGCAGCCTGCCACGCAGATTTGAATGACCTCCTAAATGCAGGAGCTGCCAGGATCCACAAAGCTGATACTGGTTGCAGGCAGGTCCCTTGTTAGATCTTTAGTTCATTCTTGAGACTCCTTGGATCACAGCTCAAGTGTGGATCTGCAGTTGAGCTGCCTACACGAACACAAGCTGATATTAGGAGGGCTGACTGAGGGCATTGTTTTCATAGTGACGCCATGGCCAGTTCCACTAGCAGCGAGCATTTACAACAACTCCATTGTTTGTGTACATTGTGCAACCCAGATTCTTCAATGCAGCACTCAAAACAGCCGTCTGCAATTCTTGGGCCTATATTACAATGCTAATAATGGCCCTTGTATTACATAAGACCATCCCTATTCTAAGTCTGAGTGTATATTTATATTTCCCAGTCATATCTATGCCCCTGGATCAAGTGTGGTCCACACTGCACTCATGTTCTTCAAGACTTACCTCTATGGCATTCTGTGCTGGTCATGGCAGCTCTGCGGGATTGCTGGGATAAAGGCCAGAAGGCCATTTTCCTGACATGTACACAGTATGAAAATCACAGGGAAAATGGTTGCCACACCATTTTCCCAGAGACCTGCTTATGGCCAGTAGACTCAACTTACTGCTGCCGACTAAAGAGGAGGGGGGCAGGACTGAGTCTCCAAAAGTGCCCCTTCCACTCTTAAAACACTTCAATTCACAGTGCAAAGTTCATACATGAGGTTTAAGCCTGATCCCCACCCCTACCCCGACCATTACTATTTTATTTAATTTATTTCTTTTTTTGGTACTTGTGTAATATCTGGGCGCCCGATTTTTTCATTGTATTGCATCGCATCGCACTACTTAAGGCATGCAATGCAATGCAATGCAATGTGATTTTTCATTGTAAAGACCAGATTTTTAATTGTATAGTCACCCATGGGTGATTTCATACCCCCACTACCCAACTATGCATGGAGTTGATTTTATATAGTGTGGCGAGCGCATCGAGCCACCGAGCCCGAAGCGTGGCGAGCGCACGCAGAATACATGTAAAGTAATCCGCGTCCGCTCGCCACGCTTCGGGCTCGGTGGCTCGCTGCGCTTGCCACACTATATAAAATCAACTTCCATGCGTAGTTGGATAGTGGGGGTATGAAATCACCCATGGCTGACTATACAATTAAAAATCGGGTCTTTACAATGAAAAATCGCATTGCATTGCATTGCATCGCATTGCATGCCTTAAGTAGTGGCATGCAATGAAAAAATCGGGCGCCCAGATAATACACAAGTACCCTTTTTTATTTCAGCCCCCACCCCAATCCTTAGTGGCATGCAATGAAAAAATTGGGCGCCCAGATAATACACAAGTACCCTTTTTTTTTCAGCCCCCACCCCAATCCTTTGGGGTTTTTTTGATTAATAAAAGCATTTTATGCAAACAGCACTCTCAGCACATTTATTAACATATACTGTGGGGCAATATTCATATGTGTTAACATCACCAGTTTCCTATGTGAAACAAACACATTCACCATACTGATATACTTGTGAAGCGCAGGTTCCATCGCAGGATGGCCTTGCGCATGCGTACTACGGGCCTTACGCATTGCGCAGTCTATCGATAATCGCCCGGACTGCGACGTCCATAGTAAGGATTGTATTGCACATACAGATGTTAGAGGGGGTCGATATAGACCTGCGAGGAGCGCGCATCAGTATGATATAGTGTGTACACTAGCTGATATGCACCAAAATAGTGTTAACCCCTTCACGACATTTGACGTACATGTACGTCATGGTCGGGAAGTACTTCCCGACATTTGACGTACATGTACGTCATGGATTCTAACTGTCACTGCGTCTATAGACGCGGTGACAGTTAGGAGATGTCTGCTGTCCCTGACAGCAGACATCCCCCCTCGTCGCCCAGGGGGGGCAGGGGTGCCCCCCCCGGTCGGCGATCGCTGTGATTGGCTGTTCAAATCTGAACAGTCAATCACAGCGTTTCCTGTGTTACCGGCGGCTAAGCCGCTCGGTAACACAGAAAACGGTGGTGATCGGTGCAGCACCGATCACCACCGAGCGGCAGCACCCCCCTCCCACCCGCCGGGCACTCACCCGGCAGCAGCAGCAGCTCCAGCGGCTCCACCGCTACGTCCGGAGCGCACGCTGCGCTCCCCTCCTCCCCCCTCCCCCCCGCAGCAGCAGCATCATGCTGCTGCTGGAAAAGTGAAAAATAAAATAAAATAAAAAATTATGTGCTAATGTGTGTATATATATATATATATATATACACACACATATATATATATATATATATATATATATGTGTGTGTATATATATGTATATATATATATATATATATATATACACACACATATATATATATATATATATATATATATGTGTGTGTGTGTGTGTGTGTGTGTGTGTGTGTGCGTATACCGCACCGATCACCAATGATCGCCAGCCCCCCCCCCCTCCCACCCGGCAGCCCCCCTCCCTCCCACCCACCCGGCTGCCGCAGCGCCAGCACCCCTCCCACCCCCCCGCCAGCCGCAGCGCCAGCCCCCCTCCCAAAGCTGGTGACCAAAATGGGGTCACTTGTGGGGGGGTTCCACTGTATTGGTGCTTCGGGGGTCTTGCTAATGCGACATAGCACCCGCCATTCATTCCACCACCAAAAATCACTCCTTCCCTTCTGAGTCCTGCCATGCACCCAACTGGTATTTTTTGGTCACATGTGAGGCATTGCCGTACCCGGGAGAAATTGGGGCACAGATTTTGGGGTGCTTTGTCTCCTTCATTCCTTGTGAAAATTAAAAATTTTGAGCCAGAACTGCATTTTTGTGTAAAAAATTAAATTTTTTTACACAAAAATGCAGATCTGGCTCAAAATTTTTCATTTTCACAAGGAATGAAGGAGACAAAGCACCCCAAAATCTGTGCCCCAATTTCTCCCGGGTACGGCAATGCCTCACATGTGACCAAAAAATACCAGTTGGGTGCATGGCAGGACTCAGAAGGGAAGGAGTGATTTTTGGATTTTGCAGCACAGATTCTGGTTGAATGACCCCCGAAACACCCATACAGTGGAACCCCCCCACAAGTGACCCCATTTTGCAAACTACACCCCTCAGGGAATTCATCTAGGGGTATAGAGTACATTTCAAACCCCCCGGGGTTTCACCAATTTTGATACAACTGAGCTGTGAAAATGAAAAATTATTTTTTTTCATTTTCACTGCCCAGTTGTACCACAATTGGTGAAACCCCTGGGGGTTTGAAATGTACACTATACCCCTAGATGAATTCCCTGAGGGGTGTAGTTTGCAAAATGGGGTCACTTGTGGGGGGGTTCCTAACTTTTAGCATCTTATGGTGCCTAGAAACCTACATGGTGCCTAAAAAATAATCTCATAAAAAGGAGTCTCCAAAATCAAGTAGGTGCTCCTTCTATTATGAAGCCTGTGGTTTGGTCACCGTGCACACTAGGGCCACATATAGGATATTTATGAAAACCAAAGAATTGGGGGAATCAATTTTTAGTCACATTTCTCTAGTAAAATGTACTGTGTTCCTTAGAAAAATGTATTAAAATTGAAAATCCGAAAAAAAAATGAAATTTTGAAATTTCACCTACACTTTGTTTTAATTCCTGTGAAACACCTAAAGGGTTAACAAACTTCCAAAATGCTGTTTTGAATACTGTGAGGGGTGCAGTTTTTGAAATGGCATCATTTATGGGGGTGTCTCACATACAAGTCCCTCAAAGTCACATCAGAACTGAACTGGTCCCTAAAAAAATCAGTGTTTGAAATTTTCTTGAAAATTTGAGAATTTGCTAGTCATATTTGAAGCCTCCTAGTGTCCAAAAAAATTAAAAGGAAGTTGAAATAATGATTGCAACATAAAGTAGACATATGGTCTTTGTTAGTTATTAACTATTTTGAGTGGTATGATTATTTGTCTCACAAGCAGAAAATGTGACATTTTGCATATTGCTAAATTTTCCATTTTTTCACGATATTTTGGTATTTTTCACAAAAAAACACAGACTGTATCGACCCAAATTTACCACTAACTTGAAGTACAATGTGTCACGAGAAAACAATCTCAAAAGCACTGGGATAAGTAAAAGCAAAAAAAAGTTATCCCCACTTAAGTGAGACATGTCAGATTTGAAAAAAAGGGCTCTGTCATGAAGGCACAAACTGGCTCTGTCATGAAAGGGTTAACGATATTGTTATCGTGAATATAGATAATGATAATCGGCTAATGCGTACCCAGCTTAAGTGTGTAGACTAATATTTATGTAACAATCAACATTAACCTGTCGCTTTCCTGGTGCTGAGAAACTACAAGTCTCAGCTTATAGTCAGTCGCCGAGGCGTTCCCACAGGAGGGAGGGGGGGGATCGTGGCAGGCAGGGGCATTCGTATGGGAAAATGCTGGTTGCACCCAGGAAAACGTGGAGAGTCCCCATGCGAATGCAGATGGGCAGCTGCCTACCGAGAGTGGATGGATGACGTCACAGGACGTCAGCCACCCACCCCGTTCTCTGACCGGACAGCGCAAATATAGGTCAGTCAAACCGAACAGGCAAAAGATCATTAGATGGTCGGCAACCAATGAATGATTTCGCTCCTGTATGCTAGCCTGCGAATGGGTGTTTATGCTACACATCTGTTCGCAAATCGGCGGGGATGTTCGGACCACAGTGGGGGGCGGGCAGTTGCTCGCTTGGTGGATGGTGTTAGATGGCTCGCTAAAGAGTAATTTTTTTTTGCTGCTAAGCGATGCAACCAGAATCACCACCAAAATGCTCTCTATCTGGATATGATTGGCATCACCTATTTCATTTATAACAAAGGAATTCCAACACAGGTAATTGCAATCATAAAGTGGGGAGACTGGGCAGAGTACCATATTTTGCCTCCTTAACCCCTTCACGACATTTGACGTATATATACGTCATGGCCGGGAAGTACTTCCCGACACATGACGTATATATACGTCATGACTTTAAACTGGCACTGCGTCTCGAGACGCAGTGACAGAGGGACGATGTCTGCTGTCCCTGACAGCAGACATGTCCCTGCATGCCCAGGGGGGGCTGCGATGCCGCCCCCCCGTCGGCGATCGCTGTGATTGGCTGTTCAGTGTGAACAGCCATTCACAGCGTTTTCCTGTGTTACCAGCGAATCAGACGCTTGGTAACACAGGTGTCAATCACCGCCGGGCGTCAGGGGGCATGAGGGGGTCATCGGTGACGATGACACCTCACCCCACCCTCACCCCACCTGCCCCCAAGGCTGTGATTGGTCCGTGGGACCCACGGACCAATCACAGCCAAGGCGCGACATTTAAACTACCGGTGACTGCGCTGCAGACGCCATTCCGGTCTGGAGTAGCGTGCAGAGCGGTCACCGTGCCTATCTGCCGTGATACTGACCTGATCCTTGCTCATACTTACCTGATCCTTGCAAATACCTTACCTGATCACTTGATCACTGCTTGTAGCGTGCTGGACGCTTCCTGGATCTGACTTCCTGAGACTTCCTGCTGCTGCTGCAGTGTGATAGAGAGATAGAGAGATAGAGAGAGAGAGATAGAGAGAGATAGAGAGATAGTGACAGAGAGAGCTATATTTTGTGTCTGCTACCCCCCCTTTTTGGGGGTGCAGGGGTTTTTTATATATAAATAACTGTCGCTGCTGCTGCAGTGTCATAGTGATAGATAGTGAGAGATAGTGATAGATAGTGATAGATAGTGAGAGATAGAGAGATTTGTGTCTGCTACCCCCCCTTTTTGGGGGTGCAGGTTTCTTTTCTATATATATAACTGTCAGTGCTGCTGCTGCAGTGTCATAGTGATAGATAGTGATAGATAGTGAGAGATAGAGAGATAGAGAGAGATAGTGACAGAGAGTGATAGAGAGTGTATATTTTGAGTCTGCTACCCCCCCTTTTTGGGGGTGCAGGTTTTTTTTTATACATATAACTGTCAGTGCTGCTGCTGCAGTGTGATAGATAGTGATAGATAGTGATAGATAGTGATAGATAGTGAGAGATAGAGAGAGATAGTGACAGAGAGTGTATATTTTGTGTCTGCTACCCCCGCCTTTTGTGCTGATCACTATATCTGAGGTGATCAGCAACTTTTTGGGGGCGCAGAGGTTTTTTTTTTTTTATATATACCTGTCAGTTGCTGCCAGTTGCACCAAAGGTTGTGCACCTGCTGCCCCTCACTGGTAATCAGTGTCGCATCACTGATCACCTTTTTTTTTTTTTTGTGGGTGCTGTGTGGTCTTTTTTTAATTTTTTTTTTACACACACTGTGATTTTGTGGGTGTCCTGTGGCCACTGTGCGCTGATCAGTGACGTACATCACTGATCAGCTTTTTCGGCACAGGGTTGATCTATTTTTTTTTTTTTTATCAAATTCCTGTTGCCTTTGAGCGCTGTTCAGTGACAGACGTTACTGACCAACATCTGTGCTCAATTTTTGGCGCAGGACCTTTTTTTTTGTTTTTTTAACCCCTTCAATTTTTTTTTTTTTAACCCCTTCAATTTTTTTTTTTTTAACCCCTTCAATTTTTTTTTTTTTGTATAAAGTATTTTTTTTTTCTGCACTACATACACACAACACACTACATACCCCCCGGGTTGAAATAAAGTTTGTACCCCCCCCCTACACTATACACGTGTTGAAACATTTCACTACCAGTAACACAAAAATAAAAATGTCATCCCAAATGTCATCCCAGTCATCCAGAAGAATGTATTCAGTGGAGGAGGCATATGCCATGCTTGCTTCTGATTCTGACACAGCCAGTGAGGCAAGCGGGGAATTTGAAGGATTCGTCTTAAGCTCCTCTTCCTCCTCTGGTGATGAGGGACCCCCTCAAAGACGCCCCCGTAGAGCAGCTGAGACCCCCCCCCCCAATAATTGATCTCGTATGGACCCCACCACCAGACAATTTTGAGCCCCAGGTTCCTGAGTTTTTGGCCATGCCAGGAATCCAATTTGATTCCACAGGTCTCAGAGAAATTGACTTTTTCAAATTATTTTTCTCTGATGATTTTATAAATTTAATGGTGGACCACACTAATTTATATGCCCAGCAGTTTATTGCTCAAAACCCCACGTCATCATTTGCTAGGTGGACCCCTGTAGATGCAGTAGAGATGATGACGTTTTGGGGTCTGGTGTTTCATATGGGCATAGTAAAAAAGCCACAAATTAGGCAATATTGGAGTACAGATGTTCTGTACAGCACCCCATTTTACCGTATGGCCATGACTCGGACTCGTTTTGAGGCAATCCATAAATTTATACATTACACCGATAATGCACAGTGCCCACCCAGAGATGATCCCACCTTTGACAGGCTATTCAAAGTCAGGCCGGTCATTGATCATTTCAGTGCCAAATTTGCAGAGCTGTACATCCCTGATAAATGTATTAGCATCGACGAGTCCCTTATACATTTTAAAGGAAGGGTTAAATTCCGCCAGTACCTTCCCAGTAAGAGGGCAAGGTATGGCATAAAAATGTATAAGCTGTGTGAAAGCACCACAGGGTACACCCACAAGTTTAGGGTATATGAAGGGAAGGATTCAAGAATTGAACCGCCAGAATGCCCCCCCTCCCTCGTAGGTGTTAGTGGCAAAATTGTCTGGGATTTAATGCACCCCTTCCTGGATAAGGGTTATCACCTCTATGTGGATAACTTTTACACCAGCATCCCCCTGTTTAAGGCCCTTGGTTCAAGAGGTACAGCAGCTTGCGGTACTGTGCGCAAGAACCAAAGAGGCCTCCCCAAAACGCACATTGCCCAAGTAATGAGAAGGGGTGAAAGCAGGGGAATATGCACCGAAAATATGTTGTTGGTCAAATATAAGGACAAGAGGGATGTCCTTATACTGACAACAATTCATGGAGACAGTACCACCTCCATCCCTGTACGAGGTACCAGTACCCACACCTCAAAACCAAATTGTATCCTAGATTACAATAAGTACATGGGCGGAGTGGATCTTTCAGATCAGGTACTGAAGCCGTACAGTGCCCTGCGGAAAACAAATATCTGGTACAAGAAGCTGGCTGTGTATATCATCCAGATGGCACTGTATAACGCTTACGTGCTATTCCGTTCTACCGGCCAGAGGGGGACATTTATGCACTTTCAAGAGGAAGTCATAAAGGGCCTAATATTTGGGAACCAGCAGGCAGAGGGCCCCAGTACTTCTAGTACTGGCCCCCGTATTGTACCAGGGCAGCATTTTCCCAACGAAATCCCCTCCACTGCAAGAAAGGGCAGGACACAAAAAAGGTGCAAAGTTTGCTATAAAAAGGGAATAAGAAAGGAAACTATTTTCCACTGTGAAACTTGCCCCGACAAACCCGGCCTATGTATAAAGGAGTGTTTCAAAATATACCACACATCGATGGATTATTAGGTTCATCATTTCACCGTCCATCGGGGGTCTTGCTAATGCCACATAGCACCCACCATTCATTCCACCAGAATCTGAGCTGCAAAATCCAAAAATTACTCCTTCCCTTCTGAGTCCTGCCATGCACCCAACTGGTATTTTTTGTTCTCATGTGAGGCATTGCCGTACTCTGGAGAAATGGGGGCACATATTTTGGGGTGCTTTGTCTCCTTCATTCCTTGTGAAAATGAAAAATTTTGAGCCAGAAGTACATTTTTGTGTAAAAAAATGTAATTTTTCATTTTCACAGCCCAGTTGTACCAAAATTGGTGAAACCCCTGGGGGTTTGAAATGTACACTATACCCCTAGATGAATTCCCTGAGGGGTGTACTTTGCAAAATGGGGTCACTTGTGGGGGGGTTCCACTGTATTGGCAATGCAACATAGCACCCACCATTCATTCCACCAAAATCTGTGCTGCCAAATCCAAAAATCACTCCTTCCCTTCTGAGTCCTGCTATGCGCCCCACTGGTATTTTTTGGTCACATGTGAGGCATTGCCGTACTCGGGAGAAATGGGGGCACAGATTTTGGGGTGCTTTGTCTCCTTCATTCCTTGTGAAAATGAAAAATTTTGAGCCAGAAGTACATTTTTGTGTAAAAAAATTTAATTTTTCATTTTCACAGCCCAGTTGTACCAAAATTGGTGAAACCCCTGGGGGTTTGAAATGTACACTATACCCCTAGATGAATTCCCTGAGGGGTGTAGTTTGCAAAATGGGGTCACTTGTGGGGGGGTTCCACTGTATTGGCAATGCAACATAGCACCCACCATTCATTCCACCAAAATCTGTGCTGCCAAATCCAAAAATCACTCCTTCCCTTCTGAGTCCTGCTATGCGCCCCACTGGTATTTTTTGGTCACATGTGAGGCATTGCCGTACTCGGGAGAAATGGGGGCACAGATTTTGTGGTGCTTTGTCTCCTTCATTCCTTGTGAAAATGAAAAATTTTGAGCCAGAACTGCATTTTTGTGTAAAAAAATGTAATTTTTCATTTTCACTGCCCAGTTGTATCAAAATTGGTGAAACCCCTGGGGGTTTGAAATGTACACTATACCCCTAGATGAATTCCCTGAGGGGTGTACTTTGCAAAATGGGGTGACTTGTGGGGGGGTTCCACTGTATTGGTGCAACATAGCACCCACCATGTATTCCACCAAAATCTGTGCTGCAAAATCCAAAAATCACTCCTTCCCTTCTGAGTCCTGCCATGCGCCCAACTGGTATTTTTTGGTCACATGTGAGGCATTGCCGTACTCGGGAGAAATTGGGGCACAGATTTTGGGGTGCTTTGTCTCCTTCATTCCTTGTGAAAATGAAAAATTTTGAGCCAGAACTGCATTTTTGTGTAAAAAAATGTAATTTTTCATTTTCACTGCCCAGTTGTACCAAAATTGGTGAAACCCCTGGGGGTTTGAAATGTACACTATACCCCTAGATGAATTCCCTGAGGGGTGTAGTTTGCAAAATGGGGTGACTTGTGGGGGGGTTCCACTGTATTGGTGCTTTGGGAGTCTTGATAATGCAACATGGCACCCACCATTCATTCCACCAAAATCTGTGCTGCCAAATCCAAAAATCACTCCTTCCCTTCTGAGTCCTGCCATGCGCCCAACTGGTATTTTTTGGTCACATGTGAGGCATTGCCGTACTCGGGAGAAATTGGGGCACAGATTTTGGGGTGCTTTGTCTCCTTCATTCCTTGTGAAAATGAAAAATTTTGAGCCAGAACTGCATTTTTGTGTAAAAAAATGTAATTTTTCATTTTCACTGCCCAGTTGTATCAAAATTGGTGAAACCCCTGGGGGTTTGAAATGTACACTATACCCCTAGATGAATTCCCTGAGGGGTGTACTTTGCAAAATGGGGTGACTTGTGGGGGGGTTCCACTGTATTGGTGCTTTGGGAGTCTTGCTAATGCAACATGGCACCCACTATTCATTCCACCAAAATCTGTGCTGCCAAATCCAAAAATCACTCCTTCCCTTCTGAGTCCTGCCATGCGCCCAACTGGTATTTTTTGGTCACATGTGAGGCATTGCCGTACTCGGGAGAAATTGGGGCACAGATTTTGGGGTGCTTTGTCTCCTTCATTCCTTGTGAAAATGAAAAATTTTGAGCCAGAACTGCATTTTTGTGTAAAAAAATGTAATTTTTCATTTTCACTGCCCAGTTGTATCAAAATTGGTGAAACCCCTGGGGGTTTGAAATGTACACTATACCCCTAGATGAATTCCCTGAGGGGTGTACTTTGCAAAATGGGGTGACTTGTGGGGGGGTTCCACTGTATTGGTGCAACATAGCACCCACCATTTATTCCACCAAAATCTGTGCTGCAAAATCCAAAAATCACTCCTTCCCTTCTGAGTCCTGCCATGCGCCCAACTGGTATTTTTTGGTCACATGTGAGGCATTGCCGTACTCGGGAGAAATTGGGGCACAGATTTTGGGGTGCTTTGTCTCCTTCATTCCTTGTGAAAATGAAAAATTTTGAGCCAGAACTGCATTTTTGTGTAAAAAAATGTAATTTTTCATTTTCACTGCCCAGTTGTATCAAAATTGGTGAAACCCCTGGGGGTTTGAAATGTACACTATACCCCTAGATGAATTCCCTGAGGGGTGTACTTTGCAAAATGGGGTGACTTGTGGGGGGGTTCCACTGTATTGGTGCTTTGGGAGTCTTGCTAATGCAACATGGCACCCACTATTCATTCCACCAAAATCTGTGCTGCCAAATCCAAAAATCACTCCTTCCCTTCTGAGTCCTGCCATGCGCCCAACTGGTATTTTTTGGTCACATGTGAGGCATTGCCGTACTCGGGAGAAATTGGGGCACAGATTTTGGGGTGCTTTGTCTCCTTCATTCCTTGTGAAAATGAAAAATTTTGAGCCAGAACTGCATTTTTGTGTAAAGAAATTTAATTTTTCATTTTCACTGCCCAGTTGTATCAAAATTGGTGAAACCCCTGGGGGTTTGAAATGTACACTATAACCCTAGATGAATTCCCTGAGGGGTGTACTTTGCAAAATGGGGTGACTTGTGGGGGGGTTCCACTGTATTGGTGCAACATAGCACCCACCATTTATTCCACCAAAATCTGTGCTGCAAAATCCAAAAATCACTCCTTCCCTTCTGAGTCCTGCCATGCGCCCAACTGGTATTTTTTGGTCACATGTGAGGCATTGCCGTACTCGGGAGAAATTGGGGCACAGATTTTGGGGTGCTTTGTCTCCTTCATTCCTTGTGAAAATGAAAAATTTTGAGCCAGAACTGCATTTTTGTGTAAAAAAATGTAATTTTTCATTTTCACTGCCCAGTTGTATCAAAATTGGTGAAACCCCTGGGGGTTTGAAATGTACACTATACCCATAGATGAATTCCCTGAGGGGTTTACTTTGCAAAATGGGGTGACTTGTGGGGGGGTTCCACTGTATTGGTGCTTTGGGAGTCTTGCTAATGCAACATGGCACCCACCATTCATTCCACCAAAATCTGTGCTGCCAAATCCAAAAATCACTCCTTCCCTTCTGAGTCCTGCCATGCGCCCAACTGGTATTTTTTGGTCACATGTGAGGCATTGCCGTACTCGGGAGAAATTGGGGCACAGATTTTGGGGTGCTTTGTCTCCTTCATTCCTTGTGAAAATGAAAAATTTTGAGCCAGAACTGCATGTTTGTGTAAAAAAATGTAATTTTCCATTTTCACATCCCAGTTGTACCAAAATTGGTGAAACCCCTGGGGGTTTGAAATGTACACTATACCCCTAGATGAATTCCCTGAGGGGTGTAGATTGCAAAATGGGGTGACTTGTGGGGGAGGTTCCTAACTTTTAGCACTTATGGTGCCTAGAAACCTACATGGTGCCTAAAAAAAAATCTCATAAAAAGGAGGCTCCAAAATCAAGTAGGTGCTCCTTCTATTATGAAGCCTGTGGTTTGGTCAACGTGCACACTAGGGCCACATATAGGATATTTTTGAAAACAAAAGAATTGGGGGAATCAATTTTTAGCCACATTTCTCTAGTAAAATCTACTGTATTCGTTAGAAAAATGTATTAAAATTGAAACTCTGCAAAAAAAAAGAAATTTTGAAATTTCACCTACACTTTGTTTTAATTCCTGTGAAACACCTAAAGGGTTAACAAACTTCCAAACTGCTGTTTTGAATACTGTGAGGGGTGCAGTTTTTGAAATGGCATCATTTATGGGGGTGTCTCACATACAAGTCCCTCAAAGTCACATCAGAACTGAACTGGTCCCTAAAAAAATCAGTGTTTGAAATTTTCTTGAAAATTTGAGAATTTGCTAGTCATATTTGAAGCCTCCTAGTGTCCAAAAAAATGAAAAGGAAGTTGAAATAATGATTGCTACATAAAGTAGACATATGGTCTTTGTTAGTTATTAACTATTTTGAGTGGTATGATTATTTGTCTCACAAGCAGAAAATGTGACATTTTGCATATTGCTAAATTTTCCATTTTTTCACGATATTTTGGTATTTTTCACAAAAAAACACAGACTGTATCGACCAAAATTTACCACTAACTTGAAGTACAATGTGTCACGAAAAAACAATCTCAAAATCACTGGGATAAGTAAAAGCAAAAAAAAGTTATCCCCACTTAAGTGAGACATGTCAGATTTGAAAAAAAGGGCTCTGTCATGAAGGCACAAACTGGCTCTGTCATGAAGGGGTTAAACGGGTCATATTGGGGCAGATTTCTGCACTTAATGCTAGTTAACCTGGGGATTACGTTTTTGTATGTACTGAAATCACACCTAACGTGCAATAGGGCAGCCCGCCGAGTAACGCTCAGCGTGGCGGTCCCCTGCAAACTTTTTTCATGTGAGGGCGGAGGGCCAATGGGTCTTTATCAGGCCCTTAGATGCCTGGTATCTGGGACAACCTTCATACACTGTATTAAGCCCTGACAGTTAATTCAGCCACCACAGGGCAGTTATTAAGCACCATTGCCCAGCATGTTATGTCGTCCCCCCCAAGACCACCTTCCCAATAGTGCTTTATATCCAGAGGTTTCAAAGACAAAGTGCACAGTACTCAGTGACCTTGTTACTTCCCCGCACAGGGTTTCTCCTATAAGGTTTCCTGCAGTCTGTGGGCAGATGGGGCTGTTATCACCAGCCCACCTTTCTGGCAGTGACATTAAGAGCTAAGTTTAGAATCACCCAGCAGGCTTTACACCACAAAAAAAAAAATCTTTCAATTCACAGCCAAGCAAGACTGGATGAGCAATGCTTCGTGCTCTGTAACCATGCGGCATCTGTACGACAACCATGGCAACGGGAGAAAAGCAGAGAATATTTAGGGAATACAGTCAGCCGTACTTAGTGCAGCCTCCTAACATTAACTGTGTCGAGTGGACTGAGGCCCTGGGCCCAGCACATAGAATGAGGCATACCGGCTAATATAGATATCTAGTTTACTTTGTGTGACCCGGTGGACTCATAAAGTTGTAAAAAAAAGAAGAAAAAAAAAAGCCTAGTGTGCAGAGTACTCTAGCATGATAACTGTATTGCTAAATCACTGCTGCAGGCACACAAAATTCCTTTTTGGTTCATGCATAACCGAGGGGGACAACTGCTCCATCTGGTGGTAGCTAATGGTTTTACATGTCACGGACCACTAAAAGATAAAAGTGAATTAATAATTATTATTTTTATTATTATTATATTACTTTATTGCCACAAGGGTTCCGTAGCACCATACTAGGCGGATCTACTTGCATACATTCATAGTTACAAATGTAAATGCAAAGTTTCCAATTGCCCAGACAGGCCATATGCCATTACAGGTTCTTCACCTTTGCACACCTCCCAACTGTCATTGTTTTCTGGTGACTGTCCCGCTGTCCACTGCGGGCAGCAGTGCCCTGCAGTGGGGGGCAGGTAGGGTTGCCACCTCATCCCTTTAAAACTGGAGACATATTAATTACACAGGTTCTGTGGCTGATGAAAGTTGGAATGAAGTCTGATGGCTGTTTAAAAAAAAAAAAAACAGTTGAAATTGAGTCTTGAAGTGAGCCAGCCACAGAACCTGTGTAATTAATATGTCTCCAGTTTTAAAGGGATGAGGTGGCAACCCTAGGGGGAGGGGCCCTGTCCATAGGCGTGCGCACATTGGAGGTTATTCTAGTCCACACGCAATGCTGTGAATTTTACAGTGTTGTATGTGGATTAAACGCCACCAGTGCAGCCTCCCAACCCCCTCTCGCTTGGCGAGTTCCCCGCACGGCTGTGAATGGATGTTTTGCATAAACATCAATTCGCAGCCTTGGGTGCGGGGGCCAAATCATTCAATGGTCGCAGACCATCGAATGAGTTGGAAGGTGCACGCAAAACGAAGACTCTCTCTGGTGTCTTAGCTTTGCCCTGTATGGGAAGAGGGCAGGCAGCTGACATCCGGTGACGTCAGCTGCCCAGCCCCAGCAGCAGCGTCACTGCCAAATCTTCATGGGAACACCCAGCATTTTCATTGGAACACCCATGAAACGCTGGGCGTTCCCATGGGCGCAAGCCCTTTGCCGACGCCCCACACACCCTGCCCAGTGCAGTGGGTGTGAATGGGGTGGCGAACTAGCAGTTAGCCATGCCCACTTGCACCCAGTGAACGCGTGGGGGAGCGTATGAACCAGAATAACCTCTACTGAGTGTTAGGTGTGCACAGGAACCGCCTGATGCTGTGCACATCCTATTAAACACCTCCCTGCTGCTACGGCCCCCCCTGGCTCATTGAGGCAGGCATTGCCAAGTGTGTATGCACACAGCGCTGGGAACTCATATCATGTAGTCAGTGGAGTAGCTTGGTTTGTTTCGCCGCCGCCGTTAATGGGGGGGCGCCTCCCCCCCTCCGGCCTCCCCACCCCGGCCGCCGGTGCCCATCCCCCCCATCGCCGGTGCCCATCCCCCCCATCGCGTGTCCGTCTCCCCTCCTGGCTTCAATCAATTCTATGGAGATGGACCACGATAAAATGGCCGCCCCATAAAGCAGACAGTTCTCTGAAACTGTCTGCGGTATGGGGGCGGCCATTTTATCGTGGTCCGTCTGCATAGAATTAATAATCGAAGCCCGCCCCCCCCCCTGGCTTCAATTATTAATTCTATGCAGATGGACCACGATAAAATGGCCGCCCCCATACCGCAGACAGTTTCAGAGAACTGTCTGCTTTATGGGGCGGCCATTTTATCGTGGTCCATTTCCATAGAATTGATTGAAGCCAGAGGGGAGCCGGGACGCGCAGACAGGTAAGCCTGCGGGGGATGGGGGGCGGGGGCATTACTATAGCACCGCAGCCTCCCGGCGCCCCCACATGCACAGCGCCCCCCCCCCCCCCCCCGCGGCTAGTTACGCCACTGCATGTAGTGTGTAGCCAGCTTAACACAGAATCATAGAATGAGACGGCAGATAAGAACCACTTGACCCGGGAGTGGATTATTAAATGGACTAGAATAGATAGACAACCAATACTGTAAGTCGACCACTATTGGTTGACAGTCAAAAGGTGGACACATGGAAAAGGTTGACATGCTCTAGGTCCACATTGTCAAAGGTTGACCTTTAGTTCATCGGGGCGATGCTTATATGTTCGCTAGGCAGCATATATTTGGTCCCTAGTGAGTGTATCTGAATGAGGCCCTAAGCCCTGGCAGTTCATGCAGCAAGGTAGAAAAATACAGCAGTTGTTAAGCATCATTGCCCCAGTATGTTATGTCCCCCAGGACCACCTTCCCAATTGTGCTGTATATCCAGAGGTATCAAAGACAATGAGGTATCAAGTGCTGCTAACGGCCCAGCGAGTGTGTAACTCGCTGAAGATGTTCGCTGTTCACAAATCCAGACCATCAGGGCTGGGGACGAATTTGGATCGCTATGAACAATCTTGAATCGCCCCCTAAATATCAAATATGGTTTGAGTTACCGAACGGGCCAAGTTGTTTCCAGTTCAAATATATACAATATCTAGATAAACACAGACAAAAGGCAGACCTGTGCTAGGTCGACAATGACAAAAGGTTGACATGCAATATGTCGACATACTCAAAACTGTCAACATAAAAATATCGACTTATGAAAAGGTCGACATGAGTTTTTCCCAATTTTTTTATTTATGTTTTTGGTCTTTTTTTCCAATACTTTACCATCCACATGGACTACAATTGAATCACTAAAGTGTGCTGAGCAAACCACAGGCATGTGAGGGGATGCGTTCTTGTACACATCCCTTCGCATGGTACTGAGGGGATTCAGGGGAGGGGGGCGGGTATTTGGCAAAGCGGCAGGCGGCATCTCAGGTGCTCGGTAGATTTTTCTTTAAACAAAAAATTAAAGCGGCAATCATTAAAAATCAACCAGGTTCTTTTCAGTGTTAATGATTGCCGCTTTAAAAACAATTGTGAAAACTCTCCCAAAATCTCTTTTTCTAAATCTCACACACCCTATTAAATTTGGCCCCCAGTGTCTCCCTAGGCATATAAAAGTACAAAAAATGCATAAACGTGTTCAGTAGGAGTGCACTTTTAATACTATATCCGGTGACAGACACCAGACAGATACTTGTGCATGTAAACCTTTTGGTGTCGACATACTGTCTGCAGTTTAATCCACACCCCCTAACCTTTACCACTAACCCTCCCGCTAGTGCCCAATTCTGAAAATGTTGACACATTTTAGCCATACAGTACTTGCCTCCTTTTAAAAACTAGTTTCAGGGAGATTATAGTTGGGAATAGAATTTTGCACAGCGCCCCATTGAGGGGGCGTGTTATGCTCCACCTAAAGGGTGCGTCTAGTTCCATATATGGAGAGATTGTGAAAGCAATTGTGAACGTGGCACCTAGAAGCTTGGGTATGTAATTTAAAAGGACTTATATACAAATGTAAATGAGCCCCAAAGCAGTTAGTAAGAGCTACTATACTTGCTAAAGTGCTGGGAAATGGTGCTGATCATTCAATGTATATGTGTCTGTCTCTCGTTCCCTTTTCCCAAAAAATGTTACAGTGTAATATGGGTTAGGTGAAATGAGGGAGATTGCTAGACTAATGAGGGAGAGAGGGAGATTGCTGTTATTTCAGGGAGTCTCCTGCAGAATGCAGGAAGGTAGGCAGCTATTATTTTAACAATGTCAACATAATAACTGTGGACATTGTGGTTGTTACTGATGATCTTTTTACTAAATCCCGATGCTAGATATATAGTAGATTCCATACGCTGTAAAAATCTTTACACGTTTATATTATTCATTCCTGAAATTTCATTGATTTCTTCCTGTTTCCTGACCTAGTTCTAAGAATACAAAATGATGACTGCGCTACACTCCTTTCAGCTCCATCAGAAAATAGCACAGGGGGCATGAAGACATAAATTGCATGTGATTTATCGAATGTAAAAAAGTGCCAAATTGGAGGTAGCCCTCCCGGGGAGCTGCCGGGGGAGTTCAAGTGAAAACTGGTCTGACTTGTGCCTCCTAATTTTGGAAGCAATTTCAAGACAGGATACAAAAGATTCCTTTCCAGTTCACCAAAGCCACCTCACTTATCCGCATACTAAGAGCTGACGTCACAAACCCTAACACACTTGAGCACTCCTAGCGTTTTCTCAGTCATGCCTGCGTTTTCCCTAGGCACGTCTAGCGTTTTCTCAGTCACGGCTGCGTATTCCCTAGGCACGCTTAGCGTTCCCTCAGTCATGCCTGCGTTTTCCCTAGGCACGTCTAGCATTTTCTTAGTCATGCCTGCGTTTTCCCGAGGCACATCTAGCATTTTCTCAGTCATGCCTGCATTTTCCCTAGGCACGCCTAGCGTTTTCTCAGTCACACCTACGTTTGCCTTAGGCCATACTTGCCTTTCAATTTCACCTCTCCGGGAGAAGCCCGGAGAGGCAAAACGTCAGGGGGGCAGGAGCAAGGCTGACATTAAATGCCGCGATCGCGTCATTTTAGCCCCGCCCCCTCTCCACGGACTCGCGATTTCAGGTAATTTAACCAGCGGGCAAGGGGGGAGCAGGGTCAATTACCAGAATTCGGGAGACTTGCCCACCTTCCCGGGGGCCCGGGAGGCGTACCCGATTTTCGGTAGGCTCCTGGCCATTCCGGGAGGGTAGGCAAGCGTGCCCTAGGCATGTCTAGCATTTTTTCAGTCACGCCTGCGTTTTCCTTAGGCACGCCTACCGTTTTCTCAGTCACGCCTAGTGTTTTCTTGGCACTCCCAGTAAATGGCCAGCTAACACCTACTCCTACTTCCGTTAATCACCTTGCAGTTTCATTGCAAATTTCGGCTAACAAACACATCATATGGGCAAATGTAGTTTTTAGTTTTAACCAAAGTGGAGAAGAATGTCTTCAGAAGGTGGACGGTCGGAGATAATGCATGTAATTGTTCTGCAGCTGTTGCCTAGTGACCTGGATGATGTACTGGAAATTACCGAGAAGGTCAGAGAGGTAAGAATAGCAGGTGCCACATGGACACAGAAGCTTCATTTAAGAAGACACATTTCCATCACACCATGCTACAAAACGAGCACAAGTAATGTGATAATGATAAAGTCCTGGCTTCTGTGTTTTTGCTGATGTATGTATTCTGTTAGGTGGTGCAGACACCATGTGGCACCATATATATGAATAATAATAATTATAATACACACACACACACTTGTTCATGGCACTCGCCATTCCTAGATTTGGCACATTGCTACAGTTAACATTCATTGATCCTATAGATTGTAAGCTTGTGAGCAGGGCTCTCCTAACTTTGGGGGTTATTCTGATTCAATCACTCTCTAATGGACAAAACCATATGCACTGCAGGTGGGGCTGATGTAACATATAATGAGCATCACGGTGTGTGGCAAAGAATTATGCTACTTGGCCTATACCTTAACTTAACTATTATGCCTAGAAATAAATCACACAAACGCCTTAAACTATAAATAACGACACGGACAACCACTGCGTAAGTTTAAATAGGTCATGAATATTTATTGTAATGGTATGACCCCTATTTGTCTAAGGGATGGCAAAGAAAGCACTTGAGACCAGCACCAGTCATCTCGGGTGTTGCTCATGGCAGCGACCAAAGCGCCCCAATCTGACAACACCCCTTCTTGTGGGGTAAAGCCCGCACTGTGACGGACATACCACCCCTTCTATGGCCTGGCGAGGACACTTCCATGAAGTGTCCAACGTCCCACCGCTTGAGCCAGGACTCGCCCGCTGTCCTGGCAAAGGGGGGCAATACCGCACAGAGACCACCTGACACCCCACCTGACTGCTGGTCGAGAGCACCTTCTCGCTACAGCCTAGGTTCCAAAGACCCAGCAGGGTCACCACGCGGAACCAGGCCCAGCCACGCTAAACAAATAAAACCTACGCACTAAGCTAACCTAAACTAGAAAGTTTGTCCTGTAAAAACACCACCATACCGGAGTCTGAAAAATGGACCCTATCCGGTCTGCACAAACTGGGGTAGGATGCCGAAATGCCCTGCCGCCCTGTGACACAACATGCTTAGATATTGCATGATTCACCTTCCTCCTGGCCTTCTCAATGGCTACTACGCTCCGACAAACCCGCCAGTGGAAACGGGGCACTATGTCGGACCACACAACTCGTAACCCAGGCCAGCGAGATGTCAGCCCCAACAAGTCTGACTGAACCAATGCACAGCTCAGGCCCGAGACAAAACCCGAGCTCTAGCGGCCATAGGGTGCCTAGCAGCCCAGAAAATAAATGAGTGCCCTACTGACCAAACCCTACCCAGAGTCATTGCGGGAAGGGGGGTCTGTAAAAGAAAAACTTACTGGTTAACATATACACAATGATATACTGTAACACAACTGTAAATGACATTGACTACAGCCCAAGTGAAGGAGAAAACCTTAAAAAACCTCAGGTGATTTTAATGGGACAGCCAATTGAATTAGTCCACAATCAGAGGAAAAAGAAAAAAATTCCCTTCACACCGTTTATTCCGGAACGCTGCCCATTCCAGAAACGAACGTTTTTGGGCCGGCGCAACAGGAGCATAATTACTACTTATCTAATCTTATATAACTCTTATAAGCGGAAGACTTCCACCTGCCAACCGCCTGAATGGCGGAAGGTGGAAGTCCAACCGCCGCTGCGTAAGTAGCAGCCCCAACACGGTACGAGTGCGTTCCGAAATCTTGCTCCCGAAAACCTGAAACCACCAAACAGCCCCGAAACACAGCCACAAACTGGAATCGGGTCAGAGGCAACACATCAGCTTGTGCCAAAAACTGTAAGGCAGCACCCGGTCTGCAAGAGCCATATTCCCTAGCCAGGGAAACCGGGCAGATAGCATTGTCCTTCAAGGTAACCAAGGTGCCCTTGCTCAGCTGGTCCATCTTAGACCTCCTAATCCTGCCCATTATCAGCCCCTCATGAAAGACTACGGTTTGGGATCATTAGCTAGCAGCAACCAGCTCACCAATGCGGAATGCGCCAAAGAAAACAAATGAAAAAAACGCCCTAAAGAGGGCCATCTCAAACTCATTCTTGGCTAAGCAGGCCACAATCTCACCCAGCATGCAGTCGTCTATAGGCCTATGTGAGTCCGGTGCCACCAGCTGCACCCTAGCCCAACCCCTCATAGCCCTCGCCAGTATGAAAAACCAAATGGGATCGGGCTCATTACACAAGCGGGAATGAATGGCTATGCCTGCCAAAGCCGCCGCCATAGCCGACTTTGACCTGCCCTTCTGGTGGTGATCCCACACAAAAGCGAGTAACCGGTCTTCGACTGACTTACCGCTGACATCGGGGAAACCCTGAAATGCTGACCAGTCCAGCCAAGCTGCCCCGTAAGCTCTACGCTTGGAAGGGGCCAAGGACAGTAAAGCCAAGTTTGTCATGCCGGCTCTATGACCTGCCACACAAAATAGAGACAACTAAGCCCCAGGGGCGATGCCTCGGGAGCCAAATCAAGAAACCTTGTGAACTGAAACCGCGAGAGGGCATCTGCTATGCTGTTATCCACCCCCGGGACATGTCTAGCCCTGAACTGAATGTTTCGCTGTAAACAATGCAACACCAGGTGCCTCAGAAGCCCGAGTGGTAGCGTGAACTACCCCTAAGTTGTCACACCAGAACACTATGCTCCAATCCGCCAACTGCGTGGCCCACTCCACCGCGACTATGATAGGGAAAAGCTCTAGCAGCAGCAGGTTAGCAATGAAACCACAGTCAATCCACGACTGAGGCCATGGGGCGCAGCACCACTACCCTATAATTATGCCCCGAACCCCGTGGAGCCTGCAGTGTCCGTGAACAGCTGAAGCTCAACGTTAGAGGAGGGCTTGGAGGGCCATAGTAGCTTGCAATTAAACTGTGGAACTTGGACAAATTACTAGGTCATCCCTCATCTCCCAGCACAATCTAATAGTGTGGTGCGAGTCCCTAACCCCCGCCGTGGCCCTCTCCAATTTTTGGCAGAAGACTCACCCCATGGGGATGATACGACATGCGAAATTGAAAGATCCAAGCAACAAATTAATCAGCCACAGCCGGACCCTCCTCTTTCAAAGGCATTACCCAATGAGAGCCAACAATTTGGCCACCTTGTCCTCGGGCAAGCGACAGCAGCCCTTGGCTGAATCAATCTCTATGCCTAGATACGAAAGAACCCTAGTGGGGCCATCCGTTTTGTCAGCTGCAATGGGGACCCCCAACGACCCTAGGAAAGTGATTGCCACTGCAAGGATATCTGCGCACATACTGCAGTCTCCTGGCCCTACAAAGAGAAAATCATCCAAGTAGTGAGCCACACCACGGCAATCCGTGTCGGCCTGTATACACCAGTGCAAAAAGGTGCTGAATTTCTCAAAATAGGAGCAGGAAACGGAGCAAACGATAGGCAGGTATTTGTCTATGAAATTGCAGCCGAAAAGACTCAGAGTGAAGGGGAAGGAGGAGAAAAGCGGACTCTATGTCCAGCTTGGCCATGAGCGCCCCCTTACCAAAACCCTGGACCATGCTGAGCACCTCATCAAACAGCTGATAATGCACACTGCACTAGTCATTGGTAATAGAGTTGTAGATGGAACTCCCATGGGGGTAAGACAGGTGCTGAATTAGTTTTTATTTCCCGGGTGATTTCTTGGGAAGAACCCCCAAAGGGGAAAACACATCCGGGAAGAGGGTCAGCCAGGCAAGGACCTGCCATCCTGACCAACTCTACTTCCGCATGCACCTTCTGTCTCACCACCTCGGGAAACTCCCTTGCAGACTTAAGGTTCCTATTGGACACCACCGTAACTGACTCGGGTATGGGTAAATTAAAACTGTAAGTAAAACCTTATAACAAGAACTTAGCCTCAGCTCGCTTTGGGTAATCCACCACCTGCGGGCTAACTCGGGAACTACTATGGGAGAAGGGGCCTTATTTGCCGCCAGTGCTGGCGTCACCCTGCTTGGCTGCCTTGCAAGACTTGCTGGGGTGACCCGCCCTGCACACCCATCATTCGTGACGAAAGCATCACTTTGTCACATTTGCGCCCCTGTCACATTTGCCGTCATTAAAGGCGAAACACTTCCCTTTGCTGCCGGGCTTTGCCCCGGATTTCCCCCCAGGAAAGGGCTTCTTGCCAGTGGGTTAGGCAGAGGGCTGGCCTTTGCCAATTACCTCCAGCCATATTTCCACATGCTTGCACCCCATGGGCATGTTTATGGACCCCTTGTACCCCTCATGGGTGATACTAAATTTCTCGTCGTAATCACACCATGCACTACCTTTATGGGTTATGAATGTCTCGTTAACCAAGAACAGGTAACGCACGAAGTTCAAATGTTCCTCCGGTCTCATGCTAAGATA
Organism: Crinia signifera; assembly: GCF_055691185.1. Classification (NCBI taxonomy): domain Eukaryota; kingdom Metazoa; phylum Chordata; class Amphibia; order Anura; family Myobatrachidae; genus Crinia; species Crinia signifera. The sequence goes on along the minus strand of NC_139225.1, from coordinate 43,760,113 downwards.
GCAAGAGGCGAAAATCCGGAACCCCTTCAGCCAATTGTGAAAGCTCTTAATTGTCTGCGGACTTCCTGGCCTTTTCGAAGTCCTTCTTCATATCGGTAGTGAGTGTAAAAAGGTCCACACACTTGCCCTTCCTAATCTTATCCCTAACACCCTTAGGTAACCCACGGGAAACTGCAGTGTTGGAGCAGTGGAGCTTCTCCTTTCGCGTGCGCTTAGCCCCTTAACATGCTTAGCTACTGCACGCGCCCCTAGCTTCGCAAATCTGCGCGAGCGCTTGGGGGACCCCGACTCCTCGCTGCTAGCAGAAAAGTGGGAGGAGGACTCACACACACAGACAATTCAGTGTTCTCACCAGCCATAGAAGCGTCTCCCTGCTCGATAGCAGACGATGCCGGGGTAACTGTATTGGCTGGAACCAAAGGCTCTGACACTTCGTCCCCTTGCTTTGCGTGGCTGGTACCCTCCTTTGCCAGGTTAGTCGGGGAGGTGTCTCTGCTTGTCTGCACCCTCATATGCCCAAACCAGCATCTGCAGAGAGCACCACCAGAGCGACATCCAGTGGTGTCGGCTCAGCCGCAGAGGAAATACGATCTACACCAACTGTGACCTTGGAAGAAACACAGGCATGATTCATCACAGCGCTAAACACCCTGGGAAACTACATGGTGGGAGGTCGCCTCGACTGACCCTGCCTGACATGACAGGTGTGAATGTGTTCCTGAAACACCCCCACTATCCACGTCAGCCTGAAGTGTGGCGAGCGGACGCAGTACGCATCATCCCGACCTGTTCATACCCCCACTTACCATGTTGGCGTGGAGTTGACTTTATAAAGTGCGGTGAGCTCAGGGAGCCAACAAGCCCTGTGAGGGGGTGCTGAAAATGAGCCCGAAGCGTGGCGAGCGAAGCGGATTACTTGTCGTGTATTCCGCTTCCCCATACGGGGCTCGCTGCGGTCGCCACGCTTTGGGCTTGTTTTCCGTGTCCCCTCGTGGGGCTCGCCACACTTTATAAAACCAACTCCACACCGACGTGGATAGTGGGGGTATGAACAGGTCGGGAGGACACATATCGCGTGCGCTCGCCACACTTCAGGCTGACGTGGATAGTGGGGGTATGAACAGGTCGGGAGGACACGTATTGCGTGTGCTCGCCACGCTTCGGGCTGACGTAAATAGTGGGGGTTTCAAATGGAGGCATTTGCCAGTATGTAACATGGAGCACTGGCAAATGCTTTCTTTATTGTGCATGAGACGCACTTGCGCCCGCACCCCCCTTTGTGCACGAGATGCAGAGCTGGCCCTAGACAATTTGATGCCCTAGGCAAAATTTGGGATGGTGCCCGCCTAGCGCCACTGCTAGTTCCGCTTTTGTCACACCACCCCTCTCCCACCACAGCATCCATCACCTAGCAGCACAGATAACAGCAGCAGGTAGCAATACCCATCACCCCTTACTATATCAATTCTCATCGACAGTGCCATAAGTAGACATTTTGGTGCTCTGTGCCAACAAGTGTATCGGCACCCCCATGCCACCTATCTTAATTAGGGACAAATATTGACATTACATTGCTTGGAAGTGGTACATAGCATACCTCCCAACTGTCACGATTTTAGAGGGACAGTCCCGATTTTCGGGTCCTGTCCCGCTGTCCCACCCGCGGCAGGCATTGTCCCGCTGCGGGGGGTGGCAGTTGGGAGACCCCCCAATCTAGTAGAATAGACGCTGTGCGCATGCGCACAGCGTCTATTCTCGTATGAAAATGAGGTCGCGGCTAATTAGCATAAGCTGCGCCCTCATTTGCATACGCCCCGCCCCCTTTTCGGGCGCTATTAGTGTCCCTAAATAGTGTCCCTATTTGCTCAGGTCAAAAGTTGGGAGGTATGCATAATAGTACCACAAGTCAAATTATGCCACAAAGTAGTGCCCTTTATACACATTATAAGGATTAGTTTTGGGTATTGGGTTAGGATATTAGAGTTGATAAGTGTGTGCAGGGTCATTAGCTTAATGTTATTACTGTACTTAATCTGTAAAACAAACCCCATATCATAGCATTTATATAAGATCGTAGTATGTACTGTAAGAATTTATCTCTAGTAATGAACAAGACTGCTGTATTAACACATACGTGAAAGGACTATCTACAGTTCATAGGCTGGATAACTATGTTAACAACAGTATATATATATGCACACCTATATACCCAGTACTGGCAGTACTAGCAGAGTTAGTAATAGGACAGCCACAGCATACTCACGTATACAGACCACCTCTCTCGACGTTGCCTGTCTCCTCAGCTGCTGACTGTGCCTGTCTCCTCAGCCGCTGAAGGTGCCCATCTCCGTAGCTGCTGTAGGGGACTGCCTTCCCACCGCTGCCAAGTGCCCAGTGGCTGCTGCACCCGTGCGGAGGTCACCTCCACATCCACTGCTCCTCTCTCCTGTGATCGTGCGGTGCTTGGTTGGTTGCTCGCTCGCTCAGTTGCTGGAGTCGGAGGCTCCGCAAGGGTATATGGGAACAGGGAGAAGCTGTTGCTGGCTATGTGCAGCAGCCTTCCCGCAGCTATTCCAGTATGACTGCTTCTGCTGCCCAATCGATGTAACCGCTGCAAGCACTGGAAGGGGGCCGGCGTCTCGCTGCCACAATCCAGCGCTGCTGACCACTATCAAGCTTGGCCGGCTCTAGGCTAGGCATGTATGCCCCTAAGCATGCCAGATGCCCTAGGCATTTACCTAGTTTGCCTATGCCTAGGGCCGGCTCTGACGAGATGCACGCGCTACCAAACCCCTAACCCTAACCATCTCCCTGAAGCGGACACGGGCAGGGTTGCTGTACCCTGCGGCACAAATGACTGTGACGCACTTGCATATGAGACGCTTGTGCATCCCAGGCAGATGGAGCGCTCTCTGCCGGTGCCAGCATGATCACTTCTCTGCCGGCGTCCTCCAGCGCAGGGGATCTGGCGGTTACCAGCGCTGTGTGAGATGTGCTCACTAGACTTGCCAGGGACGCTGGGGACAGAGCTGCAGCTCGCGGGAACAGTACGGTGACTACGCTGCCTGACGGGGACATTATGCTGACTACACAGGGCTGCCACAGGGACACTACGCTGACTACGCTGGGCTGCCGTTGCCCTACCCTGACAACGTAGCATAGCGTGGCGCTGTGAAACTTCACAAGTACCAAAAAAGCTGATGGTTTTCCTCATTATGGCAGAACAAACTTTTTTTTTTTTTGTTGGGGGGGGGGGGGGGGGCGGGGGGTAACAAGGTGACGGGACACTACACCCTTGAAGCTATTCAATGAAAGAAGAACAGGGATGGCCGTCGACAAACCATCGATTTTATCCTATAGCATAGATGGTGACCATCGATGGGCGCTCACAGTCTCGCCATCGATGGAAACTATTGGGACTAAGTAAAAACCGGACCCGGATAAGACACCGGAACGCCAGACCAGACATCAAACTCTGCATTCCGGAGCTTATAGTGTCTGGTCCGAGGGGTGTCCCATCCGGGGGGTGTCTTGTCCAGGCGGGTGCCTGTGATTGCTCACACCAGGGACATGGGGAAGGGGAGATTACAGCCTCCCCGTGTGGTCTGGAACGTTCCAGTTTTTATTACACCCCCGGACCATGCGGTGAGGCTGTATTCTCCCCCCTCTCCTCTCCCAGGTGACAGGTGCGAGAGCAGCCCCATCAGATGGAGCACCCCCGGACAGGACACCCCCGGACCGGATACTACAAGCTCCGGAATGCAGAGTTTGATGTCCAGTCCGGCATTCCGGTATCTCATCCGATTCCGGATTTTACCCATACCCGAAACTATTGATGACAGACCCCGCGGAAGATGGCTATCCCGACACCTAAGGACACCAACTACAATACAGTCTATAACCTCTGCTAACCAGCTGGCCACACTCCTCGGCCAATCACAGTCATCGCCACCTGCCATTGGCTAGTTGCTCACACATCTGCCGTTAGGTGAGGGCAGGGACGTGGGCGAGGCTACGGAAGCTCCACCGCTAGAGCCCCCGCTGACTGCCACGCACACTTCCGGTGTCCGCAGTTTCTGTCTGCTTCGAAATGGTGAGCGCCTGCATGGGAGCTTTGTAGTGCATCGGGGAACCCGTCACTGGCTGCTGCCCGTCCTGCCAGGAACCTTGAACTAGTCACATCGCCCCGTGTTCCAGGTATCTTGTTGTCATACTACTACGGGGGTACTCGCAGGGCATGCTGGGGGACGTGACTCCATGTGCATAGCAGCTGCGGAAGAGACAGTAATTGCTGAGACTGGACACACAAACTTTCAGCAGCTTTCCACTAATGGGAACATTACATGTAATATTGCTTATTATTGGCCAGCAGTGTTTCCTGTAGATCAGGCATGGGCAACCTGTGGCACCATTTTAACATTCCCTAATAGCAAAACTGTGGCAATGCATTCTGGGACTTGTAGTTTCACAACAGCTGGACAGCCACAGATTTGCCCATGCCTGCTGTAGACAGTGTTGTTAGTGGGCCTTTATTCAGAAATGTGTGCAGTGTTGATGCTCATTCAGTCATCCATCTGCATGTGTGTCGCAGCTCAGACACCAAGGTACCTCTACAAAGCAGCTCTCAGTGAAGGTTTATTAGCAGAGCGAGTGACCAAGACCATTTGGGGGAACTTACAAGGGGAGGGGTAACGCCTACAAGTGTGATCCTGTGCACAGAAAACATGCCACCAGCATCTTACTTCCCACATCATTTCCAAATGGCAATAGGGATTCTTAGATGGTGGATTATTGGAGAATCTGCAAAAACCGCTGCTGGTCTGTACGCAGTTGCTGAAGTTTGCTAGGCTGCTGGCAGCGTCTATGCATGTGCTTGTCTTCGTACAGTACATCTGCTGCGTATGGAATTGCAGCTGCAAATGCATAAGCCCTCATATCATTCATGTGTTTGATATGTGTAAGGGTAAGCTATAACCATATAGTAACTTAAACGTAGTGTGATCAATATAAAGACATAATTCCCCCAAATCTGACTAGAGGCTGTGACATTGTCTGATCAAGTTATTTACAAATTTGTTTTCCTTTTATTTAAGGGGTGAGATGGAGGCGGAGCCAGGAACCGCTGCGCAATCGGACAAAGAAAAAGACATAAAGACTCACTTTAAAGTTACCAGATTTATTATGGAAACAGGTGAGCTTTTTAGTATGCGTTACAGCAGGGCATATTTCAATTTGTCATGGGCAGTGTCTTAAATGGGTATAGGTTCGTTGGGTCAACACATATAAGGTCGACATCTAATGCGACTCTAAGGTCGCATTAGATCGACATGGGTTTTTCACTTTTTTTTATTTATTTTTTATTTTTGTGCAGACAGGTGGTATTTCATGCCCTACCGTCCAATAGGACGCGGAGGGAGAATAGAATAGTGTGTCTATGTTGACATTTGGGGGAAAAAAACCCAACCTAGCCATACCTAATGCTTGTGTTGACTTAAGCATGTTGACCTTCAGTGGTCAACCCAATACATGTTGCCCTAATATTGGTAGACCCATACCTTTTGGCCAAATCCACTTCACATGAGCTATAATGAAATTGCAGTTTATTGTATGTGGCCGCTGCAGTACTCTTTCCTTTTTCGTGACCTAGCCAGACGTGTCCAGATACACCTATCCTGTCAGATAGCCACACTTGATGTGGCATGTATCTAGCCTTAGACATTTTTTTTTTTTTTTACCAGATACATGTATCATTTGCATTGCTATTTCAGCAAAATTCTAATGCTTGGGTACCCTGATGGCCTGATATACACAAGCTGTTTGGGGACTCGAATGCTAGCTTGCAAAAGCTTGAGGTCCGATAAAAGACGAAGCACAACATATCATCCCTGTAAATACAAAACTCATATGTTGGGTGGTGAATGCTAACCCTTTGAGTGCCAACGTTGCTGTAAGACAGGCATGTCCAACGTTGGCCCTCCAGATGCTGTGAAACTACACATCCCAGCATGCTTTGCCACAGTTTTGCTATTAGAGAATGCTAAAACTATTGCAAAGCATGCTGGGATGTGTAGTTTCACAACATCTGGAGGGCCAACGTTGGACATGCCTGCTGTAAGAGATCTCAAAATATCTGCTGAAAATGCCAACGTCGCACACAGCGACTGTTCTTGTTTTGGGTGCGATATTTAATTTTCAATGAATTGACTTGGCTGTATTTATTTATACTAATAGAACAGTCACTGTGGGGGAAAATGGCACTTTTATTTTTAGCGGATATTTTTTGATGATCTCACAGCATCGTGGGTACTCAAAGGTTTAATGTAAGACAGCACTCAAAAGAATGGTGCCGTATTCAAATTTTCATATTTTTTAATTTGCTGGAATGTCAGCTTACGCCCATCCCTCCCCAATGGGGGTGGTGAGCTAAAACCCGCAAAGTCACCCGACTGAGCTCTAAAAAAAAAAGGTCTTTTTTCAGTCACAATGCGTTTGGTCGGATTTAAACGCTATGAACGGCATAACCTGACCTTAAAGAGCGCGGTATGCATGCAACAAATCAGTTGCATATAACCCCGTTGCTTTCATGAGCGATCAGAGAGATCAGGTATTATATGACAATTGAATAGGGCCCATAGTGTCCATAATTAGCACTCATTATCCTGTTTACTGTAATGCCTTGTTTTGCAGGTGTTAAGCTGGGAATGCAGTCCATCCCGATAGCCACAGCTTGTACTATTTATCACAAGTTCTTCCACGAGACTAGACTAGATGACTATGACCCATATCTTGTAGCCATGTCTGCAATTTACTTGGCTGGGAAGGTAGAGGAACAGCATCTGCGAACCAGGGACATCATTAATGTCTGTCACAGGTGAGAGCTACAGTAATAATACGCAATGGGTGTGACCTATGAGCAGCTATCCATATTTATGGCCTTATTCAGAGTCTGACACATGAGCGATTTGGTCGCAGCTTCGGTGGACATGATCATAATACAACTGTGTTGTACTTTAGATATATCCCATATTTTAACCCCTTCACGACATTTGACGTATATATACGTCATGGCCGGGAAGTACTTCCCGACACATGACGTATATATACGTCATGACTTTAAACTGTCACTGCGTCTAGAGACGCAGTGACAGAGGGACGATGTCTGCTGTCCCTGACAGCAGACATGTCCCTGCATGCCCAGGGGGGGCTGCGATGCCGCCCCCCCGTCGGCGATCGCTGTGATTGGCTGTTCAGTGTGAACAGCCATTCACAGCGTTTTCCTGTGTTACCAGCGAATCAGACGCTCGGTAACACAGGTGTCAATCACCACCGGGCGTCAGGGGGCATGAGGGGGTCATCGGTGACGATGACACCTCACCCCACCCCACCTGCCCCCAAGGCTGTGATTGGTCCGTGGGACCCACGGACCAATCACAGCCAAGGCGCGACATTTAAACTAACGGTGACTGCGCTGCAGACGCCATTCCGGTCTGGAATAGCGTGCAGAACGGTCACCGTGCCTGTCTGCCGTGATACCGACCTGATCCTTGCCTAATACTTACCTGATCCTTGCAAATACCTTACCTGATCACTTGATCACTGCTTGTAGCGTGCTGGACGCTTCCTGGATCTGACTTCCTGAGACTTCCTGCTGCTGCTGCAGTGTGATAGAGAGAGAGAGAGATAGAGAGAGATAGAGAGATAGTGACAGAGAGAGCTATATTTTGTGTCTGCTACCCCCCCTTTTTGGGGGTGCAGGGGTTTTATTTTATATATATAACTGTCAGTGCTGCTGCAGTGTCATAGAGTGATAGTGAGAGATAGTGAGAGATAGTGAGAGATAGTGAGAGATAGTGAGAGATAGTGAGAGATAGTGAGAGATAGTGAGAGTGCTGCTGCAGTGTGATAGAGAGAGAGAGAGATAGAGAGAGATAGAGAGATAGTGACAGAGAGAGCTATATTTTGTGTCTGCTACCCCCCCTTTTTGGGGGTGCAGGGGTTTTATTTTATATATATAACTGTCAGTGCTGCTGCAGTGTCATAGAGTGATAGTGAGAGATAGTGAGAGATAGTGAGAGATAGTGAGAGATAGTGAGAGATAGTGAGAGATAGTGAGAGATAGAGAGAGATAGAGAGAGATAGTGACAGAGAGTGATAGAGAGTGTATATTTTGTGTCTGCTACCCCCCCTTTTTGGGGGTGCAGGGGTTTAAATAACTGTCAGTGCTGCTGCTGCAGTGTCATACAGTGATAGATAGTGATAGATAGTGATAGATAGTGATAGATAGTGATAGATAGTGATAGATAGTGAGAGGTAGAGAGATAGAGAGATTTGTGTCTGCTACCCCCCCTTTTTGGGGGTGCAGGGGTTTTATTTTATATATATAACTGTCAGTGCTGCTGCAGTGTCATAGAGTGATAGATAGTGATAGATAGTGATAGATAGTGATAGATAGTGATAGATAGTGATAGATAGTGATAGATAGTGATAGATAGTGAGAGATAGTGAGAGATAGAGAGAGATAGTGACAGAGAGTGATAGAGTGTATATTTTGTGTCTGCTACCCCCGCCTTTTGTGCTGATCACTATATCTGAGGTGATCAGCAAGTTTTTGGGGGCGCAGAGGTTTTTTTTTTTTTTATATATACCTGTCAGTTGCTGCCAGTTGCACTGTCAGTTGCACCAAAGGTTGTGCACCTGCTGCCCCTCACTGGTAATCAGTGTCGCATCACTGATCACCTTTTTTTTTTTTTGTGGGTGCTGTGTGGTCTTTTTTTATTTTTTTTTTACACACACTGTGATTTTGTGGGTGTCCTGTGGCCACTGTGCGCTGATCAGTGACGTACATCACTGATCAGCTTTTTCGGCACAGGGTTGATCTATTTTTTTTTTTTTTTTTTTGATCAAATTCCTGTTGCCTTTGAGCGCTGTTCAGTGACGGACGTTACTGACCAACATCTGTGCTCAATTTTTGGCGCAGGACCTTTTTTTTTGTTTTTTTTAACCCCTTCAATTTTTTTTTTTTTTAACCCCTTCCATTTTTTTTTTTTTTTTGTATAAAGTATTTTTTTTTTTCTGCACTACATACACACTACACACTACATACCCCCCGGGTTGAAATAAAGTTTGTACCCCCCCCTACACTATACACGTGTTGAAACATTTCACTACCAGTAACACAAAAATAAAAATGGCATCCCAAATGTCATCCCAAATGTCATCCCAGTCATCCAGAAGAATGTATTCAGTGGAGGAGGCATATGCCATGCTTGCCTCTGACACAGCCAGTGATGCAAGCGGGGAATTTGAAGGATTCGTCTTAAGCTCCTCTTCCTCCTCCGGTGATGAGGGACCCCCTCAAAGACGCCCCCCGTAGATCAGCTGAGACCCCCCCCCCCCCCCAATAATTGATCTAGTATGGACCCCACCACCAGACAATTTTGAGCCCCAGGTTCCTGAGTTTTTGGCCATGCCAGGAATCCAATTTGATTCCACAGGTCTCAGAGAAATTGACTTTTTCAAATTATTTTTCTCTGATGATTTTATAAATTTAATGGTGGACCAAACTAATTTATATGCCCAGCAGTTTATTGCTCAAAACCCCACGTCATCATTTGCAAGGTGGACCCCTGTAGATGCAGTAGAGATGATGACGTTTTGGGGTCTGGTGCTTCATATGGGCATAGTAAAAAAGCCACAAATTAGGCAATATTGGAGTACAGATGTTCTGTACAGCACCCCATTTTACCGTATGGCCATGACTCGGACTCGTTTTGAGGCAATCCATAAATTTATACATTACACTGATAATGCACAGTGCCCACCCAGAGATGATCCCACCTTTGACAGGCTATTCAAAGTCAGGCCGGTCATTGATCATTTCAGTGCCAAATTTGCAGAGCTATACATCTCTGATAAATGTATTAGTATCGACGAGTCCCTTATACATTTTAAAGGAAGGGTTAAATTCCGCCAGTACCTTCCCAGTAAGAGGGCAAGGTATGGCATAAAAATGTATAAGCTGTGTGAAAGCACCACAGGGTACACCCACAAGTTTAGGGTATATGAAGGGAAGGATTCAAGAATTGAACCGCCAGAATGCCCCCCCTCCCTCGTAGGTGTTAGTGGAAAAATTGTCTGGGATTTAGTGCACCCCTTCCTGGATAAAGGTTATCACCTCTATGTGGATAACTTTTACACCAGCATCCCCCTGTTTAAGGCCCTTGGTTCAAGAGGTACAGCAGCTTGTGGTACTGTGCGCAAGAACCAAAGAGGCCTCCCCAAAACGCACATTGCCCAAGTACTAAGAAGGGGTGAAAGCAGGGGAATATGCACCGAAAATATGTTGTTGGTCAAATATAAGGACAAGAGGGATGTCCTTATACTGACAACAATTCATGGAGACAGTACCACCTCCATCCCTGTACGAGGTACCAGTACCCACACCTCAAAACCAAATTGTATCCTAGATTACAATAAGTACATGGGCGGAGTGGATCTTTCAGATCAGGTACTGAAGCCGTACAGTGCCCTGCGGAAAACAAATATCTGGTACAAGAAGCTGGCCGTGTATATCATCCAGATGGCACTGTATAACGCTTACGTGCTATTCCGTTCTACCGGCCAGAGGGGGACATTTATGCACTTTCAAGAGGAAGTCATAAAGGGCCTAGTATTTGGGAACCAGCAGGCAGAGGGCCCCAGTACTTCTAGTACTGGCCCCCGTATTGTACCAGGGCAGCATTTTCCCAACGAAATCCCCTCCACTGCAAGAAAGGGCAGGACACAAAAAAGGTGCAAAGTTTGCTATAAAAAGGGAATAAGAAAGGAAACTATTTTCCACTGTGAAACTTGCCCCGACAAACCCGGCCTATGTATAAAGGAGTGTTTCAAAATATACCACACATCTATGGATTATTAGGTTCATCATTTCACCGTGCTTCGGGGGTCTTGCTAATGCCACATAGCACCCACCATTCATTCCACCAGAATCTGAGCTGCAAAATCCAAAAATCACTCCTTCCCTTCTGAGTCCTGCCATGCACCCAACTGGTATTTTTTGGTCACATGTGAGGCATTGCCGTACTCGGGAGAAATTGGGGCACAGACTTTGGGGTGCTTTGTCTCCTTCATTCCTTGTGAAAATGAAAAATTTTGAGCCAGAACTGCATTTTTGTGTAAAAAAAATGTAATTTTTCATTTTCACAGCCCAGTTGTACCACAATTGGTGAAACCCCTGGGGGTTTGAAATGTACACTATACCCCTAGATGAATTCCCTGAGGGGTGTACTTTGCAAAATGGGGTGACTTGTGGGGGGGTTCCACTGTATTGGTGCAACATAGCACCCACCATTCATTCCACCAAAATCTGTGCTGCAAAATCCAAAAAACACTCCTTCCCTTCTGAGTCCTGCCATGCACCCAACTGGTATTTTTTGGTCACATGTGAGGCATTGCCGTACTCGGGAGAAATTGGGGCACAGATTTTGGGGTGCTTTTTCTCCTTCATACCTTGTGAAAATGAAAAATTTTGAGCCAGAACTGCATGTTTGTGTAAAAAAATTTAATTTTCCATTTTCACATCCCAGTTGTACCAAAATTGGTGAAACCCCTGGGGGTTTGAAATGTACACTATACCCCTAGATGAATTCCCTGAGGGGTGTAGATTGCAAAATGGGGTGACTTGTGGGGGGGGTTCCTAACTTTTAGCACTTATGGTGCCTAGAAACCTACATGGTGCCTAAAAAAAAATCTCATAAAAAGGAGGCTCCAAAATCAAGTAGGTGCTCCTTCTATTATGAAGCCTGTGGTTTGGTCAACGTGCACACTAGGGCCACATATAGGATATTTTTGAAAACAAAAGAATTGGGGGAATCAATTTTTAGTCACATTTCTCTAGTAAAATCTACTGTATTCGTTAGAAAAATGTATTAAATTTGAAACTCTGCAAAAAAAAAGAAATTTTGAAATTTCACCTACACTTTGTTTTAATTCCTGTGAAACACCTAAAGGGTTAACAAACTTCCAAAATGCTGTTTTGAATACTGTGAGGGGTGCAGTTTTTGAAATGGCATCATTTATGGGGGTGTCTCACATACAAGTCCCTCAAAGTCACATCAGAACTGAACTGGTCCCTAAAAAAATCAGTGTTTGAAATTTTCTTGAAAATTTGAGAATTTGCTATTCATGTTGTAAGCCTCCTAGTGTCCAAAAAAATTAAAAGGAAGTTGAAATAATGATGGAAACATAAAGTAGACATATGGTCTATGTTAGTTATTAACTATTTTGAGTGGTATGATTATTTGTCTCACAAGCAGAAAATTTAACATTTTGCAAATTGCTAAATTTTCCATTTTTTTCACGATATTTTGGTATTTTTCACAAAAAAACACAGACTGTATCGACCCAAATTTACCACTAACTTGAAGTACAATGTGTCACGAGAAAACAATCTCAAAATCACTGGGATAAGTAAAAGCAAAAAAAAGTTATCCCCACTTAAGTGAGACATGTCAGATTTGAAAAAAAGGGCTCTGTCATGAAGGCACAAACTGGCTCTGTCATGAAGGGGTTAAAGCTTAAATTTATTTTCCAAACTCATATTTGGTACACGCTCCCCCTACCTACAGCAGGACTTCCCTGGAGTCCCGCTCCCCCTACCTACAGCAGGACTTCCCTGGAGTCCCTACTTAATTTATCAGGCACCTGTCACGCTCTGTATTGGTCAGGTACTGGTTAGTGTCTGGCGCTTAGACGAAATGTAATAGGGTGCGATTTTTTTTTTTTTTTTTTTTTGCAAGAAAAAAAAATGCATTTTGTTCTTGCCGTCCCTATGATTCACAACCATTCAAGATATCCGCTAAAAAGCCGGCGTTGCTCACATTTGTTAAATAATTTTTATTTTGTTCTTTTTTTAACACCATTTGCTATATAAGGTAAACCTAACAGGTCATTGTGATGAATAACCATGTCTGCTTGGCAATTTTGACAAACTCACTTGGCACTCAAAGGGTTAAGGTCTGAAGCCGTGCGGTGTATTCACTGGTTACCATTGTCCTGGCATAAGACAGTCCTGGACATTATGGAAACTGGTGTAAAGGAATAAAGATGTTCCTCCCATAGAACGAAGGTACTGGTTCGGACCTGTTCCCACAGGTCCGAATTCGGCCCCATCCCGATGGTGGGGGTAGACGCATTCACTAGTATGTGCATGTGTAAACCCCCCCCCCCCCCCACAGTGGGCGCCTTCGGAAAACTTTACACTCTCAAGGCGCTCGCTGCTTGAGTGACAAGCAGGCAGTGCCCACACAAACGGTCACATGACATCGGTGCCTGTCCAGAATTTTGCGGGAAGTAGCTGTTTGAAAAGTAAGTATAGGCCTACTTAACATAGCCGCATGCAAGCAGATGTGTAAGCGTACACATCCGCTCGCATGTTAGTGCGGGTATTCGATTGGGGGGGGCGGGTGCATGCAGAGGGGCGGAGTTAACCTAGCGAGCAGATCTAAATTACCCCATAAATCAAAACGAGTTCCCTATTCCAGGGTAGTCTAGGTGAGAGGAAAGTTCTGGTTGCTGCGGGAATAGTAACGTTTACCCTTACATCACTTTTTCATAAATATTCTTCCTTTTCTCTGAATTGTTTTTCAGTGTACAAACTGCTGCTCTGTTGCCAGCGCGATTCCAGGAAAATGTTCTTGGCAGGCGGATCTGTCACTGTAAAACCAAAGTGTGACTTACTCATCCCATCACTTGTTTTTCTGTGCTCCATGTGCAGGTACCTGAACCCAGGAAGCGAGCCACTGGAAGTGGATTCCAAGTTCTGGGAGCTCCGTGACAGCATCGTGCAGTGTGAATTACTAATGCTCAGGCTGTTACATTTCCGTGTATCCTTCAGCCATCCACATAAAGTGAGTGATTCACAGCAATCCTAGCACTGCAAAATCATGACTCTGCTGCTACCATGTAGAGTGCAAGTGCAGCTCATCCAATGGCAACTTACTTCCATGCCCAACCCTTTCCTCTACATTAGTGAATGTAGCATACATGGTTGCCAAACCATGTAGACATCATAGGCTAACTGTAATAGTAGTGGGTGATTTCATGGAAGGCTATGATTATTGCTTGTAACCAATAGATGTTTATCCAACCTTATTTTAAAGGCATTTATTGTGTCTCCTGATGCCACATCTCCAGGAAGAGTTCCATAGTTTGGCTGCCCTTCCTTTAAAAAAAAAAAAAAAAAAAAAGTTTTCTTCTAAGGGAATGAAATCTTATTTCCTCTAATCTAAACTTGAGTCCTTCCTTACAGTAAAAAAGTAAGGAATGTATGTGTCTAGTGTCCGTGAGTCTCCGAAACACTGCCATCTTCTGGCAGATAGTGGAACTACATCTTTCTCACGCATGTACAAACACAGAAGGTAACAGACTAGATTTCAAAGCTTTTGCTTCAAGCAGGCTTACTAATTGAGGGGTAGGTGTATGAAGCAGCAATAAGGGAGAAGTAATAAGGGGCCCGCTACTTTATCACTGGCCAATCAGCTCCTGACTGTCCCTTTTTAAATCCAGCTTGTAACTTAACATTCAGGAGCTGATTGGGAGGTGATAAAGTACAAGGCATTTTATCACTTCTCCCATATCACTGCTTCATACATCCACCCCTTAGTTATAATTACTGTAGTTACTGATTAAAGAGTGTGCATCTTTCCCTACAGTCCACGATCTTACACAGCAGATTCCATATGGTCCTACTAACCTACTAAGCAGCGGTTTGCCCATTTGAAGGATATTGGAGTACCTGGAGGAGATCCTTGTGAGCATGGGTAGAACAAAAAAGCTCCAAGCAGATAAGTCCCCCAGTCAGACTTGAACCCATTATTCTAACAAGGCAGTAATGCTAACCACTGCTGCCAAAATACCGGGTCGGTATCCTAACTGTGCCTGATGCCTCAGACATGGATGGGCTGCTCTCGTACATATTCGTCCAGCTCTCCGAATGCGTGTAGGTGATGAGTACCTACGCATTACTGTATATCTGGTAGCAGTGTAGTTCAGCTTTTGTACTGTTTGAATAGTTAATGATTTTTGTGTGTTTCTTCCTTGCAGTATTTGCTACATTACCTCGTTTCTTTAAAGAACTGGATGAATCGGCATAGCTGGGAGCGCAACCCTGTTGCTACGGCTTCTTGGGCTCTTCTCAGGGACAGCTACCATGGGGACATATGCCTCCGATATGAGGCACAGCACATTGCCGTAGCTGTGCTATACTTCGCTTTGCAGTGCTATGGGGTAGAAGTGCCTGGCAACGAGAGTGCGGAGAACCAGTGGTGGAAGGTAAGGCCTATTTAGCTGCTGTTAACCATCAATTACTGAAGGTTGAGATTAAATACAATATATTGAAATGTACGGGAAGAGGGGAGGTGGGAGATGGATCAGAGCACAGGTGATTTATAGTAAGTTCAGTAGGTATAGGTGTGTATCGAAGAATCCACAATTCGAGATAGTATAAGAGGCCTGTTTAAAGGGATCTCACCAAATGAGTAGCGTGGAGGTGCACCCTAGAGAGTAATTGTATATGCAAGAAAAGGAAGAAAAAGACTCTCTCTTTGTCTGGGGCACTCTTTAATAGTGATTACAATTCTGTAATCAAAAAGGTTTGTAGAAATATATCAAGAGATATTGTCGATAAGCGGTAAGTAGCAACACAAGTTATGTGGGATGATATAGACGGATATATCGTGGAGCCAGGGTCACTGGGATAGGGTAGGCTGATATGGGTGCTAGTAACACTTGGAGGGGGGGGGGGGGGGGGGGTGGATTGATCCAACCCAGGGTCTGGTATTGGTTAAAATTTAACTTTTATTTAGTCTTGTTAAAATAAACACTAGACAAAAACGTTTTTTAGGCGCTCACACACAAACATATAACATATATGTATATATAGAGAAAGTCACACTAACTCGTATGTGCCCCGTGGGCATAAAATCCCCTGGTTCAGCAACACCGTGTGTCTTGGCTCAAGAGGATAAGTAGGAGTCACGGGTATGAGAATTCTAGAAAATGTCTCTCAGTAGTGAGCCTATGAGATAGGACGAAGTAAGTGTGGCCCCACCCACAGCCCAGGTGGTAGTACCCCCCAACACAAGTTTATCTGTCTGTGGGTATTGAGTCCTTTGTCCTGGGCAGAAGAGAAAGTGGTGGGTTAGAAGGGGTCGCCTACGTGTTGCTAAATCGGGATGCTATCTATTAAAATTTACTAGGATCCACTTAGTCAGAACCACAGACAGTCTGTTAGAGAGTAAAGGTATAGTGGATGTCCCTTTTAGATCAATACATGAAATTCCACCACAGTAAACAGAATGTATCAAGTATTGCTAGAACAGTTAATATTTCAACATTGTATCTGAGGGGTAGCAATCCCTCTGCAGAGTTTGTCTGTTCTGAAGAAAAGTAGAATGTGGGCTGACAAATGGCCCTCCTAGTTTATTTGCCAAAAAGGGAAAATATAAATTTAATGATAGTGAGATTCCGCAGGCTCTGGAATCTGATTTTTTGAGGACACTTTCCAGTGCCTAATGCTGTGGACTGTTGAGTGCACTTGTTTTAAACAGTACTTCTAGTATTCTTTGCAACAATCCATGAAAGTGTCATTCATCAACAATATGCTTGCCATCAGGCCGGCAGTCCCATATGCTTTTGACAGTCTATAAGGGTGCCTGTTGTCAACAGTGTGCTTATCGGCAGGCCGACAATAAAGTGTATCTCTTCAGTGAAGACAGGCTTTAGTTCGGCTCACGGCTGGCCTATAGAATACTGTATATAAGTTAACACAGTCTACCCGCCACCATGTCGGCAGTTACATATATGCTCGCACCAAAGATAGGTGTTAATACAGATAGCAAATAGTACATGAAAATGGGTTGATCTGTGCTGTAACAATCTCTTATAGATAGCTGTTAAACAGAATACTTATCGTTTAGACCAGACAGAAAGTACTGATATCAATCAAAGACTTGGTGCTGTTTTTTGCAAACAGCTGTAGTGTCGACATTCAGTGCTATGTCGTCATTAAAGTCTGCTTCAGTGCCGGCAAACCCTTTAGTATAAATGATATGTAAATGGTCAGGTCTATGCTGATACAGTCTACCTGTCACCAAGTCGGCAGTTGCATGTACACTTGCAATAAGGATAGGTATTGACTCAGTTTTGCCGACAGCTGTGGTGTCGACATTGAATGCTATATTGTCAATGTGGTCTGATTCAGTACAGACCAATCTTCTAGTATTAGTGATATGTAAACTGTAAGTCGGCAGTCTAGATGGGAGTTATTGAATGGCAATTAATATTTTTCATTAGCGGCTTAGGTACTGCTTGTGTGCACAGGTGTATAAGTCACAAATGCTGGAAATAGTACAAATGTTCCCGCAAGGTGGTTGGATAGGGATTGGGGATATTAGGGTAGGGGATGGGGGATATTAGGGTAGGGGATGGGGGAGGGAGTTTTGAACACAAGGAAAAAAGGGAAAGGAAAATGACGGCCAGATGGGGGTAAGGGTCTGACTGTATCCAAAGGGTGTGAGTGATCCCACCGACTTTATATACCCTTAACAATGGTAGGATAGTCTGGTTTGAGGATTAGAAAGTCTCCTTTCACCTCTGGCAGGCTGCCCTTTTCCAATTGTCAGCTGCCACCTAATAGTAGTGGGCTCTTGTGGGTATTGTGGGGGAAGGACCCTGCCCAGTATGGAGTCAGAAAGAGAGGAAAAATCAGTGTTACCCCTTGGTGCAGAAGCGGCTGCTGCCCACCTATCTATACCTATCACTCGGGGTGGAATACTGTATGGAGCTAGGAGAGGTCACCCTTCTCCTATCATACCTTCATACGCCCCAAGCCAGCTGCCATCATTTCATTGGTGGGCTTTTAGAGGTATGGTGGGTGAGCGGGCTTATTGACACACTATAAGGGATTTACTACACCAATAGGATAAGTGTAGATGAGGAAAGACGGGTTATGGGGAGGAAGACGGAGGGTAGCAGGTTGGAGGTGAGAGGGAGAACCAGGGAGGAAGGGAGGTTGAGGAAATGCGGGTGAGCGGGTACCTGTGTATGCACGCTGTGCACTGAGCGGCAATGTGACAGTCCCGTCGGGAAGACTGTGGCTACAGCGGCTGTGTGCGTCTCCACGGTCGTCGCGTGGAGAGGGCTGTAAGTGCTGAGGCTGGTGCGGCTGTCAGTGTCAGAAGCGCTGGGTAGCGCTGAAGCCGGTCTGTAGAGCGGCTACTGCTGCGGCTGATGCGGCAAGGCAGGGAGGCGCACAGTATCGGCGTCACTCCCACTGGAAACCAACGATCGTTTCACCTATCTGGCTTCTTCAGGGTTAAGGTGTGTGATCTCCAACCTGCTACCCTCCGTCTTCCTCCCCATAACCCGTCTTTCCTCATCTACACTTATCCTATTGGTGTAGTAAATCCCTTATAGTGTGTCAATAAGCCCGCTCACCCACCATACCTCTAAAAGCCCACCAATGAAATGATGGCAGCTGGCTTGGGGCGTATGAAGGTATGATAGGAGAAGGGTGACCTCTCCTAGCTCCATACAGTATTCCACCCCGAGTGATAGGTATAGATAGGTGGGCAGCAGCCGCTTCTGCACCAAGGGGTAACACTGATTTTTCCTCTCTTTCTGACTCCATACTGGGCAGGGTCCTTCCCCCACAATACCCACAAGAGCCCACTACTATTAGGTGGCAGCTGACAATTGGAAAAGGGCAGCCTGCCAGAGGTGAAAGGAGACTTTCTAATCCTCAAACCAGACTATCCTACCATTGTTAAGGGTATATAAAGTCGGTGGGATCACTCACACCCTTTGGATACAGTCAGACCCTTACCCCCATCTGGCCGTCATTTTCCTTTCCCTTTTTTCCTTGTGTTCAAAACTCCCTCCCCCATCCCCTACCCTAATATCCCCAATCCCTATCCAACCACCTTGCGGGAACATTTGTACTATTTCCAGCATTTGTGACTTATACACCTGTGCACACAAGCAGTACCTAAGCCGCTAATGAAAAATATTAATTGCCATTCAATAACTCCCATCTAGACTGCCGACTTACAGTTTACATATCACTAATACTAGAAGATTGGTCTGTACTGAATCAGACCACATTGACAATATAGCATTCAATGTCGACACCACAGCTGTCGGCAAAACTGAGTCAATACCTATCCTTATTGCAAGTGTACATGCAACTGCCGACTTGGTGACAGGTAGACTGTATCAGCATAGACCTGACCATTTACATATCATTTATACTAAAGGGTTTGCCGGCACTGAAGCAGACTTTAATGACGACATAGCACTGAATGTCGACACTACAGCTGTTTGCAAAAAACAGCACCAAGTCTTTGATTGATATCAGTACTTTCTGTCTGGTCTAAACGATAAGTATTCTGTTTAACAGCTATCTATAAGAGATTGTTACAGCACAGATCAACCCATTTTCATGTACTATTTGCTATCTGTATTAACACCTATCTTTGGTGCGAGCATATATGTAACTGCCGACATGGTGGCGGGTAGACTGTGTTAACTTATATACAGTATTCTATAGGCCAGCCGTGAGCCGAACTAAAGCCTGTCTTCACTGAAGAGATACACTTTATTGTCGGCCTGCCGATAAGCACACTGTTGACAACAGGCACCCTTATAGACTGTCAAAAGCATATGGGACTGATGGCAAGCATATTGTTGATGAATGACACTTTCATGGATTGTTGCAAAGAATACTAGAAGTACTGTTTAAAACAAGTGCACTCAACAGTCCACAGCATTAGGCACTGGAAAGTGTCCTCAAAAAATCAGATTCCAGAGCCTGCGGAATCTCACTATCATTAAATGTATATTTTCCCTTTTTGGCAAATAAACTAGGAGGGCCATTTGTCAGCCCACATTCTACTTTTCTTCAGAACAGACAAACTCTGCAGAGGGATTGCTACCCCTCAGATACAATGTTGAAATATTAACTGTTCTAGCAATACTTGATACATTCTGTTTACTGTGGTGGAATTTCATGTATTGATCTAAAAGGGACATCCACTATACCTTTACTCTCTAACAGACTGTCTGTGGTTCTGACTAAGTGGATCCTAGTAAATTTTAATAGATAGCATCCCGATTTAGCAACACGTAGGCGACCCCTTCTAACCCACCACTTTCTCTTCTGCCCAGGACAAAGGACTCAATACCCACAGACAGATAAACTTGTGTTGGGGGGTACTACCACCTGGGCTGTGGGTGGGGCCACACTTACTTCGTCCTATCTCATAGGCTCACTACTGAGAGACATTTTCTAGAATTCTCATACCCGTGACTCATACTTATCCTCTTGAGCCAAGACACACGGTGTTGCTGAACCAGGGGATTTTATGCCCACGGGGCACATACGAGTTAGTGTGACTTTCTCTATATATACATACTCTATATATACATATATGTTATATGTTTGTGTGTGAGCGCCTAAAAAACGTTTTTGTCTAGTGTTTATTTTAACAAGACTAAATAAAAGTTAATTTTTAACCAATACCAGACCCTGGGTTGGATCAATCCACCCCCCCCCCCTCCAAGTGTTACTAGCACCCATATCAGCCTACCCTATCCCAGTGACACTGGCTCCACGATATATCCGTCTATATCATCCCACATAACTTGTGTTGCTACTTACCGCTTATCGACAATATCTCTTGATATATTTCTACAAACCTTTTTGATTACAGAATTGTAATCACTATTAAAGAGTGCCCCAGACAAAGAGAGAGTCTTTTTCTTCCTTTTCTTGTAAATACAATATATGTAAGCAAGACCCGAAGATCTACAGGGAAGCAAAGAGAATTTGTGGATGTACAGGATACAGGCGCAGATGGGGATACAGGCAGGCGCGGTCTGGGGAATGCTCGGGCGTGCAGGCAGGCGCGGTCTGGGGAATGCTCGGGCGTGCAGGCAGGCGCGGTCTGGGGAATGCTCGGGCGTGCAGGCAGGCGCGGTCTGGGGAATGCTCGGGCGTGCAGGCAGGCGCGGTCTGGGGAATGCTCGGGCGTGCAGGCAGGCGCGGTCTGGGGAATGCTCGGGCGTGCAGGCAGGCGCGGTCTGGGGAATGCTCGGGCGTGCAGGCGGTCTGGGGAATGCTCGGGCGTGCAGGCAGGCACAATCTGGGGAATGCTCGGGCGTGCAGGCAGGCGCGGTCTGGGGAATGCAGGCAAGAAAAGAGAAGTATAGGACTATATATAATGATAATATTGAAATAATTAGGGATTAGGAGTTCTGCTGATGCTGTTACATTGGTGATGAGAAGAATATGTGGGGCATAGGACACAGCTGATGCAACCAAATACATGTAGGCACAGAACTTATAACTGGAGAAGTCTTTTGCTCACAGCTGCTACAGCTGGTGAATAGCCATTTTGGGGGGGGGGATATTCCATCCCGGATTCTGACACTCTGCTTTGCCACAGTTGGAATCTGGGCCGTTTTTTGTTCCTTCCGTCATATACTCGATAGTCTGTATTTAATGTCCAGAAAGTCAACAAGAAACTGCTGCGGATTGTTGAAAAACGACCATGAATTTGACAATCCAAAACAAAACCGATCCGACTTGTTTTAAAGTCTTGTTTGGGAACCGCTGTACTTAGGTGTTAAGTAAATAAACAAGACTATGCAGCGCTGCAGGAGGGCAGATGTACCAAGTGCAATATTTGGGTGTCCAAACTGAGATCTGAATTGCAGTGTAAAAATAAAGCTGTCCGGTAATTGTGGGCCACATGCAGAATCCGTTAGTATTTTACACCGTACAGAACAAATATGACCCCCACAAATCTAAATCTCTTTGCACATGTTACATCTGCCCCACCTGCTGTGCAGCATGGTTTTACCCAAGTACTTGTTTTTGTTTTTTCTTTGCTTACAAACATAAATCGGGCCCCAAGCCTTCCAACATCACTCTATGAATCTGTCCCAG
This sequence comes from Crinia signifera, assembly GCF_055691185.1. Classification (NCBI taxonomy): domain Eukaryota; kingdom Metazoa; phylum Chordata; class Amphibia; order Anura; family Myobatrachidae; genus Crinia; species Crinia signifera. The sequence continues at coordinate 43,738,107 of NC_139225.1, read as the reverse complement.
ATAATCGCCAAAGGCTTTCACACAGGGGGTCTGCACATTCTGCAAGTATGCATATATCCGCAGACACCCCTCCCTTAGAGCAGAATTGGGTAATATGCGGCCGTCGTCCTTCTGTAAAATTACACATCATCCCACATCCCAGCATGCCTTGCCACAGTTGTGCTATTTGGCCATACAAAAATTGTTGGAGGAATGCTAGGCTTTGTAGTCCAATAGTAGTTGAGTGGTGGAAACTCCAAGTTTACTTTAAATGCTAGAATTAAGCCTGGGCAACAAATAATTAAGAACACTACTACAGCACCAATGTATACTTGGCATATTTACCTATAATAGCCTCTAATCATTTCTTTCTTTTCCCTTCTAGGTATTTAGTGAAGACCTTACAAGAGTCACAATTGATAACATAATATCTGAGCTGATACAGATATATACTGTAGACACTGAAATACCTTGACTGCACAGGGGTTCCTGGTCCTATGCCTTGGACCGAAGTGTACTATATGAAGGCCATTCTCCTCATTGGACTGGACATCAGAGGGATGCTTTTCCTGCAACAGGCATCTTCTGGTGATCTTTTTAGTATAGGTACATTCTAATCTACTGAGGAAAATACAGGGGTGTGTTTGGTCAGTGCTTTAGTGCTGTTATATAGGAACTGTACATGGATACCTGTGGCTTTAACCCATTGAGTACCAACATCTCTGCGAGAGATGTTCCAAGATATCCGCTAAAAATGCCAGCGTCGTTCACATGTGTTATATAAATTCAAATAAAAAATGTTGTGTTAAAAAAATAAAAATTATATTTCCTATGTATGGTAATCATTACAGGTCATTTATGATAAATAAAAATGTTAGTTTGCCAATTTTCACACTTATTTTGACAAATTCACTTGGCATTCAGTTAGTGGTTCATATTTACTCAGCTTTTAAAATCTCACTGATGTAATACAGAGCCACTCAAAAAATGGTGCCTGGATTTTAAACATTTAAAACATGCTAGCATATGACAATGTGATCCTTATTACTGTGACCATGTATTTTAACTGTTCTATAGATTGTAAGCTTGCAGCAGGGCCCTCCTACCTCCAAGTCTGTCTGTTGCCCAGTTTGTCTTATCACTGTCTACTATTGTAAAGCGCAACGGAATCTGCTGCGCTATATAAGAAACTGTAAATAAATAAATACAGCAAATCTGTGTGTGTATAATAAATAAATATATTTTATATAATTTTCTTTTGTGCAGTTTTTCTCTGTACTTTTACGTTCATTTAGCAACATAAAAAAATAGGATTTTACTGGTTTTTTTTTTTTTTTTTTTTTGCCCATTCACATTGCTTCTGGCCCGAAATTACTCTTGTCTTGTAGGGATGGCCATCATTGCCTTTGCCATAGATGGCAAAAGTTTAACTGTCCATCGATAGTGTATAAATATTCAATGGATGAACAACAATGTTTTACATATCGATGGTCATCCATTTCCTTTGATTGGTCTGTGGGCCAATCAAAATGCGGGGGCGGGGCTTTGCGTGTGCTGGGGGCGGGGCTATATTCCGTGTCCCGGCATCTTGGGGGGGGAAAGCAAAAACAAAACTATTCGTTTAAGCTTGACATTGATGGTGGGAAACCATCTGGTTCTCCTCCATCGATGTCAAAACTATTCAACATTGGCCATAAACCATCGATGATTTCTAATCGTCGATGGCCATCCCTACTGTCTTGTACAAAGTGTTGTAGATTAACTAAAGTTTCTAAAACAGACAACTGGTGGTGTTTCTTATAGCAACCAATCGTGTTGTGTCTATCATTTCTACAGATGGGGCAGGCCTCTTCTTTGCTGGCGAATCGCCAGAACGTCACCGCTGGCGATCCGCCAGCAGCCTGCCTCACCATTTGACTGAGACGCGCGTGCGCGTCTCAATCTCTGTCGGCGGGGCGATGGGAACCCTGTCCGTCTCCGCTTCAGGGAGACGGACAGGGTTAGGGGGGGTTCGGGCAGGCGGCGGGGACCCCGGGTGACCGCCGACAAGCCGGCGGTGACCCGGGGGAAGCACAGTCGGAAGGGGACGCACGCGCCTCTCGTGCGCGCGCATCCCCTTCTCGCTATAGAGATGGTGGTGGATGGAGGCTGGCGTCGCCATCCCCTGCAAAGATGGGACCTGCCCCATCTGTATATAGCATTCTAGAAAATTAATCTGATTGGTGGCTATGGGCAACATTACCAATTGTCTGTTTTATCATCTTTAGTAACTGCCCCAGTGTAGGAGAAGTCTGTATTTGTCAGAATACCACCTAGGAATGCACTATGATGCTATAGAGCAGGGGCGGCCAAACCGCTCCGAGATCTACCAACGGTCCACGTTTTCCAGGTTACCTAGCTGGTGCACAGCTGTAGTCATTACTAACTGTCACATTTTAAAACATGCTGCATTCATTCCTACTATAGATCCACAGGTTGCCTGGAAAACACGCACCGTTGGTAGATCTTGAGGACCGGTTTGGCAACCCCTGCTATAGAGGCATCAGAATAGTGCTGCAAGGCTGTCACTCCTTCTGTGTAAACAGATAAGCTGCATCGGACATGGACATATAGGCACAGCTATGTCCAAGGTAAAATATAGTTAACTTAAAAGCGGTTATATACCATAAGTGCACACTTATCTGTTGCAATGTGGACTAAAATTAGTTTGATGATAGAATATTAATTTCCTTGTTCAACAGTGGGAAGTACGCGCTTTTTAGTTTTGTTTTTCGTACTGCGTCCCCCTTTCATGACGAGCGCACAGAGCCTCTCTGCACTCTATTCTATATTCCCACCACACTGTAATGGATGGTAGTGTATGAAATACCACCTGTTGGCTCAAAGAAAAATGGGAAAAACTCATGTTGACCTTTTGACTGGTTCCCATTGTTGACCTAATGCTTGTGTTGATCTTCCAGCCCACACTCATTATTCGATACCAAACTTTTTGAATCACGGTGCCCTAAAGTATCAAATGTTTCTTATTGGAATACTTAAAGTACTAAATTAAGTAAATTGTGTTTTATATGTCATCCTTAAGGTCAGTTATGTGGTGATCGACAGGATTCGCTTTTGTTTGTCTACATAAGTTATGATTACAAACCACCCGCACTGGTGTTGTTTATTACATTGACCTTTTTGGTCATGGACCACAAACCCAGGGCCCCCCACCCCCTGCAAGTGTCCTGAGGCACCCCAGGGTGTCACGGCACACAGTTTGGGAACTCACCAGTCTCCAACTATTTGTTTCCCTGTTGTTACTTATTTCTATGTACTTTTGCGGCTGTTGCCACCAGTCTCCAACTTTTTGTTACCCTATTTCTCCCTTCACCATAGGTAGTCAAACAAGCTTGGAGGCAGAAACTCAAAAACCAAATAGGCTTTATATCAAAATCACTAAAGCATTCAATCCCTTTTATAATATGAGATCAGTCAGGGTCCACATCCTTCAATGCATTCAGCATCTTGACCTCATTTGTTATGGATTTTACTTCTGAAGGGATCATTCTTGAGCATCTTGATGGCCACCGCTTGCTTCACTAGTTCCCATCTTCCAAGCTTTTAGAACTTCTCCAAATGTCCCTTTACCCATAATCTTAATAACATCATAGCAGTCATTGTGTGACTGCAGAAGGGCCATGTAAGGCCTCAACTAAAACTCACAATGAAAAAGCTTCCACTACCTCTTCCAAATGCAGCCTCTGATTATCACTGGTGATCTGAGCATCTGCAGAACTCACCTGTTTCAGCATTGAGTTACGTGGTTGCTAAGATGCTTGTGTTCTGTTATTGAAAGCAAGAGTTTTGTGTTTATTTTTATTTTGTAACAACTCCTATTTATTCATCGGGACACGTCAGGGGCCACAGGCTTCACAGTGGCTAGTTGAGTGGGAGAGAGCTTCCAGCACCCTAGAGGTTAAAACTAAACTGCCAGCCAGGCTCCTCCCCTCCATTACCCCTGCCTCCAGGCCAAGGAACTCCATTTTTTAAGGTGCTGGCAGGAGCCAGATGCACCTAGTAGAGGAGCTGCATTATGCAGCCTAACAACTTTTATCTTTTCAATCACCCGGGTCCGGAGCTGCAGCGCCACTTGTGGGTGGGGACAGCAGCTGGCCCAGGGCGCTGGGGAGCCACAGCTGCCACCGGGCGCCGGGGACCTTCACATGGAGGTAATGCGCTCCCCGCTAGTGAGGCACATGTGGCTCTAGCAGCTTGGCGGGTGGTGACCGCTGGCTCCACTAACAAGCGGACAGCTAGTCCACCACCCACTCCCGCTGGACCACCAAGGTATCAGTTTGTGGGCAGCGGGGACGCCCGGCGCGTGCCGGATTCCCGCCATTTTTACTGGCGCTGCATGTGGACAATTCCCTGGGGGTCATTTGTTAGCAGGGGGTGGAGGCTCCCCCACATCAGCCCCTTCCCCCAGGGACAGTAGGCAGCGAACTGTGCACAGCCCAGAGAGTTCGCACCACTGACTTACCTTCCTGGTTCCTGCTGCACGTGAGGAGGGACACGGAGAAGCTCTCAGCCACCCGGGGGTCCACTCCTTCACTGCCAGGACACTTGGGCAAGTACCCCCCTGTATCTCTCCTGCGGGACACAGGTTACAGTATTGTGCTTCAGCTAGCAATAGCTGCTGCAGGAGCTCAGTGCCAGTATTTCTTGCATTGTATGCCTTTGTATGCTTGCCGCCTTGCCTGTATTGTGTGCACCATATTAACACTTTCGCTGCCTGTCAGTTTATTTGGTGTTAAGCTGTACCCTATAGCCCTCCTGTATTTCCCTAATTATGTCCAACAGAGGCAAGTCCAAGAGGGCGGAGGCCCCAGCATTGCTGTCATGCACAGCCTGTAATGCGGGCCTATCCCCCCAGGACTATGTACAGGATGGCTTATTCGCCAGCTGCTACAATGTGCAGGCCTATGGCCTCACCACAGAAGCCTGCTTGGGCCACATCACTCACACAGATGAGGCACAGCTAGTTGATAAAGTCTCAGCTGCACTGCCCCAGCAGCCAGTGATGCCGTCCTCATCTATGGCAAGTGTTGCCCCTCTGGCGCTGGATACCCCCTGGGCGCATTCAGTGCCTGCAGATAGACGCAGGGCTTCAGTCAGGAACCCCCAGTCGTCCAGGCTCCTCCATCAACATGACACAGACACAGAGGATGAGGACGTCCAGGATGAGGATTGTTTGGAGGAAGCAGTCGACGACGGTATTGACAAAGGGGAGGCCTGCAATAGAGAGGATCCCCCATCTCGTACCTGCCTTGGTTAAAGCTGTGAGAAAGGTCCTTAAGTTAGATAACTATGCTGAACCATCTGCACCTTCAGGCCCTATAGTCAAACGCTGTAAGCGTAATCTGGGTTTATTCCCTAAATCAGAGAACTTGACTAAGGTCATTTGGGAGGTACCTAACAAGAAGTTTAGCTTGCCTAAGTGGTTTTCCTCCCTTTATCCCTTCCTCCAGGAGGACAGAGTCCCCTGGGAAACTGTCCCTAAAGTAGACACATGTGGTAAAATCCACTACGCTGCCCATTCCTACTGCGTCCCTTAAGGACCTAGCTGTTTGGAAGTTGGAGAACTTTCTTATACTCATTTACACCACTTCCGGTGCAGTGGGTCGCCTGCCCTAGCATCTACCTGGGTAGCTAAGGCTTTAGTTGAATGGACTACCCTCGTGGCGCAGGCTGTCGAAGGGGTGTCTGCAGAAACCCTGCTGCCTACTATTGATTTGGTGCATCAGGCTGCAATTTATCTGGAAGAAGCGGCTCTGGATTCCACCACTCTCACCTCCACAGCGGCAGCACGCAGATCTCTATGGCTGCGCTCTTGGAAGGCAGACCTGGACTTAAAAAAAAGAATTTAGAAGCTCTTCCCTTTGATGGTTCACTCTAATTTGGACCAGAGCTGGATAAAATGGTAGCTAAGGTAGCAGCTTCTAAGGCTGCTTTCCTGTTGTCTACCCTTACCCCACAGCCCTGGGTTCCTTTCCAGTCCTTTCGCTTTTAGGGCCGGGCAGGGGACAGGCCTCCTCTAGATCTCCCTAGGGAGCCAGATACTCCAAACCCAAGGGTAAGTGTTCCTGGGCCACCAGATGTCCCGATCCTAAGCCAGCGGACAAACCCTCCGCATGACGTGGTGAAACCCCACCTGGGGGATCCCAAGGTGAGCGGACGTATGTTGAGGTTCTTTGCCATCTAGCTAGAATCCACAACAGATGCTTGGGTTTGGGACGTGGTCTCAACTTTTTGGCGATGCCCACCGAACTCATTATTTTCCACAAGCCTCCCATCGGACCTGGAAAAGTGCAGGGCTTTGGAACAATTAGTTCAAAAGGTGCTCATGTCAGGAGTCATTGTACCCGTACCCTTCGCTCAAAGAAATTCTGGGTTCTATGCCAGCCTTTTTCTTGTCAAAAAAGCCTAACGGGTCCTTTCGGCCCATCCTCAACTTGAAATAGCTCAACAAGTTTGTTCGAGTCCCAAAGTTCAGGATGGAAACCTTGCGCTCTATAGTCTTGGCCCTTCAGCCGGGGGACTTTTGGCCTCACTGGATATACAGGATGCATATCTGCATATCCCCATCAACGGTTTCTGCGGTTTGCCCTCCAGGACCATCATTTTCAGTTCCGGGCCCTGCTCTTTGGCCTGTCAACCGCCCCTCGGATGTTTGCAAAGGTTGTGGCCATGATGGGCAGCAGTTGGTGCAACCAGGGTGACAGAATACTCCCGTATCTGGATGACCTGTTAATTCTAGCACAATCTGCAGATGTTCTCCAGAACCACCTGGCCATAGTGGTGCATCTCCTGGAGCACCACAGCTAGGCCATCAATTGGCCCAAGTCTTCCCTGCTTCCGGATCAGTCTATGGTCCATCTGGGGGCCAGGTTAGATACGGTTCATCAGAGGATCTACCTTCCGGAGGAACGCCGCCTGGCTCTGCATTCCCGGATCCGGCTTCTCCTCTCTCTCCCCGGCGGGTGTCTGTGCATGACTGCATGAGGGTCCTGGGTTAGATGGTATCAGCCTTTGAAATGGCAGAATATGCTCAGTTCCTCTCCCATTCGCTACAGCAGGAGATTCTCTCCAAGTGGTCGGGACTTGTTGACGTACTTGTCTCCAACAGTACGTCTCTCCCTTTGCTGGTGTCTCCTGGACCAGAACCTCACTCTGGGGAGGCCTTTCTGGATCCACCAGTGGACTCTTCTTACCAAGGATGCCAGCCTCCGTGGTTGGGGGGTGGTCACTTGCCAGAGGTCGTTCCAGGGCCTCTGGACTTCTCTGGAGGCACAGCTCTCCAATGCCCTCGAACTGAGGGCAGTCTTTCGGGCTCTCTGTCTGGCGGAACCCTGGCTGAGGGGTCGCTCAGTGCAAGTCCAGTTAGACAATGCAACAACGGTGGCTTATACGAACCACCAGGGAGGCACTCGCAGTCGGGCTGCCATGGCAAAAGCATCCCGCATCTTTCAGTGGGTGGAGAAGATCCCTACTCTCTCAGTGATCTTTATCCCTGGAGTCCTAAATTGGGAACCGGACTTCCTCATCCGGAGGTGTTTCAGATGCTGGTACAACGGTGGGGCCTTCCTAATGTAGACTTGATGGCCTCACTGCCAAAGCCACAAACTCCCCCTGTACGGGCCCAGGTCTCACGACCCAGGGGCTTGCCTGATAGACGCCCTGTCTGCCCTGTGGCAGTTCACACTGATGTACGCATTCCAGGCGATTTCCCTCCTCCTGAAAGTGATCCGCAAGTTAAAGGTGGAGGGCGGCAAGTTGAAGGTGGAGGGTGGCAAGTTGAAGGCGGAGGGCAGCAAGTTGATTCTGGTGACTCCACATTTGCCCAGAGTGATCTGGTTCTCAGATCTACAGGCCCGGTCAGTGGCCTCTCCGATTAGTCTACCCCTGCGCCCAGACCTGCTCTCTCAGGGTCCGTATCTATACCCGGATTTGAGGCGTCTGGCTTTGACGGGGCGGCATTTGCGACGTCTCTGTTAAGAGCCAGGGACTTTAACTCGAGAGTGATCTCCACCATGCTCAAGGCAAGGAAACCTTCTTTGGCGGGGGCTTACCATCGCATTTGGAGGGCTTTCTCTACCTGGTTTTGAACTCATCACTTCAATCCCAGGACTTACCGCCTGGCTAGGGTTCTGTTCTTCTTGCAGAAGGGCCTGAAGGCTGGGTTGAGCTTATCTTCCTTGAAGGTTCAAGTTTCGCCTTGTCCATCTTGTTCCAATGACAGTTGGCGCTGTTGTTGGATGTCCGCACATTCCTGCAGGGTGTCTTGCATATCCAGCCTCCCTTTGTTCCCCCATGGGATCTCTCCCTAGTCCTGTCTGCTCTTCAGGGCCACCTTTTGAGCCCTTTGCGGTTGGTGGACCTGTGTTGGCTCACCTAGAAGACGGTTTTCTTGTTGTCAAAAGCTTCGGCCAGGAGAGTCTCTGACCTGTCAGCTCTGTCCTTTAAGTCCCTTTTCTTGGTCTTCCATTCTTACCAGACGGTTCTTCGTACCATCCCTTCTCACCTTCCAAAAGTGGTGTCCAGCTTTCATGTCAACCAGGACATTGTCGTTCCAGCCTTTAGACAGTCTGATGTTTCTACTGAACAGTCCTCCTTGGATGTTGTCCGGGCATTGCGCAAGTCAGGCTCTCTCTTCGTTCTCTATGGGTTTCAGAAGAGAGGGTGGCCTTCCACTAAGACTATTGCCCGCTCTTAGGGGCGGTGCAACAGTTGTGCAAATTTGCAGGGGGGCGACTTGGTCGTCCGCAAATACTTTTTTGCACTTTTGACACTTTTGCCTCCCAGGACTCGGCCTTCTGCCACAGTGTGTTGGCTGCGGCCCAGGCACATCACCACCCATAAGGTGGCTGCTTTAGGACGTCCCAATGTAAATGACGTGTCCCGATGAATAAAACGAGATTTAGGTCTTACCTGGTAAATCTCTTTTTTTGAGGACGTCAGGGGCCACAGGGATCCCTCCCTGACGCACCTGCTTTACTTTAGTTACGATTATATTATATTGTAGAGGGTACTAACATGTGTTCAGAATGTGTTCTGTGTGGCGCTTCTCTTCCTTCTCTCGTCTCCTGCCTTGGCTTGTTAAAAAAAGAGTTCCTTGGCCTGGAGGCGGGGAGGAGCCTGGCTGCCTGGGAGGCAGTGAAGTTTTAACCTCTAGGGTACTGGAAGCTCTCTCCCACTCCACTACCCACTGTAAAGCCTGTGGCCCCTGACAGAGCCGGCCCTAGCCTAAATGACGCCCTAGGCAAAATTTTGGGTGGTGCCCCCTAGCACCGCCACTAGTTCCGCCTCTGACCCTGCTCCGGTTTCCCAACACCATCAACCCTCATCATAGCAGTCATCATTTTAAATAGAAACAGTGCACACATTTGGTGCGCAGCCCAAACAGGGGTGTGTTCTTGCTGGGAAGGGGCATGGCCACACAATAGTACCCCCAATTCAAATTATGCCACACAGTAGTGCAACTTTATTCACATTATATCATGCGATGGTGTCCCTTATTCACGTTACATCACACAGTAGTACCACTTTACCTTATATACATTACTCTTCACATAATTCACATTATACCCTTAGAAAAAAATCCTGAGAAATTATTGTATTTTAAGCACCTCCATGGCCACACTGCTACCCAGCACAAAGCAGTGTGCGCTGGGCAGATGAGAAGAGCTGCAGCTGCTGCTGTCACTTAATGGGAGGAAGCCTGGGGCCCCCACTGGGCCCTTCCATCAGACTTTGGCCTGGGTAATTTGTACCCCCTACCCCTTTCTCTCGGCACCCCTGATAATTCCACACAGTAATGCCCCTTACACATGACAGACATTATTAATGTCCTTATAAACATAATTCCCCTTACACATTATGCCAACCTTTATTAATGCCCTTCAAACACATAATGACACACATAATGCCCCTTACACATATGTTGCACATTATTAATGCCCTTATACACATGACACACATAATCCCCATTACACATATGTTGCACATTATTAATGCCCTTAAACACATGACACACATAATGCCCCTTACACATATGCCGAACACTATTGCACAACCAACCCACGTGCAGACAGCACTCGCACAGCCGCTAACACTGTGACCTCAGCCTCTGCTTGGATACAGATGTTTCCTCATACATCTTGCCTCAATTAGCCATGCAGCTCCTGGCCAGTTCTGCTAACGTTGGGTGCCTTTTTTGCTAAAAATGTGTCTTATTTGCATTGTTATGTGACCAGGACACACAAGGAACTTCCGATGATTAAAATGATATGAGGCATGGCTATATTCTGTGTGTGACTGTGGCTGTACCTGAATACGGAATGCTATGTTACAATGATTTCCATGAAAACACTATTTCATATGCAGATACAGCCTCACTCACACACAGAATATAGGCATGCTGCATATCATTTTAATCAGCAGAAGCTGCTGGTGCCCCTAGACATTCCAAATGCCCTAGGCAATTGCCTAGTTTGCCTATGCCTAAGGCCGGCTCTGGCCCCTGATGTCCTCGAAAAAATGTACCAGGTAAAACATAAATCTCGTTTTTGTTTTACAAATGCAATCTTTGCTAATGCTGTATACACACGGTGAGATTTTACATTAGATTTTGACTATATAGTCAAAATCGAATGCAAATCGTACAGATTTTTACCTTGTGCTCCCTATGCACGCTCCCGTGACAGCACAAATCGAAACCCAGATAGACAGGGCAGCAATGATTATATAGCGCAAATCTAATGCTGACTATATGAATGTAAATAGTACAAGGTTAGCAAAGATTGTATAGCACTCGAATAGCAAGGGAATCTCACTGTGTGTACACAGCATAACTCTGTACTATTTACATACAATTCATGCAATCTATATTCGATTTGCACTATATAGTAATTGCTGCCCTGTCTATCTGGGTTTCAATTTGTGCTGTTACGGGAGCGCGCATTGGAATAGCAAGGTAAAAATTGATGCAATTCGATTTTGAGTAGTCAAAATCTAATGTCAAATCTCACCTTGTACACAGCAGTACAGTACCAATAACAATAGTCACACACTCAGAAATCCAATAAATAATATTCACAATTCGTATAATAAAAACAATAAGAACCTGATGGCAATTACCATTTGTTACAACCCCATACAGCACCGTTACTTTTATTTTTATTATTTATTTATTAACAGGTTCTTATATAGCGCATACATATTCCGCAGCGCTTTACAGAGTTCCCTGCCCCAGTGGAGCTTAAAATCTATGTTCCCTACCACATGTACACGCACACACAGATATTCTATGGTTATTTTGTTGGGAGCCAATTAACCTAACAGTAATATTTTTGGATTGTGGGAGGAAACCAGAGTGCCCAGAGGAAAGTACCAAGAGAATATACAAACTCTGCACAGTTAGGGCCATGGTGGGAATAGAGCCCATGACCTCAGAGCTGTGAGGCAGTAATGCTAACCATTACATCGTCCGTACTGCCCTGTACTGTAATTTTAAAACTAGTTTAAATAATACATGATAAATGATCTTGTTTCCCTATTTAATGTAGCTTATATTACACTCCTGCCAAAGCCTGACAGAGAAACAAATATGCTATCCTCATATAGACCGATTAGTTTATTAAACATGAACTATACATTATTGACCAAAATCATGGCGACAAGGCTTTAGACTATACTTCCAGATCTTTTTGCAGACGCACAAATGGGTTTTGTCCAGAGTCATCATGCTTGCATCCGAACAAACTACTGCCCGAAATACCATGCTTTTAAGTCTAGATGCCAATAAAGCATTCAATATGGTTCTTTGGCCACACTTGTTTGGGGTCTTGTAGGGGAGCGGTTTTTAACTAAAATTTTGGGATTTTATCCACTATATAGGATATGCCCTCGGCCTCCTGATCAATCAATGGGAGAATTGGCCCTCATGTCGGTCTAGAAAAGGGAACACGTCAGGGCTGCCCCCTCTCACCTGTTTTAATGGTTGAACGTGTCTAGATCGACAGTTACAAGATTGACGCAAGCTAAAGTTCGAAAGAAAAGTGGTCGACAGTCACAAGGTCGACACGTTTTTCATGATTGTTTTTGCTTTGACAGACTTGTTCATACTTTACCATCCCAGTGGGCATGAGGGAGAATAGAATAGTGTGCCTGAAGCATGGAGAGCCATGCAAGGGGACGCAGAGCACTTCTACAACACTGTCCATGTCGACCTAGACCTCAAAACAGTGTAGAAATCGTATAGACCCCATTCCCATCGACCTAGACACTGGTCATTTATGTTTAGGCATCTACAGTAACTACACGCGGTCAACCATTAGTGGTTGACCACATGACATACATCTACACAACGTCGATCCTCTATACCAGAACCGTAATTGTCCCACCTGCTTCCCTAGACAGAAATCCACAAAGCAGAACCGGTTCAGGGATCTTGAGGACTGGAGTAAGGAATCACTGGTATAGACCTCAATAATCCTGACATGGATGGAGATGCTGACACCGGAATCCCAATTGTAAGCATGAGGGGATAGGTTGGGGGGGGGGGGAAGGTTAAGACACTAGTGGGGGATTTAGGATTAGGCTGTGGGAGGGAAGGGGGATTAAGGCTAAGGGAATGTTAGGGAACAGGGGTAAAGTAAACATACTTACTGGACCTCTGTTGGGATTCTAGAACACAGGCATCCCTACTAGCGGTCATATTCCGTAAATACATGATTGCACTGACTTTTATTCTCCTGTAAGTAATCGACAATGCTGCTAATGCTCAATGCTTTTGTACCAGTTCATTATCAGTACTCCTTTTATACCTGGCCTATTCGTATCACATCGTGTGTTACTTCCACTCACATCAGTTGTACAAGGGACACCAGCGTCACTAATACTACAGATTTTTTTCCCTGTTTTAAAATAAAAACTTTGATTTGTTATTTATGGTCTTTCTCCTCTTGAAGTTTATCTGTCTTTGTTGCAAGATAATGTTCAGGCTCATACTGTATGTTACATAGTTACATAGTGGTCAAGGCCAAATAAAGACTTGCGTCCATCGAGTTCAACCTTGGTTAGTGTGTTTGATCCATTTGCTACATCCCTTATTATGCGTTGTGTATTCTGAATTCTTTAAAGACATATTATGATTGTTCTTTGTAGTCCTGGATGTTTTTGCCCAGTAGATGTTTGTCCAACCTTATCGTAAATGTATTTATTGTGTCTGCCGGCACCACCTTGCCAGGAAGAGAGTTCTATAATACAACTGCCCTGACCGTAATTTTTTTTCCCTCTAAAAGGGAACATAAACTTCTTTCCTCTAATCTAAACTCATGCCCACATGTCCTAGAGTCCTTCCTCATAGCAAAAAGGAAACTTTGCTGAGTATACCCACCCCAATATCATTAATTAATATGTTAAATAAAAGGGCTCTAGCACCGACCCCTGTGGCACTCCACTTAGTACTGGTATACTGCACCGTTCACAACCACTCGCTGTTCTCTATTACACAGCCAGTTTCCTACCCATCTACAAATCTTTAACTCTAGTCCGAAATCCTCCATTTTATTTATCTTATGTGGCATGGTATCAAAAGTCTAACAAAATCCAAGACGACACATCTACAGCATTTCTATTGTCTAGGTTGTTTCGGACTTCCTCATAAAAGCTTAATAAATTTGTTTGGCACGAGAGATTTTTCACAAACCCATGTTGGATAATACCGAATATACTATGGAGCTCTAAATGTTTTTGAATACCATCCCTTATTATTTATTAAGTTTCTTATATAGAGCAGCATATTCCATTGCGCTTTACAATAGGAGAGAGTGATACAACAAACTGAGTATTTACAGACAGTCAAAGGTATGAGGGCCCTGCTCGCCAGCTTACAATCTATACATTAGAATTCCCTCAAATAATTTACCCACCATTGGTGTTAAACTCACAGGTCTATAATTTGCTGGGTCTACCCCTTTTCCGGTTTTGAATATTGGTCATTCCTTTTTGAATAATGTTCACAGATACAGGAGGCTGATCTTAAGGAGAATCTGGGAATGATGGGTCATCAATGGCTGTATACACCATAATGCAATCATTGATACTTATTCATTTTGAAGCTAGAGTTAGTACATTTCTATCAACACCACTCAACAAGTCAAATTCTGACTATTTATGGCAATACCAACATCTTCCAATAGGGGTCACTGCAACTACATCTTCCTACAGAAGGACATTAGATGCGGCGCTGTTGTCGGTAAGTGGGGGCAACGCTGTGTATGTGTAAAGTAATAAGTGACAGTTATAGTTTTGGCTAACCCAATATTGTTTAGTAACTTCTTATGTTTGAATTAATCTGGGGCCGTATTTTTTTATGCAAATATTCCATATTTAACAACTGTTCTAATCAATTGTAAGCAACGTGGCATTACAGTTCTGGGCTTGCTGGTACATGTAGTTTCACAACCATTTGAGTAACGAATAGAAACATGAGAGAGAAAAAAAAAACTTTGTTTAATATGTTTATTTGTAAAGAAAACTTATTTTCAACAGGCTTTAATCATTTCGGCAAAAGAATGGAAAGTGTAAGACCCCTGACCTGTGATGGATCACCCAATAAATTAAAGCCCCTCCCCCACCCCTATTAAATTTCCAATCAGGAGGACAGAACAGCTTCTATAGAAGCTCCATCATATTATTGTACAAGATACCTGCAGCGAAAATGCTGTGGAGGTCCAGCGTCTGTTCCAGGAATATACAAAATGTTACACTCATACACTATGTACAGAGACCGCTGCCATATTACATTTTGGAAGAGACGCGGGGATTCGGCCATGCTGCCCCTCCCCTTCTCCCCTCAGGTTCCTTTCGGGAAAAAAAAACCCAACACCCTCAATATTTAACCAGTCTAACTTCTACAAACAACTTGCAGCATTCTTGGGTGACAGCAGATAAAATATACAGAAGAAAAAATAGTGCCGCAGAAATTTTGCAGCGATCGCACGCTCGACCTTTCTTGGTCCTTTCAGTTGCAAACCGTCCTTCTGACACAGAGCAGTGAGATTTACTAACACGCGTGTTATGTTCACAGCACAAAAGTGCTCAGCAGTAGAATTGTATGCAAAGGACAAAACAAAAAAATCCCAAAAGCCCATTTCTGCATTGACCACCAGAGATTGCCTGAAACTTACTGATCATGTCCGTTCGAACATTACTTTCCCCTACACACAGCGGGTGGGCAGAGACAGAGAGTCTCAAAGGCTGGCTGCATTCTAGGCATCCTGTATAGTTCAGATCATGGAGTATTGATATTACGGCCTGTTTAAGGGTCGAATAGTTAATCCATATAACATGCATGTTAGGAGACAAACCGTAGAATTTGGCCTAGACTCGCCAGACCTCTTCAAATGAAACCACTTCTTAAATGACAACTTCAAAATGGAATTCTTGCTGGCAATTACTTCATGTTTCATGGAATTAGATGTTAGCATAGAATTTGATATTAATTTGACATGGTAATGGTAAATTCAGCCCATCCGGAATCTCCATCAATTTGGCCTTTATGTCATACATTGGAATATAATTTAAACAATTAGGTTTGTCTGTTAAAACACTTGTATAAAACGTTGTCTAGGTACAACTGCATGGGTTCGGTGACAGAATAAAGGCCACAAAAGCTTAACATTACACCTCACTTTCTTCATCTTCTCTCTGACCTCCCGATTCAGTGTTACTAAACAATGGGGACAACACTGTAACATTAATCCCACCTCGCGTCTTCCTCAATAGAACCTAAAATAGTTGCCGCTTGTCTCTGACTACTCAATCCTACGGAAGAGGACATATGAGCGATATATCTCTATGATCTCTTATCATTTCTTACCTACTTCATATAAAACTTTAGTGTTGATTTTTGAACACTTAAGCAGCAGTATTTGTTTTGGCATTTATTACGTTCTCTAACGCAATTAACTAAGGAATAATAGCAATTTTAAAAAAGGGTCTAGTAATGAAGAATGCTGCTAAACTGCTTAATCCAGTAGCCCCCTGGGTCAACGTACTGGGCCAAACCAATTTGGAATACTGACAATCCCTTTTCCACATCAATTAGAGAGGAAAACCATTACCTCCTGCAAGACACAAGCTCAGGCAGGGAAAGACATAGCGTCAGTCCTGTACAATCCCACCAACCAACCACCCTCCAACCCACCCCCAAGTGGCTACTTCTCCTGTGCAAGTGGAGACTAAGTCACAGTCCGGATTGGAGATAGCATGGAAGGCGATGGATTGGAGGAACCTAGCTTCTCAGACCACCATAATCCGAACTTCATCATTTTCATCCACACGGTAGAAGAATGGGATGCAGGGATTGTGGAGGAGGAAACCGGCACGTTCTTGTGGGTTCTGAATATCACGCAGGAGCTGCATGATCTGCTTGGCAGTGGCATCCTGAGAGCTTGGGGCCATGCTTGCGGTTTGTTGGGTGGAGGAGACGGGAGATGTCCCCTGAGGCTTCTCCTCTTCACTGTCCTCTAAGCTGACTTCCTCCAGCGCTAAAAGGACAAAGTGCCGTGTCAGTAGGAGTTATAAAATGGGATTACATTGAAAAACCAAAAGACATTAAATACTTTACAAGGAGCTTTTGTAGCAGAAGAAATGTATTATGTGAAAACTATCGATTAGAAATCAGTAAGTTGCAGAACAAAAGGAGCAGCCACTATTTGGCTATCCAGCCACAATGGTGGCACAGGCCGTGGGCTATCAGGAAAGGTACGATGGATTGTTTGTTGGCAGTACACCATTCATTGGTAGTGACACTGATCAGTCACATGCTCCTACATGCTTAAGTATTTAATGCTGGGTTAACAAAAAACAACGGTCATAGGCATAGTAAGAAACAGGTTTCTGAAAGTCCTTGTAAACCTACCTTCCACGGAGTCTATATCCACCGGCCTCTCTGCACTTAGTGCCAACTCTCCCAGCTCCTTGGAACTTCTTGTTGCTTCCAGATATTTCTTGTACCATTCATTCCGCTCAGAAACCAGTCTCATGACTAAGACCTGAAGCTCCAGCAACTTGGCCTGGGCACAGAGACAAGAAATGATGCACTCCGGCACAGTTTGTTGGCATACCACTGGCTCCAGAACCCGAGACACTTACCTTCATTTCCTCTTTGTCCTGAGCCAGCCGACTGATGTATTCCTCCTTCTCAGAGTGACGCTGTTTCAGGATGGCTCTCTGACTCTGATAAAGTGCAATGTACTCGCCTAAAAAGAAAAAAAAGACTTTCCTTATTCTAGAGCGGTGCAAACCCCCCATTTTACAGCAATTATTTCTTAATATTACTCTGACTAGTCCAAAGCAGTTAGGCACTAACCAATAGTGTCAGTCTCCCCCGACAGCTGGATACACCGATGTTCCAACTCTTCCACCCGTTCCTTGAGTTCCACCCTCTCCTGCATCAGGTCGGTGAAGCGGAACTAAAAATAAAGGCACATAAAAAAAGGGGAAAAAAAAGAAACACATATATGAAACTAAACGCTATAGTAACATTGGCGAGATCACAACAGACATCCATTTCTCCACATGGCTGCGCTCTTGCCTGTTTAACCTATATTGTGGACCTTGCAGTGCAACTTTTAATTTTGCATCTTTCCGTATATCTTGTATGGTATGCAATTCTAGATTAGTATTTTGGCATGGCAAAGTAAATTGCATGTGACACACGGCTATTTGGCGTGATTGAAGTAGTCAGAATCAGTTACACATGAGTTGCTCATGACCTGGCTGGGAGAGGCAAAGAGAGCATCATACGGACAATGAGCTTTATTCTAGTTCACTCTTTCTGACAAAATCCTTCTTAGATGGACAAAACCATGTGCACTGCAGGGGGTCAGATGTAAAATGTGCATAGAGAATTAGATTTGGGCGAGTTATTTTGTTTGGGTACTTGTTTCCTAGCACGGCCACAACGATCATAATCGCGGTCATCGGGGGGTAAAATCGGGGCCATCGCGGGCATCGCATGTGCAAAAAAATCGGGTGCGATGGGCCAGACGCGATGCCCGCGATTTCCCCATAGAGAACAATGTTAAATGCCTCAATTTACCCGCGATGACCACGATTTCCCATAGGAAACAATGTGAAATGGCTCAATTTACCCAAATTATCATAGGAACAATGGTAAATGGGCCAAAAACACCCCTGAACATTGAAATGTCCCCCCCAAAAGTAGTTTACGCCACCACATGATCAAAGTGAACCCGAAGCGTGGCGAGCGCAGCGAGCTCGCAAGGGGCAGCGGTACGCGTCCTCCGACCTTTTCATACCCCTACTATCCACTAGGGCGTGGAGTTGAGAATAGAATAGTGTGGCGAGCGCAGCGAGCCACCGAGGCCGAAGCGTGGCGAGCGCAGCGAGCCCCGCGAGGGGACGCGGATACCTGTGAAGCCCGCGAAGGGACGCGTTTACCTGTGAAGGTATCCGCGGGGCTCGCTGCGCTCGCCACGCTTCGGGCTCGGTGGCTCGCTGCGCTCGCCACACTATTCTATTCTCACTCCACGCCCTAGTGGATAGTGGGGGTATGAAAAGGTCGGAGGACGCGTACCGCCGCCCCTCGCGGACTCGCTGCGCTCGCCACGCTTCGGGTTCACGTTCATCGCGGGGTGGCGTGAACTACTTTTGGGGGGACATTTCACTGGTCAGGGGGGTTTTTTGGGCTTTCTGGCCCATTTACCATTCTTCCCTATGATGATTTGGGTAAATTGACCCATTTAACATTGTTTCCTATGGGAAATCGGGGTCATCGCGGGTAAATTGAGGCATTTAACATTGTTCCCTATGAAGAAATCGCGGGCATCGCGGGTGGACCATTTAAGCATTTTTAGGCGCACACGACGCGACCGACCCGATTTTTCACTGTTTTCAATGCATTTCAATGGAAAAATCGGGGGCATCGCGTCGGTCGCGTCGCAGGCCACTACAATTACCCCCGATGGCCAAGATTTGTGGCCGTGCTAGGAAACAAGTACCTTTGTTTGTGTGCAGGGTAAATACTGACTGCTTTATTTTTACACAATATAGATCTCACTTTGAAGTAAAACCCCACCCAAATCTAAATCTCTCTGCACAAGTAGCATCTGCCCCACCTGCAGTGCACATGGTTTTGTCCATCTAAGAAGGAATTTGTCAGAAAGAGTGAACTAGAATAACACCCAATGGCAGATATCTGGGGAATGCAGAGTATGTTTGAGAACGGAACAATTGCATTCCTTTTGTGGTGATAAAATGCCACCATAAGATATGATGGAACGCCTACCTGCAACTTCTCCATCGCACTCTTCAACGCTTCATACACCTCTCTAGGGACACTATCCATATTGATTTCTGCCAATAAAGCACATAGGTCAATAGTAACATGCAATTCGCAGGAACTGGTAACACACTATAACGATTATTGCCCAATAATGATTTCCTCCAGAAAGAGGAGCATCAATACCAGAGCAACTAGAGCACATACAAGCAGAACAATGTCAGAGGAAAATCGTACCATTATAAGTTAGACAATAAAAGTAATGGTCTGATCAGTACGGTTGCTTCAAATTTGCTTGTATAATGTGCCACATCACACATTACAATATGGCACCAGGTGTAGGTTACTTACACAGTGTAAAATGTCAGTCTTGTACAGGGATATGAGTAAAGGCCAATACACTCTGGGCGACTTTCAGCTTAAAGCAGCTCAGTTTACTCATTTGAGCTGCTTTCAGCTCAAAAGCTGCTCAGTGTGTACGGGGCAGCAATAAACGGTGGCCCGGGTGCTCATCTGCTGGTATTACCAGCAGATGAGCGACGGTGTGGACGGCTTTCCATAGCGTTCTGCTATGGAAAGTCGTCCACCCCCGGGGAAGAAGAAAAAAATGTTTATGCACGGAGCGTTTTTCAGCCCAGCGATGTTCGCAAAAACACCCAGTGTGTGTAGACCTTAAATAGCCTGCTGCCAACTTGTAAATTTCTCCAAATGGGCATGTTTAGGATTCCCAACTAGCTTTTGAAAACTATAAATCGTATTTCAAGTTCTACAGCTAGGTATAAAATGTCATCAATAAGAGGTCCTAGCAATTTCCTTATGGTAGGTAATCTCCTACCTGCAGAGTGATGGTGAGGAGAGGACATCTGCTGCTGTTTCAGCTCAGAGATCTGCTGCAGCAGTTGCTTACAGTTCCTCTTCTCCTCCATCAGCTGCCGCTCCACATCGTCTCGCACTCCTTGTAGTTTGGAGACAACAGAGGATAGGAATTCCATCTGCAGAACGTGATCAAAACCATATTAGATTGAAGAGGAGATATTCTACCAGTAAGCAAAGCACATAGAGAGTAAAGCAAGTCAGTGTGTTGTTGGTGAGAAGATCGGAATACATAAAAACACACAATGAGCGAGACAGAGCAGCAAGACCGCTCACCATCTCTTCCCGACTTTCAAAATCCTCCGGAATAACCAATGACGACTTAGGAATTTCATCTTCATAAACTATACTCTCCACGCCGTCCCCTGAGGAACAGAGACATACAGTACACTGAGCTTTAATTGACCACAGATATGAGTGGTAAAAGCCAAGTGGACAGATCATTACCTTCCATCCTACTCAGAGCCCTACTGTCTGGCTCACTGCGGATCTGTAAGACCTGAGCGCGGAGCTCTTGGTTTTCTTTGGTGAGAAGCTCTAGATTTTGCTGCAAAATAAGTCAAAACCAAGTTAGGAGTGTGCACATTGGGTGGCAGAGGTTTCCCAATCTGTCTGGATTCTTTTGATGCAGGTCTAGCCCCCATCAAAAATCAGCCCCCAAATCAGTAAGCATGACATTTACAAGCATTTACCATGCTTGAGTAGAGGTGAGGCCCCCCCCAGTGTGCAGTCACACCGTCAGAATGTGGACACGGACGTGATGCGGAGACGGAGGTTTACACCCAGTTTTAGGGTTAGGCTTAGATTAAAAATCATATTGTTTACATAACAATAAAAATAAAATGGCATTCCGACAATGTCAACATTCAGACATTAGGTTTTCGACAATCACGGTGCCGACTTAGCATACACCCTCAGACCCCCACTATTCAGGTTCAAGAATGAACGTCCTTAGTCTTCATAGCGTGGTACATACCCTACTTTGCTGTAGCTCTTTCAGATGCATTTCCGCACTGACTTTTCCCTGTACCTCGTCGTGTTGTAGTCGGTCCATGAGCTGTGCTTGCAGGAGGTACTGTCTCTGGATTTCCTCCTTCTCAATGGATACTTGCTGGTATGCTGCGGCGTACTGCTGGAGATGTGTGGAGAGCTCATCCCGCTGCGCCTGCAGTAACTGCACTTCCTGCGCCTTCATGGCCAGCTGCAACACAAATGTATCAGCAATATGAAGCCTTTTGCTCATTACAGCACGCAACCCCATGCAAGTTTATGGTATAAAACATCTAAAGTGTCTAGGTCTACAATCATATGGTCAAACACTAATGGTCGACAGGGTCCAAAGGTCAACCTGGCCAAAAGGTTGACTTGAGTTTTTAATGTTTTTAGGGTGTCTATGTCGACATGGACACTGTTTAAGTGTACCGCTGCACTCGCCATGCTTCGGGCTCGGTGCCTCCCCACACTATTTTATTCTTTCTCAACAACCTAGTGGATGGTAGGGCATGAAATACCGCCTGTCGGCACATGTCGGCTGAAAATGTAGTAAAAAAAATGCATGTCGACTGTCTACCTTGAGTCATTCTATGATCAGTCGGGATACCCTCATGCAAACGATCTGCTCACCTGCTCTTTAAAATCTCCCAGGTTCTCCTGCAGCTGCCCCAGCCTTTTGGCCAGTTCCTTCTTCACATGCTGCTCACTCTGCAGTCCATTGGTGAGCTCCAAGTTCTCATTGGTCTGTGGAGAAGAACAGGGAAAGTCAGAGGTTTCTTCGTAAATTCAGAAGTAGCTAGAGACATGTGCTGACACCACCAGCATATCCGCCCTAAAGCATGTGAACTTCAATAGAGTCATCTTGTTACCTTAAAAGAGGAAGCCCAAAGGGCACAGAGCTGTGACTCTGGGGCAGTTCGTTATATAGGAAAAAGGGAAAGTTTGGAGATTGTTGGGGTGCACTCTGAAAGTATGTTAGGGGGACGTCCAACTGATATGTTCACAATTTCTAAAAAAAATAACTTTTATTTGATCCGTTAAAAAGAGGTGTACTAACTACACCCTCTTAAAAGGACAGTATTAAAGAAAATGTGCAAAAAGATTTGAAAAAGTGATTTAAAATGTTTTAGGGGGTATAAAACTCAAAAAGGTTTTATGGCATGAGTAATTGTTCTTCCTTTATCTCATTACATAGGATAACTTTCACTGAAAGGCAGATTTTGAGCAGTCACATCTGCTGTCCCTATATTGATAGAACATGTAGCAGTCTCTGAGATTTCTTATGTACTGTGTGATATTTCTTTATGACACGGTTACTTTTTATTCATCCACAGTGTTCCAAACAGTACATTGTATCAGCGTTACAATTCTTCAATCTGCAAGGTTACTGAGCCTGTACTGTCCTCCTACATTGACTGAGGACAGTCAGTTTGTTTATTGGCAAGATATAGTGAAGGCTTGCAGATTGGCCCTATAGAATTAGGACTTGTTGTTCTTAGGACTGCATACACAGTTTATTTATAGACCGTGTATGATTTTAAAAGATTTAATTATTTACTTCTAGTAATAAATAAGGTATTTATTCCCGGTATAGTGTATGCCCAATTTGTTTTACACTTTATGGTCTCTACGGTATTTAGAGATCAATTTTATTCATACAATGGCCAGTATTTAATGCCTCTGATTCGCCGTATTTTCTGGTGAATCAGGCAATTCGCCAGGTTTACAGCGAATTCTCACACAAAAAACAATTCACCCTATTCAATGAACAGAATTCGCTGCAAAGGAAGAGCGAATGCTTGGCGATTTGCCGCAATTCGCCGGAGTTTTGCAATGGGGTTTTTAGTGGAATTCGCCGGGAGTGTATTCAATGCTGAAATGGAGAACTGCTTTCTCCAGTGATTTTCGCCATTATTCTCCAATTTGCATTCGGCGTCTTTTTTGGTGAACTGTTATGTGTACTTTTTAAATAAATGTTTTAATTTTCTTTTTTTTTTATGTAAAAAAAAAAAATCAGTTTTAATTTAATCTGATGGGTCTTGCTTATATTCACTCATTACTAGCGCCTCTTTAATATATTTTGAATTTTTATTAAATCCCCCCCCCCCCCCAGCAGTGAACTGATACAGCCAGCTGAGCAGCGGGGGGGGGGGAACTTCTGTTCACGTTAAAACACATAACTCCCTTCCCGCACGTCACAGTTCACTTATTTCACTAGAACTCACTGGCTCTCATTATATATGAACGCCAGGCAAAAATCATTAATAATATAATATAACATTTTTTTTTTTCTGAAACCTCATCACTGAAATTGTACACATAAAGTGTAAAACAAATTGCCTTTCAGTGAAAGTTATCCTATGTAATGAGATAAAGGAAGAACAATTACTCATGCTATAAAACCTTTTTGAGTTTTATACCCCCCAAAACATTTAAATTCACTTTTTCTAATCTTTTTGCACATTTTCTTTAATACTGTCCTTTTAAGAGGGTGTAGTTAGTAGACCTCTTTTTAACGAATCAAATAAAAGTTATTTTTTAGAAATTGTGAACATATCAGTTGGACGTCCCCCTAACATACTTTCAGAGTGCACCCCAACAATCTCCAAACTTTCCCTTTATAATGATATTGCATGGAGAGGGGTAGCACCGCATTCCCAAGAATATGTTAAAAATTATGAAAAATCTCTATAAGAATGTAAAATAACAGACGACGGAAGTATGAACTATAGGAGGACGAACAAGTAAGAGCACTCGGTGCGGAATTAAAAAAAACCTTTTCTGACGAACTCTGGGGCAGATGTATGAAGCAGTGGTAAGGGAGAAGTGAGCCAGCGTCTCTGTATAATGTTATTGTATTCAAATTATAGAGGTTATTTTAGTGCTGATTGGCAAACACTCTCCTGCATAACTAAAGAACTGGAAGTAACCACAAAAACATCTGGGTATTGAGCACTGGATAATTCATAAGTAAAATATAGTATAGCCCACATAGGTGAACAGTAGCAGGGATGTGGATACAAAGTCCACATAGAAGTATGAAAAGTGTCTCATGTCAACCTTTCCATGTGTCAATATTTTGTCAATGTCGACACAATGTTTGTTGTTGACCTAGATACTGTAGATACTAGTGGGTAGACTAGTTATTAAATGTCACTGTGTCCCCAGCCAATACAAGGGGAGTATGCAGAGGCAGAACTCTGGTAGGCAATGGAGTCATCTGCCGCCGGGTTCCTGCTCCCAAGGGGGCACCTCTCTTCCCCATCAAGTTTACATCAGTAAATTGAAAGCAGTTGATATTGCTAATGTGGCTGACTCCCCCTTCTAACATCATTTTTGCAAGTATCACACCCTGTATTAGATCCCATGACCTTACTGGAGACAGACACCTTACTGATTGAGCTATTTGGGGGGGCACCAATACTTATCTTGCCTCCGGGCAACTTGGATGAACTTACGCCACTGGGAGTATGCTTACTGCACGGTGGGAATTCTGTCACCCCCTTAGCTAATTAATGACCAAGGCTGCAGATTGAGCCTCACACCCAGGAGACCTGCTCTAGAACCACATAGATCTCATGTGAAACCTGTGTGAGACTGTGTTATGCATGTATTACATAGAACCATGCTGATGAGGATATGTTTGTGTGCAGCTTGTTCAGTGAGGGAGGAAAGTCTTCCATACCAGTTTAACAAATCCATTCTGTAGTTCCGCGAGCTGTTCTTTTAGCTGTCTGTTCTGGGTCAAAGCCCGGCTGATGGTGGCTTTGTCGCTCTGCATGTTTTCCAGGATCTGCTGTTTGTCCACATTGTCCTCGCTCTGCCGCTGGAATGTGCTCTCCAACTCCTGCAGCCGTTCCTCCTGCTCCTGGTTCAAGCGACTCAGTTGACTGTTGTCCTGCACCTGGGCCTGGTACCTGGACTGCAGCTCATGGAACTCCTGCTCCAGCTTCTCCACCTCGTGCTGTAGTGCAAGTTCTGCTTCAGAAGGCCCCAGGGGAACAGAGGGCTCTGCCTCAGTCGGCTCTGCTGCTGTAAGGGTTGGACAATTGGAAATAATCAGGTACATGGAAGGCAGAATGGGAAGAGCCCTTTATTGTCTTCATTCGGTCTCCACCTCTCTCCTTACCTGATGCCAACAGCAGCTCTGTAACCCTGGTCTCCAACTGCTCAACCTGCGCACAAGCAGTCTCTTTATCCTGGCTGAGTGTCTGTATCTAGTAACAGGATATACAGAGAAATTATAACAAGTGATGTGAAAACGTATAAATAAAACTTGTATATAATAAATGTATAGGAAATGTGTCATAGGGAACAATGTAAACATAAGTCACATCGAGAAAGATTTAATAAAGGGCAGATTCTGACCCATACACAGGGCTGCTAATTTGCAGCCCTGGCGATAAATCGGAAGACTATGCATGTGCACGGACGCATGTGTGGGGGTTCCCCTGTGAACAGACCATGTGAAGGCTAGCCTTTGCTGGCCACTCGTAAGGTGATTGACAGGATTAAATTTGTTCAATTCCCCCCAACCATATTAATTGTGCAGTATTGTGCTGTATTTCTCATTTGTAGAAATGTATCTACGCTCTATTTAGCTAGTTACAATGTTTGCTGATCACTGGATATTACATGGTCATCTTAAGGTTTTCCTTTTTATGTCAACAAAAACGTTTTTAATAAAAATAATGCAAAAAATATGAATTACTTTAATTGCCACTATAGGGCCGCATATCTACTTAAGGACTGGATGATCTCATTTTTGTTTTATCTTGTTTTTAGGCTGTAGATTCAGTGTTGCTACAAGTTTTTAATTCAAAAACAATTTATATTCATCATTATACTTTTTTTTTTTTTTTAGCAGATTCATCTCCTATATGTGAGAACAAAGAGGCTGACACACTACTGCCCTTATTCTGGATGATTTGCTCGGCCGCAAATGCACATGGGGACCGATGTTTTGCGTATGCGCAGCAGCATTTCTGCACATGTGTATACGCTGTGTGCGTGCAAGCTCGGCAAAAAGTCTGTTCGCCAGGTGCATGCACCCAGCCTTGCGAGTGGGGTGGAGAGGGGTGCCGGCTTGGACCATTAGCATATGTGAATGCCCTTGTTTCATGAGCAATCCCATGAAAACACAGGGCGTACACATGCTAATGTGTGTGTGTGACGCACATGCGGTAGGACAGCTGACATAACCGGATGTCAGCTGATCACTCATTTCCCTGCAACTCTACATGCATATTTAAGGGTGGTCTGGACCACCCTTACATATTTGTGCTTCTTCACCATCATTCGATGGTCGGCGACCATTTACAGATGGGGGGAGGTTCTCACTGGCATGCAATGGGTGTTCATGTAAAACAGGCCTGGCCAACCTGTGGCTCTCCAGATGTTGTCAAACTACAAATCCCATCATGCCTTGCCACAGTTTTGCTATAAGGGAGTGTTGAAACTGTGGCAAGGCATGCTGGGATTTGTAGTTTCACAACACCTGGAGAGCCACAGGTTGGCCTGTCCTGATGTAAAGCATCTGTTCGCAAGCCTTGTGAACGCATCCTGCGTGTGAATGGGTGGAGCTGGCTAACCATTCGCAAGGCGGGGTTAGAGTGACTCGCAAGGATGCCAATTCGCATCCGAGCGAGTCAACCAGAATAAGGGAGGGCCTATACCGGTGTGCATTCTAAAGCCCCATACACATTGAGATATTGGCTAATGGACAATTTTGGCTAGATGCCCAAGAGATTTTGACTAAACGATTTGTAGTCTATGATCTAGTCAAAATCGCCTTGCCTGCAAAGTCAATCTATGCTAAGCAATTTCTGCTAGACAATACGGACTAAGCAGGAGAAAAATTGAGAGAATTTGGCTAACCTAGGAGATTATGCCTATCTAGTCACAATCTCCTGCCAAATCTCACCATGTATACACCCTTTATCTATACTAGTGAAGGTACAGTACCCATCATATGATGCGTCACCAGTCTCTCCCTTCCCACGCTGCACATCTCAGACTGCTACTGATCCTGTCTCTAACATGTCTGCTAGCTATTACCATGTGGATTATTCTGATGTTTATTGTAAGTTATTTATATTTTCTTGTCTGTTACAGAACTTTCGGTATAACCCAGTATCATATTCCCGGTGTAAAAAAAACGAAAAAAATAATTACAACATGAGCTTGCGGTGGTACCTGGCAGCTTTGGCCGACATAGGGAATGGTCAGCAGTTATGTTCTCATGAATTACAGAACACTCACTTGCTGAGACAGCTGGCGGACTCTTTCTTGCCATATTGCACTTTCGTCCTTCAGTTTCTCTACGTACTGGTCCCTTTCTGCTCTCAGGTGTTGGAGAGAATCGGACATCTAAATGGTGACAGAACAAACGTACCCAGTCTATAATCACTGATGGTAAATCAGGTTGCATGTATAATCGGTTAACATTAACAAATCACAAACTCTATAGTTTATATTTTTATGCAATTTATTTTTATGACGTTCGGTCTCAAATCCACCCTTACATCACATTGTCAACTTGACCTGGCATACGCAAAGACAACTTGGCCTGCCTCGTGCGCCATCCCACCCCGCACCCGCCATGCTGAATATACTTCTATCTTCCTGGTGCGGAGCCTGGTCCTCTGTCCTGGTCTGTTCCATCACTTGCTGCAATGGGAGCGGTGGTAGGGGGCAGACCTCACTGCCCACTGCCCATGCATGCAGAATACCATAGCATTAAAACAGGACTGGCCACTCAGAAGGAAGTCTATAATCTACATACCTACTGATTAGGTCTATGGGGAAGATTTACTGACGCTTCTAAAAATGAATAGTGGCGGGTTTGCCCTGTGCAGCCAATCAAATTTCATCTATAATTTCTCTATTGCATTCTAGAAAGTGATAAACAGGATCTGATTGGTCACTTGCCTGGTTTAGAAGCTTTGGTAAATCCTCCCCTTTGCTACATCTCAGCCTCCTTACATAAGAGGTGATATAACTGGGACACGGTCCTTAGGTTGACATGCATTGGATCGACCACTGATGGTCAACAGGGCTTAGCTCGACGTGCCTAAGGTCGACACCTGCATTAGGTCGATAATGGCAAGGTCTACAGTCAAAAGATCAACATGAGTTTGTCATGTTTTTGTGTAGCCAACAGATGATATTTCATGCCCTTCCATCCACTACGACGTGGTGGGAGAAGAAAATAATTACCGAGCCATGCGAAGCGACCTGGTACACTTTGACGGTGTCCATGTCAACTGTGTCGACATACGGGACCAACAATTTTTTTAAAACTCATGTTGACTTTGCCATTGTCGACCTATTTCAGGTGTCGCTTCTTCAGTGGTCAACCCAATGCATGTCGACCACAGCGTGCCATGTGTCCGTGTCGACATAGACACAAAAAACAGTAAAATACTAATGTCGACATTTTTCATGCTGACCTAAGCCAAGTTGAACTTTTTCATGTGTCAACCTTGGCTCTGTCGACCATTAGTGGTTGATCTGTTGATTCTAAATGGGTTGACCCTATGACCCAGACCGCCCTGGCTTAAATTTTTTGATCAGAACATGTATATCCCAAACGTTCGTTTTCGACAGCAATAGCCCAGACAACAATGGTGTTCTGTGTAATAAAGCGTTTTACCTGTGTTAGCTGTGTCCCCAGTTGGTCTCGCTCCTCCAGGGCCATGTGCAGCTGCTGGTTTGCGTCTGGCGTGCCCGTCTGATTCGAAAACTAGTAGAAAAAAAAGTACAGAAGTGAATGAAAGCAGAGATCGAAAATAGTGTTGGAATTAATGAACAATGACAGTGGTAAGAAATAATAAGTGGAACTAAACACATATTATAAAAAAAAAAGGTACTTCTGTAATATCTGGGCTCCCGTTTTACTTATGAGACCGCGTGCGCTCGCCACACTTCTGGCACGGTGGCTCGCTGCGCTCGCCACACTATATAAAATCAACTTCATGTGTAGTTGGATAGTAGGGGTATGAAAAATTTGGGGTGCATTTAACATGGGAGCCCAGATAATACATACGTACCAAAAAAAAAGACTGATTATATATATATATATATATAT
Source organism: Crinia signifera (assembly GCF_055691185.1). Lineage (NCBI taxonomy): Eukaryota > Metazoa > Chordata > Amphibia > Anura > Myobatrachidae > Crinia > Crinia signifera. The sequence continues at coordinate 43,708,819 of NC_139225.1, read as the reverse complement.
ATATATATATAAAAAAAAAAAAAGACAGCAAGGTTGCGCTTTCCACCATGAACGCGTGGTACCCAGGAGTATAGTATGCTCCACTTTAAGTAGGATACCTCGGTTTTCTCTTTGGAAACATAACCAGCGACCTCGGTTTTCTCTTTGGAAACATAACCAGCGACCTACCTGCTGGATCATGAGTTCAGCCATTTCCAGCTTTTTGTGCAAGTCCCCGAGCTCTAACCGCATGGTCGCGTTCTCAGACAGGAGCACGTTCAGTTTCTCTGATAGTTCCGAGTTCTGCATCTTCATGTCATCACTACCCTTACTGCGCGAAGACAAAAGGTCATCGATCGGACATCTGATATCCTCAACAAACAGAGAGGCGAGAGACTGAACTTACCTGTTCTTTATAGATTCAAGTCGAAGGTTGTCACGGTCTTTCTCTAGTTCTTTATTAAGCTGAAGTCAGAAACAATGGTCATATTACAGAGTCATCCTCAATCCTTACGATCCAATTAAAGTTTTGTATTTGTGTGTTAGATGGGGTAGGAGTTATTGGTTAGAATACTCTAATAGTCTTTCACACATGGGAAAATTCTACGATGCATGTGACATGACCTGAAGTGGTTGGCAGCACCGTACATATGGCACACATTAGAACAATACAGGGGTGCAGGATGACTCACTATGACCCCCATAGAGGGAGAATAGAATAGGTGGCGAGCCCACAAGGAGCTTCAATGCGCTCAGCCGTCTGTTTGTCTGCTGATGTCGGAGAAAGGACTGTCGGAATCCCAACGGTCAGTAAGCTATACCATACCCGTATACAAAGCTAGACATATCAGTAATTGAGGGGTAGATTTATTATAGCGGCGCTAATTAGCGAGGCAAAGCAGGAGGGGACACCGACAAGATCTACTAAGATCTTGCCGCCGAAGCGGGGGGAGCGCTAACTCCCCCCTCCGGCGATGTCCCCTCCAGCTGACAGCGCGTCAGTTAATACTGACACGCTGCCTGCTTCTCCCCCGGCTGGCTCACTGCGCATGCACGGGATCTCGCTACTCACGCGAGATCCCAGCGCAGCTCAGAGCCAGCAGCAGGGACAGCGCTGTCCCTGCTGTAGGCATAGGGCATCGCCGTTTGCAGCTGTCGAAGTCGACAGCTGCAGGCGGCGGAGCGGTCAGCGATGCTGACCGTTCATAAATTAGGCAGGCGCGCAGCACGAAATATCATAGCTGCGCTATGCCTCCTGCACCGCCGCACGAAAGACACCCGCTCAGCGGGTGTCATAGATAAGGGGAAGCACTATCCCCTGCTTTAGCGCATGGGTATAGCGCATATGCCCCTTATCGTCCCTTAATAAATCTACCCCTGAATAATTAAACCAGAGCACTGGTAACAATTAGCAGGACAATTCTCAGTACACAATACAGCAGAGATGTAGGGAAGCCGAAGAGTTGTCCAGGGGAAGGTTGCTGTAGGAAGAGATGATTACAAGTGAAGAGATACCGGTATATACAGCTGCAGAGTTTGAGAGAGCTGTGATTGAAGTGTGAGGGAAGAGGGATCTGCCCCAAGGAGCTTACAGTCTAGATCAGTGGTTCTCAAACTCGGTCCTCAGGACCCCACACAGTTCACATTTTGGAGATCACCCAGCACATGTGCACTCAGTACTCATTGACACATCTTAAAAGATCCACAGGTGGAGCTAATTATTTCACTTGTGATTCTGTGTGGAGACATGGAAAACGTGCACTGTGTGGGGGTCCTGAGGACTGAGGTTGAGAAACACTGGTCTAGATGGAGGGGGAGAAAAACAGGCGAGGTGAGGTGCAGCCAAAGAGGCCTGAAGGCAGGAAGTGAGCATGGCACCGATGACCAGAACATGAGGTGGCATGTAGGGAGCACGGCCTCGGTATCAGGTTATGCTTTGAGGAACAGGTTGGTTTTCAGTGCCCATTTGAAGCTTTGCTAGGTCAGGGACAGACTAATAAAGCGAAGGAGCTCATTCCAGTGCAGAAAATGCATCAGACCTAAAGAGTAGAGAACTTGCCCATATCAAACATTCCGGTTCTATCTATTTTATGGAATGTACTGTACTTAATAAATGCTAGTGATGAGCTGACCGGTTGCTATGGGCAACTTCCTCACTCTTCAGTGAGCATAATGTGTGCAATGCATTAGCATTTAGAACCTATTAGCTATATTTTATCTGTGTCTGGTTTTGCACATCTGGTACGCAGGGATTATCACAAACACAAATTAGTTACGGTATGACAAAACCGTGGTGTCACTATGGCAACGGTGAGCGCTTCCTTATCTCCGCTGCCAGAAAGGTTGTTCTGTAGGTTGTTTAATGAAACACAGATAATACTGGATTCACAGTTATAGGAAGGTCACTGTGTACCAGGTGGATGCCGATGAAGAGCTCCAAATAATTTCCCGGAGTGTGCTAGAAATCCCATCTTCCCCAATTATCTTATATGCGCTACTGAACGAGTCTGAGGTTGTTGCATTTCACTGGCGGGAAAGGAGTAGCACTTAGAACGGCTTGAAAGATGCCCAACCTTCTACAGTCACTGCCTGCTATTAGCGGGCAGCTCATCCTCCTGGGCAAGGCACTGGCTGACTGATGAACAGTCTCTGGTCCTCTTACACCACTAAAGCTAGGAAATATACAGCTTGCAGATTACCGCAACAGATCATGAAGACTCACGGACATCTTAGATCAAAGAGAGACTACAGAAAGGAAAGAAATATATAGAGAATGGAACTGACCTTTTCTAGCTGTTTCTGCTGAGTGGAGATGGATGACAGTGTACGTTCAAGTTCCGTTACTCTCTGTCTGGTAGATTGTAGGCGCATAACCAGATCCTCCACCTCCGCTAATGGCAAAAGAAAGCAGAAATTAGTCTATATATATAGGGAATAAGGACCACAAAACATCTTCAAAAATCTAGGTGTGAAATTTAATACGATGAGAGATTTGGTAAGAAATCTCCAGTTATTTTAAAGCGGCAATCATTTACACTGCAAAACCAGTTTGGTTTTGCAGTGTAAATGATTGCCGCTTTAAAATAACTGGCGATTTCTTACCAAATCTCTCACTTTCTGAATCTCTCATCCTATTACATTTCACACCTAGGGCTTTATTCTAGTTCACTCTGACAAAATCCTTCTTAGATGGACAAAACCATGTGCACTGCAGGGTGGCAGATGTAACCTGTGCAGAGAGAGTTAGATTTGGGCGAGTTATTTTGTTTCTGTGCAGGGTAAATACTGGATGCTTTATTTTTACACTGCAATATAGATCTCACTTTGAAGTAAAACCCCACCCAAATCTAATTCTCTCTGCACATTTTACATCTGCCCCCCTGCAGTGCACATGGTTTTGTCCATCTAGGAACTAGGGGCCTTATTCTGGTTCACTCTGACAAAATCCTTCTAATAACTGAGCTGGTAGAAAGGCACAATAGCTTGGTTTCTCTAATGGATTATCTTTATCTCAATGCATCCATTTTACCTTCCCATCAAAAGGGAAGAAAGGGAAAGGCTTGTAGCCCATGAAATGGCTTTATACACACTCAGAAATCTATAGAGCCACTCGATGGAACAAATGGCTCCTTTGTGTGCTAAAAGATGTCATAACAAAAAGTGAAAGAAATTTTTGCCGGGACACATCTGTTTCAAACTTGCTGGATATGTAGAAAGGGAGCTGTGACAACAGATTGGCGTTAGGGGCTGAAAGGGACCGGGAGTAGGGTGGAGAGTTTGAGGGCTAAGATTTTCACAGCTCTAAGTAAAAATACATTGCAGAAGCCGTCATTTTGATGTGCTTTTAACTAGTATATAGATAAAATATATATGGACCAAACTGAACTCAAACAGGGGAGAAGTCAATATATTCCCATATTATTTCACTCTACTGTCTGTGGTATGAAACGCTTGCTGTGACTGGTGAATTAATAGTTTAATTAATTAAACATTTAACTCTACAAGGAGCAGTGTTAAATGTGCCAAGGATTTTCAATTTAGATTTAGGGCTGCACTATCACAAAAACGCGGTAAAAACCTCATTGGGGTGTATTCAATGCCGCAGCGAGCGGCCATCGAGGGGGTTAAACAGCGAGGATTGCAGAAAACCAGCGATCCTCGCTGTTTAACCCCCGCACCGGCCGCTCGCTCTATTCAATGTTCTGGGAAAATCCTCGCCGTCACAGGACGCTCTGCACGCTGTCACCACTCGCCCACAGCATTGCATTCCTGCCATTATCAGGGTTTTTACCGCATTTTGGTACGCAGGAAAACCCACACACCGGGTTACTGCTGGATGTGGTACATAGAAGCCACAGGGCTTCTTACCGTATCCCCGCCATCCCGCATGGACTTCCGCTGCTCCCCCTCACCTGTGTCCCAGAAGCCTCCTGCTGTGCTGCCTTGACCAGTGACCTCCTCCTCCTTAGCCCCTACTTCCCCTTCCGGGTGCAGGGAGGAGGAGGAGAGCCCTGCAGCAGCAGTCGCCGCACAGGAGGACAGGGGAGAGCCGCCACAGACCCGCTTACCCATCATTGGCTGCTTTGCAAAGGGCAAGAGCTGCCCTATGCGATACTAATTGCATTTGTTAGAGCATATGCGAATAGGATCGATGCGTAGTGTATCCCGCCATTAGTCTTAAGGTGTCCATACACGGTACAATTATTCTGTACAATTTGGACTAGATAGCTTCGCATTGCATAGGTTTTACAATGCAATGAGATGAGAAATAGTACAAAAGTATGTGCAGCACATACTTTTTGTGCTGTGCAATGAGATGTGTGATGGGAGCAGGGCAGGCGACAGGGGGGGGGTCAAAGGGGACACCTGTACCGGGCCTCAAGCTTGTTAGGGGCCCCATGGTTCTGAGGTGCTCAGGGGCTGTTAGCATAGCTGCAGCAGTGCAGTGCCTAGCAATGGTTTATAAAGGCACCCCCCTGGGTCCTGTAAGGGTACTTACCCGATATTAGTGAAATATTGTAACAATAAAACAAAAAACACATTCAATATGCAGTATACTAAAATATTTTGCTCAAGGGGGTGGAGTTAGGGGGGTCCGTCAGAGATATCAGTGTACCGGGCCCTGAGATTTCTGTTGCCGGCCCTGGATGGGAGAGCGCATCTCATTGCACGCAGCAATTGTACCATGTATGGGCACCTTTAGTCACTTACTTTAAATTGTAGTTGCTTGAAAGTCACATTTTAGTTCATTTTTTTTTTTTTTTTACTGCGTTTTAGTCAAGATTAAAGGCCCATACACACCGGGCGATTTTGAGCTGAAAGCAGCTCCGTTTTACTGCATGAGCTGCTTTCATCTCAAAAGCCGCCCAGTGTGTACTTGCTGGGGATGAGCAGCCAGTGCACACCTGGGAAAATCACGTGGACAAGCAAAAATCGATCAGTGTGTATGCACCTTTAGTCAGTTAACTATACGTTTGGTATTCTAGGCACAGTAGGCTGAGCGTGATACATACCTAGAAGCAAATGTATTAGGCCTTATCAAGTGATAAAGTGGAGAGTTATAAAGAGTAATCAAGTACCAGATATTCCGCTCCTAGCTGCCATGTTACAGGCTGTGTTTAAAAAAATTACAGTTGGGAGTGGCTGGTCCTTTATCACAAAGGCTTAAAAATTTGGCCCTGAGTCTTACTATAATGCTCCCATATATCATATACAAATGAATGCTTTCAGCTTGTTAGAACAAATAAGTGTGACAGTGCTACACAATCATATGTACTTCATAGCAGGTCATATGGATTCTCAACAAATCTCTAGAACACATAATTGTTCTTTAAAAAATAAAAAAAATACCAGCTGGCTGGGATTGGTGTATTATTACTGGAATGGGGATACCCCTGCTGGATGCCATGGCTAAACCACCAGCAGGCTGGGATTGGTGTATTATTACTGGAATGGGGATACCCCTGCTGGATGCCATGGCTAAACCACCAGCAGGCTGTGATTGGTGCATTATTACTGGAATGGGGATACCCCTGCTGGATGCCATGGCTAAACCACCAGCAGGCTGTGATTGGTGCATTATTACTGGAATGGGGATACCCCTGCTGGATGCCATGGCTAAACCACCAGCAGGCTGGGATTGGTGTATTATTACTGGAATGGGGATACCCCTGCTGGATGCCATGGCTAAACCACCAGCAGGCTGTGATTGGTGCATTATTACTGGAATGGGGATACCAATGCTGGATGCCATGGCTAAACCACCAGCAGGCTGGGATTTGTGTATTATTAGTGGAATAGAGACACCCCTGTTGCATGACTAAACCATCAGGTGGCTATGACTGGTGCATTATTAGTGGAATGGGGACACCCACCGGGTGGTTATGACAAACAACAAATAGCAAAGTGCAGACAGCCCTGCTGAGAGCCATAAATCAACCACCAGGGGGACAATAAAACAACAGTCTCTTCTATCCTGTATTTCCATTGCAGAAACTACCTGAGGGCAGAAACAGATGAATAGCTGACTACACAGAATTGCAATACCTCCTTTCTGCCGTGCCGCCTGCTGGGTGAATGACAGGGCAGTCTGCAACTCTGACTTTTCAGATACCAATATGCCAATTGTCTGGATGTGAACCTGTAGTGTGAGAGAGAAACAGTAAATTGGAGTGATTGGAATACACGGTAAACAGCTACCAGTCTTACTAACACAATAGAGATATAGGGCTAGTTGCTTGTTAGAACGTGCTTTAGAAGTAAATAATCAAGTACAACACTAGCTTATCAGTGTAACCTTTCTGCATGGTTATAAGGTTATTGTCTGTGGTTTGGAAGAGTTTGTTGTGACTGAGGTTAGGTTGACCATGTGCGTATTGTGCCATTGTGTTTTGCTCTCTCCAGCAAACGTAGGCACAGATATATTAAGCCCGATAAAGAGGAAGGTGATAACACACCAGCCAATCAGCTGTTAGGAGTTAGGAGTTGATTGGCGTTATCAGCTTACGCTTTATCACTTCACCAGACTTAATACATCTTCCCCATTGTGCCGTTTCTGTTGCTCAGGTTAAATAATCAGATAAGTTTAGTGTCAATTGTTTTATTATGCAACATATTTGTTGCCGAGTATTGTGCATGTTATTCTTTAACCGAGGTTGCATGTGTGTGGTGCAGTATAATCACATTCTATACTGTACAAGGTGAGCTGCAGACATTGGCAGCATCATCCTGTACAGCACAAGGCCAAGCCCTACTGTACAAGACTATGGCTGGTCATTAGCTGAGAGAGTGGCGGGGTTCTTGCAGGGTAATCTGCACCGTTGAAGACTTGTCTCCTCTCCAAAGCGGAGGATAAATCTTATTTTCTCACATTAGTGGTATCTTGGTACACTAATTCCCTGTAGACTCCATCACCAACCAGCCCTCAAAGGGCCTATACACGTAGCGACGTGTGCCAGTGATCTGAGCAATGCTAGATTGAACTAAAAGGAGAGAGTCATGAGATGACTAAAGAGAGCCAGACAGTTTTTTGGGGCACACTTGTTAATGATATGAATATGATATGGTGTTTACACTTTAAAATATAACTTTTAATTGTTTAAAACTTAAAATAAATACATTGCATAAGTGAAGGTGTGTATTGATACATACACCTAAATGTTCAATTATTTCCTCCACGTCAAAGCAAAAAAATCACAGTTTGAATAACTTTGTCTAATTGTTATTAATTAGCGTAAGCACAGCGAAAATTCTTTATCAATAACTGTTCCTCGGGATGGAAATACATTTTATTCCTTAATCAATCTTTAATGAAACATCAAATTGTCAACAATGCGAGGGATAGCAGTTATGGTGGCGCAGGACACAATGCTAGATTGCTCAGCAAGATTGCTCAGGACACAGCGATGACCAGGGCTGTGTGCTGATCGATCTGTCAGGGCCAACATTCTCTGGTGAGAACACGGATGATCTGAATAGATTCATCCTTTATGCATGATCTACATCGCGCAGCAATAGAGACGCACAGGGCCGCGCATCCCTATAGCCCTTACACACAGAGCAATGTAGGATCATTTACTAAGCAATCCAATTAACACAGATCGCTTAGAAAATGACACAATCGCCCTGTGTGTAGGCCCCATTACACAGACGGGTAGCACAATTTTATCTTATCACTACAGACTGGATCACATCCCACATTATTCTCCTGCTAAGACCACAGTACAACACTCTCTGCTAAGTAACACAGCTGCCTGCTGGCCACAGCCCCAAGGAAAGGCCCTGAGAAGAGTTACATACTGAGTAAAAGAGGTCTGATCTGACCACACTTAGGCCCTTATTCAGATCTGTGCGGCCGGAGCCGCACACGGTGCTCCGGCCGCACAAACCAATCCCCGCCCACGATACGGATCGCCACGGCCGTCCGTACACGGACGGCTGGCGTTCCGCAAGAAAATGGTGGGGCGTACGCCTCCACCATGGTGGGAGCTGCCCCCTGCATTCGATGGTCGGCGACCATTGAAGGCAGGGCCGCACGCCCCACCAGGTCCCGCAAGCTGAGACCACACGGACAATCGTCCGTGTGATAGCTTGTATGGGGGCTGAGAGCTGACATCCGGCGACGTCAGCTTTCCGCCCCCATCACTGGCGTCATACCCTCATTAGCATGCATACGCCCCGCGTTTGCATGGGAACGCCCATGAAACGCGGGGCGTATGCATAGGGAAATGAGGGTATGAAGCCCCTCACGCCCCTATACGCCCCCTTTGCGGCGGACGAACTACGTCTGCGGCGAATTGGGCTGCACATGCGCAGATTGACCTCTGCGCATGTGCAGACTGAAAACATCGGCGGTACGGCCGCACGCGGGCCGTACCGCACGATTCAGAATAAGGGCCCAAATGACGCGCACTATAGCAATCAATAGGCTTAGATTGAGCTATGGCCTAACCAAGTAAGTGGATGCAGGGGACTAATGCTGAGCCTTGGAGAGAAATAAAGTATCAGACAATTAATTGGCTCCTAACGACCATGTTACAGGTGTTTTTTGAAAAATAGGAACCGTTTGATAAGTTCCTCTCTACCAACTCGATCTCTCTCCAACGCTTAGTACATCTGCCCCTCTGGCTGATTCGGAGTTGGAAAGGTCTCTGTGCAGGGCCGCAAATGGAGAGTTAGCACATGGTGCATACTCCCTTCCTATTCCGAGCCAAAATATTAGCCGGATCTGTCTTTCTGGGAAATGGGCAGCAACCAGGTGATCTCACAGGGCTATCCTGTCTTCTTGGAGTGCCCTGAGAGCGTTGTACGTGTGAAGCTACAGTTCTGCGCTATCCTGGGTAGTACGTATGGAGATGGGAAGCCGGATCTCCTGTACATAGCATGAAGCTGGTGGTAGTGTCAATACTAATGATAACTAATTGGCTGTGGATGAAAAAACGCCAGACGGGCAAGCCCCACAGCCACCCGGTCGTCACACCAGCCCTACAGAAATTGGCATTAACATAAGGTAGTAAAATCAGGCTTCTGTGACTACCCGCAATTCAAGCTACTTTGCTAATGAATCTGAATCAGCCCCACTGCGTATATATTCTTCCCACTGCTCATACCTTAGTGCAATGTACACCCAGGTCTGAGTCACTCACCTGCAGCTGTTCTCTAAGAGAGCCTTGTTCCTTGGAAAGCCTCTGTTCAAACTCTTTTCTTTCCTAGAGAAAAATCACCAGGAGACACCAATAAGGGATCTTTAAATCACTTCCATGATGATCAATTTACAGATGGTTTTCAGATCTCAAAGTACATTACCTTGTCCAGCTTACCCAGAACATCTTGGTTTTGCTGTTTCTATTGGATGAAAAAGATAAAACATTCACTGTACAGAACAGCAAAAGCAGACAGGTTACAGGGAAGGAATGGCCTCCAATTTTGAAAAATTGGCAGGACCCTTGGGAGTCTCAAGTCACCACCCAATAGCACTTGACTGGCAGCAAGACCAATCTGGACTGGATGCGAGCTGCTAGTTCAGTTTTTTATGCCCAACCAAGTCGTCCGATATCAGAACCCGTAACTTGCCCAAAGTGCGCCAGAATAACTGACCGCATAAGAGATCTGGAATCTGGTCAGTGACATTACTCAAGGTGGAGGTAGACCGTAATGGTCGATCGGATGGGCTAACGCAATTGTGTTCCCTCAAAAATGTCAGAAAAAAAAGAAAAATACATATGACAATGATGAACACTATAATCTTTTTATGTTAAGACCATCACTAATTAATACATTATAGAAGTACATCAAGGCTGGCATTTACAGTTCCACAAGTTTGGAATAGAATTGATGCTTGGTGCAAATAGTGGTTTCATAAAAAAGCTGCGATGGGCTCCCCTCTCCCCATCATATTCCCTGTTGCCAGAGCGAAAAAGGCAGATGTGGTTGGAGGTGGCATCAGTGCCAATTGCATGGATGCACTAATATGGTAATGCAACAGGAAACATTGTACCTCCAGTCTGCATTACCGATCAGATCTGCATTCTAGGACATATTGGGGCAGATGTATTAAGCCTTAACAAGAGATAAATGCAAGGGTGATAAGGAGAGATAAACATCCATCCAATCAGCTCCTTACTGACTTTTTTCAAACACAGCCTGTAAAGGCCCCCATACACTATGAGATTTATCTGACCTGGGAAATTGCATCTGATTTCCCTTGAACTTCCCTGGAAGCTTTCCAGGAGGCCTACATAAAATTTGGCACTTGATGTGCCATTTTTTACATCCAATTTGCGTCAGATAAATCACATGTGATTTATCACGTGATAAATCACTTGTGATTTATCTGAAGCAAATTGGATGTGACATGAGATTTATCTGATGGGATGGCCCTATTACCTAGGGGTAATAGCAGAACCCCCCCCCCCCCCCCCCCCCCAGGTACAAGCCCAGGTCACACAGGTGATGTCTACAATGTGACAATTTATATCCATAGAGCGCACTCACCAGACTTTATATAGTAAAAATCCAAATCTTTATTCTCTCCAATTAAAATCAGACATGACGGTCGACGTTTCGGGTCCTCATGCGACCCTTTTTCAAGACATCCAATCTGTCAGTTTCACAGCAAGTTGGATGTCTTGAGAAAGGGTCGCATGAGGACCCGAAACGTCGACCGTCATGTCTGATTTTAATTGGAGAGAATAAGGATTTGGATTTTAACTATATAAAGTCTGGTGAGTGCGCACTATGGATAGAGATATATATATATATTTTTTTTTCTATCTCTCCCCCCCCCCCCCCCTATATCTCCTAAGGGGAGGGGGGGGCTTTGCTGCAGACTGGTCTTCAAGAACATGGCTGACACATTAGGAAACTAGTAAAGTGTCACACCATGTGATGAATGCAACACCATTATACAAGGCTGCAGTAGGGAATACATTTCCCATGATCTATACTGCGATGCCAGCATAGGAAGTACACAGAACACTCCCCAGTAAACAGTATGCACACAGACCACGGCAGGCTTCTGCCGGGACTGACAAACTCCTGCAGCATGAGGAAGGGAAGCTGGCTCAGCTGCCTTTTAGAAGAGGAGGGAGGAGGGGGGCCCTGCTGCCCACACCACCACGGACCTCCAGCAGCAGGGGAGATGTACGGGGACTAGGTCTCTGCTGCACAGGCTGATAATAAACTGCAGCAGGACGGGGGAGGGAGGGGGGGAAGCTGTCTTAGCTGATTTTTAGCAGATGGGGATCGGGCTGCAGACGGAGCTGACTATGATGACACCCAGCAGAAGGGGAGAGGTAGGGGAGTCGGGCTTCTGCTGCACAGGCTGAAAAACTGCAGCAGGACGGGGTGAAGCTGGCTCAGTGTTGACCATGACACTCAGGAGCAGGGGAGAGGGGAGTCGGGCAGTGATGCTCGCACTGACAGTTCTGCCCACAACCATATTTGGGTCTTCCCTCCTCTGTCGCTGGCTCTTGAGTGTGTACTGTGGGACGGACGCTGCTGCTGCTGTCTCTTCCCCTGTCACTGGCTTTTCTCCCCCGTTGCGCCTGCCCCCTCCGGTGACGTGTGTTCCGGTTGTAGCTACTGTGGAAGCACCAGAACAGGTACACACAGATATATCGGATCTGAAACATCGTGGGTGCTAAAAAGCACCCACGATGTGCCCATGATGGGTCAGATTCCGATATATCTGACGTTCAGCAGGTCCGACGCCCTGATCCGATCTGATGCGCACGGGAACGCGCATCAGATCAGATCAGATGTCAAACACATGCGATTTTCGGCCGATTTCATCGATTTATCGGCCCAAAGGGCCGAAATCGGATGAAATCGGCCGAAAATCGCATAGTGTATGGGGGCCTTAACAGTGGCAGTTAGCAGGTGATTGGCTGGACGTTTATTATCTCTCCTTATCACCCTTGGATTTATCTCATGTTAAAGCTTAATACATCTGCCCCATTGTTGGATCACCTGCAACACTCTCAGCCAGCTGCGTGAGCTAGGATGTTGCACAAGCCACCTGCTGCAAATCCAACAAGGAGGGCAGGAAACCGTTCTTGCCCCTCCCTCAAAATGGAGGCAACATGCCTCCGTTTTGGGAAACGGTAGCCATCACTGTCCCCTCTCTTCCCCCAAAAGGCAGTAGACTGCCAATTCATGATAGTCTGCAGCCAATCTGCTATGTTGCAGGCCCCTAGTGCACATACGCAGTAAGAAACCCATCGCATGTGCAAAGAACAGAATGTCGGCACTTTGCGGCATCATCCGCGTCATCTGTATTAGGCTCAGGGTGTGCTGCTTGTTCATGTCATTTGCAGTAGTAGCAAAAACTAAGGTGCTAGAATGGAAATTAAGGAGTCCAGCCTATTAATACTAAATTGTGAAAATGTATATTAAATTATTCTATTAAAAAAAAAATATATATTATATATATATATATATATATATATATATATATATATATATTATATATATATATATATATATATATATATATATATATATATATATATATATATATATATATATATATATATATATATATCCAGAAAAAAATGGCGGCACTCAGTAGCTGGTAGCTATTTGTCGCGCAGCGAGGCGGGAAGCGCTGCTGAATTTGAAAACCTACTTTGAAAGGACCGGCTGGACGCTGATTGGCTGAATTCTCTTAGCCAATCTCTCAGCTGCCGCTGCCTGGATCCCCGCTGCAGCACCTTCCCGGGGATTACATGCAATGTGATTTTTGGCATGTAAAAATGTCACATCAAGTGCCAAATTGGAAGCGAACCTCCCGGGGAGCTGCCGGAGCTCTCCAAGGCAAACTGGTCTGACTTGTCCTTAGGACAAGTCAGACTAGTGTATGGGGGCCTCAACTCTTCGTTCCCTTCCAGTCATCGTTGACCCTTCACTCCAGATAAACATCAGGAGAATTTTAATGTAAAACAGACTGCAGAATTTGATGTTATTGCTAAAACAGGTTAGGTACAGTGTTAGGGAATATCGGGCATCACGGACGGTGTAATGGTTAGCATTACTGCCTCACAGCGCTGAGGTCATGGGTTAAATAGCCACCATGGCCCTAACTGTGCGGAGTTTGTATCTTCTCCCCGTGTTTGCGTGGGTTTACTCCAGGTACTCCAGTTTCCTCCCACAATCCAAAAATATACAGGTAAGTTAATTGGCTTCCAACAATATTAACCCTAGAATGTCTGTGTGCACGTGTACATGTGATAGAGAATATAGATTGTAAGCTCCACTGGGGCTGGGACTGATGTGAATGTTCAACTATACTCTGTGAAGCGCTGTCTAATATGTATGCGCTATAGAAGAAACTGTTAATAAAGAAATATGCATTCCAAGAAAAGGAGGGGTGAGACAAGAGACACCAGCCTGGGAGCAGGAAGGAAAGGCTGGGCACACAGAAGTAGATGCACTGTTCACAGATAGCAGTGATATACAGCAAGCCATGCACAGCACGTAACACGTTATCACAGCATTCTCTTACCAGTTCCTCTATCTTTGCACCAAGTTGTTTGTTTGTTAAATTACTTGAGTCCAGAGCAACAGCCAAATCCTGGAAACGAGACTGTGGTGCATGCAATAAGTATATATTCGGAATAGAGCACAGAGCAGCACAGGGAGGGAGAATGAGGACAGACATTAGAGGAACCACTGCCTATATACAGTATATACTACACATTCGTAATGAGCTGCTGCTGTCCCAACTGAACGTCACAATAGGTCACAGGAAGTTTAGATAGAATCGGATGACCACAGGTTGGCTATGTACATTTCCAGTGTGTATCGTAATACAGAGAGTAACCTATGGTCATAGCAATGAACGCTTTTGGCTATAGAGCTGCAAACCAGGTGTAGAACCTGTAGGTTATCAGTGTATTCTCAGCTCATCACAGAGATTTATTACACACCTACAGATGTAGGCCCGCTCATCATTACCGTGATTCCACTGCTACCGCTTGCTTGGTTGGTGCGTCAAAGTTGAAGCTGCAGGGCGGAAATCACAACCTTCAATGTCACCGCTCAATGCTTTGCTATAAGGCACATGCGCAGGGTTCGGATCATTTGGTCGAATGCATTATGGTAGAATGTCATTACATCGAATCCATTAGGTCGAATTGCTAAAAGGTCGACATGATTCTAGGTCGACATGGGAAAAGGTCGAAATGATTCTAGGTCGAAAGGTCATTAGTTCGACAGGTCATTAGGTCGACAAGGTCATTAGGTCGACATTGTCTAGGTCGACATTCACAAAGTCGACATGGGGTTTTTCACTGTTTTTTTTACCTGAATGTCAACACAGTCGACATGGACACAGTTTAAAGTGCACCGCATCCCCTCGCATCGCTCGCTGCGCTCGCTATGCGTCGGGCACGGTGCATCGCTACGCTCGGCACACTATTTTATTCTCCCACCACGCCCTAGTGGATGGTAGGGCATGAAATACCGCCTGTCGGCACATGTCGGCTCAAAAAACAGTGAAAAACCCCATGTCGACTTTGTGAATGTCGACCTAGACAATTTCGACCTAATGACCTTGTCGACCTAATGACCTGTCGAACTAATGACCTTTCGACCTAGAATCATTTCGACCTTTTCCCATGTCGACCTAGAATCATCAAGAAAAGAATGGTAGACTGCGCTCATTGATGACAGAATGAGGAATATAAAAATATTTTAATTATACAAATAGCATGCTATAATAAACATAAAAAACAAGGTACACAGTGATAGGTACACAATATAAAATTGGGGGAAGGGGGAATGACAGGAATGTTGAAAATAGCTGCGTCCACTTGTTAAAGTGATATCACCTGATATTGAGTCCACAGTCCAATGGATAACCGTTTAAATTGAGGAGCAGATGGAAAAACTGGCCGTGGCGGTACTCAGATGTAGTAATTTTTCTTCCAATTGTAATAGGGGGTAGCGATCCTCCCAATTTGGATAGGAAGTAGTAGTTGAGTGTCCGCTGTAGGACCCTGGGTGGGTATTAGATAGGCGGCTTGCCTTCAAGAGGTGAGTGCCTCACTCCAGGTTGGTGTGGCCGGTGATGGTATACAAGTAGAAGTCTCCAAACGGTTTTCAGTGGAAATAGGTGGCAGTGGAGGGCAGCGTTTTGTGGTGGGCAGTTAGGAGCCTGGGCCAACGCGTTTCACTGCACAAAGCAGCTTTTTCAAGGTGGTTTAAAACAGGCAAGGGTAGGGGTATTTATACCTGAAGTACTCAGGTGAATCATGTGCACCTGCGTGCAAAACAATCAATTTAGCACAATATAAAAACAATTAATAACAAGCCTCATAATGAGCAGGAGACAAACCCAAACAAAAGTATATCAACCAGATTAAAAACGAGCGTTATCTTGCTCAGAATAAGCACTTTTAATTTCATAGTGCTCCGGAGTTTGAGTACTTCCGGCTGAGCACTTCCTGTTTGTGGCTGGAACGCATATGGAACGCATAGCGCTGTTAATACAGCGCTATGCGGATATTACAAGATAAACACTATAAAGCATAAACTAACACAGTGGTGGGGTCCTATGGCGCTAGGTATAAAGAGGATGTACTCACACCATGCGCATATGTTCATAAAAATGCGCTATTTGGGCAGAAAACTTCTTATTACAGGCAGTGCAACCTGCAAATGATTCCCCGCTATAGGGAACAAGCGATGCTTATTATAAAGGGCCCAGATGTTGCTAGTGTGTATGGACAGTATTATAATTTTGAGTCCATGCGGACCAACCACAGCAGGTACATAGCTTAGAGTTAAAACAGATCATATGAGTTTTCTGCTATTGCTGGCAACATTGCCATCTGCAGTATTTCTAATGTGCCATAAAGGCAAACCATATTTTTATATACATTTTAAAGGTATAGAGATGAGTATACATATAATTACATAAAAATAAACATAAAAATAAGTAGATATAGCAAGTGGGTACAGGTGAACTGAGATATAGTGCAGAGCAAAGAATATACTGAGCATATTTTATTTCAATCAATTTTGATCAGACAGAAAGAGAGAATATGTTCCCTATAGCGGGGAATCATTTGCAGGTTGCACTGCCTGTAATAAGAAGTTTTCTGCCCAAATAGCGCATTTTTATGAACATATGCGCATGGTGTGAGTACATCCTCTTTATACCTAGCGCCATAGGACCCCACCACTGTGTTAGTTTATGCTTTATAGTGTTTATCTTGTAATATCCGCATAGCGCTGTATTAACAGCGCTATGCGTTCCAGCCACAAACAGGAAGTGCTCAGCCGGAAGTACTCAAACTCCGGAGCACTATGAAATTAAAAGTGCTTATTCTGAGCAAGATAACGCTCGTTTTTTAATCTGGTTGATATACTTTTGTTTGGGTTTGTCTCCTGCTCATTATGAGGCTTGTTATTAATTGTTTTTATATTGTGCTAAATTGATTGTTTTGCACGCAGGTGCACATGATTCACCTGAATACTTCAGGTATAAATACCCCTACCCTTGCCTGTTTTAAACCACCTTGAAAAAGCTGCTTTGTGCAGTGAAACACGTTGGCCCAGGCTCCTAACTGCCTACCACAAAACGCTGCCCTCCACTGCCACCTATTTCCACTGAAAACCGTTTGGAGACTTCTACTTGTATACCATCACCGGCCACACCAACCTGGAGTGAGGCACTCACCTCTTGAAGGCAAGCCGCCTATCTAATACCCACCCAGGGTCCTACAGCGGACACTCAACTACTACTTCCTATCCAAATTGGGAGGATCGCTACCCCCTATTACAATTGGAAGAAAAATTACTACATCTGAGTACCGCCACGGCCAGTTTTTCCATCTGCTCCTCAATTTAAACGGTTATCCATTGGACTGTGGACTCAATATCAGGTGATATCACTTTAACAAGTGGACGCAGCTATTTTCAACATTCCTGTCATTCCCCCTTCCCCCAATTTTATATTGTGTACCTATCACTGTGTACCTTGTTTTTTATGTTTATTATAGCATGCTATTTGTATAATTAAAATATTTTTATATTCCTCATTCTGTCATCAATGAGCGCAGTCTACCATTCTTTTCTTGCTTTTTCTATAGGGATTGACACCCCCTTTTTTTGACAGCTGCTAGCGAGAGCCACCCATACAGGCGCCCCTACAGTTACCTAGGTAACTGACCCCCAATTTTTTCTCTGCGACCTAGAATCATGTCGACTTTTTAGCAATTCGACCTAATGGATTCGATGTAATGACATTCTACCATAATGCATTCGACCAAATGACCGCATCCCCATGCGCATGGCAACCGGATTGTGCCAATCGCCACCGAAGTTGCACGTGGCCTTTGGCGCAGCAACGATGAGCGCACACCAACAGCTTAAATTCACCATTTTCCAAATGCTGTCCTCATTCCACCCTAAAAGTCCACGATTTTACGGATATACATGCTTAAACACAGGTGACTTTATTAGCCCCTCAGTCAGCTTGATTCAACCATTTGTGCTCAAGCATCCTTAAAACCTGAAGTAAAACCTAAAGTACCTTAAGGACCAAGTTGGGGAATTCCTGCATTACAGGAGAAGTTTGCACTTCTTCCATTCCACAAACTGCATTTGCCTTTCAGCTGCAAAACCAACACTTCCATTCTCCCACTTTCCTTTTACACAGTAAATGGGAGAATTTATGAGTAAGAACACTTCCAGTCATGTACAATATGGTCTAAGAGCTGTGTACTGTAACTAGAACATGTACTGCTGACCCCAGCTCCTCCGGCGCTCACTCAGCTGTAATGCAGGCTGTATGCTACCCTTGCTGAGTGGGACGCAGCGTGCCATACGGCCGCCTCTGCAAGTTACGAAAAATTCAGCTTTTTATGGAACAAATTTTAACTTTTTTAGTCACAAATGTCATTCAACTCAGAGACCAACAGTGTATAGAACTGAGAGAAAGAAATAAACAGCTATACATTCATATTTATGCCCTGGGGAGAGGACATAGGAAAAGAGCAGAACGCAATTGGTACTTTTTCGGAGTTGAGAATAAAAAAAAAAAAAAAAACACAACACAACCTTTGCATGTATGTGCACCCCTGGCACAGCAACATGGTTTGCTCCAGGGGACAAGTTGCTTGCCTTCTTTGCCTTGCTACCAACTCAACATCATCCCCAGTGTATGCAGCTATGGGGTGATTGCACCGTCTTGCCCTATACGTCTGGCACTTTTATCTGGCGGTAGAACATGTGCACAGTTTGGATTTCTTTCCTCACCTTAAACATCTAGTGCTCTATGCACTTATTATACCAGCTGTGACATTTTATTTACTATCCTAAGAAGAGCACCCCATGGATTTAAGGTCAGGTAAAGCCAAAAGGACACTCACCTCCACTTCCGGACTACTGGAGGATATTAGGTTTTCCCCATTCACATAAGAATTTGTCTAAACGGAAACAAATGAGATGATATGGTCAGCAGAACATCAGTCTGAAGCAATGTGTATCCCTACACACAACTGGAGAAGGTGGAGCCTAACCCTCCTCTTCCCTCCCCAGCAGCCTATATACTGCAGACCTGATCACTGCTGCACAGGTGGAGTAACAGGGACATGCCCAGGCACATGGTCAGCGGGCAATGGCGTAACTAAGTTTTGGGCGCCCCCCCCCCCGCCGCCCCACCAAACCCCCCCCAATCCCCCGCCGCCCATGCAAACCCCCCCCAATCCCCTGCAGCCTTACCTATCGCGCTGGTCCCGGCGGCTCCGTTCTTCTTCTGCTGAGGACCACCACAAAATGGCCGCCCCCATACAGCAGACAGTTTCAGAGAACTGTGTGCTATATGGGGGCGGCCATTTTGTGGTGGTCCTCAGCAGAAGAACGGAGCGGCCGGGACCAGCGAGATAGGTAAGGCTGCAGGGGATTGGGGGGTGTAACTATAGTACCGCAGCCCCCGGCGCAACCACATGCACAGCCCCCCCCCCCCCGCGGTGGCTGCGGTGCTATAGTTACGCCGCTGTCAGCGGGATTCGGGACAGTCAATAGATCAACACCATATAGACATGCAAAAGGTCAACATAGACAAAAAGGTCAATGTGACAATGGACGACATATGAACATTTTTACAATGGTTTACATTTTTTACACTTTTTCAGACGTTACCATCCACGTGGACTGTGATTGGGAACAGTTAGGCACCTGACACAAAGCATGGTGAGCAAAGGCAGTACACTAATTGGTGGGCTACATGCTCAAGTGTTGACATGGACAGAATTTTTTTTTAAATCTTACATTGACATTTTAATGTGTCAACATGTTGCTTGTTTCAACATTTTCCAATGTCGACTTTGCACATGACAGCCATTTGGTGTCGACACACTGACTGTTGACCCTGCTATCCATACCCCTGTCAGCAGTGTAGCTAATAAGCTGTAACAATACAAACAGTCTACACACCAAAATTCAGCAGGAATTCTAAAAGGGAATATTTGTCTGCGGCCTGGCCCTAAACTACCAGGGTTTTCCTTCCATCCAGCCAGACTTGTATACTTTGACAGTGTCCATGTCGACATTAGGGACAAAAAAACGTGAATAACTCATATTGACCTTTTCCCAATGTGTGTGTCGACCATCCCACCCTGTCAACCTTAGCCATGTCTACCTATTTTAGGTGGTAACCTAAGGCCTGTGGACCATCAGTGGTCGAACCAATGACCCATACCTATATTGACATTCACCAATATTCCATAATGGTGACATGTTGAGAAAAAGCGTTTTCTATCATTTAACCTATACATTAAAAGTAAAATTTTTAACACATTTCATTCATTCATAATCTGCCCTTATAGTTTACATAACAATCCCCCCCCCATCTCCACCAAAAAAAAAAAAGGTCTTCAAGGTTTCCAAAGTTGACATTTGGACAATGCTGACATAATTGCTGTGTCAGCGTTATGAATCCCTATAACGTTACTCTCTACCGTTAACTACATCCCCATGGATAAACTTCCCACAGCACAGATATGAGGATACCTACTTGTGACACCAGCCCATTCAGTTGCTCGGAAAGCTGCCGTAGACTGTCCGTCGAGGAGACGAACCTGGAAGGTGAAGTCACAGGTTACACAGAGAAATGTATTACAGGTGAATGGACATTATCAGATTATTTGTGGTGTTCTACTTCTAATGGATAATGCTGCATGCTTCAGATTGGGGATGTTAAGACAATAGAACAATCGTCCTATATGGCATATTGAGGGAACTCCACATAGATACACTGCTTGTCATGCAGATATGTTCATGCGATGTCAGCCGCCGCCCCAAGCAGGCATGACCAGGCCGAAGCGGTCAATCTAGTGTTTCCATGGGCGCACCCACCATTTCTGTGGGCATGCCCATAAAACTCTGGTGCAACCCAGCGACCGCCCCCTGCCTGCATGTCATTGAGTGAACACCCCAACAAGTGTAAAATTCGCCAAAGGCATTCGCTCCAGCGGTTTACATATGCACAAACCCCCTCCATCGGCAGATGGGCCAAATTCAGAGTTGAACAAACAGGTCCAAATTGGCCCCAAAGTTGCATGGGGGTGGAGTACAAGCATCTACAACAGGATTGTTCTGCAAGTAGCTGCAACATTGCCTTCCATGCAGGCTTTACCAAGAAAATCAATGTTGTCAGAAGGCGCAGTCTGTAAAAGCAAGTACTCCAAGAAGAAGCAGTACCTCAGCCACGTACATCGCCCATCTGTAGCACATTTGCTCACCTGTTCCCATCGGTAGACAGCTTTGTATCATCACAGTTGTTCTGCTGAGGAACAAGAAAACAGGAGTATTACTATCAAAAAGGAATGGCCGGAGCAACGGCTGGATGAAATAGCGACAGAATGTAGGGCACCAAAATCTCTAACCCCAGCCAGGGTACAGCCATAGCAGCATGCCAGCATCTAGAGTCACCAACACCAAAACATGGAACAGAAGACCTGAGGGGAAAATACCATGTACTTCAAGCAAAACACACGTTTGTAGACCTATGCACTAACTCAGAAGAGGGTGTTTTTGTTTTTTTTCTCTCATCACAACATTCGACATTCTGGTGTCGACATAGTAGTGACTATTTACGATTTGTCTGCCGAGTGTTCTTAACGTTGCAAGCTCGGACAAAAAAAAACACTTATAGCCTAGATAATAAAGGTATTTAACAAAATAAAAAGCTGTCACTTGTCCGATTTGGGCCGATTCCACCCGATACCGACAGATTGGTCCAAGAAATCAGCCCAAATCGGATGCCTTTGATGTCACCTCGGGTCTAATGCGTGGGTTCCTTGCAAATCAGACCGAAGTTGGAGGTTCGTTAGCAGGTCCGACCACCGCCCCCCTCCAGGCAGGGTCACATGAAATACTGACACGTTCAAAATGTCAACACAATCAAAATGTCGACATTTACTATGTCAATAGTCAACCTGCGGTTTTATCAGTTTTTGATGTCTATGTCAACATGACCAATGTATAAGTGTACCACAACCCCTCGTGTGGCTCACTGACATGTTGATTTTTTGACAAGATTAATGTGATTGCTTCAACATTTTTGCCATGTCGTAATAATGTATGTTGACATTCTAAATGTGTCAGAATTTTGACTGTCGGTCAACAGTGGTCTGTAGCCCGATAAAGATACCAGTAAACAGAATTTGTCATTTTACTAAACTTCTGTAAAGAAAATGAAAAGAAAGCCACAGGATTATCTTTGTGTTTAGCATCCGTTAAACCTAACGAAGTGCAATCATTTTTTTATTGTTTGCTGTACGTGGCTTAGATCTAGAATTCCAGTCAGCTCATGTTAATAAAGGAGACAGGGTTTAGAAGATAGCGGGGAAGAGAGCGTCACACCTCAGACAGTGGGTTATCATAGGACATTTCTGTCAGGGTTTTAGAATTATCGGAGACTTCCTCTGTTAAGATTTCAGCATCATGAACAACATCTTGCTCCAAGAGCACCTGTTAAAGCACACAAGAGGGATTAGTAAAACATGGATTGCCAGAGCACTAGGCTACAATGTGGAAATTCTGGGGTTAGATCACGTTTAAGAACATACACACAAAATGATTTTAGAACAAAACCATGAACAAATGGAATGAACACACTTGAATTAAAACTCCATGTAATAAGCATCTATGTGGATCAATGTGAAAACGTCCAAAATTCACAGCAACAACTGATTCCTGTATCATTAAATACAGTATGTGGCAGACCGGCCCTGGCAATGCTTAGCTATAGCGATATTACATACAGAAAGATTGTTTCCTTATTTATACCCAAGACTAAATTTACTGTACAACTCATCACGTGCCTTAATTTATAATATATATAATATTGTGATACACTTCATTTTTTGTTAACCCCTTACCGACGCAGCCTGTTTTTGCCTTCCTGACAGAGGCCTTTTTTTCAAATCTGACATGTATCACTTAAGTGGGGATAACTTTTTTTTGCTTTTACTTATCCCAGTGATTTTGAGATTGTTTTCTCGTGACACATTGTACTTTAAGTTAGTGGTAAATTTTGGTCGATACAGTCTTTTTTTTTTTGTGAAAAATACCAAAATGTCGTAAAAAAATTGAACATTTTGCAATTTGCAAAATGTTAAATTTTCTGCTTGTGAGACAAATAATCATACCACTCAAAATAGTTCATAACTAACATAGACCATATGTAAACTTTATGTTTCATTCATTATTTCAACTTTCTTTTATTTTTTTTGGACACTAGGGGGCAGCAGAGTCAAAATTATATACATAACACAGTAAACGCTGCAATTGGCTGTTCACATTTGAACAGCCAATTGCAACGATCGCCGATCGGGGGGGGCATCGCTGCCCCCCCTGGGCAATGAGGAAAGATGTCTGCTGTCAGGGACAGCAGACATAGTCCCTCTGTCACCGCGTCTCTAGACGCGGTGACACTTTAAAGTCATGACGTACGTTTACGTCATGTGTCGGGAAGTACATCCCGACCATGACGTAAATGTACGTCAAATGTCGGGAAGGGGTTAATGAAGCACTTACCTACCAAGCCATATAGGGCCATATTCAACTGTCATATCGGGATACGGTCATTGGGTCACCACCAAGTAGGTCGACATGCAGGTAGGTCGACAGGGTCATTAAGTCAATATGGGGAAGGTCGACAGTCAAAAGGTCGACATGGTGTTTTTTTTACTGTTTTTTGAGCCATGTGCCAACAGACGGTATTTCATGCCCTACCATCCACTAGGGTGTGGTGGGAAAATAAAATAGTGTACCGAGGGCAGCGAGGCACAGCGTCTGAAGCATGGCGAGCGCAGCGAGAGGACATGGTGGTGCGTTTAGGTGTCCATGTCGACAAGTGGTATTTCATGCCCTAACAGCCACTAGGGCGTGATGGGCGAATAACGAGCGTAGCGAGGCACCGTGCCCAAAGCATGGCTTTGACTGTGTTGACATTCAAGTGAAAAAAATAAAATAAAAAAAGTGGACTTTTTCAATGTCAACCTTACCCATGTCGACCTAATGACCCATACCCGTCATATCACGCTAGATTTCCAGTCTAAAGCAACGGAAAACCGCTGGATGATATGCAATTGATTCTTTTTTTAGTAATGGATTGTGAGAAGAATTTACGTAGTCACGTTCATCGTTACAACGATTCAGACGCTTGCCAAAGAAGCACCCACGGCATGCAATCGCCATACTACAACATTGCCGCTCATTGCTTTTCTATGAGCCATGGGATCGCGCCACTCGTGGCAACGAGGAGAGTGGCTACTTCCATATATAAGATATAGCAATACATGCAAATATACGTAAATCAAATCTGAGTCTGCAACTGCTATTAAACAGGTGGCAGATCATGCTGAGAACCGTACTTTATCAACATTTGTTTTTTTAGAGTAAATTAACATCTCCCCCTCTATACACAAAAGCTGACATTTACACAATGAACACAGTCCTTCTAATGGAAGAAAGTGATTGGCTGACTCAGTGGCGCTTTCCACCTGCGAGAATATCCTGTTTGGTAGGTTAGGGAGCAGTTGTGATCTGGGAGGTGAGAGACGCCTGTACAAAGCCACCATCAGCTTATAGCTTCTTTCAGTCTCTATGACTTGCTGCAACTGGGAAAAACTATACAATGGTTTATAAGAAATACATTTGATAAAACATTGTTCCGCCTTAATTTGAGGGGTAGGGCTCATTGGGTCGACATGCATTGTGTCCACTACAAAGGTCACCATGGCTTAGGTCGACACATGTAATAAGTCCTAACCCCCCCCCCCTCCCCCCCATGGCTTAGGGTGACAGGGTTGGAAGGTCAACACAAGCATTCGGTCGACAATGGCTAGGTGGACAGTCAAATGTTTCGAGTTTTTCACATTTTTTTTGCGTGTTGTTGTCGACATGGACACTGTCTAAGTCGCCATGCTTTGGGCACACTATTTTATTATCCTGCCCTGCTGTAGTGGATGGTAGGGCATGAAACACAACCTGTCGGCATATGTCAGCTCAAAGACAAATTAAAAACTCATGTCGACTTAGCCACTGCTGACCTAATGCTTGTGTCAGCCTTCAATATGGGTTGAGCTAATGACCATATACCATTTTAAAGTAGGAGCAACTCAATGGCAGCCAAGGTCCATGCAGTATAGTCAGATGTCCTGCAGCGTGAAGATGTACTGCAGAATACCAAATAATGCCATTGGCAGTAGAATTAGGAGCCAGCCAGATAACTCTAGGTGCGGACAAGAAATGTGCATTCGCTGGCATCAGTAGGAGCGGGTGCCCATGATCTAGGACAGCCTTTCATCAGGACAGACATATCTGGTCCATCACTGTGTGTTTCACTGACATTTGCCTGACTGCGACGTGACAGGATAGTGCAGAAGCGCCATTATAAAATGTAATGAATGCATTCCTTGAGGTTCTCAGACCAAATCACAAACTTGCATATAATGTAATTTAGGCATTAGCTTATTTCAAGAGTTATGGTTCCTGGCCAAAAACAACCTGTCAACAATATGTCCCGCAAAGCACATAACAACCATACAACCCCCCCCCCCCCACACACACACACACACCTCCACTACAAAAACATCAAAATCAACATAATTATGGCAGCTGCCTTACAGCCGAACCCATTACAGCACTGGTGGGTTTATGACGGGTCAGTAACCTTGTGGAGGAATGGCTGCGACACATGTTTGACAAATAAGTGACACTGATACCCTTGATTTGAAGCAAGCTCTATACAGTATGGGTTATTTCTGAGCTGGAACCTTGCATATGGCAGGATTAAGATAGAGGCAACTGATAGAAGTTTAATGACTACAAAGCGCAGACTGCAGAACACACAAGTAAACTTCTACACAGGCAGAAGTTAAAGCAAACAAAGGTCCTGATTCATGTATGAATGGAATTGTACAGCTGCAAGGAAGCAACTGTGAAATTGTAATAGAGCAGTAGGGGTCTGTAGGAGCCTCCTCTTAGCAGCAGCGCAGATCTGAGACTGGAGCCTCTGATCTCCATCGTGGATTCAGGTACTGACCAGCCTGCATAAGCTGAAGCTTATGCAGGCTGGACCGTTAGGATCTAGACCAGTGGTTTCCAACCTCGGTCGTCAAGTACCCCCAACAGTTCATGTGTTCCAGGTCTCCACAGAGAATCACATGTGAAATAATTAGCTCCATCTGTGGGTGAGTGCCTCTGCCGGGTGACCTGGGAAACGTGAACTGTTGGGGTTAGCTGAGGGCCAAGGTTGGGAACCACTGATCTAGACATCCAGGTCCAGGCTGTCTGCATCCGATGACGCAGACCCTGGACCCAACCTGCCCCAGTTTTTAAGAATTGTGCTGAGTGCTGCCCCATAAACCCTGTAGCATATTGACATGGGCTGTGAGTGACATTGCAAGACCTGCTCAGCATATGCACAGAACAGGACCTGCGCCTGTGCAGGCCCTTAAACACTAAGGGTCGACACATGACATAGGTCAACATGTCTAAAGTTGACGGGGTCAGAAGGTCAACACAAGCATTAGGTCGACAGTTAAAAGGTCGACATGCGTTTTTCAAAAATTTGTATCCCATGGACATGGTATTAGTGCTGCACTTGCCATGCTACGTGGTCAGTGCCCTGCTGCACTGGGCACACTATTATATTCTCACTGTCGGCACTAGTCAGCTCAAAAGAAACGTGAAAAGCTCATGTAGACCTTTTGACTGTGAACCTCGCAACTCTGTCAACCTTAGCCATGTCGATCTATTTCATGTGTCGACCTTTATAGTGTCGACCTAGCGACAGTATCCCGTGTGTTAATGAACAAATATAAATTAGGCCCAAAGGCTACAGTATCTGGAGATAAACAATATGGTAAGCCTATAGGTGTGTACACACATTGCAATATGGTTGTTGAGCGATTTTGGCTTCGTACTGCTCAGCGATATATCGCTCTGTGACCATATCGCACTGTGTACCGGTGCGCTCAGCGACTTTTCAGTTTTGACTGACATCACTAATGAAAACTGAAGGAGCATGGCTGCAGGAGTGTGCTCCTGGCGATTTATCACCCTGTACACAGACAAAAACAAAAACAGGCTATATAGCCACTCAGTGACCATATATAGCCCTTTTACTGGCCAATCATGGTCTGTACGGCCCTCCAGATGTTGTGAAACTACAAATCCCAGCATGCCTTGCCACAGTTTTAACACTCCCTTATAGCAAAACTGTGGCAAGGCATGCTGGGATGTGTAGTTTCACAACATCTGGAGGGCCGCAGGTTGGACATGCCTGTTCTAGAAGATGCTGAAGACATGATCAGTAAAATCGAACATATTGTACTTAGGCATGCTGGGATTTGTAGTTTCACAACATCTGGAGGGCCGCAGTTTGAAGACCCATGATCTAGCTAAACCAGTGTTCTCAATTGAGCATGCTGGGGCGATTACAGACCGTTTAGAAATGAGGCTGTAATCGCCCATAACATTACCTTTCCAATCTGGCTGGCTGAAATAAAAGTCTGGTCATGTAATTTGCATAAATTGGTCAAATCAAAAGGATTTATCCAATTTGTCTAAGCGACCATGTTTGTCCGATTTCCATTTGCTCGCAGAAATTACCAGATTTTCATTCTAATGAATAAGATTGGAAAAATAATCTATAGTGAGTATCCAGCTCATTTCTGAGGCATTTTACCACACATGCAATGAATGTGCTACGTTCCAACAAGTCTGCGACTTCAATTGTATGTAGGTAACATACACACATATATGCATGCATACATATTTCTAGCCTGATGCCTATTTTCCTTCATTCACAAACATACATTTAAATGAGTGCAACCAGGAAGCATACAGAAGACTTAACATTTCCCTTAAAAATGTCCTAGGCAGAGACGGCTGCACAATGACCAATGACAGTAACGATGACAAGACAATTATAGGATGATGTAAAGCAGATCACAGCCCCTATGCAGACACACATGGGGCACAGCAGAGAAACACAGCAAAGCCAGAGATAGGAGGACGATGAGGTCACCACCTCCGCAGACACCTCACCTTCATGTCTCCCAATGCAGGGATGGACACCCCATTGGATTTATGAAGATCTGATACCAGCCCTTTCAAAATGGCCTCAATCTGAAGACAGTGAGAGAAACAGAGAAAGAAGAGGAAGAGACAGATAAGCAGCAGGGGGGAGAAACCATTTCACTGTTATTACACTGCTTTTACAGTGCACTGGTCACCCTGTGGGCAGAAGAGGGGTTCTCATTTGTACAACTCTCTGAAAAATACTGGGGTGCACCCAAGGGTTCTGGTATAGAGGAATAACTGCTTCAAGATTGACAATTGCGTTGTCGACCACCCTTGGTCAAACGCAACTAGTTAGACACTTGAAGATAGTCAACAGTGTCTAGACTGACAGTAACGGCGTTAGATCAACGGGAACATGGTTGACAGTTATTAGCTTGATACGGGTTTTGACTTTTTGGGTGTCTTTGTGGACATAAGTCAACATGAATACCAAATAAGTGCACCGTGTCCCCTCGCATGGCTTGCTACTTTCACCATGCTTTGGTCACGGATCCTCGCTATGCTTGGCACACTTATCTCACTCTATGCCCACTTGGAAGTATGAACCAAGTCGGTCTAAAGCAAAAAAAAACGTGAAAAGCTTGTGTCGACCTTGTGACTGTCGATAACGTTACTGTCGATCTAGATGCTGTCGACTATCTTTAAGAGTCTAGATGCGTTTGACCAAGAGTGGTCGATCTAGATGCCGTCGATAGGAGAAGGCACCCAAGAGGAGCCCATTCCCCACAGCTTGCACTAGAACCAATAGAACAGCTCCATAGATCACGGCATGATCTGCAATATTACTGCCCCTAATTTATAGGGGTGCTGTCAAAACCAAGAGGCCCAGGACTAGGGAATAACCATACACAGTAGTTACCAAGAGCATAGTGCAGTCTTACTATAAAAACATTTGTTACATTCATTCCCTCCTAATCAGCCAAGCACACAGGTAAATGATCGTTCTTTCATGGGATATGGTCTTATTGACCACCCCCCACCTCATTTACTTTCCTCTCTTGATGAAGAATTTGCCAGCAGAACTATCCACTTAAATTCAATTCAATAAGGAATTGGGTTACGTGCCAACATTTTTGGCAATTCCGAAGTCACATTTCAATTATGCCATTTTATTTTAAGGCAGTATCACCATCTTGAAAATATTTTTACGAAGGTGCCACGCTTCATAGTCATAGGAATAGCAGCAATAGGAAGGAGGCCCTGACGAACAAGATAAATTAACAAATTGCTCTATACCCATCTACTGAAAATTATACAGAGGATAAGAACCTAATTTTCATGCAGACCCAGAATAAAAAAATTATATTTTATATACTATACTCCAAAAGAACGAGGCAGCATACAGTGAAGATAGTGTAATTGAAATGAACTCAATGTTTCAGGGAGAGTTTCCCCTTCATCAGGATGAAACTCTCCCCGAAACTTTAAGTTCATTTCAATACACTATTTTCACTCTATAAGCCTTTGAGTGCCGCCTCGTTCTTTTGGTGTATAATTGGGGTGTCACGGCCTCTCAGGAAGGCACCAGAGCCATTTATCCCCTTGGGGGCAGCAGGAGTGCCAGAGACCTAGAACAATTTATATATAAAAAATAAAATTTTAAATATACATCATTTTGTACAAGTATATAACAGAAATGACAAGATACCACTAGGACAGGAAGAAAGCAGCGGTTTATAACATCAGTAATTAAAAATATACCAAAATGAATACATTTGGGCTGATGGACTGGGTGACACACAGTATGTAATGCTAGTAATCCACTTACCGGGTCTGGGGAGAGGCGATTTGGGGTGTCAGGATGGCTGTTTGACTCTTTTCCCTTTTTCTTCTTCTTGCCGATCGCAGGAGCGGGAGGGGTTGTCTTTTGTTGAAATTCCTTCAGCTGCAAAATATGAATGCAAAATTATGATCAGCTTACCCGCTAACAGCATAGCATGCTTACACCACAGCAATCTCCATGACTGTATGCTTCTTGGAGCAGAGAAGACTTTGTTCTCAGGCCAGAGTTGGAAAAAATACAGGTTAACAAAAAAAATGCTTTTTTTTTTTAGTTTAAACAGCTTTTGTTTTGCAATAACTTTTGTAAAATGTAAAAAAAATATATATATATATTCCTGTTTGTTATAAGACTGTGAAACATTGCTATGCATTAGAAACCTTGATTAACCATGTTTTAATGCTTTCTGACATTAACATTCCAAGGTTATTAGGCTTTGATATGATTTATTTGAAATATTTCAATAAAATCAATTTTAGACTAAACATAATTAAAACACACAAAAGTGCTTTTCAGGGAAATGCACACACAAAAAAAAGAATTAAGCATTAGCTCTGGATGTCACCAGGTTTTGAATCGAAGTAAGCATGACGATTAAACCATGAGGTGTTTCTCTGTTAATGTGTGGTGTTGTTTACTCTTTAAGATTGTGAGTGCTAACTGTGTTTTTTTCCTGTCCTATGGTAAGAAGCTTGATGCTGGGCAGATTTAGCACCTCTCATATATGATTCACCTCCCTACATCTTTGTTGTGTGTGTGATTTACTGCATTGGTTCAGCTTACTAGATGAAAACCACAAGCAACAAGAATGTGACATAATTCCAGGGATTCGCTTGCAATAGGCTTTTTTATTTATTTTTTAAGTCATGGTGTTGTGCCTGCAGTCACAGTGTATTTAAAAACACATTTGGTTTAAACCAGCTAACCCTGTCTCAGGCAAAGACTGCCATTGAAATGGCACAGAAAAGCCACATAATCTTGGCATGCATCAGTGTCTACTACCATATTTTTTATTGAAGTCCAGCTCACACTTAAGGTGTGTACACACGGTCGACATGCCGTGCGATGCGAGTCCCGATGCGATCTGAACGCATCAGGACTCGCATCGCAAGGCATGAAGGAGAGAAGGAGGGCAGTACCGATACCTGTCACAGGAGACAGGGGCAGAGATGGCAGGGGCCGCGGCACAGGAACAGCTGCATACATCGTAGGCCACACCAACAGACTTCCGCAGTGACCCGGAAGTCTGTACGGCGGACTTCCAGGTCAATGCGCATCAGCCCTGCAGCCCCAGGAGAAGCCCCTCTGGCTGCCAGAGCTATGTAAGTATAAAGGCACAAAGACTATATAGTCTTGCCTGCCCTCACTATGTCGCTGCCGATTTGCGCTCACTCGGGAGCGCGCATCGGCAGCGCATCGGGCTCGCAAGCCCTACAAAGTACACAATCAGCTTGCAATATGGCTTCCGATGTGCACTATATCGGCAACATCGGAAGCCATATCGCCCCCGTGTGTACAAACCATTAGTCATTGACTTGCAGAAAGCTTACAATTTTGTTTTGTTTTTATTGACTATTTGAGCAACAACAACATTTCTCTTATTAAGTAATGGACTATGCCACCCTAAATACTATGGCTCGCCCTAAAGCCCCGTACAATCTATGCGATGTGCGGCAAAGTCATTATAGTTAACTAGTTACCT
This sequence comes from Crinia signifera, assembly GCF_055691185.1. Classification (NCBI taxonomy): domain Eukaryota; kingdom Metazoa; phylum Chordata; class Amphibia; order Anura; family Myobatrachidae; genus Crinia; species Crinia signifera. The sequence continues at coordinate 43,677,254 of NC_139225.1, read as the reverse complement.
CCATTATAGTTAAAAATATAATCGGTGGTGCTGCAAAATTAACAATTGAGCACTAAAACACTGAATGATATGCTTAACGATATTGGGGAAGATGTATTAAGCCTTAACAAGAGATAAATGAAAATATGATGATAAGAGGGGTAAATGTCCAGCCAATCAGCTCCTTACTGACTTTTTTTCAAACACAGCCTGTAAGATAGCAGCTAGCAGGTGATTGGCTGGACGTTTCTCTCCATCACCCTTGCATCTAGTTAAGGCTTAATACATCTGCCCCAAAGTTCAGTGACGTCACCAAGACCCCCACCAATATACAGTATAGTCAGATTGGACAGCATGTCCAGACGACAGGGATTATCGTGAACATCCCATGTGAGTGTGCATCGATATAGTGGGCACACACTGAATAATATTGCATATCGTTTGCCTTTATTGCATACTGCAGTGGTTCCCAAACTTTTTGTAATCACGGCACTCTGGAGTATCACAATTGTTTTCACAGCACCCTTGGATAAAAGTTTTGGTACTTGTGTAGTTTCACGGTGCCAGCTTACGCCGTCAGCGTAGCGTACCTGTCAGAATCAGCGTAGTGTTCTCGCACCCAGCGTAGTTAGTCAGAAGTAGCGTAGCGTCCCTGGCTGCCTTACTTGTGTAGTTTCACGGCGGCAGCGTAAGCTGCGTAATCAGCGTAGGCTGGCGCCGTGAAACTACACAAGTAACTACCGGGCTGTTGGCGGGAACAGCATCTCTGTCCCCGGCGTACCTGTTAAGCCTAGTCAGCACCTCTCTCACACCGGCAGGTGGAGAGGGGATCATGCTGGCGCCGTCGGAGAGGCGCTCCATCTGTTTGACACATAAAGAGAGGGGATCATGCTGGCGCTGCCGGTGTGAGAGAGGCGCTGAGTAGGCTTCCAAGGGACGCCGGGGACAGAGATGCTGTTCCCGGCAACAGCACGGTAGTTACTTGTGTAGTTTCACGGTACCAGCCTACGCTGCTAAAGCAGCTTACGCTGCCACCGTGAAACTACACAAGTAAGGCAGCCATTGGGCTACGCTGATAACGTAGCTTAGCCTGCCACAGGCAGCCATTGGGCTACGCTATTAGAGTAGCTTCAAACGTAGCGTAAGCTGGCGCCATGCGTAGCATAAGCTGGTGCCGTGAAACTACACAAGTATCAAAGTTTTTCCTCAGAAAAAATAATAATAATAATATTGGCCAATCTTCAGATGTACTTGTACATTAAAGCCCTGTAATTATAGCACTGTGTACACACATAAGGATAGTATTCAATCTAGCACCCTGAACCTTTCGAAACCCGTGGAGTTCCTCTTTCCTGCCTGGGATGCCACTCTCTGATGTGGTGCTTCTAGCACCGGCAGATCTGTATTTCAGCAGAGATATACAGATCAAACTGTGCTAGAAACACCAGAGCAGAGAGTGACACCACAAGCAGGAAAGAGGAACTGCGCAATTATGAAAGGTGCAGGGTGCTAGAATGAACAACAGAATAAGTTTTACTCGCTCTTGCCCAAATTCATGGGGTAGACAGATCACCTAATAAGCTTACTAGATGAACTCTTACATTTTGTGTTTCTTAAAAAAGCCAATTGAACACCAACCTAAGCGCAGACAGACACTTTAAAGCTGGCCATACACTGTGTTGTATCGCTTGCGACATCTGTTGCTCACCTCCGAGAGGGGGGTCCAAATCAGAGGTCGGACCTGTATGCATGTCCAACCTCTGACTCAGATCCGATGTGCGTGGGACCCAATGGGATATCACATGCATACGATTCGGCCCGATCCGTTGGGAGCGGGTGAAATCGGCCAAATTGCTGTAGTATATGGGGGTCTTAATGTAAGTAAGCAAGCCTAACAGGAGACATACAGTACATATAGTAAATTGAATCATAGTAAATTGAATCACATTAGAATTTATTATCAATATTATTGTGATCGAATAGTAAGGGAAACATTAATATGAAAACTAAGGAGTACCTTGTGTGTGACGGTGCCCATATACAGTGAGTTTCTGCTGTGCAATGCACACTCTCCTGGGCATCCCATCGCACAGACTATGCTATAAGCAACACCACTACTGTTCATTTTTAGAAGATTTAGTAAAATGTTACAGCAACCGGCGAGTACCAGTGTGAGTATTATAGATGGTAGTAGGGTAGGGTTGATAAACATTGAATCAGAATTTGATGGCAGATAAAGGTCCCCATACACACTGCGATAAGCAGTGCGCAATGCGCGCTCCCGTGGGCATCGCACAGTACAAAAAGTATGTGCTGCACATACTTTTTGCACTGCGATGCGATCCACCCAATAACGCAATGCATTGCACGTTGCTTATCGCAGCGTGTATGGAGACCTTAAGAATCATTTGGCCCATCTAGTCTGCCCCTTTTTTTAACCATATTTGTTCATGGAACCCTACTTGATACTTTGTAATTATATAACCAGGTCTACCCCATGCATGTTTAAATTGCTCTACTATCTTAAGGCACACTAGTGCAAGTGCAATTGCCCATACACTAGCGTGATTGTGGCCCGATTTCACCCAATTCCGACGGATACCTCCCATAAGTATGGCATACAATGTTCAAATGAACAAACAATACAATCACCAGTATTTTTTGAACAAACATAATTAAAATGCATTTACCTGGCTTTAAGAATATGTGATAACCCCTTATGCACAAGGCCCATCCACTTACAGTAAATATCACTGCAAGTGTGAGCAAGCCATCAGTAGCACCAATGTCTGAGGTATTATTTATTTATTAACAGTTTCTTATATAGCGCACACATATTCCGCAGCGCTTTACAGAGGATATTTGAACATTCACATCAGTCCCTGCCCCAGTGGAGCTTACAATCTATATTCCCTATCACATGTACACGCACACACAGACATTTCTAGGGTTAATTTTGTTGGAAGCCAGTTAACCTATCTGTATATTTTCGGATTGTGGGAGGAAACCGGAGTACCCGGAGTAAACCCACCCAAGCACGGGGAGAATATACAAACTCCGCACAGTTAGAGCCATGGTGGGGATCGAACCCATGACCTCAGCGCTGTGAGGCAGTAATGCAATCCATTACACCATCCGTGCTGCCCTATAGTTACAGATTTAAGAACAAGTGAACAAGCAACACAGTGAGAACAAAGCGATCTGCAGCAACCTCGACAAATATCTTTTCCAGCACCAGTCTTTACTACAATCCAGAAGAAACACAGTATTCTTTTACAGGACAATAGGCCACTTGTGGAGAACCGGACTAGCAAAAATGAAATGATAATCCGTCCAAACTGGAAGTTGCCCTAATGCTCCAGGTCTAATACCTTCCGTAAAAGAGGCAATTCCAAAATCACATTATATTACTTTTTATACTATTAGTGTACATTTATGCGTTAGTGAGTTTGCAACATTTATTGACACAATAGCTCATAATTTATACAATGATCATGGCATAGTTCACTGGGTACTTGTGTATTATAGCGGCGCCCCCGATGTTGGTCGTACAATGTTTTTATCGCATCGCATGCCATACAACCGATGGCATGCGATGCGATTTTACACCAGTATTCAATTCAGTCTGAAGAGTGGCGAGCCCCTCGAGGGGACGCGTATACCTGTGAAGTTATGCACGTCCCCTCGCTGCGCTCGCCACACTTTATAAAATCAACTCTACGCCGATGTGAATAGTGGGGGTATGAAAAGGTCGTAGGACGCGTACCGCTGCCGCTCGCCACACTTCGGGTTCACATTTATAGTGGGGGGTGGCGTGAGGGTGCATTTAACATTGTAAGCACCCATTAGGGTGCAATTAACATTGTAAGCACCCATTAGGGTGCTTATACAATTTATAATCATATTCCATCGCATTGTATGCCATATACAATGTCATACAATTTTAAAATTGTATGTTATTGTACAACATCACGCAATATCGCATCGCATTGCATACCATCGTATGCCTTATGGTATACGATGCGATGGGCGCCGCTATAATACACAAGTACCGTTCATTGTTCTTATTCTTAATGCTATCCCGAAAACACTTTGGTAGCTGCATATTGGATATACTTTCCCATCTTGTACAAGGCGTGTGACCCTCCTCCTCATCCCCAGACCCTGTATATGACCTGTCACCCTCCTCCTCATCCCCAGACCATGTACATGGCTTGCCACCCTCCTCCTCTTCATCCCCAGACCCTGTACATAACTGGTCACCCTCCTCCTCCTCATCCCCAGACCATGTATATGACCTGTCACCCTCCTCCTCATCCCCAGACCCTGTACATGGCTTGCCACCCTCCTCCTCTTCATCCCCAGACCCTGTACATAACCGGTCACCCTCCTCCTCCTCCTCATCCCCAGACCCCGTACATAGCCTGTCACCCTTCTTCTCATGATCATCATCATCCCCAAACCCTGTACATGATCTGCCACCCTCCTCCTCATCCCCAGACCCTGTACATGGCCTGTCACCCTCCTCCTCATCCCCAGACCCTGTACATGGCCTGTCACCCTCCTCCTCATCCCCAGACCCTGTACATGGCCTGTCACCCTCCTCCTCATCCCCAGACCCTGTACATGGCCTGTCACCCTCCTCCTCATCCCAGATCCTGTACATGGCCTGCCACCCTCCTCCTCATCCCAGATCCTGTACATGACATGTCACCCTCCTCCTCATTCCATATCCTGTACATGGCCTGCCACCCTCCTCCTCATCCCAGAACCTGTACATGGTCTGCCACCCTCATCATCATCATCTCCAGACCCTGTATATGACCTGTCACCCTCCTCCTCATCCCAGACCCTGTACATAGCCTGTCACCCTCTTGTTCCTCAATCCTCCCAGACCCTGTACATGGCCTCTCACCCTCCTCCTCTTCATCCCCAGACCCTGTGCATGGCCTGTCACCCTCGTCCTCATCCCAGATCCTGTACATGGCATGTCATCCTCCTCATCATCATCCCAGATCCTGTACCTGGCCTGCCACCCTCCTCCTCTTCATCCCCAGACCCTGTGCATGGCCTGTCACCCTCGTCCTCATCCCAGATCCTGTACATGGCATGTCATCCTCCTCATCATCATCATCATCCCAGATCCTGTACCTGGCCTGCCACCCTCCTCCTCTTCATCCCCAGACCCTGTGCATGGCCTGTCATCCTCATCATCATCCCAGGTCCTGTACATGGCATGTCACCCTCCACATCCTCCTAGACCCTGTACATGACCTGTCACCATCATCATCATCACCATCATCCCAGACCCTGTGCATTGCCTGTCACCCTCCTCCTCATCCCAGATCCTGTACATGGCCTGACACTCTCCTGTTCCTGAATCCTCCTCATCCCAGACCCTGTACATGGCCTGCCACCCTCCTCCTCATCCCAGATCCTGTACATGGCCTGACACTCTCCTGTTCCTGAATCCTCCTCATCCCAGACCCTGTACATGGCATGTCACCCTCCTCATCATCCTAGACCCTGTACATGGACTGTCACCCTCTTAACCCTAGATCCTGTACATGGCCGGACCCCACCCTCCTCCTAGATCGTGTACATGGCCTGTCACCCTCCTCCTCATCCCAGATCATGTACATGGCCTGTCACCCTCCTCCTCATCCCAGATCGTGTACATGGCCTGTCACCCTCCTCCTCATCCCAGATCGTGTACATGGCATGTCACCCTCCACATCCTCATAGACCCTGTACATAACCTGTCACCCTCATCATCATCCCAGACCCTGTGCATCTCCTGTCGTCGTCCTCCTCATCTCAGATCCTGTACATTGCCCGTCACCCTCCTCATCATCATCCCAGACCATGTACATGGCCTGTCAACCTTCTCATCCCAGACCCTGTACGTGGCCTGTCAACCTTCTCATCCCAGACCCTGTACGTGTCCTGTCAACCTTCTCATCCCAGACCCTGTACGTGTCCTGTCAACCTTCTCATCCCAGACCCTGTACGTGGCCTGTCAACCTGCTCATCCCAGACCCGGTACGTGGCCGGTCAACCTGCTCATCCCAGACCCGGTACGTGGCCGGTCAACCTTCTCATCCCAGACCCTGTACGTGGCCTGTCAACCTTCTCATCCCAGACCCTGTACGTGGCCTGTCAACCTTCTCATCCCAGACCCTGTACGTGGCCTGTCAACCTTCTCATCCCAGACCCTGTACGTGGCCTGTCAACCTTCTCATCCCAGACCCTGTACGTGGCCTGTCAACCTTCTCATCCCAGACCCTGTACGTGGCCTGTCAACCTTCTCATCCCAGACCCTGTACGTGAGCTGTCAACCTTCTCATCCCAGACCCTGTACATAGCGTGTCACCCTTGCAGGCCTTGTATATTGCCTGACACACCCTTACCTGTCACCACAGTGGCGCCTGCCGGTTACTCCCCCTGCACCATTGGCCTGTGCACCCCTCTCGCGACCTGCGAGCGCCACCTCGCCCACAAGTGACAACCGCACTCTGACACCTCCCATCTGCCCGAGAACTGTCCCCAGCCACCCAGGGACGCCTCACTGATGCCGGGTAAGCAGGCTTACCTTCTTCCGGGCCGCTGCCAGCTTGTGTTGCCTGTCGTCAGCCATCCTGGGTCCGGCCGGGTAACTAACACGTCACCGAGCACCCACAATGCTCCGCGCCGCGCGCCCCCGATCCGTGTTACCCCCGTGACGTCAGTGCCAGCTGTGCCTATCACTAAGCCAGAGGGGCGGTCATAGGGGGCGTGAGCACAAAGCGAGTGTCATAATTACGCTCCCGGACATGCAAATGACTGAGATCTCGTGTCAGTATATGGGCGTGTTTTACTTCCGATCACAGGGTGATCGCCGCGTAGGCACGCCCACCTGCTCCTCCTTCATCAGGATGATCATGTGACTGGTCAGCTGACCGAAGGCTCCATGATTGGTGTCACTCATACATTTTCTGTAGAAAGTTACAGCAGGAGCAGCTGCAGAAGCAGGCTGGAGTCACCTAGAGGCTCAGGGATTCCCCCGAGGGGACCCAGCCAGGCTTCTTCCCTCACTCCCAGGAACAGGCCCTGCAGGTGAGCTGTGCTCAGACCTTCTGTAGGTTCCCCTTATTAGCGCAGTGCCAGTGACTTTCTCAGCCCCCTTTCCACCATTCAGAGTCTCATGTAGAGTTGGACATTTGATTATTCTTTTTAGCAAAATATGTTGCTTTCTTTTGCACAAAACATTCTTAAGGCCCCTGTACACACTAGTACAATATGGCCCTTTTGACAGGATTTCGACCCATCGGGCCAATAAACCAAGTGAGAGTGCCATATCCTATGTGTTTTACCTGTAAATCTGATCTGGTGCATTGGATCCTAATCATCATTGCTGCCACAAGGATTTGTCTGATCGCATATAGTAAAATGTATGCAAAAGGACCACATACACTGTATTGTATGCAATCCTATCTGCCAGGGAGCTGCCCAGGGTAAAGTTTCCATGGTATCCCGCGCGTGGCAGCGGGCAGTTTCCGAGGTATATTTGTAAAAAGAAAAATGGTAATTGGTGCTAGGCTCAGTTTTGGGAATTTTTAGTGGATGTAAGTAGAGCTTTTCCCAAAACCGTTCTTTCTCCCACTGAGGTGTTATCACATGTGGAGGGAAAAGGTACAAAAAAAACCTATTTGTCCATTGGATCTAGTAGATGGGTTATGATGATAGATATCAAGGATGCATACCTTTTACTCCAGTGATTTTCCTTGCGGCATACTAAATAAGATTTAAAAATTGCCAAGGCACACCATGAGACAAAACACATTGGCCCCCACTGGAAAAAAAAAACCTATTGACCCCTATATAAAATCACTCTGGTCCCCACAGTTAACAAAAATAAAATACATCGGCCCTTTACATGAAAAGAAGAGACCAGTAAATAACAGTTGAACAGGTGGTGGGGGCACACTTGAGAACAGCTCAAGACACACAAGTGTGCCACGGCACCGTGGTTGAAAAACACTGCTTTACTCACTATATAATGAATATGACCAGGTGCATAGAGGTATCGTTATACTTATTGCAACCACCCGGAATAGAGACCAGAAGTCCATACCAAGTGATATATGCAGAGATGCTAGTTCGTCCTGTTCTCACACAGCAAGTATAAGGTGAACTCTCATCATGGTATCTTTAGTTGATGTGATCACTTCTGGGTTGATTTTTGTTAAATGATCTCGTGAGTATATGAAAAGGAAATGGTTGCCTCAGTATCCACAAAATATATATTGCATGAAAATGTACAAAAGTATCAGGGATGCGCAATAACAGATGATGTGTACAGTGATGCTGTTGCTTACCATACTCCACCCAGACCATCTTAGGTAAACTCACATCAAGGTATCTTTGTTTTAGCATAAATCCATCTGAGCAGCATCTTGTTAAGTGGTTCCCCACATGGGTTTGCAAAAAAAATAGCTACCTCAACACAGCAAGATCCCAGGTTGCTGCATGTTCGTGTGCAAGAACTGGGATATATAGTCTAAAAGTAGTATGGGACCCACTTACAACTTTTTTTTTTTCCCACTGCTTAGCCGGGTCGCACCCGGGAGTTTGTTCCCAGCGCCAACCCAGGACAGCTACACGGCGTCACTATCTGGCATAATGCCAGGTAAGTGATGTCACCAGAGGCAGGTCCCCAGCCGGTGCTGGGAGATGAGATCATCTCCCAGTGCCGGCTGTTTCATAGCTGTGAAAGGGTTCTGGGTCACATCGACCCAGTTTACAACTCCTGAATCTGTGTTCAACCCTGCTCACTTTACAGGTTGAAATGCCAGGTAAATTCAACTGGGTGCATTTACACAGGGCTGATGATGTTCAAAGGGCTGCGCATGCGGTCTTCTGATCTGTACACTAATACCCTTTTCCAATGCCTTGAAGAACCCAGTAACACCTTTGAACCTCGGTTTTTGCTCAGTGGAAAAGGGTCCCAAAAGAAACAAAACAATAATAATACAGACCCAGTTATTAGGAAATCCAATCCAGAAAGTTTGCAGAGTTGGACAGGATTAGGATTTGGGTTAAGGGATAGTGTGTGGCTGTAATCTCTGCCTACACGTCTCCCTGGTGAAAGCTGTGATATTAGACACCCTGCTGAATGAACACCCTCGCTGCTGCAGGTTGCCACTCCACTACGGCCCAGCATTCAGGGGAGACCTGGAGTTTCAGGCTCTTGGAGATGACCCCAAGTGTCAGCGCTGCACCCACATGCAGTGTGAACAGGCCGACCTGAGAATATCCCGGCAAACTTGCCTAGATTTCAAAACACCTCTCCGGGAGAAGCCCGGAAAGGTAAAGCAGCAGGGGTCTTCGTGGGACGGAGCCAAGTGTCCACATCATTATGCCCTGGCCCCATGATGGTAAATTCTGTGATTTGTTGGTACTCTAGGAGGTGGTGGGGCTAAAGTGACAGTGATTTGTGACATTTTAGCCATGCTCCCTCCGAGAGGACCTGCAATTCCCACCCGTGTCCCTAGGAAGCAGGTGGAATGCGGTAGGAGTTCCCACCTCTCCTGGTTTGTGTGGGACCACCTGAAAAAGCAACCTCTGGATGAGCAGGTAAGTTTGATCCCAGGGCGCTGCAGTGGGAAAGGGGTAAGTCCTGGGTCTGACATCCTGCTGACATCAGAGGTATTCCCTCACACCCCATAGAAGGGAGGAACATTGCAATGCCAGCATTACTGTAAGTTACAACACACAGCTCCTTTTGAAGCAAGGTTGGGAACATTATGAGTGGTAGGCACAGAAGAATGTTGGCAATATGTTCAGAGGCTTACTGCTGACTTTATGGAACATACTGTATATCTATGTCCTGGACATTGTCCTCTGTTCTATCCCTAGAACTCCGCTGGGAATCCGCAGAAATTGCAACACTGGATTTAAATCTCCGGTAAGTATTAGAATGATATTGCCACAAATATAACATTCATCCTTCTCCTATTGCAATGTACATTGTTTTCTGACCAGAAATAAAGCAGATTTAGAAACATTCTTGGAACATTCTGTTATCCTATATTTGGTAAACAGACTTTCTTGTGGTTTTTAAAGTGGAATATTGTTTTAACCATAGCTAATGCAAACTTATTTTACATATAATCATCAGGCGTAAAACAGGTAATGATACAAAGTTAGTTTCTCTACCATAGTTGAGTGACACTCCCATAAACCACAACATAGTAAAATAAGGGTTGAGTCTCTAAATTCATGTTGGATGGTTAGTTGGCAATATTCTGTAGTAGTCTCTTATGCTGGGTAAACACTAGGAAGACAAATCTGATTGGTAAATGCAGGCACACTTACCAATCACATGCATGGTGTGTGGTGTCATCTGACATTACAACTGGAAAGGTTTTACCTCAGTTGTGATGTCAGTAACCAGGGCCTCTCTAGCAGATAAACAGGCAGTAGACTGACTGCCCATATGCATACACACATCAAGATGTGCCTATATATCTGCGCATACATCGGCCGCACTGCACAGCTGAAACAATATGGCTGTGAATTATGTTTCTTAGGCATATCGCTGGCACACACCTGTTGACACGTTTATGATATATCAGTCTTTGAATTTAATGGCTAATATATCATCCATTGTGTTCCCAGCTTTCGTATGCACACTATGTGTCTCCAAAAGAGACCCCTGTCTTTGACCTGCCAATATGACTAATTTCCATAGCATGATAATCTCCTGCTCCTGTTGTTCCCATGTTATTTCCCAGTTCTAATAATAATAATTATTATTATTTTTTTTTTTTTACAGCTTGTACAGCATTTACGTTATGCTGTGTACACACGGCCCGACCCAGCAGCCATCGATATTGATTTGATATCAATGGCCTGCTGGTTCCAGCATCTACCAGGAGGGAGGGATGGCGTGCAAGGGGAGGGAGGGGGGATGCTGCATTGAGCAACATTGATTTGCCTATGATCTATCAGATCGGAGCAGAAATAGAAATAAACTTGGCAAGCAAGTCTGCTTTCTATCCCTGTGCTGCGTGGCCATGCATCAGGATAGAATGCAGCTAACACTTTGATTTATATAGTCCAAATCGAATCGAAAATGACACTAAATCGAACAAGTATACACACAAATGAGCTGTTGCAATCAAGACACTTGGAGCCAAATGTAATAGGGTATGAGATTTTTTAAAGGAATCATTTACATGGCAAAATCAACCTGATTAGCAGTGTAAATGATTGCCACTCTAAAAAAAATTGACAACTTTCCCAAAATCTCTCACACCCTATTACATTTGGCCCATGGTATTAGATATGGTAGCAGCTAGAAATGTGCGCAAAAATGGTGCGGTCAGCGGGTGTTTTATGGTAGTGTGGTGGGCGTGTCAGTGAAAGCAGTTGCAGTCATAGGAGACTGGCCAGACCGGGAAACTACAGCTTCCATGGGGTTGGTGCAAGGTTATGTATAAGGACACAAATCAGTATTGTGGCATGTGCAGGCACTACCAGTGGATTTCTCAGTCTTTGCACATATACACAAGTGAAGGAGTTTGTAGTGGCATTTGCATAGTCAGGCTATCACTGACTCCGAATGAGGCCCTGACTAATTTGTTGAAAATTGAGCAAAAAATTGGTTTAAAAGAAGCCTAACTTTGCATGCTGACGGTCGGGATTACAATGCCAGCATCCTCAGCTATGTCTGATTCCGGAGCTGGTCTTCTGGCGATTGTCGGATGCTAACATCTGTATTATCCCCTGTTATCAAGACCCCATGCTTCAGTTGCAGTATGGTCGAATACAGTTGGTTCAATAAATTGATCTCAGACCTGAGTGGTGCTTATGTGTTTTCACTTGATCATTTCAGGTTGTAAGATTTATGGCAGTTTCCATGATCTAACCCGATAAGCCTGGGACAGAACATCGCTGTGAAGGGCTGTGACAGAATTGTGTAATATGTTTGACAGACAGGTTTTCACACATTGACTCTCACCAGGTTCAGTCTCCCAGTCTGAGCCGGTCTAGCGGAGGCCATGAGGATACCCTGGAAAGAGAGGTCTCAGAACTGAAGCAGAAAGAATCCTCTCTAGATAAGGAAATAGCCCAACTGGAGGCAGAGTAAGTATATTGACATTACATATTACTGTATGTTCATCCTCGCAGCAGTGATATTCTTCTGTATTGCTTTCTAACCAGAATGTGTTCTCTTAGAGGTTACCATGTTGCCGAATTAGACAAGCACATCGACCTTCTTCACCAGTACAATGAGTTAAAGGATACAGGGCAGATGTTATTAGGCCGGCTTGGTAAGAAATTCACTGTAAAATCATCATTCGCTTTCAAATAGACATGCCCCGACATCGCTCTGTGTATAGAGGCCATTAAAAGCAAACATGCTGGATAAATCTAGCTAATCTTTGGTCACTGACCAATCACTTAGCACACTGTGTTGTGTGCTGTGCAACCTACATTGCTCAGAACAAAATCAGAAGCAGTTATTGGTCTATTAGTAGTAATAGTAATTTCATTTTCTTTGAAAACAGCTCTTCTCAGGGGAGTCACCACCAAAGATCTCTATGCTGAGTTTGGCATGGATTTAGACGATTGAGGATGCAAGCAACATTTAAATCCCACCGCGCTCTTCTTCGAAAGATGAGAACAGTTGGTTAGACTTTTGCAACACTAGTCCTAAATGTTCATTTTGCTCAGTATAGGACTTGAGTAAAGGGAAAATGTTTTGGGACCATTTCAGCCTTGGACATTCTTTTTGTTGTTGGACTACATCTGTTATTAGACTTTGCAAGCCACTATCTGACTGATGGCTGTTGTGGTTTATCCCAATAGGCACGGCATTGATGGCTGTTGCCAAATAAAATCTACTTTCTTCCAGTGAAACAAAACTGTAGGATGGAGTCTCATTTTCATATTAAATATATATTTATATGTATATACTGTTTATGGAAAATAAAATCTAAGTAAACGTGTGTGTCTTTTTAATGTAGCTTGGTTTTCTGCAGAAATGCATTTTTTTTTTTTAAATGATCTAAAAAGGTAGATTTATATATGTTTTTATGTTAACAAGCCTATTAAAGATGTTAGCAACTGCAACATTGAGTACACGCTGGGCAAAATATCATTAACGATATGGATTATATCAATCGTCCGTGTGCATATCCTCCAATGTGTACGGTCAATATTGTTAATGATGCGCATGGGCGTGGATTGTTAACAGCCACATGCCCCGCCTATCATCTGTACATGCAGCTCAATCTGACAATATAGTCAGTGACTGCATTTATGGAGTGGGGTAACATCACTGAACGTATCAGTCAGTGTATATGCACTATATTGTTCTACCGCTGTACTGCCGCTATAGTTAACTATATATGTGGCCACAGGAATTTCTTCAGCATGTACTCGGCATTAGACATTTTTTTTTTTCTTTTTTACTTGTAGTGAACCCTCTAGGATCGAGGCCAGGCAGGGCACTGGGGTACAGGGGCAGCATGAGGGGAGCTGGCCGGGCCCGCCAATGTCACTGCGGGGGGAAGGCCTGGCAATATCAGGCTAGTGTGGGGGGGGACCATCCAGCATCTACAGCGGTGTTGGGTTTCACCCAAGCGCACCGGCCGGGGTTCTAACATCGAGCTTCTACAGGGCCAGGACACATTTTGCCCTTTAAATCTGTAAACAGCCTAGAGTGAACACCATTAGATGGCAGTAGAACAAACATTTTACGATTGCAATGTCCATAGACCAGAGGTTCTTTGCTTTGTGACCTCATTAAGCAATAAAAATGAATACAGGGCCCCAGCAAGTTAGTGCAGAATGGCCGCTATGTCTGTGACAGCCTGCACATGCCAATGCGACCATTTAATTCCTTATACAATTGCAGAGGCAAACCTGCCCTGCATATTTTTTTTTTTAATATAGTCACCCAAGTGTTAAAGCTTATACCTAACATAAAGGCTTTTTGAATAGCATGCAGGCAGTGAATGACCAGGAAAGGCAGTGGGTGGCAGTAGGAGAGAGGTTGACGCAGGGAGAGGCAGAGGGTTACTGGTGGAGGAAGATGGTGACAGAGGGAGGCAGAGGGTGATGTGTTGTCACCCTCTGACTGGGTTTCAGTGGGTGATGGGGTAGTAGAGGGTGAAAGGGTTGATGGCAGATGAAGGCAAAGGATTACTTAGAGGGTGGCATGGAGAAACTGTAGGTGATGATTCTGGCAGAGGTTGACAGTGGGTAAGAGAGATGTAGAGGGGGGTAGTGGGTGATAAGTTGAGGCAGTGACTACATGGAGATGCAGAGGATGGTAATGATGGCAGTGGGGAAGAGTAAGACAGAGGGTGATATGCAGATGGCAGAGGATGACTAGTGAGAGGAAGGGAAGGCATATGTATGGCAACGGGTGGCTGTGGGTAATGTGGGATGGCAGAGTGAAAGGAAGGTAATAGAAGATAAGAGAAATTACAATAGAACTGATCCCTTAGCGCTGTTAATAACAATTCAGGCCAGGGTGACACAGGAGAGCTTTCACCAATATAGCATTCTGATGAAGGGCATATTCCTGCCAGAAAGCACACTCAAGCTTGCTGCCACCACTGATCAGATTCTGTTGGACATAGCACCGGGAACCTCCTTTGACTGCTGGGAATGGTATCTACTTTATGCCAACTGTGTCCATTACCCACATGGGTTATATGCTTTTAAATTCTTTTAATATGTGAGTTTGACTTCCGGTTCCGCCCTGTGATGCAGCGGTAGCAGGAGAGGAGAGCTCCGCTGCCCGGGCGCCCAAACCTCCGCTTTTCACGGCATCCTGCCTCCCCACAGCCCGCTCTCCATCCCCCGCTACTTTCCTATCAACCTGCGCTGCATGAAGCACTATTATAGCGCCATGCTCAGCAGCAAGCAAAAACGGGAGAAGGAACGCCAGACCCTGGGATCCAAGATTGCGCTGGACACCCTCTCCCTCTGTGCAGCACCAGACTCCCCATGTGCAGACTCCCGGGGACCGACTCCTCCGCTTCCCACAGCACAAGCATCAGGGGACTGGGACCCCAACAGTGAGTACCCTGGCCCTGATAACCCGCTACCTCCTCTCACGTCTCCAGTCACTTATGGGGATATGGTCGCAGCAATCGGGGCGGCCATAGGCCCTTTGCGGAAAGAACAAACTGCAGACCTTAATAGGCAAATTGCCAACCTGCAACAGAGGGTGCTTGTTATCGAACAAACTGTGGGTGCAAACTTTGCAGATGTGGCAGAAATCTTTATATTCTGCTCACAAAGAAATAGATCACCTACACAACAAGGTCCAGGAGATGTAACTTATGTGTAATAGGACTACCTGAGGCTGTAAAAGGCCAGGACCTATTTGATTTAATCAGGTTGACTCTCCCTGAATTATTACAAGTGGCTGATAGGGGTAACGACCTTGTGATAGAAAGGGTCCATCGCCTAGGTTCACTCAGACCACAGGAGGGCGCTAGACCCAGAGCTGTGATTTTTACATTCTTGAACTTCCTGCACAAGGAACTACTGTGGTCCGCCTCCCGAAAATTACGTGACATCACCTGGCAAGGACACAAAATCTTGATATTTCAAGACTTATCAGCGGAACTTTCTAAATCACGCAGGGACTTTGCCCCGATCTGCTCCAAGTTGAAACACGACAGTATCAAATTTGCCGTAAAAGACTTTACCCAGCAAAACTCTATCTTTAAAGGGAATTCATAGAATGACTTTACATTGCACCAGGATGCAGAGGCATTCCTAAAAGAGGATGACACAGACACATGTCTGACTGGTGACTGGGAAAGAGATTCCGCCCCCCCCCAACAGAACTTTAGCCCATACTCCATGAAAATAGCTTTGACGCCGCCCAGTACGGTTTTGTTAATACTGGTTATTGACCCGTCCGCATGGTAGTTTGCACAGATATAGATAACCTAATCCAACCCTTAATTTGCTGTTTATAAACGTGTCTTGATGTACTTAAACAAGCTCCGTCTGGACATAGTGTGTCTGCAGGAAACCCACCTAACCCCAGCGGAGATGGAAAAAATTGAAATTCTACAATGGCAGGTCCTGTCCTCAGCCTCCTTCAACTCCAGGGCCCGTGGGGTCCCGTTCCTGAGTAAGAGACAGACGCCGCTAACAGCTGACATGTTGCACTCTGACCCTGAAGGTAGATACACACTGTGCCGCATTACCATAGCGCAAACCCAATACCTCCATATTTAACCTATACGCACCCATCTCTTATTCCAAAACTTTTTTCCTTAATATCATCAGATTACTCACCCCTTACCTCCACTTACCCATCATTTTTTGCGGGGATCTTAATCTAATCTCTAACCCGAAGCTTGACAGACAATTTCAATCATCAAGAGCCCTGCCTAAACTGGGAGTATCGGCCCTGGCACAAAAATTACACCTATTAGATATTTGGTGAATATTTAATCCTACGGAGCGTGACTACACGTGTCTATCCGCAGCCACTAGTACAATGTCTCGGATAGATTATATCCTGACATCTACTGACCTATTTTCGAAGGTTATTTCTGCGATTATAGAACCAATATCTCTTTCTGACTACTCCGTTATCTGGCTATCAATACGCCTCTCCCCTGAAAAAAGCTCCTTTACAGTATATCTTAGGAGATGTCCATCCTCCCTCACAACTTCAGAATTCCTACGCTCCACTGTCCTGAAAGTGTGGGATAATTACACTTTAGATAATCATGCTACAGCCCTGACTAACCCCACATTATTCTGTCAGGCTTCCAAGGCCACGATTAGAGGAGCTGTAATATCTCACACCTCCTTCCAGAAGAAAACCATGGCCACTGAATTTGCCCAGGCCCAGTCTACCCTCACCACCTCAATTATCCAATATAAGGATTCCCCCACTGCAGCCAACAAAACAGATTACCTGCATGCCAAAACTTCCTTCGAGGGTCTATTCATCAAAATCGGAATCTTTCTATACGTTCGCAGCGAATGCAAAATTCCACAAACATGGTGTCACACCAGGGGGCTTAGTCGACGAGACTGAGACCTCTGGTGGGGACCTGGACCGGGGAGGTTGGAGAGGACCCTTGCGCATGGAGTGCGCGACAGTGCACCCAGAGCCAATAAGCAGTCAGCAACCAGAGTTTATTTGCAGATGGTTGTAATATTAACAGACAGTAAAGTATGCAGGAGAAATGACAGTTCATGCAGATTGCAATACTTTACAGATGTGTTGATATGTGGGATCGATGGTGGAACATCGGATGTGAAGACTGTGGGTCCGGAATGACGGACGGAAGACTTGAGCTTGACTGTGGGTCCGGAATGACGGACGGAAGCTTGGCTTGGAGATCCGGAATATCGGACTATCGATGATGATGTGGAAACATCGGATTCGGGTATCGGATATGGCAGATGACTGTGGGTCCGGAATGACGGACGGGAGATGACTGTGGGTCCGGAATGACGGACGGAAGCAGGAGATCCGGAATATCGGACTAACGATGGAACATCGATGGTGGATGATGCTGGAGCATCGGAAGGACCAGAGTCCCGGAGCTAGGCTTGGTCGCTGGGCTGTAGAGGCAGGATCACAGGCGATGGAATAACCTGGACTTCACAGGAGATGGAACAACCTGGAACACACTGCAGCATGGAAGACAACACCAGCAGAGAATACACTTGTACAGAGACAAGGACAGCTGACCATACACTGGAGACAACTGAAGCACTAGCAATGGTTCTGAAAACTCCCAGCATACTTATCCCCACTGGGTGGCCAGGATTGGCCGAGGAAGTATAACAGGGAGATCAGAACCAACAGGATTGGACAGCACAAACATGTGACTGGGAAGAACATGGCAGCCCCCATGTCTGCTATGGCGGGAAAGTGTGTTTGTGCACACCATGCTGGATACTGGGAGCAATGGCGGCGGACAGGTGGATTGCCGTGCACTGGGGACTGTCACTGGGAGACAGGACGCCGGCAGAGATGACGTCTGGACCGCAAGCTGAACCTGCGGAGGCACTTAGCCGGTAAGAAAGTCTGTCTGACAGCTCGGATCGTGACACATGGCAATAAATCTAGCAAGCTTCTTTCCAATCTCCTTAAAGGCCATCATGCCCCTTCCACTATTCACCCCTTACGCCGCCCAGACAGCACTGTAACAAACTCTAATGCCCAGATAGCCCATAATTTAAATGAATTTTCTGGGAAAATATTACTACCCCACAGCTCCCTCTGGCTTCAGTTCAGATTGCCATAGCGGGACTGCAGCTGGGGAAAGCTCTGGGTCTGGACGGCCTAACCCCAGAATACTTCAAGCTCCTAGCACCTAAGATAGTGCCGACACTAGTGGCAGTCTATGGGGGGTATTCAATGTCAGGGGCACAGCTGTCGAGCTAGCTCGACAGCTGTACCCCTGTCCCATTCTCGCTTTGCTCGACTGGAGCTCGGCAGTTGGGATTCAATGTCCCGAGCGGCGAGAAGGGGGCGTGGCCATGAGCTGAGGCTGGAAATACTCGAGCTCCGGCCGGGATCTCAACTATATCCGGGTTTTCTCGGCAGAACGAGCCCGACAGCTTGTGATGTAGGGCTCGTTCTGCCGAGAACCCCTGTTCAATGCTGTCGGGGAAGACAGCATTGAATAGGGCCCCGCAGCCATCTCCCCCGTCGGGAGGTGGCTGCGAGAGCACGACAGACATTGAATACCCCCCTTAAATTCCATACTACATGAAGACAAAGCCCCCCCAATTTGTAACACAGCTGCTATCAAGGTGCTCCCAAAACAGGGCCAGGATCTTTCTGACCCAGGTTCTTACCACCCCATCTCACTACTAGATATCAACTACAAAATACTCACAAAAATTATAGCTAAGAGACTGAAGTTACTTCTCCCCTCCCTTATACATCGTGACCAGACGGGCTTTGTGATGGGTAGAAACCCTGTTACTAACATTAGGAAGGTGTTGTCTGCATTGCACCAGTCCCAGTGGGCTGTGTCGGCGTTTGACATGGTCCACTGGGACCACTTATATTCTATCCTACATAAATTCTCTTTTACCCCTAAATGTATCACCCTATTAAACACACTGTATACTGATTCAGCTTCTAGAATACTATGCAATGGAATCCTATCAGACCCATATCCTATACTACGGGGGAGTAGGCAGGGCTGCCCCCTGTCACTTCTACTTTTTGCCTTAGTCCTGGAGCCTTTAGCCATAGCACTTCGCCAATCCCCAACCTTTCAGGGTATCCAAATAGGTAAAGTGGACCTCAGAGTATCCCTGTTCGCAGATGATATGCTGCTGTTTCTCACTTGACCAGAACATTCCTTACCTGCAGCCTTTCATATAATCCAATTTTCTGGATATAAGATTAATCCTAGTAAGTCGGAACTGATGGTTTTGAAGGGACCAACTCTGCTCCTCCCTCACAGCAGATCTGGGGTCGATCAAGCTACAAAAAACTCAAATCAAATACCTAGGGGTGCAGATTCCTGCAGCCATATCTAGAGTATACTCCTCCAATTTCGACCCACTGCTCTTATCACTGTTTTAATCCATAGACACAAGAATGGAGGTCATTAAGTCTATGCTCCTACCTAGACTTTTATAAGTGATGCAGATGCTCCCAGTGCGTCTGTCTAACAAAGATATCCAAAGACTGAACTCTGAAAAGACTGAAAGCCTAAAATTGCTTTACACAAGCTTCAATTGCCCAAGGCCCTGGGAGGCCTGGGTATACCTGATTTAAAACAGTACTCAAGAGCCCTTTTGTGCCGCTTTGCCTTGGGCTGGATAATGGAACTCAACAATTACTCTGAATATGAAATAGACTGCGCTATGTTTGCTCCCTATTCCCCTGGGGCTCTTCTACACACTCACCATTCCCACATCCCCCCAATATCCTACATAACAGGCTATTCAGTGATACACACATGGCATGGTGGTCTGTCTCGAAAGCTCTGGGTCGCGCCCCCGGGAACTCACCTTGGCTGCCCATATAGGGTAACCCAATGTTCACACCAGGTGTGGACAGCTCCATATTTTACTGACTTAGCCAAAAGGGTCTGAATCCTTCCTTTTAGTAGCTCTTTCTCATTATTCCAATTGCGACACTATGCTCAATCCCTCCCTACACTATTTCCACACACCCCGGCAATGCTGACATTGATGAGGTGCATATCTAAACTCCAAGCAGGTAAATTCAAAACAAAATATATGTTAGCCTCTCTACCAGCGGTAGATACCTGGAAACATGTCACACTGAAGTGGGCAAATGATATTCCTTTATTATCAGATAGCACTTCATTACAGGCTCATTATCATAACACCCTTCGTATTTGGAGGTCCTCCATCCTCCACGAGGTCCACATAAAAATGCTCCATAGAGCATATATCTCGAAGCATCGGAGAAGCTACTACGTCCCGGAGGAAACAGGGATGTGCCTAAAATGTTGGTTCCACACGGCCTCCTACATCCATAATTTCTGGACCTGCAGACACATAAAGAGATTCTGGTTTAAAGTTGTTTATTACATCAACTGCAACTTTAACTTTAAAATTTGTCTGGACCCCTTCCATTACTATTAGTAAATTTCAAATCTTGGTCTCTTCCACCCAGCTGTAACCACTTGATTCCACTTCTAACAGTAACGGTTACCATCGCCAAAAAGGTAATTCTGAACTCCTGGATAACCCCCATATCTCCACTGTAACAGAGGTTGAATCGTTACTTCTGACAGATATGATACTATGAGACATTTCAATGTCCCCACCTCCCGCTTTTACTCTGTTTGGGGTCCATTCATAAGGAGCCGAAACCCTGAACTTAAAGATGATATTTGTAAATTACTTGAAATAGATAATTTTGTTGTTTGAGACCACATACAATCTATTGACTTGTTGATGTACTGATAGAAGTGGGAAGACTGTCATACATCCCCCCCCCCCCCCACAAAAAAAAATCTACCAGCCCCCCTCCTAGTTTATAAATTACAAAATGAAGGTTTGCGAATCTAGCTATTGGCTGCTTTAAAAAAACAAAAAAAACAGAAATGTATGTGTATATATTGGCCTACTTCACCAGCAAATGCTTAACGCATCATTTTATTTTATTGTAGATGGCTACTATTGTACACCCCTGTACACCCCTGTATTATGCTCCAAAATCATTATACATTGTTGCTGTATATTGTCACTATTGCAATCCTGAATAAACATATATATAAAAAAAAAAAACAACAACGTGAGTTTGTTAAATAATTTGTATTTTATTCTATCTGCAAAATGGTATTTGCACTATATATTCCTCTGTCGAGCCACAAATAGGGAAGATCCATTCAATTGATATGTGCACTAACTTCTATCCTTTGTGAGTGGAAAATAACAATATTCTATTTACGTCTTGCAATATTGCACTGTGTATTTTTTTGTTTGAGCTCTTTTCAGGAAGATTCCAACTACACAATTATTTTATGCTGTATACAAAGACTCTAAATGTCCTGCAATTCTATTGTGTAAGTTGATGCATGTTATATAATTCTTCACCAGTGGGTGTTACTATTTTTCTGTTTTGCTATAGGTAATGGAAGATGGCAAGGGGTTGGCAGAGGGTGATTGGGATGGATAAAGTCACAAAGGATGACTAGGGAAAGGCAGTGGTTGATATATGAGTTTTTCCCTTGCTCTGGACCACATCCTACACTGTGTGCCCCCATCAACACATCCCATAAAGTCTGTGCTCAATGTTCCCCTCCTTTCCTCTCATGCTCCCCTGCTTCTGCTTCCTGTAACCGCCAGTGGGTGCCTGCAGATACCCCCCCCCCCCCCCCCCAATGCTGCACTTAATTATACTGTGTGCAGACTGAGGGCATTTAAATTGAGGGTACATTTGCGGGGTGTAGTGTGCCCCCTGGTACAAGCATGTTGACCCAGGAATTTGCCTTTCAACACAGTTTTTTATTCAGTGTGAACAGGACAACCCAGGTCGACAATCCTGGGTCTTTGAACTGGGAATAAAGCATGGTTGGAGACTTGGGAATGTCAACCCTGGTGGTCTCGTTTACACACACACAAAAAAAAAAACGGTGTTGAAAGGCAAATTACCGGGATGACATGCTTGACCTGCTAATTTGCAGTGCACTGAGAACAGGGTATTACAAGATGTTCCTCAGAGACTCAGGTTTCCTTCAACTCAGAAAACCCAGAACATGGGTGCGCCCATGTTGCCAGCCATGTGCCCCCTGTGGATATATGCATGTAGATAAGGGAGCCAGGAGTGCAGCCTGCTGGGGGCAGCACAAGAGCGGCTGAGCACTGGATGGGGGTAGAGCTGCTGTTGACTCCTTAGATCGATGAAATCTGAAGTACCTGACAATTTAATTGATTTTCTAGACTCCTTGGATCAAGAAGATATCAGCCTAATCGGTGTGGTATGGCAAGCCTACTGTCAGGATTCCGATGGTCACTATACCGAGGTGAGGGGGGGGGGTGTTCATCCCCACGAGAGAGAATAGCCCCGTCAGTCGAGATCCCAACTGTCTGGCATTTAAACAGTCGAGAATCCGATGTTGGAGAATTGCCAGCCTGATGGACTGATGGAGTCGAGACCCCATGCTGAGATGGTCGCAATACACTCTTTGGGGTCAGGACCCACAGTTGGAGAACTGCTGCCATAGACAAATGTTGGTTCAGTACCAATGGGTAAGTACAGTTTAATGACCGCACATGTGACCTGCATTTACACCCAATTGTACATGCAGTACATCAAATAAGTTCCATATATACAGACTGATACAAACAAGTTACCAACAATAAATCATTTGGGATCCAGATGATATTGACGCCGCCTGCTCAGGTGTTGACAGTGTCGTGAATCTGCTTGTTTAAGCTTACCTGACTTGTAATTCTGATATTTTTTTTTTTTCTAGTGTGCATTCATGCTCCCAGTCAGTCTGTGCATTGCTGGTTTATTGTGCACCTGGGAAGAATCCAGGCTGAAGCTAGATCATCTCTTAAGCTGTGTACACACGGGGGAGATATATTGCTCAGCAATATATTGCTCAGTGTCTCCTTTTCATCAGCGACCAGAGATGGTCGCTGATGAAAGGGAACCTCTGCCGGTGGTGCCACAGAGGTAATCAGCTCGTCGCAGGAGCAAGCTCCTGTGACCAGCGATTAGAACGTGGCTGAAACGAGAGCACGCACCCGACCATTTATCGCCGGGGCACACTCCCATCACTGGCAATATGGTCGCCAGCGACCATATTCCCAACGATATCAGCCCCTATTGCAGCCGTGTGTACACGGCTTAACTCTTCGGTGGCCTGTTCTATGTTCTCACACCTGTTAGTTCAGACTGTAGTTGCCTGAGTCCACACCATGGATTGCAGTGTTCCTTTTGCACTCCTTTCCAATTAGTGTGAGGCAAGGGGTTTAAAAGTTTAGCTTCAGGACCAGGAAGTTGTGTTCAGCAATGTTGTTATCAGACATCAGTTTCAGGTGATACCTGGCCTTGCACAGTTTACCAGCCTTAGCAGCAATGCGGTTTCTTGCCTCATGATCCTGACCTTATCTGCAGCCTGGCTGTCCACCTGAGATCCAGACTCCAGCTGTGGTTTGGCTTCCTTTCTGCAATCCTGACCTCGGCCGTTACCCGGCTATCCGCTGAATCCGAGATTCACGCTGTTCATCCGTGAATTGCTGATTCAGCTGCCAGTCAGTTATCTGCAGAGAACCGGAATCATGCAACTTCTCAGAACCGTTCACATGGACTATCAGCTGCTAACTACTCCTTTGCGGGGGTCACTGCTGAACAATGCCAGACAGATAGGCTCCGCAACTCTGCTAAGAAGTCGAGTAAATTCCCACGTTTCCAAATATATCTGCCACAGAACCACTATGGTCACAACTGGGTTCTCAAACTCAGTCTCGTGACAGATCGTTACATCACAAAAATGTGAAAAAGTCATGTCAACTTTTTCATGTATCCAGCTTTTCAACGCTGACCTTTTTGCTTGTCGACCTTTTGTCAATGTCAACGTTGTGCGTTTCAACCTTTCGTGTCGACCTATTGACAAATAGACCATGGTCCTTCAGACAAATTGGTTAAATCCGTTTGATTTAACAAATGTATCCAATCATTGATTGTCAACTGCGCCTATAAATTTCCAGATATTTGTCTCCACCAGATTGGACAGATACGTCTTTAGGTGTGTACCCAGCTTTAAGGTGCCCACAAACGGATAGAATTTATGAACAATCCAATCTCTTATACAATTTCCCTTAAACTCCAGAACACTCATGGTCAAAAAATATCATGCACACACACAGAACGATGGAGTAAAAGATCATAGGCTTAGATGGATCGTTTAACAACTGCAAATCATATAAAGCTGCATTTAAAACAAAAAGTAAATCCAAAAATAGTGCACAAAGAAAACAAAGTGCAGCTCCAACAAATGCGACATGTGAGTAAACATCCAATACATCCAAAACAGATACAAACATAAACCAAGATGTGAACAGTTGGAAGTGCTCAGTGTATAACCATATATTCCAACACAAAAATTAGTCACCAATTAAATAGGTCACCAACGTAGAGCAGATCCCTTCACAGGATACATAGTGGTGATGTCCAAAAACTTCCACTTGGATCAGCAATCCAGATCTAGATAAAGATAATCTCCCAATTCACACAATGATGGTTTGTGTTTCCCGCATCTATGAAGTTGTTGGAGTCAGTATTTTTCCTAAATGTCTTGGATTTCCCTGCTCTATATAAATTTCCAAATCCAAAAAGGAAATTGAAATTCTACTCCATAAAAAACATAATTGAAAATGAATTAGTGTTTAAATATGTGCTAAAACTAGATAAATCCTCCTCATATCCTTCCCAAATGAAAAACATGTCATCTATACAACGGTGCCAGGACACCAGGTTTGCAGCCAGCTTACCACCTGACAAGATATTTTGATCTTCCCAGTAGGCCATGAATAAATTGGCATACCTGGGGGCGAACTTGGTGCCCATAGCTGCCCAAAGGTTGGAGAAAAAGAGTCGACCAATGCTGAGAAGTTGCTAGTAATACTGTTGCACCCCTAAATTATTGGCCTTCCTGGGGGGTTGAGGGGGTCTTTCTTTATGGACCTTTGGAAGTACATGGAGTAGATTAACAATATGCAGATAATTATATATATTTTTCATGATTACGTTATCTTCCAAAGCTCTCTTAGGAAGGTCCATTAATGCTGATTTGATTTGGAATGTGGGGTCCATTTTTAACTGTTTACTTATCCTGCTTAAATATGAATCTCTAGTTAAAAATAATAAGAACCCCCCCCCCCCTATTTGTCTGGAACACAGGTTATTGCCTTAGACCAAACGCACGCCTATTTTTTTACTCTGTTCCATAAAATATGGTGGTGTAAGTAACATATGGTTATGCAATGCAGTACTAGCTTTGTGCAGTTTATAAACAGTTTATAAAGTGTGCCATATAAAACCTCCCAAACAGCCACACTAATGCAGACATATATATATATATATATATATATATATTCTTCATGATCCCGACACTCAAAGTAATGGCTGGTGTAGTGCTCTGGTGCCATCCATGACTGCAAACGTCCATATACTTTTCTTGTGAACAGCGGCACTCACAGAGACTTTGGGCCTTATTCTGGTTAGGTCGGTGCAACGTACGTACGGTCCGTTTCACCGTACGTTTCCCGTACGCGGACGGTGAGCGTAAGTCCGCCCACAGAACAACCGCATACGGACGGGCACAAACACCGACAATGAGGAGTGGCGTACACTTGAGCATACGCCACCGTATAAGGACGGCTCTCCTCTTAGACACCGTTAACTGGCGTACAACAGAGCGTACGCCACCATATATGGACGTGTCTCATCCGATTTCACACCGACATCATCCGTATATCTGAGCGTACGCCACAGTGCATGGACGGGTCTCGCCTTTTTTCAATGGAAAACTCAGCGTGTCTCACCGATCGTGAGAGTGAGCATACGTCTGTGCACGGTGGCATACCCTTCACATATATGGCACTGCAAATCTTGCCTTTCAACTATAATTAAGACAATGAATTAATTATTCTAACTGTTATTCAATAATTGTTTTCTATTAACTCAATTGTCTACCTTAATAAACACCCTAATAAAACAACATTTTAACCCTCATTACCTGTATATTTATTATTTTCTAATGTGGCATTTTAATCACTATCTATGTGTCCCCACATTGGTTTTACTTATAAAATAACTACCTTGACATATATAAGCAGGTCTTTGAATGAATCTTACCTAAAATGAAACCAACCTTTACATGTTGAAGTGTAGGAAGATATGCTTCCAATGTGTTTGAGGGCTGTGTGTGGCTTGCAGGTAGTGAAATCATGGTTTTCACTTAATAGGCTGCAGCATTGCTTATTACATTCAGGTGTAGTAATCAGCGTTAATTAGCAGACCCAGGAGTCCGCTCTCATACGGTATCTCTAGGGGTGGTCTGGAGCCATAGGCGAATCTAGAATTATGGCAATGGGTGGTCCCAGATCTACACACAACAGCAGAGGGACCTTTGTGCGGCGTAGCCGCGCTGCAAAAGGGGCGTGACCTCATGGGAAGGAGGTGTGGCATCACAAAAAGGTGTGTGGTATTACACTTTAGACCATACACCGTAATGCCCATTACACAGCCACACGCCGTAATGCCAATTACACATAAGGCCACATACAATAATGCCCATTACATATTGTGCCACACATCATGATGCCCATTACATACTATATAACAAACCGTAATGCCCATTACATATTTGCCACATAAGTGCTGCTTACCTAATTGCTAATTGCTTGGGGGTTCTTGCTTGATGGCACCATAGTACCCATAACACATGATGCCGCACACCATAGTACCCATTACACATGATGCCGCACACCATAGTACCCATTACACATGATGCCACACACCATAGTACCCATTGCACATGTTTGCTGCACACCATAGTACCCATTACACATGATGCCGCGCACCATAGTACCCATTACACATGATGCTGCACACATAATGCCCCTTACACATGATGCTGCACACCGTAATGCCCCTTACACATTAAGCCACACATTATGCATAATGCCCCCACATACCGCCACTTGTAGCGTCCCTTAAGCAATGCCCCCAAAAGTGCCACTTACTGTAAATTTTTATATGAGCCTTCGCTGCTGCTGCAGGGAGAGATGGAGAGCGGTGCAGCTGCTTCTATGGGGAGAGGAGCAGAGCGCAGCGCAGAGCATGCTCCCACTACCCTCCTGGTGTCCCCTCTAGCCGAGTGGACATTTGAAATATTGGCCCTTATTCTGATCGGTGCGGCCCGATCAGAATATGCGGCCGCAACCGTGCAGGCGAATCCCCGCCTTCCATACGGATCGCCACCTGCCGTCCGTACGCGGATATGTGGCGATCCGCATGAAATTGGACGGGGATACGCCTCCTCCGTCTTGGGAGCAGCCCCTGCATTCGATGGTCGCCGAACATCGAATGCAGGGCCGCACGCTCCACCAGGTCCCGCAACACAAAACCACACGGACACTTGTCCGTGTGAAATCATGTATGGGGGCGGGCAGCTGACATCCGGCGATGTCAGATGCCCGCCCCGTACCCACGCGTCACGGCCTCATTACCATGCATACGCCCCGCGTTTGCATGGGAACGCCCATGAAACGCGGGGCGTATGCATAGGGTAATGAGGATAAGTAGCCCCTCACGCCCCTCTACGCCCCCTGTGCGGCGTATAAAGAATCTGTGCGGCGAAATCGCCTGCACATGCGCAGAGTGACCTCTGCACATGCGCAGACGATCAACATCGGTGGTCCGTCCGCATGCGGGAATTTCCGCACCGATCAGAATAAGGGCCATTGTGTGCGCTGTTGTTGTGTGTGACGTCGGGGGAGTACGCCGGGCGCCGGCACCACATGGTTAAAGGGGGGGCGGGCTGAGGTGAAAGCGGGGAGATGAATTGGAGCGGAAGCTGCAGGGGTGAGAAGTCATTGACAGCTGGGCAGAGAGCAGGGGGCTGCCCGGCTGTATTCAGAGCACTGCAGGTCACGGCTGTTTGAAATAATACCCCTTTCACAACAGAAAATGCAGGGATTTTCCCGGGAATATGGTCCCAGGATCATGCAGGGACATTCCCAGGTTGGCCCCTTATACACCAGCCTAGTCCCTGCATTTTCTGGTGTGAGGGGGAGAGACAACCACTCCCCTCTCCCTACCCCCCTTTAACCAACCAGCTATATCTTCGGAACCAACTGACCCATTTACATGAGACCAGTATCATATTGAAGATACTTTTGAGTTGGCTTCGAATGATTTTGGTCCCATGAAACTGGGCTGTTTGGTTCCAGAGAAATCTGCCCTCAAAGAACATAAACAGTCATGAAATTACATTTAAGAAATAAAAAAAACGGTTTAACCTCAATATCCCTGGAACTAATTAACCCATATGGATCCAGCCTGCTATCAGATTGAAGGCCCAGCGATTTGGGTTCGACTGAGATCAACCTCGAGCTTCAGTGATGCCGAAGGGGGAACTGGCAGCTGTTGAACTGGGTGGGGGTTCCCTTGTTATCCTATAGGGAAAACATTCCAGGTTTGCCTGGCAGTATCTCCGGTTCCCAGGGGGCTAGAGACAAGTGCACCCCCGGACCAGCCCCTAGATTCGCCTATGTCTGGAGCTATCTTTGGCGTCCGCCTGTTTTTGGCCCAAAATGCATGGTGCATTCGCCGATTGAGCGGTTGTAGCACCATACATTTTTGGTGCACACCCCCGTGTACGCCCATGTTTACGCCCAGCTTTCCTCATTATTCCAGCCGCTCCCCTAAAAACGCCCCCATGACGCCCACAATGACCATACTCTTGCGGACAGGATTTTTCGCACGCAGGGGCCCGTCCGTGAGCGGTGTGAGGTCGCCGCACCTGCGCATTGCAAAAGCTACACATGTGCAGATGGAAAAAAAACCTTGAACCGCCCGTATACGGTCCCACCGGACCGAGCAGAATAAGGCCCTTTGTAGCGGTGAAAAGAGACTTTGTAGCGGTGAAAAAACAGCGTTTATAAACGCTGTTTTTTCACCGCTACAAGGTCTCTTTGAGTGCCGCTGTTCACAAGAAAAAAAATAAATATATAAGTGATACCCCTTTTCCACTTGCAGTCCCGGGTCAGACCCGGGAATGTGTACCAGGATGCTTCCCGGGACACTACCCGGGAATGTACCCTTTCACACTGCATTCAGACCCGGGATCGACCCGGGACAGCCCCATTCATACTGATCCCGGGAAATCACTGCAAATACCATATGAAATGGTCATTTTAACTAAAAAAAAAAAGTGATGACAAGGGTGTTTAAAATTATAATTTTTTTATTTGGTTTAGCACCTTTGGATTGTAGGTGTAATTTTTATTTGCCTTTCATTTTGCCTTTGTATAGACACTACAATAAAACAATAAAACTTTTATATATATTGAGGTACATATTTGGTTATGTTTGTCACTTCTATTATAAAAAAAATTCTTAGAAACATTCATTTATATTCCTATTTCATTTATTACCAGTTACTTCTATATATATAGCTCATTTTAGAGCAGTGATTCCCAACTTCAGCCCCCAGTCCCCCTATCAGCTTTCATATTCCAGGTCACCTGTGGATTTTTGAAATGTGACCATTGCTGATACACAGAGTACCTGCTGGGTGACCTGGAATAGGTAGTAGATTGTGGGCCAGATGTACTAAGCTTCAAAAGTAATAAAATGGAGAGTAATAAACAACCAACCAATCAGATGTTGCCTGACATTTTTTGTCTGTGACATTGAATTTAGGAGCTGATTGACTGGCTGTTGCATCTGGCCCACAATCTACTATCTATCACATGCACACGCAGTGTATAATAATACCAAATAGTCACTAAAATGATACATACAGAACACACAGATGCACTGACAGCTGAGCACAGAAGCATCTAAAGCTGGGTACACACTAATAGATATATCTACAGACGGATTGGGCATTGTGTTCTCCATGCCCGCTACCTGATCCGTCGGGACTAACATCACAAATGGGCGGTGATTTACATGCGCGCACCCACTAAGCTGTCAATCACGGTGGAGCGCCTTGATATATCAAGCATCGGCTGTGGTGCATAATGATGCTATATATCTGTGAACGATGCAGTTCACAGATATATCGCTCGTACACATCAGCCGATGGTGCATCGATATATCAACCATACAATAGTACTATAGGAGGCAAGTGCTGAGGCCTCTATTTCTATTACTACCAATTATAAATACATTTCCATGAATTTATGTACAACACGCTCAGTTACTCGCACCATAGTGTCATTTAGTGCTGTTTGCCTTGTTGGTAAATGTAATAATGCTTATAAATGGAAGTCATGGGCGTGTTGCACATGTGTGATGTATGTGCCTCTGAGCTGATGCAGCAGATCCTGTGTGTTCTCACATCGGGAATGCACCAACACTTACAGTACCCAAGTATGAGTGATGCAGAGGTGTATGTGGTATGCTCAAAGGATGCTGTCACATAGGTACCGTACAGTGCGGGCGTGTGGGCAGGACAGGCGGCTATGCAGCGCTCAGCTTTGTCTAGTTCCAGGTATATATCTTACAGCATGTGGTCATTAGGTCGACAGTCAAAAGGACAACACAAGCTGCAGGGCGACATGAAAAAGGTCGACCCTGAGTTTTTCATGATTTTTCTTTATGACTTGTTCATACATTACCACACCAGTGGGCATAGAGGGAGGGTATAATAGTGTAATTAGTGCGGCACGGCTCACACAAGGGGATGCGGTAGACTGATGCAGTGCCCATGGCGACCTATGTCAACATAGACACCAAAACAATGAAAACCTTTTTGCTTGTGTCGACCTTTTGACCATGTTGACCTTTTGACTGGGATGCGGTACACTGATACAGTGCTAATGATCATTTTAGTTAGTATTTAATGATGGCAGACACTACTATGGCCACCTTTACTCATACTTGCCTACTTTTGAAAAGCAAAAGAGGGAGATTTTAGATGATAGCAAAATGCACCGAGAGCAGCGTCGCGCATCATTATATACATACATACATATATAGAGATCAGTGGACCGGCACTCTCTGTTTCTGCTGTCGGGGTCAATATGCTTGCCTGGGTGCCTGCTTCAGTGTACATGTGTTCAGGTGCGCCAATGTAGATTGCTGTAGAAAGTGTCACTCCAGGGCTTGTGATCAAGTTAACATTTATTGGGTCATTGGGTCAACGCCGTTTCGGGCCTCCTGATGACGGGCTGAGGCCCGAAACTGCATTGACACAATAAATTTTCACTTGATCACAAGCTCTGGAGTGACGCTTTCTACAGCAATCTACACACATATATATATATATACATACATACATACAGTATATATATATATATATATATTCCATAGACAAAAAACCTTACGGTTTCACATGTCCCATTAAGGCTTCTTACACATGATCTGGCATTTCAGAAACCTGTTGTAACTCTTCCACTCAAACGCCAAAAAGCAATGAAATTCCGATCATTAAGGCTGACGCCTTAATGGACGTGTTCCTTGCGCAATACAGATATGGTACGCCATCACAGCCTGTGTGTAAGTGCAGATTCAGCACTCTCACAGAGTGAGATTGCTGTCACTCACACAATGGTGGAGCTGCTAATTCACAGATTTGTGTGCTCATTGGAATACACACATGCAGTCTATGCAACTGAAGGTCTGAGCAGTAAACAGAGCTGAGAGGATAGGGTAAAAGTGGTGTTGATTGGGGTAGGAGGCAGTGTGGTGCAGATGGGGAGGAATACAAATGTGTAGATGGTAGGAAGGCTAAGCAGCACTGATGGGGGACTAATGAAGCAGATGGGTGGAAAACAGTGGCACAGATTGGGGAAGGTAAGACAGAGTGATGCGATTGGGTGGGAAACAGAGGAGCAGTTGGAGGAAAGACAGCACTGATGGGGGAGGGGGTTCGGAGCAAAGGGGATAAAGGGAAAACAGAGCAGTACAGATGGAGAGGGGAGACAGCAGTACAGATGGAAGGAAACTGTCATGGATGAGGCAGGCAGAGCAGCATGGATGGAGGGGGAGACAGAGTATCACTAATGGAGGGGAAGCCAGTGTCACAGATAGAAGGAAACAGTGGCATCTGTGTGGAAAGACAGAGCAGCACAGATGGGGAAAGACACATTGGTTCAGATGAGGGAATACACACAGCAGTAGGTATCAGGGAAGACAGAGCAGCATAAAGGTGTATAGGAGAAGAAAGTGTAGATGCATAGTAGTTGGGAGTATTATAGTTTTTGCAATTATGAAAGATGTTTCTGGTAACTGTACGTGAATACTAAATGAAATGGATATAGGTAGTGAGTGTGAAAGATGTTGGACCCTCAGTGGGATAGTTCTAGTAATTTTGTTTATTCTAGCACCCGCTATCTTTGAAAACCTATGAAGTTCCTCCACCCTGTCCGGGGTGTTGCTGTCTGATGTAGTGTTTCTAGCACAGGTCTGGTTTTCAGTGCTGATATACAGATCACACTGTGCTAGAAGCACTACAGCAGACAGATACACCCCAGGCAGGGAAGCAGAACTGCATGGGTTTTCAAAAATGGTGGGTGCTAGAATGAACACTATAGTAACTCAGTGGGCTAGACAGTTTTAGATGATTGCAGGTACTTATTAGGATGAGTGCGCCACATAACTGCTCAGACCTTCAGTTGCATAGACTGCATGTGTGTATTCCAATGAGCACACAAATCTGTGAATTAGCAGCTCCACCATTGTGTGAGTGACAGCAATCTCACTCTGTGAGAGTGCTGAATCTGCACTTACACACAGGCTGTGATGGCGTACCATATCTGTATTGCGCAAGGAACACGTCCATTAAGGCGTCAGCCTTAATGATCGGAATTTCATTGCTTTTTGGCGTTTGAGTGGAAGAGTTACAACAGGTTTCTGAAATGCCAGATCATGTGTAAGAAGCCTTAATGGGACATGTGAAACCGTAAGGTTTTTTGTCTATGGAATTTCATTGCTTTTTTTCAATTTATTTTTTGAACTCAGAAATGTAAATTGTACTGTAAGAATAAACACTGGATTTTTAAAAATGTTTAACAATAACACACCCTTGTCAACGAGCATTACCACTGGCTACAAGCATTTCAAACCCCTGACAATGAGTATGACACCCATCCCAGAGCATGAAAGCCCTGGCAATGAAGACACCCATCCCATGAAACCCCTGGCAGCGATAATGACAGTCAGTGTGTAGAAGCTATACTGTAGGGCAGGGGTGGGGAACCTTTTTTGTGCCAAGGGCCGTTTGTATGAGGAAAAAATCCTTCGGGGGCCATATGTAAAAATTTCTCTTACACACTGTCCTGTTCTAGCTGTCCCACTCTCCGGTGGCTGCCACTGAACAGGACTGACAGTCTCCGGCTGCTGTTGATTAAGAGGAATCTTGCGAAAACTTACCAGCCTCTCGCTAGAATTCTCCTGTTCTTGACTACCGGCAAAGCTGCCGGACGGGTGGGAGGGCCACACAGACCAGCTACAGGGGCCGCATAAGGCCCCCGGGCCTGAGGTTCCCCACCCCTGCTGTAGGGCATAATGTATCACGGGCATTGCAGTGTGGGGCATATGGTGCAGGGGACATTACTGTATGGGCTTAATATGGTAAAAAAAAATTCCTGTGGTGGCAAAGGTCTGTAAGTGCAGGGCCAAAAACTGGGGTGTAAGGTAGTCTTCTCTGGTGATGCCATGTCCATTTTAATGAGACTACGCCTGGGGCAGAGAACAAATTATAAATGTATGGATAGGGTTAGGCTGCGAGTGTGTGTGTGTGTGTGTATGGACAGGGTTAGGCTATGGGTGTATGAATTGATAGGGTTAGGCTGCAGGTGTGTTTGTGTATGTATAGATTGTGTGGATGGGCGTGTGTGCAGATAGGGTAGGCTACATGTGTGTGTAGATGGTGTTAGGCTATGTGTGTGTGGGTGTATGGATAGGGTTAGGCTACATGTGTGTGTGTGCATATATGGATAGGCTATGGGTGTGTGGCAACTGTGTTATAACCCTGCCCACACGCACACACACAGAGCCAATGATGCCTATCCCTAGATATACATGACACGCTGACCCTACCAGGTCATGGATCAGTTGCGGGTGTGAGTATGTATGTATGTATAGGGTTAGGATATATATATGTGTGTGTGTGTGTGTGTGTGTGTGTGTGTGTGTGTGTGTATGTATAGGGTTAGGCTATGTGTGTGTGTGTGTGTGTGTGTGTGTGAGAGAGTATGTATAGGGTTAGGCTATATATATATATATATATATATATATATATGTGTGTGTATATAGGGTTAGGCTGTGTGTGTGTGTGTGTGTGTGTGTGTGTGTGTGTGTGTATATATATGAATGTATGGATAGGCTATGGGTGTGTGTGTGTGTGTGTGTGTGTGTCTGTGTACAGGGTTAGGATACAGGTGCCAGAGTCAATGATGCCTACCTATACATGACACGCTGACCCTACCAGGTCATGGAACACCACCAGGCTGAGGGTTCCTCCCGCGGATGGCGATCAATCTGTTCCTTCTGTCTGACTTGATGTTTCCCCTCCAGCAGCGAGTTCCAGGCAGCCGCTCCCATTTTTCCTGGTGTCCGCAGATGCTGAGCAGGAACACAGAGCCAGGCCTCCTCCTTCTGGCATGGCAGTGGTGCGGTCTCCAGACTGGATTGCCGGAGTTAAAGGGAGTGTCGATGGGGGGCTGCTGCGCATGTGCCTCCTCCCATGGTACTCCCTGCAAAGGACCGTGGGAGGAGCTACACACGACTGTGCTTGCGCAGCAGCCCTCAAGGGGCCATTTTGGTTTTGTGCAATGATCAAATTTGTTTTTTGGTAACGATCAAATTCTAATAAGAGACTATTTTAGTCTAAAAAAAAAGTGAGGGAGGTAGTGAGTCACACCATACCTCTGGTGCTATAGTCAATAAAATAATAATAGCCAAGGAAAGCCGCATATGACAACAAGCAGATCAGCTTGTAAGAAATAAAAGAAAACAATTGGAAAGCACACACAGCATTAGCAATTATACCTTTGATTAAAGTAAATGTAATATAGGACCCCCTTTCCAATAATGGCACAAGACTCCGTTCAATTCAAATAACAAAAATATTTTATAAACACATAATAAAGTCATACACAAAAATATACATAAATCACATGTAATTAATGGTAAAACAATGTAATTTAAGGTGCTGGCGCCCCAATTAATTAAAATAAATGAACATAGGAGCAGCAGACCTCACTTGAAGCTCAGGCATGATGGTGATGGAGCCGTCGGAAAAGAGCTGGGTGTGTGTATGGTTAGGGTTATAGGCTGCGGGGTTTGTATGGTTAGGGTTATAGGCTGTGGTGTGTGTATGGTTAGGGTTATAGGCTGCAGGATGTGTATGGTTAGGGTTATAGGCTGTGGTGTGTGTGTATGGTTAGGGTTATAGGCTGTGGTGTGTGTGTGTGTGTGGTTAGGGTTATAGGCTGCGGGGTGTGTGTATGGTTAGGGTTATAGGCTGCGGGGTGTGTGTATGGTTAGGGTGATAGGCTGTGGTGTGTGTGTATGGTTAGGGTGATAGGCTGCGGGGTGTGTGTATGGTTAGGGTGATAGGCTCCGGGGTGTGTGTATGGTTAGGGTTATAGGCTGCGGGGTGTGTGTATGGTTAGGGTTATAGGCTGCGGGGTGTGTGTATGGTTAGGGTTATAGGCTGCGGGGTGTGTGTATGGTTAGGGTTATAGGCTGCGGGGTGTGTGTATGGTTAGGGTTATAGGCTGCGGGGTGTGTGTATGGTTAGGGTTATAGGCTGCGGGATGTGTATGGTTAGGGTTATAGGCTGCGGGATGTGTATGGTTAGGGTTATAGGCTGCGGGATGTGTATGGTTAGGGTTATAGGCTGCGGGATGTGTATGGTTAGGGTTATAGGCTGCGGGGTGTGTGTGTTTAGGGTTATAGGCTGCGGGGTGTGTGTGTTTAGGGTTATAGGCTGCGGGGTGTGTGTATGGTTGGGGTTATAGGCTGCGGGATATGTATGGTTAGGGTTATAGGCTGCGGGATGTGTATGGTTAGGGTTATAGGCTGCGGGGTGTGTATAGTTAGGGTTATAGGCTGCGGGGTGTGTGTGGTTAGGGTTATAGGCTGCGGGGTGTGTGTGTATGGTTAGGGTTATAGGCTGAGGGGGGTGTGTATGGTTAGGGTTATAGGCTGCAGGATGTGTGTGTTTAGGGTTATAGGCTGCGGGGTGTGTGTATGGTTAGGGTTATAGGCTGCGGGGTGTGTGTATGGTTAGGGTTATAGGCTGCGGGATGTGTATGGTTAGGGTTATAGGCTGCGGGATGTGTATGGTTAGGGTTATAGGCTGCGGGATGTGTATGGTTAGGGTTATAGGCTGCGGGATGTGTGTGTGTATGGTTAGGGTTATAGGCTGAGGGGGGTGTGTATGGTTAGGGTTATAGGCTGTAGTGGGGTTGTGTATGGTTAGGGTTATAGGCTGCGGGGTGTGTGTGTATGGTTAGGGTTATAGGCTCCGGGGTGTGTGTATGGTTAGGGTTATAGGCTGCGGGGGGTGTATAGGGTTAGGGTTATAGGCTGCGGGGGGGGGGGGGGGTGATGGTTAGTGTTATAGGCTGCGGGGTGTGTGTGTGGTTAGGGTTATAGGTTGCGGTGTGTGTATGGCTAAGGTTATGGGCTGGGGTGTGTATGTATGGTTAGTGTTATAGGCTGCAGGGAGTGTGTGCATGGGTAGGGTTTTAGGCTGCGGGGGGTGTATGTGTGGTTAGTGTTATAGGCTGCGGGATGTGTATGGTTAGGGTTATAGGCTGCAGGGAGTGTGTGCATGGGTAGGGTTTTAGGCTGCGGGGGGTGTATGTGTGGTTAGTGTTATAGGCTGCGGGATGTGTATGGTTAGGATTATAGGCTGCAGGGTGTGTGTATGGTTAGGGTTATAGGCTGCGGGGTGTGTGTGGTTAGGGTTATAGGCTGCGGGGTGTGTGTGTTTCGTTAGGGTTATAGGCTGAGAGGGGTGTGTATGGTTAGGGTTATAGGCTGCAGGATGTGTGTGTTTAGGGTTATAGGCTGCGGGGTGTGTGTATGTTTAGGGTTATAGGCTGCGGGGTGTGTGTATGTTTAGGGTTATAGGCTGCGGGGTGTGTGTATGGTTAGGGTTATAGGCTGCGGGATGTGTATGGTTAGGGTTATAGGCTGCGGGATGTGTATGGTTAGGGTTATAGGCTGCGGGATGTGTATGGTTAGGGTTATAGGCTGCGGGATGTGTGTGTGTATGGTTAGGGTTATAGGCTGAGGGGGTGTGTATGGTTAGGGTTATAGGCTGCAGTGGGCTTGTGTATGGTTAGGGTTATAGGCTGCGGGGTGTGTGTGTATGGTTAGGGTTATAGGCTGAGGGGGGGTGTGAAGGTTAGGGTTATAGGCTGCGGGGTGTGTGTATGGTTAGGGTTATAGGCTCCGGGGTGTGTGTATGGTTAGGGTTATAGGCTGCGGGGGGTGATGGTTAGTGTTATAGGCTGCGGGGTGTGTGTGGTTAGGGTTATAGGTTGCGGTGTGTGTATGGCTAAGGTTATGGGCTGGGGTGTGTATGTATGGTTAGTGTTATAGGCTGCAGGGAGTGTGTGCATGGGTAGGGTTTTAGGCTGCGGGGTGTGTATGTGTGGTTAGTGTTATAGGCTGCGGGATGTGTATGGTTAGGGTTATAGGCTGCAGGGAGTGTGTGCATGGGTAGGGTTTTAGGCTGCGGGGGGTGTATATGGTTAGGGTTATAGGCTGCAGGGTGTGTGTGCGCATGGGTAGGGTTTTAGGCTGCGGGGGGTGTATATGGTTAGGGTTATAGGCTGCGGGTGTGTGTATGGTTAGGATTATAGGCTGCAGGGTGTGTGTGTATGGTTAGGGTGATAGGCTGCGGGGTATGTGTATGGTTAGTGTTATATGCTGTGGGGTGTGTGTGTGTATGGTTAGGGTTATAGGCTGCGGGGTGTGTGTATGGTTAGGGTTATAGGCTGCGGGGTGTGTGTATGGTTAGGGTTATAGGCTGCGGGGTGTGTGTATGGTTAGGGTTATAGGCTGCGGGATGTGTATGGTTAGGGTTATAGGCTGCGGTGTGTGTGTGGTTAGGGTTATAGGCTGCGGGGTGTGTGTGTATGGTTAGGGTTATAGGCTAAGGGGGGTGTGATGGTTAGGGTTATAGGCTGCGGTGTGTGTGTGGTTAGGGTTATAGGCTGCGGGGTGTGTGTGTATGGTTAGGGTTATAGGCTAAGGGGGGTGTGATGGTTAGGGTTATAGGCTGCGGGGTGTGTGTATGGTTAGGGTTATAGGCTGCAGGGTGTGTGTATGGTTAGGGTTATAGGCTGCGGTGTGTGTGGTTAGGGTTATAGGCTGCGGGGTGTGTGTGTATGGTTAGTGTTATAGGCTGAGGGGGGTGTGATGGTTAGGGTTATAGGCTGCGGGGTGTGTGTGTATGTGTTTAGGGTTATAGGCTGCGGGGTGTTTGTATGGTTAGGGTTATAGGCTGCGGGGTGTGTGTATGGTTAGGGTTATAGGCTGCGGGGTGTGTATGGTTAGGGTTATAGGCTGCGGGGTGTGTGTGTATGGTTAGGGTTATAGGCTGAGGGGGGTGTGTATGGTTAGGGTTATAGGCTGCAGGGGGGTTGTGTATGGTTAGGGTAATAATAATAATAATAATAATAATAATAATAATAATAATAATTTATTGTCACTACAACATTAAAAATGCATAAGTGAAATTCAAAATGAAAAGAGAAGAGAGATAAGGAAAATACTCATCATATCACATACTACAAATCAAACACAAAACAACAGATGGGAAAAAACTATTCCGCAACCGACTAGTACGGCTGCAGGGGTGTGTGTATGGTTAGGGTTATAGGCTGCGGGGTGTGTGTATGGTTAGGGTTATAGGCTGCGGGGTGTGTGTGTATGGTTAGGGTTATAGGCTGCGGGGTGGGTGTGTATGGTTAGGGTTATAGGCTGCTGGGTGGGTGTGTATGGTTAGGGTTATAGGCTGCGGGGTGTGTGTATGGTTAG
Source organism: Crinia signifera (assembly GCF_055691185.1). NCBI lineage: Eukaryota > Metazoa > Chordata > Amphibia > Anura > Myobatrachidae > Crinia > Crinia signifera. The sequence continues at coordinate 43,638,037 of NC_139225.1, read as the reverse complement.
GGTTATAGGCTGCGGGGTGTGTGTATGGTTAGGGTTATAGGCTGCGGGGTGTGTGTATGGTTAGGGTTATAGGCTACGGGGTGTGTGTAGGGTTAGGGTTATAGGCTACGGGGTGTGTATAGGGTTAGGGTTATAGGCTGCGGGGGGGGGGGGGTGTGTGAAGGTTAGTGTTATAGGCTCCGGGGTGTGTGTATGGTTAAGGTTATAGGCTGCGGGGTGTGTGTATGGTTAGGGTTATAGGCTGCGGGGGGTGTATAGGGTTATAGGCTGCGGGGGGTGTATGGTTAGGGTTATAGGCTGCAGGGGGGGGGGGGTGATGGTTAGGGTTATAGGCTGCGGGGTGTGTGTGGTTAGGGTTATAGGTTGCGGGGTGTGTATGGTTAGGGTTATAGGCTGCGGGGGGTGCGTATGGTTAGGGTTATAGGCTGCAGGATGTGTGTGTGTTTAGGGTTATAGGCTGCGGGGTGTGTGTGTATGGTTAGGGTTATAGGCTGCGGGGTGTGTGTATGGTTAGGGTTATAGGCTGCGGGATGTGTATGGTTAGGGTTATAGGCTGCGGGGTGTGTGTGTATGGTTAGGGTTATAGGCTGCGGGGTGTGTATGGTTAGGGTTATAGGCTGCGGGGGGTGCGTATGGTTAGGGTTATAGGCTGCAGGATGTGTGTGTGTGTTTAGGGTTATAGGTTGCGGGGTATGTGTATGGTTAGGGTTATAGGCTGCGGGGTGTGTGTATGGTTAGGGTTATAGGCTGCGGGGTGTGTGTGTATGGTTAGTGTTATAGGCTGCGGGGTGTATATTGTTAGTGTTATAGGCTGCGGGGTGTGTGTATGGTTAGGGTTATAGGCTGCGGGGGGTATGCATGGTTAGGGTTGTAGGCTGCGGGGGGGGAGTGTATTGTTAGGGTTATAGACTGCAGGGTGTGCATGGTTAGGGTTATAGGCTGCGGGGGAGGTGTATTGTTAGGGTTATCGGCTGCAGGGTGGGTATGGTTAGGGTTGTAGGCTGCGGGGGGAGGTGTATTGTTAGGGTTATAGACTGCAGGGTCTGTATGGTTAGGGTTATAGGCTGTGCGGGGGGGGGGGGGTTCATGGTTAGTGTTATAGGCTGCAGGGTTTTTATAGTTAAGTTAATAGGCTGCGGGGTGGGTGTGTATGGTTAGGGTTACAGGCTGCTGGGTGTGTGTATGCTTAGGGTTATAGGCTGCGCGGTGTGTATGGTTAGGGTTATAGGCTGCGGGGGTGTGTGTGTGTGTGGGTAGGGTTATAGGCTGTGGAATGTGTATGTAGTAGCTACTAACCTGGCCCACTGTGCTTCAAAGGAGGCTGCTTCTGGGGGACACTCTGGATGATTCACCTCTCTGCAACTCTTCATTCATCCTGTCCGGTCCTCTGGTTCCAGGTTCCCTGCAGCCTTCTTCCCCCTCAGCTCTTCAGTGCACTCTCCTGAGCTTTCTAACCTTCTGCTGCTGGCACCGCGCGGTTCTCCTCTTCTGCTCCCCTCCAGCAGCCAGGACTGGAACGGCACAGAGCAGGGTGAAATGTGTCCTGTGCAGAAGTAGAGACATTGAAGAAATCATGATGACTTACGCTGTGAATGCAGGGGGGGGGGGGTGTCCGCGTACTTCCCCACTATGTACACAGGGGGAGGGGCACAGCGTACACATGTGGGGGGCAAGTCGGGCACAGAAAACACACGATGGGCACAGCGTACACACGGGGGCACTGGGAGGGGGACAGCGCAAAAACGGGGGGCAGCATACACACGGGGGGCACTGGGGAGGGTCAACGTACATACGGGGGCATAGGGTACATAAAGGGACAGTGGGGGGACAGGGTACACATGAATTCTATCATGATCTCCATATCTAAATTAAGTCTGCAATATATAAAAAAATGGACATAAATATGATTAGTTGGTAATTATACAGATGAGAATCAAAGGGTGAGAAAAAAATGGCGTGGGGTTCCCCCTCCTGAGCATAACCAGCCCCGGGCTCATTGAGCCTGACATGGTTCCAAAAATACAGGGGACAAAAAGTTTAGGGTTCTCCCCCGTATTTCTGAAACCAGCTCCGGACTCTTGGGCCGGTTCTGGTTCCAAAAATACGGGGGACTAAAAAACTGGGGGTCCCCCATATTTTGGAACCAGCACCGGGCTCCAACAGCCTGTGGTGTCATGCCACAGCCGGGGGACACTTTTTACGTAAGGTCCCCCGGCCGTATCATGCTCATTGTGGCTGGTCAGCCCTGGATGGGGTCACTGGGGGAGATGGGACCCCCCCAATAAAGGAGTCACCCCCCCCATAATAGGCTTCACCCTTCCAGGGCTGAAGCCCGGGGCTGTCCCCGGCGTCCCTGGGCGGTGGACGCCGGGCTGATATGGTACAATCACGCAAACAAAACATTGCTTTTTGCAGGTGAACTACAAGTCCCAGCAGGCATCCCCCCGCATGCTTGGACCTGGCGAACCACAAATCCCAGCATGCGGCGGGCCATTAATGGGAACCCTTGGACTTGTAGTCCACCTGTAAAAAGAATGTTGAAATAAAACACAGACACAGTGAAAAGTAAAAGTTTATTGTACACACACTAATTTTACACCTCTACTTATAAATTCCAGGTTCCAGCGTTGCCTCTCATGTCCTGCAGCAGCTCACCCCACACTGACTGGGGGGGGGGGGGGTGTGCTTTGGAAGCATTCAGCCCTGATTGGCTTTTGGCGTCTCCATGGAGATGCCAACAGCCAATCTGGCTCAAGGGCCGGTCAGCATGGGCAGGAATCCTGGGAAAGTGGGGACTCCCTCTCTAGAACTTAACTGCCCATGCTGAAGCCCAGGGCTGTACCAGATGGCCGTGGGCTGTGGCCATCGGGCTGATGTAAAATGTAAAAAAAGAACAAACTATTGTGTATTGCTGTGGAACTATAAGACCCGGCAAGCCTGCACCGCATGGTGGGACTTGGAGAACACCCACCATGCAGGGCAATAAAGGGCCTGCTGGGACCTGTAGTCCCACATCAGTACAAATAGTTAAATAAAAACACACACACACCTGAAAAATAAAACTTTAATGCATACAGAGCCCATTCATATAGACATACCTCCCAACAGTCCCGATTTTAGCGGGACAGTCCCGATTATTAGGGCCAGTCCCGCTGTCCCACCCGCGGGCGGCAGTGTCCCGCGTTGAGGGGGGGCTGTTGGGAGTCCCCCCTGTCGGCTGCTAAGCAGCGGGGAATAAACGCTGTGCACATGCCAGGGGACTGGGGGCATGGCTAGAGGCTCACAGAGCCTCTGGGTCATGCCCCCATAGTCCCGGGTCCGGCGCACAGAAAGTTGGGAGACATGATTTAGATACTTACCTATGTTGCTAGTAGTTTGGTCCCCTTGTCCAGTAGTATCCAGGTGATGTTCCTGTTGAAAGAAATCCTACTCACCAGCCATCTTCCTTAAATAACAAGTGTGTAACTGGAGATGGGGGTGGTGCAGGGTGAGAGAATATGCAGGGTGAGAGTAGGACGTGGGGTGGCAGAGGGTGCAGGGAGGGGGACGCAGAGTGGTGTAGGATGCGTGATGGCGGAGGATGCAGGGAGGGGGAATACAGAGTGGCGTAGGATGCAGGTAGGTGGAGGATGCGGGGTGGTGGAGGATGCAGGGAGGGAAAATACAGAGTGGTGTAGGATTGCAGAGAGGTGTAGGATGTGAGGTGGTGGAGGATGTGGAGGATGCAGGGAGGGGGGATGCAGAGTGGCATAGGATGCGGGGTGGTGGAGGATGCAGGGAGGGGGAATACAGAGTGGCGTAGAATGCAGGGAGGGGGGACGCAGGGTGGTGTAGGATGCGGGGTGGTGGAGGATTCAGGGAGGGGGAATACAGAGTGGCGTAGGATGCAGTGAGGGGATGCAGGGTGGTGTAGGATGCAGGGAGGGGGGATGCAGAGTGGCGTAGGATGCAGGGAGGGGGGACGAAGAGTGCCGTAGGATGCTGGGTGGCATAGGATGCAGGGAGGGGGATACAGAGTGGCGTAGGATGCAGAGAGGGGGGACGCAGGGTGGTGTAGGATGCAGGGAGGGGGATGCAGAGTGGCGTAGGATACATGCAGGGAGAGGGGAAGCAGGGTGGTGTAGGATGAGGGATGGCAGAGGATGCAGGGAGGGGGAATACAGAGTGGCGTAGGATGCAGAGATGGGGGACGCAGGGTGGTGTAGGATGCGGGGTGGTGGAGGATTCAGGGAGGGGGAATACAGAGTGGCGTAGGATGCAGTGAGAGGATGCAGGGTGGTGTAGGATGCTGGGTGGTGGATGCAGGGAGTGGGGATGCAGAGTGGCGTAGGATGCATGCAGGGAGAGGGGACGCAGGGTGGTGTAGGATGAGGGATGTAGGATGCAGGGAGGGGGGTGCAGAGTGGCGTAGGATGCATGCAGGGAGAGGGGACGCAGGGTGGTGAAGGATGAGGGATGTAGGATGCAGGGAGGGGGATGCAGAGTGGCGTAGGATGCATGCAGGGAGAGGGGACGCAGGGTGGTGTAGGATGAGGGATGGCAGAGGATGCAGGGAGGGGGAATACAGAGTGGTGTAGGATGCAGAGATGGGGGACGCAGGGTGGTGTAGGATGCGGGGTGGTGGAGGATGCAGGGAGGGGGAATACAGAGTGGTGTAGGATGCAGAGAGGATAGACGCAGGGTGGTGTAGGATGCGGGGTGGTGGAGGATGCAGGGAGGGGGAATACAGAGTGGCATAGGATGCAGGGAGGGGGGACGAAGAGTCCCATAGGATGCTGGGTGGCTTAGGATGCAGGGAGGGGGATACAGAGTGGCGTGGGATGCAGATAGGGGGGACGCAGGGTGGTGTAGGATGCGGGGTGGTGGAGGATGCAGAGAGGGAGAGGGGACGCAGGGTGGTGTAGGATGAGGGATGGCAGAGGATGCAGGGAGGGGGAATACAGAGTGGCGTAGGATGCAGAGATGGGGGACGCAGGGTGGTGTAGGATGCGGGGTGGTGGAGGATGCAGGGAGGGGGAATACAAAGTGGCGTAGGATGCATTGAGGGGTTGCAGAGTTGTGTAGGATGCGGGGTGGTTGAGGATGCAGGGAGGGGGGATGCATATTGGCATAGGATGAGGGATGGCAGAGGATGAAGGGAGGGGGAATACAGAGTGGAGTAGGATGCAGAGAGGGGGGACGCAGGGTGGTGTAGGATGCGGGGTGGTGGAGGATTCAGGGAGGGGGAATACAGAGTGGCGTGGGATGCAGTGAGGGGTTGCAGGGTGGTGTAGGATGCGGGGTGGTGGAGGATGCAGGGAGGGGGGATGCAGAGTGGCGTAGGATGCAGGGAGGCGGGACGAAGAGTGCCGTAGAATGCTGGGTGGCGTAGAATGCAGGGAAGGGGATACAGAGTGGAGTAGGATGCAGAGAGGGGTGACGCAGGGTGGTGTAGGATGCGGGGTGGTGGAGGATGCAGGGAGGGGGAATACAGAGTGGCGTAGGATGCAGGGAGGGTGGACGCAGGGTGGTGTAGGATGCAGGGAGGGGGATGCAGAGTGGCGTAGGATACATGCAGGGAGAGGGGAAGCAGGGTGGTGTAGGATGAGGGATGGCAGAGGATGCAGGGAGGGGGAATACAGAGTGGCGTAGGATGCAGAGATGGGGGACGCAGGGTGGTGTAGGATGCGGGGTGGTGGAGGATGCAGGGAGGGGGAATACAGAGTGGGGTAGGATGCAGAGAGGATGGACGCAGGGTGGTGTAGGATGCGGGGTGGTGGAGGATGCAGGGAGAGGGAATACAGAGTGGCGTAGGATGCAGGGAGGGGGGACGCAGGGTGGTGTAGGATGCAGGGTGGTGGAGGATGCAGACAGGGGAGATGCAGAGTGGCGTAGAATGCAGGGAGGGGGACGCAGAGTGGCGTAGGATGCTGGGTGGCGTAGGATGCAGGGAAGGGGAATACAGAGTGGCGTAGGATGCAGGGAGGGTGGACGCAGGGTGGTGTAGGATGAGGGATGGCAGAGGATGCAGGGAGGGGGAATACAGAGTGGCGTAGGATGCAGAGAAATGTAGGAT